>NC_139256.1:21719401-22334305 GCF_977018435.1 Lepisma saccharinum | reverse complement strand
GCTCTGATATATGCCGGGAAGCATCCCACAAGAGGCTTTCTCTACTTTCTTCCGAGACCTCCAGAAACCCTGGTAGCTATGTATAGATACTGGAGTGAACTGCATACTTTTACAGGTCTGAGGACCATTAGTTGGCGAGTTCAATATATATTATTTCTTACACCAGTCCTGGAACATTTCTGACAAAGGTTATACGATATTATCAAGATCAATTAAGAGTTCAGTGAATTAACAAGTTTTGAAACTGAATCAGTTTTTCTTGGAGACAATCTTTATACCTCATATCATCAATATTTCAAATGTTACTTTCAGATAACTTGTCAAGATGTCACTGTTGTCCTGATGTTCTGAATTTAGGCTAATGTTATAGAAAGTGTCATTACGATTAAGTGCATAGTGAGCTTGCATTGAAAAATGTAACCATCTTTTTGAGAACTACTTGTTATTTGTTGATTGTTACCTTAACCCTTAACTCCTGTGGACCATCTCTCAGATGTACCCCTCCAACCACAGTGGACCCTTCTCCATACCTTTCACTTGGGATGCTGGCTACATGCTGTCAAGGTCTTGAGGTCAGGGATGTATCCAGAAAGATAATTTGGAAGGGGAGGTCCAGCCATGGGTGCCCATCCCCCAAGGCCAATGGCTTTTCTTCCCCACCCCCTCTATAATAAGCTCCCCGGATAAAAAATTAGTCACCCCTCATGAACGCACAGTGGTCTCTTTATGTCTAAATAGATAGCATTGCACGGGTGCCACATGTACCTTCACCACAGACATATGACCCTGGCAGTGGTGTGGTGTGAGTGTGCCAGCCAGTTGTAAGTAAACAGCACGTCAAGATGGGTCGAAGCAAGGATGTGACAGACTGGCAAAAGGGGGCGATTGTGCTTGGGTGTACCAATGGGCACACAGTGAATGAAGTTGCCCGATTCGTTGGTGTATCAACATGGACTGTCCAACGTGTCTACATCGTCAAAGATAGGTGTCCCTCAATGATCTATACTTGGTCCATTATTATTCATCCTTTACATCAATGACATTCCGAAGAACAACGTGAACCAAACTATCACCTATGCAGATGACACTAATATAATATGTAGGGCAAAACAAAAGAACAATTAGAAATCCAAACTTACATCTCAATTAATCAAATAACCCAGTACTTAAACACTAATAGCCTAAATGTAAACCATCAAAAAACAAATTTCATGATTTTTAACCCTGGCAACAAGAAGAACTTTGATAGCGACGGTTTACGTAGATGAAAATGAACTAGACTATGCTAAGCATGTAAAATTTCTAGGTTGATCATTGATGATAAATTAAATTGGGCATGTCATACTGATTATATCTGTGATAGACTCACCAAAAATCTTTATCTATTGAAAATCCTTTCACAATATAATATCAAGGAAATCAATATGAATCTTCATTATGGTCTTATTTATGCTCACTTAGATTACTGTATTACAGCTTGGGGAGGAGCAGCTCACGTACATACAAAAAGAGTGTTCACACTTCAGAAAAGAGCTGTTCGGCTTCTATGCAAAGTACCATCCAGATCGACATGCAGAATTGCTTTTCGCGAAAAAAAAATTATGACTATACTCTCTGTATGTTTATAAATCTATTTTCTATGTACTTAATGACAAAACACAATTTAGAAACTAAGAAATTCATGAACATAATGCAAGACAAAGACAAAACTTCCATATCCAGATTAACAGATTAACTCTGACAGACAGATCACCACATTCTGCAGGTTAAAAAAACTGTGCACAGAGAGAATTTTCTGTACCTGTCTCATCAAGTGTCTCATCAAAAAGTATGCTGAATCTACCATAGTATTTTCAAAAATAAATAAAGCAAAAATCACATATTACTTTCAACTACCTCTCCTCTGACAACATAAAAATGTAAAAATTTTAAGAATTTGGAATTTTAAGAAGAAAAAAAAAAGAGGCACTGTTGCCTCTGTTTACTGTTAGTGTAAATTATGTCACTTTCTTTAAGTAAACAATAATAATTGAAAACTGCTATATAATATTCTTCTATAACCATAACAATTCAAGTGAAAATGTGTCAGAAGATGAAAATAGCAAATCAACTTGTTCACAGTTCAAAATCAAAGCAGTTATGTGGTTATCAAGAAGCTTATTTTGGGAGGGACTATAGATGAAACCTAGTAAGAGTCTATCTGAATTTGCCTATATTATACCAGGTTAATTTTTACACGAGTCAAATTTGTTATGCCCTAGGAGTCCCCTATCCACAGTACAAATGGTACTGAAAATGCCAGTGTCCAATTTCAGAAAGTCTACTTACCTCAAATATCTTTCTTGTGCTTTGGTTGCATCTTCAAGCAGCAGTGACCCATCTGTGCAATCCTGAAAAGATATTCGGCCCTGATGTTTCGACTTGGTTCCTTGTGCAACTCTTTTCCTTTTGTTGTTATCTTCATGCTTCATCATTGGTTGATCTGTTGGTGCTTTCTCTAGTTCACGAATTTGACGATGAAGCCAGGAAGCTTTGCTCTGCAGGTCAATGAACCACTGTCCAAATTCGCTTGTGGGTAGTGTGCTCCATGGACTTTTCTCCAAGGAAGTGCCTTTGTATAATGCCATGGCTTCTACTGCCGAGTGTACTTCTTTTCCAATCTCTTTCAACATGAGCTAAGAAGAAGAGAAAAGCTATATTTAGCTCCATATCTTTCCTTACATTGGTTATTATTTGTCACTTTTCTACCTTTACATGAGGATGAGATGAATGATGGTTGTACAAGCACAATGATGTATCCATTCCTTGCTCAGGGTTTGAACCTGTGACCTCTCGCTTTGTAGAGTATTAAGCTGACCATTCTGCCATGTAGCATGGCTAGCTCCCTATCATATTATAAGAAAAAATCTGGAATATTATATTGTACAGGGTGTATCAGAAGTCCCTTACCACCACTGCAGTGATGTATTTTCATGGAATTTGATATGGGCGATACAAAATAGGCCTAGGAAGTATGTCACAGGGATGGCCGCCATCTTGAATTCAACTTTTTTATTTAAAATGATAGGTGGGTCATGTGATACATGACCATAGGCTAGAATTTCGTCAGGATGTCAAATCTGAAATCAGATTTCATGTAACTTCATTTGGTGAAAAGTTATTGGCAACTGAAAATGATGTTTACCTGTTTGTTGCAGGTGCTGAACCATGCTGTTAACAACTGAGAAACGCATCCAGATCGTCAAACTGTGAGGTGGGAGAAGTGCCGGTGCTGTGGCTGCCGATTTCAACCTGCGTCATCCAGTGGCACAGTTATTAACCAAATTCGAGGAGAGGGCACGGTCTTGGACAGACCGCAGACAGTCACAGATGAAACAACAGCTACGACAGTGCTGGCTTCCTTCTTGACGCCACTGCAGCGAAGCACACGTTGTATAGCAATGCAATGTGCTATGAGTCACAGTTCAGTGTACAGGGTTCTACAAAGGCACAAGTGGCATCCGTATAAGGTGCAAATGCAGCAACACCTCTCAGAGGACGATCCAGATCGCCACGTGCAGTTTTGCGAGTGGTCTATTGTGCGATTACGGCTAAATCCAAACATCGCTATGCAGATACTCTATTCCCATGAAGCGAACTTCTACGTAAATGGGGTGATGAATAGGCAAAACATGACAACCCCGCATGGACAGATTCCTCCAAAATGACCGATGCAGGCAAAATTATGGTATGGGCAGGCATATGGGGAACATGGAAATTTAAATTCGGAATGATACCTGGGGATGCAACAGGAACAGATACTGCCAGCTCTGATGTAGGAAGAGGGTACATTTTTCAGGTTTTTTTAACAGGTTGCATCAGTACCTGGATGAACAATTTCCTGGGGCATAGATTGGTCAACATGGGCCAGTTGAATGGCTTGCCCAATCACCAGACCTAATTCCAATGGACTTCTATCTTTGGGGACACATTAAGGCTATGGTGTATGGTGTGAAAATTCATGATCATCATCATCTGGAACAATGTATCATGGCTGCCTTTGAGCAAATTTCACAAGATACATTGCTCGGTGTCCACAGACATTGGGAGAAGCATCTGCACATGTGCATTGTCCAGCACGGACAACATGTGGAACACATTCTGTAACAGGTAAACATCACTTTCAGTTGCCAATAACTTTTCACCAAATGAAGTTACATGAAATCTGATTTCAGATTTGACATCCTGACGAAATTCTAGCCTATGGTATCACATAACCCACCTATCATTTTAAATAAAAAAGTTGAATTCAAGATGACGGAACCAAGATGGAGGCTGTCCCCATGACATACTTCAAAAGATGTTCCCCTAGACCTATTTTGTATCGCCCATATCAAATTCCATGAAAAAAACATCACTGCGGATTTTACAAGGTGTGGTAAGGGATTTCTGATACACCCTGTATTTGTATGCATGGTTATTTTTATCTTGCACTGTTTTACTGTATTTTTAGGCAAATTGCTATAATAATGATGAATAATTATTATTTATTAATCAAATTATAGTTTGAGTTTTGTTATTTTAAGTCCATTTTATGCACAGATTGATTAATTGGGACTGGACCTAGAGTTTAAAGTGTGATCCGAACCACTATGACCCTCCACTGGGTATCGGACCTGGAACCCCTTGATTACAAGATGACAATGTGATGAATAATTATTAAATGAAATTGATAAAGGAACATCTATTCCAAGTCTGGTACTTAAACCTGGAATATTCAGTGATGAGATTATATGAGTCAGCTACTCAACATGCTGGGTCACTGGGCTAGCTTACATAATATATGGTTTATCAGGTCCAAACCCTCACCCTTGATTTAGTAAATATTATGTATTAATTATATAATCAAATAAACAGCATCTCAAAGTTAGTCAACACACTATACGAAAGGTTTTGAAATTTATTTTAGTATCAAGTAGGTGTTTTAAAAATAAATGCTTGACTGTGACAAAGTTATATGTAGATTTTCAGCGAAAAATGCAGGCTCGACCAGGACTCGAACCCGGGTCTCTGGCAATCCATGCCATTGCTCTACCGCTGAGCTACCGAGCTGGCCTGGCTTCCCCCGCATTTTCGCTGGCGCTGTTTTACCTGTGTGAAATCGTCTCTGCAAGTGCTACTGCAACGGGATCTGTTGCCTTTGAAACACTATAGATGTCGACGTTGCCTGGTTCCTCCCAGCATAGAGATATCAATCCAAAACAGCGCCAGCGAAAATGCGGGGGAAGCCAGGCCGGCTCGGTAGCTCAGCGGTAGAGCAATGGCACGGATTGCCAGAGACCCGGGTTCGAATCCTGGTCGAGCCTGCATTTTTCGCTGAAAATCTACATAGTACATCTCCTGTGTGTGCCTAATTTAATGGAGTGACAAAGTTAAATACTAAAATTAATATTGTTAAGGCTAATACAATTAATATACATCAAGCGAATATTGACATGCAGATTGTTTAAAGAAGAGTTACTGTTTATAATTAACAGTCCTTATTAAGCTTCTATATATATATAAATGGATGTATGTGTGTATATATGTTTGTTCCAGCATAACTCTCAAACGACTGGAGCAATTTCAACCAAACTTGGTACACATACGACACACATATGGCTTACAATCTGGAAATAAATACTGTGGGGGTAAGACACCCGTGGGAACCCTAGAGGTGGGGGTGGGAAGGGGTGACATGTAATAATAATGAAAAACGACTGATATTAGTGTGGAATCCATAGTTTTTTGGGTCACTAAGATGAATAGTGACACTCCAAATGGTGTTCAACTCCAACACCTCAGCATGGGGAGGTGAGAGGGGGTGAAAAATAAAATTTCAAAAATGACCTATAGGTATTAGTGTCGAATCCATAGTTTTCAGAGTGTCTAAGCTAATTTATGACATTCAAGATGACATTTAAACTATAGTTAGAATTCATTAACAAATTATAACTATTATACTTTTCTTAGAACCAGGGTAGCTCAGTATGTAGAGCATCTGGCTACCATGCAGAAGACCCAGGTTTGAATCCTGGGGCAGGTGACCTGAACCAGGAAATTTTCCAGTCAATTCGCGGCTTCTGCATGGCTCTGAGGCCCACCCAGCCTCGTATTAATGGGTACCTGGGGGACAAAGGTGGCCGGGCATGATGCTGATCACATCATCCCAACTATCGCCAAGATCAAGAATATGTAGAGCTCTACCTCCACGTCACCGCATATGTCTTCATGGCATGGCACATTTACCTTTACCTTTTTATACTCTTCTTGAGCTGATGTTAAGTCCAACCAACCCATTACTTCTGTATGCATTTGTGTGTGCATATATAGCCATGGGCGTAACTTGGGACTTAACTTCAGGGGCAGAGTCGAAAAGTTTATCATCCCATAAAATTAGTGTCCAGGATTATTTACTAAATAACTGTTACATTTGCAAGTTATTATTTATTACCTAGCTCCTCAGGTCTTAGGATGTAAACAAAAGTATCCTTAACTTGTAAATTTTAACAAACCTGAAAATTTTTGGAGGGCAAGTGCCCCCATCAAGTTAGGCCTATGTTATACCGATGTATGGTTTGTCATGTTAAAAGTAACACAAAAACAAAACAATTCTGCATGTAAAGTATACAAAATGCACTGAGAAGTTGATTCAATAAGACAAATGTAAAGGAAATCTACTTATTATGAAAGTAATTTGTTTAGATGCCTCATCTTTCCCCATGAGTTCATGGGTCGCAATGAATGTACTGTAACTGTTTATATTGTTGAAACTACATAACAAACATCCAAAAAGTAAAAATAATTATCAGAGCGAAACAATACTTAAAAATATTACTGTTTATATACAGTGGAAACTCGATTTTATGTTTTACAGGGGACCAACTTGAAAAAATGTAAAATGCGGGAAAATGTAAAATCGGGGTTCCACTACATTGGATTTAACTTGAAATTACCTCATAGCTTTCCTTTATGGAGTGGGACAGATTCCTTAGTTTAACTATTGACTCTTTCAAGTTCTTAATTTGAGATGACCTGTCTCTTATCAGCTTCTTGTTGCTGTTGTTGTCTAGTAGAAGTTTCCGATACTTCTTCTGTGATGCCACCAATCTAGTTTTGAACCTTGAAATGTCACGGGTCAGGCTCAGGATTTTTCTCTCTAAATTCCTATTCTCTTGACGAAGAATTTCCTGGTTGGCTTGTTCCTCTGCCAAAGTTAACTGTAATGAGGGAAAGTCATGTTGGTACATGAACATAGTAAATTTAACTACTCTGATTAGTGTGAAAGAGCTTGTTAAAAACTAGGAACTACAAACAATAAAACAAACTGAACAAGCAACAGTTTTAATTACCATGAAGAACATGTACTATTTGTCTCTCACTGAAAACTTGGAAAACAATTACCTTAATGTAAATGGGTTACAAAATTAAAAGTTGCAACAATGTTGGGTAGAAGTGATAACACCACTTATTCACTATGAGGCCATGAGATGTGTCATTTGAAGTCCATGCTGATGCATTGAGTGCCAAAAGTTGTCAGTGCAGTGAGTGCTGTTGTGTGTATCATGATTGAAGTGAACAGTGTGTCGTGGACTGCCCTAAAACATGTTTACAAAGGTAGAACAGTGATCATGGATCAATATCCAGGTGGTCTATGGTAAAAAGGCATGGGAATGTCATTGAGGCTTAACACTAGAACCGTGGCGATTCAGCTAGCCCCTGGAACTGCGGATGGGTCATATTTGACCCACCATTGAAAATAGTGTGTTAGCATATTTTCTTCATGCAGCATCGGATTAGTTTACTGTTGTTTCTCCAGACATTTCAAATATGTTTTGTGCACAATCTGGCAACATCTCCTTGCCTGCAGTACAGGTGGGTGAGCCGAGTTCTGCAACAGCTCTTAGTCATATCTTAATAATCACGCTATCGGAATGCTGCTTGCATTTTGTTTGGTGCAGTAGGTTGTTTTGTCATACAGAATTGTGTAAATAGCGTGTGAATACTTGACAATGGCCCAGCGTCAACGACTTGCTACTGTACTTGATATTCTTGACACTTAAAACGAGATTGCAGAAGAAGAATCTGAAGGGGAGGCCTTAGAATTTCCCTCTGACAAAGAATCTCATCTCTTACCATCTGACTTGTCATCCAAAGACGATACTACGCCAGTTGAAGTTCTAGGAAATCTAGACAGAACAGGTAAGTACTTGATTTTTTTTATTTCATAATTTTTTCATATTGTTTCCTTTGCATTGTAATTATCTGAAAGTGCTCCTTTTTTCCAGTTATTGTCCGATTGTGCAGATATATCAACATTTCCCAAACTTATTCAATTATTGGCAAATAACCCTATGCTTTCTATTGCTATTTTCTTTTTCTATCAGCACTATTTTCAACAATACACTCTTTGTACATAAAATACCGAAAGAGTTAACACTTGTATACCCTACAGAGAGAACTTAGAACTCAGTTTTTACAGTAAAATATTTTCACCAAGTTGTCATCATTATGATTTATTTATTTATTTGAAACTTCTGAATACAGAAATAAATACAATTTGCATCAGGACATCAAAAACATAAAACGAAACAATGAAAAGACAAATAAGGTAACAATACGTAAAGACACGTCCACACATCGGTATATACACATTCAAACAACTTCAATGTTTTAGTAGGTGATTTATATTTGCGTGCACCTCACATTAGAAAAATACTGCACATGCCTCAGTGTATTTTTATGTCTGAGACACATGTATAGGTTATCTACACTGTGTTTATTTGGTCTTGTATGTTTTCATTTGCTGTAAAAATAACTAATTACACTTTCTAATTCCGTATTTCACATTTGTCTTTTCTCTGATCAGGTCATTCAAGGTCAGGTGCACCTCTGGACCGTTGAATTGGGCGTGACCAGGGGCTCTGTTCAGTTGACTCACCAGAAGAGTATATGCCACCGCCAACTGTCAAGAAATTGCTTAAGTTGGTACCGCTGCCCACAGAGCGAATAAGTAACCAGAGAAACGAAGGAAGTTGAGAACCTCAATCAGCTTATTGCGGGTGCAGAAATTGTATCTCCAGATTGCACGACATGGAAAGTAGGTGTAATTAATGATGCTTCTGCTGGTAGACATGGAATTCAGAATATGTTCAGAGATCGTGTTGGACCTACTCCTCATGCAAAACGTAACATGAATGAGACTTGCATCAGTGCTTGGCAACTAATCATTACTGACAAGATTTTGAAACATATTGTGAACTGCACCGTGACAGAGGTACGTCGTGTACTGGAATCAGAAGATTGGTCATTGAACATTGAGGAGTTGGAAGCTTTTTTAGCTATACTGTGCCATAAGAGCTAGAGGCTTAGAACTGGACTCATTGTGGTCAGCAAAGTGGGGCAATCCTTTTGTAAAGGTGACAGTGTCTCGTGACAGATTCAGGGAAACAATGCGTTTCTTGAGATTTGATATTAGATCCACAAGGTCGGAAAGACTGAAAGAAGACAAATTTGCGTTGGTTTCAGAAATATGAGTTCATTGCAAATGCACAATTTAGCTATATACCTGGAGCATATATAACCATTGATGAGCAGCTCTTTCCTTCTAAATGCCGCTGCAGATTTACGCAGTTCATGGCATCCAAACCAGATAAGTATGGGCAGAAATATTGGATATCCGTAGACAAAGAATCGAAGTATATAGTAAACGCTTTCCCGTACCTAGTAAAAGATGATACTAGACCAAATTATGAGTGTCTTGGTGATTTTGTTGTAAAGAGGTTGATGGAACCTTATTTGAAGAAGGGAAGAAATGCAACCTGGGACAACTTCTTCACCTCCTTGTCTCTCTCTGAAACTTTGCAAATGCCACAAGTCTTATTGGTACCGTGAACAGAGCTCGTAGGGAAATATCAGTTTGTGTTAAGAATGTAAAAGATAATTTATACAGTACAGTGGTGCTGAAGAAGAATGATACGTCAGGGAAAGACAAACAAAAATGTTCTCATTCTCAGCACTATGCACCCTGACGTTCAAATTGACACTGGTAAAAAAAAGAAACCGGACACAGTAATATTTTATAATAACTCCAAATATGGAGTTGATGTGGTGGATCAGATGGCCCACAAATACTCCGTGAAAGCACCATCGAGACGCTGGCCTGTTCACACATTCTATAACTTGATGGATTCGGCAGGAATAAATGCATGGGTTGTGTACAATGCATTAAATAAGCAGAAATTGAATCGAAGAGACTTCCTTCTACAACTAGGGGAGGAGCTTGCTGAGAAATATGCAGCAACGAAGATGGCAAACGTCCGCAATACTATCCCTGATGAGATTCCAGTGAGACAAGAAAAGCGCACACGGTGTCAAGTAAAGAAAAACTGAACAGGAAACAAATCATTTGTGAAGTGTCATGCTTGTAAGAAAATCATTTGCAAAAGTGCACAGCCAAAAACTATTATGTGTGTTCATTGTGTGACATCACCCTGTAAAACTACACAATACTCTATGTTGTCCTTCATATTTCATATGAAAGTACTCTGTGTTTGTTAAATTTCAAATAAAACATGTAATATACATAAGAGATTATTTTTATATGCCGCTATTTCCATCCCTCGATTGATAATCACGAAATGGGAGTAGTGGGTTTTAGTGACCCAACCACAGTTCTAGCTAAATCTGGATTTTTTTTTCAGGGGTGGGGTGTGTTGACCCCGAAAAGTGAAATTACTTGTTTCTTATTGACTTTTATTGATGAAAAGTCAAGGAATTATAGCACCCCACGTTCAAACACAAAGAAGTGGGGAAAATTAAGAAATAGCAGTTGGGTCAAAATTGACCCAGCCACAGTTCTAGTGTTAATGTGAAGCCTGTGGCAGTGAAACATTACCAAATTGAATGGTTGCATGATGGGTAAGGGCATTTCACGGGAACTGGAATGTGTCAGTCGATTTACCTCACACAAGTTGGCCATCCATCTATTCCTGATGCCCAGATTGAGATAGGGTTGGACCTTCTTTCTATAGACTTCTGGTGTCCCTAATCCATCTGGACAGATGCCTCAATGAAGTAGCTTATTTTGGCCATTGATGAGACCTCAGCATGGGTGTATGAGCTCAAAGTAAAGCCACCAAAGATCACAGTCTGAAGAAAATTTGACATGAACGCAGTAGGGTGAAGGTCATGTTGATAGTGGCATAGAATGATGGGGTATCATCATTTGTCATGTACCCCAAGGGGCCCGTTCCGAAAGTTAATGCGTTAAACGAGTTATGGTAACTGGCTGTCCCATAAGTGCTTCTGTGCGTTTCATGAGTTTCATTATGCTGTCCCAAAAGTCGCATTCCGTGCATTTCATGCAAGAACGAGATTCACCAAACCCACAGGCCAGGAGGCTGGTTTGTTCCATGCGAATCGTCTGCTTATTGCAGACAAAGCGCGTGCTGATGAATTCAAACTGCACTAGTTTGGAAAATGTATTATAATTTTAACAGAGACCGATATGAAGCAACATGCACAAGATGAGTATGCCTTGACAGTTCTTAGAATGTGATTAAAAAGAGTAACAGTGTCCACAGTAGAGTATATTTTTGCCATAAGGACATTCCTTCTGCTGACGCCATGTGGAAACTTTCTCTAAACAAAACGCTGCGCCTGCACTTTCGCCTAGAATGTCCCATAAGTCTGTAAAATAACTGGTTTCACCAGATTCAAGAGCCCAGTTATTTTCATTGAATGCGTTCATTTAGTTAAGACTTTTGGAACGCACCCGAGGTGAAACTTTAACATAGCTTACTATATATGACCATTTTCTCGAGCACTTGGCTATGCATCGTAAATGTCCACATTTTCTGCAGGAAATCCAGCATGCATCTTCTAAGAAAATGCACTTTGTTATGTGATAGAAGCAGTGAACATCTTGTTATGCAGGTGTCATTGGGAGGTCTTTGAATATCCTCTGCATTCCCCCGACATGACTTCTTGTGATTTTGGTTTGTTCCCACGGTTGAAAGAACCTTTCAGAATTCCATCAGTTCTTCAAGCAGCAGGGTGCTCCATCATAGTGATCAACAGCAACCACCTCACTGACATGGCAACCAACAGCTCCCACACATTTGGCAAAACGTCCAGGACTTCGCCAGCGATTAAATTGAAAGAGTGTAATTGAATTTTGCATGCGAGTTCAATATCGTTACTACCTATGTCGTCACTAATTTTCTTACAATCCTCGTATATTTATGTTGTTAAGGAGAAGGCACAACATTGACTTTTAATGGAGAAACCTACAATTTTGCTCCATTAGTTTCTGTGCATAAAGTGAGCTTCAAAATTTTAAAAAAATGTAGTTTTTGCAATGGGGAAAGTTAATAGGATACATATGGCAATTATACAAAATATATGTCAACTACAGCAAAGTTGTATCTGGCAGAAATGTTATCTAATCGGATTTCACAACTAATGGAAAAATAAGGAATCTTTCAGACTGAGGCGACATGCAGTATGGGATTTTCACACAAAAGTCATCTACACGTGACATGCTCCTTTCCAGTCTGTTCACGACACATGCACGACCAACAGACCAAGGTGGCACAATGCACGCTATTGAGAAAACAATCCAGTCAGAGTCCATGTGCAGCCTATCGGGTTACTTTGATAATTTGCATTTGCTTCTCTACAGTTAATTTTCAAGTATCATCTGCCACTTGTTTCTTCTCACTTTAATCTGAAAGTCGCCTGAAGGGGTGCCTTGAAAGCAGATTTTTTCCCAGGTGCCAGTAAACCAGATTAGAATATTTGATACAATATTGTACAGAGGATGTCAGAGGATAGTATAACTCTACAAACAGCGGTTGCAGCAAACTGTAGTCTGGTCACTAAACTGCTTGTAAACTACATTTCAGTGTGTGCATGCTCTCAAATCTAAAGTGGATATCTAATTAGTAGGGCCACATATTTATCACTAGGGCACAATTTGGAATACAATGGCATTTCAGTGTTAAAATGGTGAATAAACCCCCAAATTTGATTTAAAAACTTCACTTCATACAACACAAATAAACATTTTCCTTCTAATGGCACATTTACTTAATAGAGTATTAAGTTTATCCTCATGTATAGAGTTCAGTTGTTCCTCCTCAAATATTTACCACAGAATTAATCAATTTCCCATGATTTGCATATCTCACAGGATAATTCAGTCTACAGAAAGCGTCACATGTGCAAATAAACTCTTAAATTTCATGTTTAAGAGCTTATTTTGCATTTTGCAGTTCATTCCTCATCATTTTTTGGCAAAACATGTTACGAAAATGTACTTCATACCTTCAAGAACATGAAAAATTAAAATTACAGTGTTATTTTGTGTTTCTGTCAAAAATGAAATATGCATGTCCCTACTTATCAGTTTATGTGTATTGTAACATACATACCGTTATTGTTGCTATCTGTTTATCAAGCTCAACTTTTCTTTGCTGAATAGTTGAGCAGCTCTCCTGTTGAAGTGCTACATTCTGCATCAAGCGGTGGATTTTTGCACGTAACCTCTGGGCTTCCATCTTTGTTTCTTCATTTTTTGTAGAAAAGGCAGTTTCTAAACTTGATAATTTCTCTTGTATCTTCAATTGAGATTGTTCAGCCTCCTAATGAAAGGAATGAAAATCACAAATATTAAAAGCAATATGAATGGCCATTACATAAACTAATCTCCATGGTGCAAAATTACTTTGAGTGCCAAGGCCTGCCTCGTGGCTTTTCCCTGGAATCGAACTGGGTGCGTTCAATTATTCTGAAACATTGAAAGTTCAAGTTTGACTTGAACAACCATTGTACAGTCACGGACACTTCCGGGCTGTAATGAATACATTGACTTTCAATGGAATCGTTACAACCCGGCAGTGTTCGTGACTGTACATGAAATGAAAATCCTTTTAAGCACAATCATAATTTCAGCTCATAGAAGTAAGGTTGCCAACAAGATAAATATAATAAAGAAAAGAAAGACTAAAAACCAAGGAGGAAGGTGGCAGTACCAACGTATACTTTTATGTGTCAAAGTAGATTGAGTTTGTAAAGAATACCACTTTAGCTGTGTTTTATTAATTTATTAGTCTATAATTGTCTAAAAAGCTCCCACACAACCAAATTGGTAGCACTCATGCTTTTGGTGTGAGCTGTCTCAGGTGATGTATATAAAGGGCTTTACTTGTAAGAGACAAGTAAGTGTCCATGGGCATCGGGAGGGGGTCGAATGGGTCGGTGGACCCCCCTGGAAATTGATAATGTCCATTAAAGATACAAGAAAGCCGAAAGTTTGTTACTCTTATTGTTAAGAACAGAAATAAAGTTCATTTAGTTAGTATTCGAACAGAATAATAAAAGCAAAAATGTATTGGATCGAAAACTGAGTGAAAAATACAGGAACACTGTTATATTCTACCATTTCATTTAAGAATAAATGGTTTCACAGATTTCAAACTTCTAATAATTACAGTTGTAGGTGAGAGGTCGCACAACACACTTTATGAAAATAATAATCCCCCTAACATTTAAAGCCATTTCTTGAACGAGACGTGCAAAGGTTAATATAAAAATACATTCAGATACTAACTGCATAAAATGCAAAAGAAATAATGGAAAATAGTTGTGCTGGTATTCACTCGTTTGGTGTATCGAGTCTCCATTTATTATTATTATTATTATTATTATTATTTAGAATAAAATTTATTTTTGTTAGTTTATAATATTTATTATTGTATACTAACATTTATAACCATGGTAATAATACTTATTATTTATCTACTATTCAACTTTTATCATTTCCCCGACCCCCCCTGCAAAAATTTCTTGCGACACCCATACAAGTGTCTACTATTAACACATGGAGATGTCAATCGCAGAACAACTCACTTGTTACACAAAATGGCAGACAAGCATGTGAGTGCAAACATGGAACAGCATGTTGTGATGAAGTATCTTGTGAATGAACCATGCAAAATTCACAGGAAACAGCAAGCACAGTATGATGATGAGATTCTTAACCTAGTAAACATTTGAATGGTGCAAATAGTTTGCAAGAGCCATACATAAGTGCAATACGATCCCGGCGAAGGTGGCTTGGAACCCACTGCTGTCATTCATGTGAACATTCAGCGAGTGAAACACCTGATTCTAGACAATCAACAGATAACATGTCACCCAGTGGTGTAACCGTCAATAGTGTTTACTGCCACGTTCTCAAAGATGTGCATAACGCTCTTAAGAAAAAAGGTCTGGTTTGATCACTAAATGCATTTGTTTCTGCAACACAATGCACATCCACATACTGCCCACCACACAATTTACACAAAATAATATTTCCCTTTTCTGCACCACCTGGTTATGATTTAATAGCAAATGAATAAACTCACATAACCTTACCATTCTCTTTAATCGTTCTTCCTCTAAGGCAGCTTTGAGCTCTACAATTATTGTTTCTGATTTCCTTTCACCTTTGGTATATTCTGCATTAGGAACTGGTTTTGGCTGTTCCTTTAGTTTATTCTCTAGATCCTGGATCTTTGATGTTAAAGACTCTTCTTTCAACTGAAATGTGGACGTGTGGTGTTGAATTGACAGCTGCAGTTGAGAGATTTTCATATCCTTCCTACGACATTCTTCCTCTGCAATTTCCTTTTCAGACTGAAAATGAAGGTATTATCAGATGTATTCTTACAAATAGAATCTATAAATAAATCTAGATAATATGCACAATTTCCTCTTTCCACGTGTCGACAGTAATATGAAATATATATGTATATATAGAATTATTAGGGTGGGGTGGAGCCAGAGGGGCACAAGGGGGTGCTTGCATGCCCCTTAATTTTCTTCAGCACCCCCTACGTTCAACTGAAAACACTAACATTAATATGTGATATTATGTCATGTCGTCATATTGAGTGCCGAATGATAGGTACTGAAGTAAGACCTTTATTATTGCATGCAACAGGAAAGCACTGAAAGAGGTGCTGATATACATACTTTTCTGCACTGGCGGCAACCTATATAAAGATCAGTGACCATTTTTTTCTCTATCCTCAGCATTGTTGTTATGATTTTTTTCTTCTCTTGTTTCTTCAAGTGGTCTGTCCATGGTTTTTGATAATTGCCTATAGCTTAATGTGACTTATTTTTTTTTGTTTTTTGCATGTTGATAAACGGTTTATTTTCCACCTGCTTGTTCTTTCTCGCACTGGAGCATGAATTTCAGCTACTTTCAAGGTATCACCAGGTCGTACTCGGAAAATTATTTAATGCGAGTTGTAACATGAAGGGTAGTTATCTTGTTAATACGTTATATGTATTTGTTCCACGTAACATGTCTAGTAAACATACTATTTCAAGCTTTTCAAAAACTGTTAGGAAGAGGCCCAATGTTCACGAAGAAATTTTAAAGTTCGTTGTTGGCGATAGTGTGGGAGAAGGAATTTTAAAGATGACACAGTTGCTGTGCTCTTCGTGTTTTGTCTTGTGGCACACAGAAGGTATAATGTACTATGTATTTTGTACTTCCATTGGTTAAATTGAAAAGGTTCCCAAATTGTATTTCTAAGGGCAGGATGATTTTATTTTGTATTTCACTACATAGTTCAATAAGACTGCAATGTGTATCTGAATGTTTACATTGCATGACCACTTTCTTGGAGTATAAGACTTAATAAATATCATCATGGACATCCAGGGGGAGGGCAGATGGGAGGGGGGGAGTACAGCATCCCTGGAAAATGAATGTCAATCTAAAGTTATATATTTCACACGTATATTTTAATTTCAGTCAGTAATTTATGTTAATCAGTGGCAGCGATTAGGGATGCAGTTGCTCCCCGCTTTTTGCTATTTTTGCCCCGCACCATGCTAAACCTTATCTACCAAGGGAAAGTAAACTATTCTTGCCCCCTCCCCAGTTTTGAAAGGTTGCATCCGTGTTACATGTTTTCCTTATTTTCAGAATCGCACCCCCTAAATTTCTTTCTGCACCCCCTCAGCACCCCTAAATGAATAATCCTGTCTCCGCCACTGCTTCTAGTCCTAAAATGCATTTTTAAAATGCCAGGCCCAGCTGGAATTTTCTATTGGTTCCAATTGAAATTTCAATTGGATTGAATTGGTTTCAATTGGAATGAATCGGAGTCTATCAGATGCCTAATACAGCTATCAGAATGTATTGGTTTCAATCGGAATCTCAAATGAAACCAATTGGAAAATCAAGACAATTTCCAATTGGTGAATTGTATCCAATTAAAAGTTTGTATATATTGTAGTATCAGTATGTTATAAATTCATTTATTGACTCAAAGCATAGCCACATTTCTTGTAATTTAGAAGTTCTTTGGAAAACAACACACTTGATCTGAATTTCTTCTGAATTCTAATGCATACTACTGAAGTCAGATTTATCTTAATAAATACCTAAGAAGCGAACTATTTGTTAAGAACCAACACAACCTTAATGCAGCTAGTAGTTGGAATAAATTAGTTAGTTTTTGTTTTTTTTTCAATGTGGAATTTCCATGGTTAATCTTATGTGTATGTAATGCAATTGGAAAAATTAGCAATCTTTTGATGAACTAAGTCAATCTCGACTGTGTTTTGTTTGTTCATCACCTTTTCAAGTGTTGTGGGTCAGATTCTTTGTTTAACCTAATTTCTTTGCTGTTTTTGCATGTTTAAAGGAAGAAAAACATGTCAATTTATGACTGAAGCAGCATGTTATTTGATTTTCTATAAGTGTGTTAAACACAATGAAGCTACAAAGTTAAAAACGTTCATATATTTGAAAAAAAAATTGTATTGTATTTTCTTACAAATTCCACATGCTTTACCAGAGATTTATTTTAGTTGTTTTATATGATTACTCCATTGCATTTACAGTTGTATAGATAGTAATATTTCATAAGCAATATATTGAAAACAATAAAG
Source organism: Lepisma saccharinum (assembly GCF_977018435.1). Taxonomy (NCBI): domain Eukaryota; kingdom Metazoa; phylum Arthropoda; class Insecta; order Zygentoma; family Lepismatidae; genus Lepisma; species Lepisma saccharinum. The sequence goes on along the minus strand of NC_139256.1, from coordinate 22,316,326 downwards.
TACTTTCCAATAGAAACCAATTCATTACAATTGACTAATTGGTTCCGATTCACCAATCGGTTCCGATAGTGTGTCTAAAAACTCATATTGGCTATCGGAACCAATTGAAAAAAATTCAGCTGGGAGTGCATATTTTGCTTAATTGTGTCTGGAAATGTCTATTCTGCAATTTTTGCCTACTGAAGATGTTAAGCCTTTGTTTATCAGACTTAAATCTGGTATTCGTCAGATTTGAGGGTCACAAGGAAATTTCAAATGTTGCTTAATCAGGGTAAACTAACAGGACAACTGGGAATGCATATTTGGACAAAACGACGCCATCCCAGTGCTTTCTTTTTATTCCTCAGCTGGAAGTTTGTAGGAGTCAATCAGTAATAATTTGCTTGTGCATGTGAAAGGAAGTACGGTGATTTATCTGTGGAGATACGTGTGTCCAGGAGTGTATTAATGAAAAATGCATTGCTGCAGAAACTGGTTTTACTACTGAAAGAAAAGTAATTGTTTCTCCATCACTTGTGAACAATTGTGCATGCAATTGGGACATTTGTTCAAATTGGCACAATGGTTGCCAGAATAACTGGCAATTCCCCACAAAGGTGAATTTCGTTCAAAATAGCATTAATAGTTTGTGAATCGTTAGCGGACTTTTATGTATAAATTGTAATGCTAATAGAGTATAATTCTGCATTGGAAGAAGAAAATTGAAATTAAAAAAGTTCATGTTTGACATCTATAAATCTGCACCCTACTAACAACTTACACAAAAATGACATACACTGTCAAAATTACTGACCTTCAATTGCACTATTGCATCATTCAATGCAAAGATTTTCCTGTGGAGGTCTTCCACTTGCAGCCCCACACTTCGTTTAATCTCGTCCAGGGCAGTTTCCCTTCGTTCAACTTTGTTCCTGTATGCATCCACTTCATCCAAGAGGGAGCAACATTTCTTCTGCATCCTGCAACAAAGCGCAGTTATTTTCTTATTATTATGAGATAACAGGGTGTCTGTCTACCAGTCAAGAATATCATGAAAGTCAAGAAATCAACATCTAGGTCAAGAAAAAGTCAAGAAATTATGCTTGTGGTCATTTTTTTTTTTGCTATTTTTTACAGTATAGTGAATTTAAATTGTTACTGGGATTTGATAAAATTGAATATTTGGAAATCTAAAATTGTATTGAGTTGTGGTTAAGATTTGATCACTTTGTTTCTTAACAATTACATTCTTGTATGCGTGAAGCTTTGTAAAAATATTAGGTAAAGTAATGTGGCCATCCTCCATCCAGGATGAAGTCTGAAGCATTATTTTTTACGTGCAAGGTGCAAGACCGTACTTGAAGCGAGCATTCTCCGAGTATGGTCTTGGAGTGCGGTCTCCAAGTCGTGGACTGGAATTTCACGTCTTTCGAACTGTACTTCGACTGCAGCGCCAAATACGATCAGTAGATAAAACTGAGTACTCGTTGTTTTCCTCGCGTTTTAAACACTTATATTTCACCATAGAAATCACATAGCATTTTCAAATGTTCGTACACATACATTTCCGCACATTAGAAGAACTATACCCAATAACTTGCTGGTCCATAACGTAGATATATCTAGCTGTGTCGCTGGCTTTCTACCTCTTTGATTATAAACAAATGAACAACGAGTGCGGAAACCACGTGACCTAGTCACCAACCATCTGCACTGCGAGCTGTGCACTTGCGTGCATCTGTACTTGGCGCTTTCGAACTGTACTAGGTGACATCACTTCCGCCAAGACCATACTTGAAGTCTGTACTTTGTACCTTTCGGACAGAGCTAAATCTCTTGTTAAGTTATACAGATTCAGTTATCATCTTAACCGGCCTTATGGTAGGGATTTTTAATGAATATCTATTTTCTATACCTAAGCAAGGAGTGATTAAATAAATGTTATGAATAAGGGAAAGAAAGGCCAAGAAAAAGTCAAGAATTTTGTATTTGTTATTTTGGTAGACACCCTGAATAAAGAAAATTCTATTCATGCAAAATATTATTAAAATAATATGATCTAAATTCGTTTTCCTTTGCAGCTAAGCAAAGATAGAATTGCTCTGATAGTACCAAGATCATGAATCCAACTTGAAATTTTCCTTTTTTTTTAAAAAAAAGAACAAAAAAAGAACAAATGCTCTGTGATACTCCTACTGATAATGAAATAGACTTTCATAGGGAAGTCTTGTTTTAAATACAATTATGAATAGAAAAACATAGCAAAAATAATTACATTATTGCTACTTTTGCTTCAGTTTGTAACGAACCTGAGAGTTTAAGATTTTATATTTGTAAGAAGTTAAGATTTTTAAAATGTTTGTTACTTCAAATAATGTGCAAGTTGTCACAGACAATTATAGTTAGACTGATACAGTTGTAGTTGAAACTTTTATATATGTTTATAAATACGTCAAAATCTGTTCGTGTTGACGTCACTTTCTCATCTCAGCCGAGGAAATGAACCCACCTGAATGTTCCTCACCTGACGACAGACTGAGTTTGAAAAACAGGTGAAGATGAAGAATAATAAGAACTTGGAAACGGAGAGAATTGAAGTATAGATTTTGGGTTTTCGAGTTTTCTTCTTGCCGATAAGTTGAAAGTAAACAATTAATTATGTAATTTGACTTTCGTTATATGTGAGTGAATTGCCCAACGTTAGTATTGAATGTTCTAGTGTTTTATTGGTAAGTGATTAGGAAATATAAGCGATTATAAAACTGTGTTTAACTTTGAAAAGAATGTTGTGTTTTCTTTTCTACCCAGCAAGCCCTGATGAGTGATAAAAGCGTATCATGTTCCCGACAAAAGTAACTTTGGAACGACTGGTGTCCAACTGGAGGACGTTGCATAGTTTTAACACCAGTAATCTTCAACTTTGTTCCTAGTTGGGTCCTAGATCTATAATAACATATTTTCCAGCAAAGTATGAAAAGTAACCTAAGGTGAAGGTTTTAAAATACCTCTTTATAAGTTTCTGAGCCTGTTCTTCAATGCCATCTTCTTGATTTAATCGAGATTCGACCTCTTGACCCATTTCCAGTGTTGCTTTGAGACCAGCTTGAACCTGATGGAGCACCTCCTCTCTGAGCTTCTCGCTTGTCGTCAGCCGAAGAGCCAGCTGATTGACTGCGAACCTCAGGTCACTGGCCTCATCATCTTTGATGTTCCAGTCTTTCATCAGCCTCTGCAACAAGAACAATTTTTGCACCATAAATTACAGATAATATTATCAAAGTAGACAAAATTCAATGTTAATAGGGATTTTAGTTCAAACATTTATTTAGCAGTAGCTAGATTTTCAGTGACTAAGTTGTTGATGTTGTTGAGTTGGTGTTTTAAGTTCACTTTATGGACAGTAAGGTTAATCGGGTCTGGACCTACAGTATAAAGTGGGATCCAAACCACTACATGCCTCCAAAGGAAATCGAAACCCAAACCCCTTGATTACAAGGCTACGACTGTGCCACTGCACCATCGGAGAGGCCCATTCAGTGACTAAGAATTGAACATTTGTCAGCTGTTCTTGCAAACATTGCAATTCTTTATGTCAGAATGTAGCTTTGTAGACAAGAGTTCAAGCAAGGGATATCAACACATAGGCATACTCAGCCGGGGCAAGGGGATACTTGCCACTTCCCTTCCCTCAAAAAAAAAAAAAAAAAAAAAAAAAGTGGTGAAAAGTTTTTTCGAAGGTGAAATAAATGTAATTCCATTGTCAAATAATTGAAAATAATCTCTCCCCTGGAAAAAAAATCTGGGTATGTCCATGCCAGAGGATAAGTGCACTATGAAATAAGTCTTGGTCAACAATCTAGCCCATAGAGGATGAAGTGGAAAGAACAAGAGAGCAAAAGATGTAGAAATAAGACAATAAGGAAGCAAGAGAGAGAGAGAGAGAGAGAGAGAGAGATAGAAAAGGGAAAGATATAAATAAAGATACAGAGTAAGAGAGAAGGAAGAAATTTAATCTTATTAACCATGACCACCACCTTAAGAAGAAACAATGAATCTTTCGACACATATTCATTTTGAATGACAACTAAAGATTGATAGTTGTATCCAAGCTGTTTTATACAAAGGGAAATTGTCCTAAAGTTTCCAATATACATCACAAATAGAAGGTGGAGCCAATAAACGTGCTTCTTGCTGTGGATAGCACTCGAGGTGAGCAGAATGAGTGGTGATGTCATCCTCCTCAGCTTGCCTGCTTCATCTGCACCACACAATCATTCCCATTCTTATCCTTAAGGTTTGACCATCTCCTAATCTAGGAATTTCCACTTTAATCACTGGTTATCATTGAAAACTGGTGGAGGGAGAAAGTGCTTCATCTTCAAACACCCTCGCCCACAAACATATGTTTATATTATATGATATACATATTTGTAATGTTATTAAAAGTAAAAATAAATTACTCAATTAAAATATATTACTATTATTATTAATAATAACACTATTGTTATTAATTACATAAGGGAAATTAATTTGTTACTTTTATACATATCAGATATTGTAAAGCAGCCAACTAATTCCTTTACAAACTGGTTAAAGATGTTAATAAATTGTGAAATAGTTCAAGTGGTTTTATTATGTGTAAGTTTTTGTTTAGTTTGTGCTTTATGTTAATATAAATCAATTACATTTCATAATTATTATTGTTTTGCATTCTTGTTTTACTTTTATTGTGCGTATTGATGTAGATTTGTTAATGATCTCTTGAGAGAGAATGCATTCAATACTCACAACTACACTATTGTCGGGACGCGCTAGCAAGCGGCGTGGAACCACCCACTCTGGTAGCGACGCGCTGTTGCCGGATTGACCTACTTCAGGATTTTCGCGAGCCCACAGAAACACGTGTAGGATTAAACATCTGGTTAAACAGTAAACAACGGGACACTTCCATTGTTCTCTTTCCGACTCTGTTCGTATTTGAAGGAACAACGTTAACTTCTGTGCGTGAGCGGGCGTTCGTGTGTATGTTTGTAAGTAAGAGTTGTTTGGATTTTGAACGTACGGGAGTATTATTGTGTGTCATGCTGGCTCGGTTCACGGGTTTGTGGAAGGAGCTTTGTGGGCGTTTCAATCCAGGAAAAGCGGTGACTACCACGAAGAAATGGACGCTGAGGGTTACATTTCTTGGTTTGTAGACAAACTGCTGCCAAATATTCCTCCTGGTCAGACAATAATCATTGACAATGCGCCATACCATTCAACACAAGTCGACAAGCCCCCCACGATGTCATCCCGCAAAGCTGATATCATAACCTGGCTGGAACGCCATAACGTAGCATGTGATATGAGCATGAGGAAGGCTGAACTACTGCAGCTCCTTATGTTACACAAACCCCAGTTCCCCATATATCGAATAGACAAGCTTGCAGAAGAAGCGGGACATACGGTGGTCCGTCTCCCGCCTTATCATTGTATGTAGCCTACAATGCAATCGAACTTATTTGGGCACAGGTCAAAGGGCTGGTAGCACAGAGGAACACTTTGCCACCTTTTACACCGTCTAAAATTTTGCAATTGACAGAACAGGCTATCGGGGATGTGACACCAGATAGGTGGCGTTCGGCTATAGAACACAAGGAAGATTATTTCCGAAGCATGGGAAAAGGAGGGAGTTGAAGAGCAGCAAATGGAGGATTTTGTAATTTCACTTGGGCGGGAAGACAGCAGTGACAGTAGTAGCTCAGACGAAGATGTTCCTTTACCAACCAACAATGAAGATGATCGTGGGATAGCGCCACTGCAATGGTAGCCGGTAAGCAAAAACAACTGATTCTTTAACTACTACTTCTGTTCTTTCATTCATTTTTTATGTTTTTACATACAGGTAGCTCAAAGCATTAATAACACATGTACCAAATGTATCATTAATGTTAAGGAAATCGAGCAATTGCCAAGCGTTTCGTTGTAATTTATTGAACTCTGTATTTCCAGAGCCTGTATTCTCATATAGCTTCCCAAATTATCTCACTTCACACACCCACATGTGCCTCCCCGATGGCACAGTGGTAGGGTAAGTGTTGTCTCCTTGTAATCAAGTAGTCCTCGGTTCGATACCCTGTCGAGGCACATAGTGGATCGGATCCCACTTCCAACTGTATGTCCATTCCAGATTAACCGTAGTGTGCATAAAGTGGACTTTAAAACACCAACTCAATCAATCAATTCACACACAATTGATTTGTTCTTGATAAATTCTCCGTAATACAGTAACTCAGTTCTGTAAAATTCTGTTTTAGAGGTGAATTTTTGTAGGTTCCTCAAAATATAATTTAAAAACGTGTTAACGAAACGAAGTTGTACGTAATTTGTATAGCAGTGGGTTAAGAAAATTATTTATTTTACTTTTATTTTTATGATTAATAAGTAGATCCTATTTGTTTATACGTAATTTGCCCTAATTTTCAAGAAATACATTTCATTTTTAAGTTCTGAAGGTTCAACAATTGCGGCGTGACAAAGAAGGCAAAGAGAGGCGGTATGAAATCAAAGGAGAACGATTTGCCACAGTTGTTCATAACACAAGACGCATTTTCTTTTGTTGGTAATTGTGATACGATACAACATTAAGTAAAAAGATGCCGGTAGCTGATGCTTGCAATGTACCATAATAAAAACACGACAAAGGTTCTTTCATTAAAGATTTTCGGTTGCTGTGCAGAGCAGGAAGATAAAATGTTTCATGCTTGCCAGAATGTAAAATTCACACTGGAAGATAACGTCAACCTACAAGAAACTTCAGATTCAAACTTCTAGATTCGTTAAATTATCACTTTACGATTGAAATAACATATATTAGCATACTGATACGTACGTTCTTAATTTCGCGTGACGCTTTTTTACCGAGCTTGCCAACAGCTGATTAGCCTGTCCGTGTGTTTGTGCGAACGTGGCAACGTAGAAACCCCCCAGCCACATGGCAGCCAACGAGGAGACAGAATTTGGTCACGTTCTGCCGTTCTGCGTTCTGATTGCACGCCGCTTCTTATCGCGTCCGTACTGTAATTTGTGTGTTTTTTATATTATTCTTAGTAAAGTATACGTATTTGAAATTAAAAGTACGAGCTTATCGTTTGTTTGTTATAACAAAAACCCTCCCCCCTGAAATTTTTGGTGGAAGGATTTTTGAGGCGAAGATTGTTGGTGGGGGAATCCCCCCGCCCCCCCAGAATTTCGCATCCTGTGTTAAGCTCAATATACATATGTGTGTGTGCGTGCATGCACACCCAGTGCTCGAAGTTGCTTGGTCGATTTTGGGGATAGGAGGGGAATGATTGTATGGATCGACATGGAGACAATGAAACAACTAGGGGGATGCTTATGCAAATTATCGAACCTGGAAGGGATGCTTTATGAAAGTTTTCTTAATGGCATATAGCATCCCCCATGTTCCCTCCACATTCATGCTTACAACTCAGTCCCACCATCTCTGTTGTGAGTGTGTTTGTTCCTTCAGCATGTCATGCTGCATCAAGGGTCACTAGGCTCTGTTGGACAAAAAATCATAAATGGCGGCAGGAAGGAGAACATAGTATTTTCTTCATACCCAGTCAAGGCGTAAACAATTGGGGGTTTGGAGCACAGAAGAAATGGTTCACAAGCACCCCTACGATGTCAGTTCATGTGTAGGCATTCCATCAAAGTTGCATAACCAGCCCCACCTTGGTTCTCCTCTTTAGTAGTATCAAACCTGGCATTTCTTCACATCAGAAGAAGAGCTACAACTTGTCTCATAAACTGAAAGGCAATGAGGATGTGTCCAACAGTGGGGTGGCCAAGAATTTCCTACGGAAAATGGGCTCTATGACTTCTTTTTATTCTAGGCAGCTCCACCAAAGAGGCATTCAGTTGACTCTTGCAGTTTTTCACTGCATTTTCCTCAACTCACTTATGGGCCACCATTTATAATATGAGCATGCCGTGGCGGCTCGTGTTGAACCAAAGTGGAGGTGCGATAGTTCACAAATTTGCTCTACTAGTAATGTGAATTTAAATGATGAATTTCGTATAACAGCCAACGTGATAATGTTGTTGATTTGGTGTTTTAAGTCCACTTTATGCACAGTAAGGCTAATCGGGACTGGACCTACAGTTTAAAGTGAGATCCGAACCACTATGTGTATCGAACGCAGGTCCCCTTGATTACAAGGCGACGACGCTACCACTCCGCCATCGGGGAGTGCTCACAACGTGATAAGAAATTGATATGTTCGTGTTTATCGAATATCATGTTTTGCACATATCATAATAAATTAATAATTATTTTACAGTAATGCGAAGAAGATGGAAGAAGAAATAGAATTCTAACAGATTTAGTCGTAGCTTTTTTTTTAACTTAACACAGGGTAAAAATCAGAAAAAAGGATACTAATTTTTATACAACTTGATAAGCACAATGACGAATATTTACGTGCATTAATCGTGAAAGTTTCTAGTAAAGAGTTACACAGAAAAAGGGGGAGGGTTGAGTCCTGTCCAACATGACTAATTGATGTGAAATAGGACACCAAAATAATTGTCTCACTGGAAAGGTGATATCTGCATTACCAGAAGCTCTGCAGTAAAAACTTCAAACTTACCAGAAATCTTCTTCAGATATGCTTCTAAATTAAATACATCCTCCTGTCCTTCAACCCGAAATTTGCGAGTGAACTCACGACCCCCCTTCTTGGACACTTGCAGTGATGTGCGTCTACGCGTAAACAACGATAGTCTACATTCTACACGTAGACTATTTTATACACGTAGATTACGTAATCTATGTAAACAACATGGCGAAATGTGATAACTTAGCAAAGGGCACCGTGGAATTAAAATAAAATTATAATGCGTATCAGTTGCTGATGTGTGAAGAGAACTTTTCATACTCTTTCTTCCAAATTCGAACAATTTCTCACCTAGGAAGAAACCTGATATAGGAAATATTCTAGTGTTTTATGGGGAAAACACCACTCTTGCCTCACGACTGCCATCTGTTGTCTTTTTTGCATACTATATATCATCTTCCATAGTTGATGATAGAAGAGAAAATAAATTTTGTTGTAAATAGGATTCTTTTCATATCGTTAGGAACCAATATAGTTAAAAATGTCACTTTCCTTTCATGAAACCCGTGAAAATTAATTTTAATTCCCTTTAGATTGTCTACGTAGTCTATGTAAACTACAACCCAATGTAATCTACGCGTAGATTACGTGTAGACAACGCATGTAGACGTAAACTTATAGTCTACGGCACATCACTGGACTCTTGTTCTAGATTCAAATTCGGCCTAGGTTTTTTATGTTTATTTTTTCATCCAGACTTCTGGTAGAATAACTTCGCACCAACAATTTCTTCACACTGTTCATCGCGGCAAATGCACAACTACAACACTCAACTACCGAAAAAGCTTCACCTCTCCATGGAAAACGAAGAAACAACAAGTAAGTGTCAATGCTATCGTCTTCCCATCCGGTCGTTTTATTGCTTCGGGGTTCCCAGACAATTTTGCCAAATTTTCAGAAATTTGTAATTCGCAGGTTCCTGTAGCGGCTCTTGGTGAGTTTAGATGACGACTGACGAGTTCCTAATTTATTTAGCAGCCGGCTTGAAAAGAAACTGGACAATTTGTCACATTATCAGGATTATTTTCAAACGTGCTAATCAAAACATGTAATTAAATCTACATGATGTACTCCACATCACTGTAATCCAAATGTACTTTCCACTAAACTCAGAAAAAATACAACGCATACACGCGGTAACAAGAGTAGCCGACTTCCGTGGCTAACATACCGCATTACAAAGCCAGGGATCCAGGGTTCGAATCCCTGCCTGGGCATGGGTGTTCTTTGTGAGTGGCCCTCTATCAATTTCATCACTCATCCTCCTCGTCATGATTTCCGAAAAGTAGCAAAAAGCGACGTTAAATAACAAAAATCAAGCAAGAGTCTATTTTTTCAGTTACCGATATTTTCTTTCCTCATTGGAAATTGCATAGTTTATTGCTCTATTCTTATGTCATACGTAGGGTGACCAGACACATACATTCAAAAAAGAGGACAGAACATGGCGAAAAAGGAGGACAAAGTCATGAAAAAGAGGACGTCGGAAAAATTGCAACACATTTGCCATTACTCATAATTTAATCAATACAAAAAAATCTTACCAACATTACTATCAGATACTTTTCAGGTGATGTCTTTCAATAATTTCCTCTTACCTTCAAGCAAAGAAAGCAATCTCCTAATCTGTTATTTAACAAACGACAAAGAATATCTGCAATTTGAAGCACAGAGTATTACTCTGTGGCGATGCTACATAAAGGGCAACTAGGGCACTGCCCCACAACAATTTTAACATAAAAAGTTCATCTGAAGAGACGATCTGTATATACGCGTAAATATTTTTTTTGTTTTTTCCCTCAACCCCTACGTTGCTGCAACCAGACTTACAGGGCATGCACCCTGTGCGAGGTTAATATATTTCTCCGTCCTGTTGGAGAGAGTCCAATTTCGGCTCTGCCCCGGAGACGTGACGTCACTGACTGATCCAAACATTTACAGCATAGGCAAGGGACGGTCCCCTCACAATGGAAAAGCGCAAAATTCGTAGCCGTCTCTGGGCAGTAAACGAGGTGCCCTGCCCATTCATGTTTGCCTCTTTCACCGTTCAGTGTTTCCAACGCTTGGCAGGCAGTTCATTCGTTCTTCCAGCCTGCAGCAATAAGATAGAAAAAAATCCCTCGAATGCTTTTCTTCGCGCTTGTCCCGGCGACCTGAAAAGTTGACATCACTTTTTATTTCACAAACTAGTCCCTCGTATTTTCAAAAAGATCCTCCTTTCCTCTTTTCTTCCCATTGTAATACGGATTTGGATTTGAGTTAGTGTGTGAGTTTGCGTTTCGTTCCGTCTATGCGTATTGGTCGCTTACGAAATAATTAGTTTTTCGCGATTTTATAGTTACTGTACGTGTTTATTTATTTGTGTAATTGTGTCTGTGTTCCAGCAACTTGACATGCAGAATATCTTCGTAAGTATAAACTAACTTTTTGGGGGTACATGGCCAATGTAAAGTGTTGTAACTGAACTTAACGCTGCATCATCTTCCTACTTAGTCATTGATATTAGTGGATACTTGGTGAATATGACATTGAATCATGTAGAAACTTTAATATCTACGCCTTTCAATTCATTGACAATGGAAGAGAAACTGCAGTGTAACATTTTCCTAATCATTCCAGTATCTACCCAAAGTTTAGTTACTGCAAGCGACGTCAGTATTCGAGGTTTTTTTTTAATTCATGTATTTTTGTTCCATATGTTGCTGATTTTTCGTATTCCTACGTAGTGAGTATTTAATGCTCTTTGGAGAGATATCTTGATCAGAATGTTAATTTTATTCCAAATTGTTCGAACAATTTACTTACTCCATATCAAGGAACTCCCCTCAAAAACCTTAAAGAGGAATATAGAGGCTAAGTGCCTCCCTCCCCACCCAAAAGAAAAATGTGCCCTGCCTGACTGAAAAGGCACGCGCCGCCCCTGGTATTACTCCTTTCCTAATTCTTGGATATTAGAATGAAATCTCCCCACAAGTTAATACCAATGTAACAAGTAAGATTCGCTTTAACTTATTTCCAAAAACCAAATTAAAATTTTAGGTAATTTAGATTGGGTAGAGAAATATGATTTCAATGCCACGAACATTTATACCACTCTTTCAACAGCAGGGGAAAGTGCCAGCCACCTTACACTTTACCTCATATTCGTTTCTTCCATACTATCCTTTAAAAGCTCGATATACAAGATCATTGTTGAATGTACACTTTTGCTTCGTTATTTCATGAAAGTAAATATTACTTAACAATCAAAATTCTCACTACGCGTTTCTGTATCGCGGATGTATAACTAGAAGAGGAACTGACCGACCCCCGTGGCGGAGTGGTTAGCGCACCGCTCCACAACGCCAGCGATCCCGGATTCGGATCCCGGCCTGGTCATGGGTGTTCTTTCTGAGTATCTCTTCATCAAAATCATCCTATCATCGCTCATACCCATCTTTGCGATTAGCCAGAAGTGGCAGAAAAGCGAAGTAAAATAAACCAAATCAATCAATCGAAAAGGAACTGCACAGACTACATGCGTTCCAGCAGTATCAGAAGGCGAAGCAATGAGTTAGAATAATACTAATGACTTGGGTGCGGAATTTTGCCTATTTGCCATTTTTATGCCTTTGTAGTAAAACAGAGGGTCTAAAGTTTAAGGTTCGTTTCATATTGTTTCTAGTCCGAAAAAAACATTTTTATAGTGCCTATAAATGCCTATTTTGCTTAATGGTGTCAAAAAATTTATATTCTGCAATTTTTGCATACTTCAGCTTTCCTTACGTGTCTTTGACTTTCCCCACATTGAAAGATGTAAGGCTTTGTTGATGTTGTACTGACTGAAATCTGGTATTCGCCAGATTTGAGGGTCTCAATTGTAACATTGTTTTAATTATTTTTTTTGTTATAATGGTACAAATTGTTTTTTTCATCATTTGTTCAAATTCGCACAGTCGTTAGCACAAGCTCTTTTTACGAGAATTACTTTAACTGACAATTCCCCGCAAATGTGAATTTCGATCCAAAGAAAAACGGTTTGTTAACCGTTAGCGCACTTTTATGTATAAACTGAAGTGCTAACACTGTATAACTGTTCATTGTAAGAATAAAATTGAAATAAGTTCACATTCAGTGCCTATTTTAATGTCGTTTTTTTTATTTTAGGGTGCCTTTTCAGTGCCTTTTTTCATCATTTTGGTGCCTATTTGACTGTCGAGGTTTTTAGTGCCTATAAATCCGCTCCCTACTAATGACTCAGTCGGGAAATTGATTGTGTTCAGTTTCCAGATGCTAGGTGAACATTGTTCGAATACTAACGTGTCCCAAGTCATAGGCTATGCCTTAAATCATGATCGTTATGTATCGAAGGATTGTCAATGCAGCACATGCTATGGTCAATTCTATACTCTTTCCAAAAAAGGAGGACATTTAGCGATTTCTAAAAAATCCGCCCGGACGCCGGACAGACGCCTAAAAAGGAGGACATGTCCGGATAAAAGAGGACGTCTGGTCACCCTAGTCATACGTGAATAAGTTTATGGAATGCAGAATGATCTTTCAACGGTTGGTAATTTTCTATCTTCTGTTAACTTCATTGCTTCTGGCAACTTTTCATTGTTTACCGTTCTCCGGAGAGAGGGCCAGTTTCGCCTAGGGGCTGGGTTTCGGACGACAAAACCCTCCGTCATCCCATGCACAGGACCTGTGCGTGTTATTCCCCCAGTTCCCTCGCCTCTTTCCCCTCGCGGCCGCGCTTGAGAATGCTCTACGTCTCGTAAAGTGGGAGGACGGCGCCCAACTACATTTCTCTCGAACTTTTGTATTCCCCCTCACGGTGGCGTGCAAACTTTACAATTGTCGCGGAAGAATTAATACAGAACCGACTAACCAACGATCTATAAGCAATGGAATACTGTATTTGCAATTCAGACAATGTAAAAGCGAATATATGAACCCGTGAGACCAGTGGCGTGGCGTGACTTTTTCAAAAGTGTTACCGGCTATCAGTACGACAATTATGCCTGCTATAATCAACCCCCCGGCCCCCAGAAAAGAAAACATGTCTTCGAGCTAGATATTTGTTCATTTCGTTCTTGTTTTGCAATCAGCACAGTGGTTTAGCCACAAACACTCCTAGAAAGAACTACCACTCATGAGACAGTTACTACGAAAATCCAATGAATAGTGGTAGACCCTTGTCAATTCTTCATCTGTCTCTGTTTCTTTGCAATGAGGTGCGAAGGGGAAGAAGAAGAACCACAATTTTCTCGCGTCAGTTTGATGTTTGTGTGGTGAGCACTGAGCAGACGACAGAACTCCGCTCCTTTGTGGAAGGGAAGCCCAGCTGTACTACTGTTGCCAACTTAGTATTTTGTTTGGAGCAAGGTTTGTCCAAATCACAAATCACACCAAGGAACTATATTTTCGTCTATTACCTAACTGGTCTCAGTTGTAGTTCAATCCAGCCTTGGCTCTGCAGTCTACCTCTAGTTGCTTCACAGAAATTGTATTCCTATTTTAGGCGGGATTTAGCTCTTTTCTGCCAATCCGATGTGGCAACACTGGCTGCTCCGATGGGTCTGAACGGCAACAGGGCCCCTTAACAGGCATATGAATAACCCCATGAAGTCCTTCCCCGCTCTTTCCTTGCATTGGCGTCCTGTTCTCCCTTGTTCCTCTTCAGGGTAGAGGAACGGCCTCCCTCTTCACTTCTATCGGCTGCAGAAAAAATGTCCTAGGCAATATCTACTCGACGGCAACGGTGTTCATTAACGTATTTAACAATGTTGTCATTTTATTGAAACAACTTTTTAATTCTTTACATTTTGCTGTTACCTGCGGTAACACCGGTTACATGCAAGCCACGCCTCTGGGTGAGACCAAGAAGGGAAAGATTCCACTTTTTGAACAAAATGGGCTGAATACTTTGAATACATATCAGACCTAAAATAAAGGTTTTGAAAACAAACCACTTATGATGAAAATGTTGTAATTGTAAGTTTCTTCAACCGGTTTTTAGTTTTGGTTGCTATGAGGGTCGAGTGAAAACTTTCCCTTCTTGGTCTTACCGATTCATATAAATGTTAATGTAATGTTTGTTCACTTGAGGTTACACACTTCAGTGCGCCGTCCGTATCGTCCATATGAGCGGCAGCCCCTGTGTGCATGTATTATATTGAGTATTTAAAACGATGATCAAAATAATGGTTTTGGAGTGGGGTTTGTGGGGAGGGGTTTCAACCCCCGTTCACTTTGCACCATGCCATGAGGCATATATAAAGGGGGATGTAGGGGTAGGGTCCTTATCGATCTTGGTCATTTAGCAGGTGATGTGATCAGCAGCATGCTCTGCCCACCTTTACACCCAAGCATAGGCGGACTTCTGGAGGGGCCAGGGGGTGCCTGGCCCCCCAACTTAAAAAAGATTAAAAAATAACACATGATTAAGCTCAGTTACTACATTCTTGTTATGAAGCCATACCGCAAATCTTGACGTTTGGCATGATGTCATGTGCAGTAATTGCGCTGCTATAGCGGGTGTTAGATGATTTGATTGATGTGTACAGTTTGAAGAAAGAAAAACGTAAAATGACTTTGTGTTGAGTCAACAGTTACTGCTGAGGCATCAAAAGAGCTTTTCAATTTAATTTTTCTAAAATTTCTGAAGCTTACTATTGTACCGTAACTTGTTTAAAGTAATACGAGTATTGTATCAATAAACAAATTAATGAAATGCAAAATGCAATAATCGTATTGTTTTGCTTCTTTTAAAACTGACAACCAATATACTAATTAATATTTGTTTACTTAAGCGAGGAAATTTAACATTTTCAATTCTAAAAGGCCTAGAACTCAGTGTTTTTTTTGTGTTTTTTTCCTGGTGAAGGCCTCCGGACCCCTTATAAACTAGGGGATATTTAACCCTCAGGTACATCACATGCTTCTCCTTAGTATGCACCCCCCAAAGCAAAAGCTCAAACTCCGCCCATGCGCCCAGGTACCAATTTAGTTAAGTCTGGGTAAGACACAGAGCCACTATATGCAGGGACAAGGCCAGAAATATTCCAACCTCAGATCACCCACACTGGGAATCAAACCTGGGTCTCCTGCATGGCAGTCAGACACCCTACCGACATTGCTGCTCTAATTTGAGGAAGGCCGTAAAACAAATGTGACCACAAATGTAAGACAGAACTAAACATTGACACATAAAGTGAGGCCATGATAACAACCGACACGGTGAATGCCTTTATGGCAGTGACTCTCTGTTGTCGCATTTACCTACGAAGAAATTTGCGGTCAAACAGCCAAATAGGTCTACCGCTGACCCCCTGTTTGAGCAACAAGCAGCAACCTTAGAATCCCTCCTCCCAAATGCATCCAGCAGGGAAGCAGGATTTTGTCAAAATAAATACTCTGCGCTCATGGGCGTCGACAGAAATTTTCCTGGGTGGGGGGGGGCTCGATCGAAGATGTCGAGGCCACCCCCTCCCCTCAAAAATATTGTGACACTGACCAGTGGCACATGCAGAAGTTTGTCAAGGGGGGTTAATTTTTAAAATTATTGCATTATCAGTATTTTAAATTATGTTATTATTATTATTATTATATATTATTACTAGTAGCAGCAGTAGTGCCAGTAGCAGTTTTAGTTTAGTTTATTTTAGAATCCAATAAATTTATTACATGAATAATATAGTGCTTGTTACAACCAAGATTACATAATTACTACTTCTAACATTAGTAGCAGCAGCAAACGCAGTAGTATAAGAAACTTTGGAACGTGTGAAAGTTACAAATTAGCAGTTGCAGTGTTGCAAATTACGAAAGTTTCGTACAAAATTCGATATCTCAAGACAATTTTTAAACAATGATGCAAAATGAAGTGAAAAAAAGTGATTCGTTTATAAATTGCCATACATTGAAAAAAAAGCAGATGGAAATTTCTAGGGGGGTCGACCGACCGGTTCGACCCCCCCCCCCTGCCGACGCCCATGTCTGAACTTTGAATGGGAGCGGAGAGATAGCGTGGCCCAGGAATAACAATTGCAACTATTGTTCAAAACAAAAATGCAATCTCATTTCCTAAATCTCATGCAATGCCAGAAGAGTTATGTGTGCGATAGAGAGAGAGAGAGAGAGGAAGAGAGTATATATATATATATATATATATATATATATATATATATATATATATATATATATATATATATTATATATAGGGTGTTCGAGAAAAGGCACATAAGCCACACATTGTGATAATCTATTGCCTTCATTTAAGTCAGATTGAATTCAATCAATTAAAGAAAATATAATTTTCTATCAGGTTTGTAATGTTTACATATCTACAACATAACTGTCTGTTGTAAAATGGTATTTCTTTACTCAAGTGCTTTTCCCTAACAGCCTAGGTCAGTCGCTCTCAACCTTTTTCAGTCCGGGTCCACCTTGAAGGATATTACACTTCAAGGGACACATAATCATGGGCGTAGGGAGAATTATTGATAATCAACTTAAATACTGCTTCCACTTGCAACATGGAGGGAGAAATACATACTCTCTACTTGTAGAGGGGTATGCACCCAGTTTGTAATCATACGTATTTTTGCTAACATCGAGTACTTTTAGAAGCCCTCTTAAGCTTGCATAACCAAAATACACACACTTCATTCTACGAAAGTAAATATGTAATTCAAAAGACTAATTTACTCTAGTCTAACATATAACTAAACACACATGCTGAAATTGAAAACAGTTTTTTTTTTTACTTGTGAACTAATGTGACGGTTGGGACTGCCTTTTCCACATAAGCTGGGGTATGTTGGGTTCAATGGTGGTTAACTTAAGTCGTAAATTTGTGTCCACGTCAAGTCTCAGAAACAGAAGTTGCTTATGTTCACTGCTCATTTCATCGTACAACACAAAAAAGTCTTGAATTTAACGGGCGAGGTTGAACACAGTTTTGAAAACACTTGGCATAATTTTAGCAGCCAATGCCTACCAGTCAATAACAGAAATGTAGAGTTTAGACTGCGGACAGCAAGAGTTAAGATTAAATTGTAAAAGCAACATATCTTAGTAATTTGAATATATTATAGGTTTTTAAGATACAGTAAATAAATTGATAAATTTTCGAGCCTGACATCGCGATCCACCAAACGCTCCCTTGGAATCCAGCAGTGTGTCGCGCCCCATAGGTTAAGAAAAGATGGCCTAGATATATCAGCAGTCAGAAGGGAGTTACATGCTGTTTTTAGACCTAGGTTTTGAAATATATAAATTCTAGGATGCAGCAATGAGTTGCAAGCTAGGATTTATCAACTCAGGCAAGCAATTGTGCACAAATGATGCATTATGCACTCTAATCATACATATCAGGCCATGCTATAAATACAGTTTGAAAGACAGAAAATCAAGTATTCAACACGTAGATCATTACATACTGCAATATGAAATTCTGAGATTTATAATCTCAGACATTCAGGAATAACAATTTTATGGATTAGTATCCATAATAACTCATATGAAAGTGAAAATTAGTACCTGTAGTACCTCCATAAGTTTTTGATGTGATAGAACATATACTGTCAGAGTATGAAATGAATATGAATACATCATAAAAATAGATTTATTTCATAACTGATACTCCATCAATAAATTTGAAAATAACTGCTACAAAAAATTACAACTTTCTTTGTTATGTCAAATACGAAACATAACTGATTCTTCTAAAGAACACACTGTTCACTTTAAGATGTCTCTTAAATAAAAGTTTCAAATTTATATATCTTTTTTTATTGTCAAATGTACATAAATATTACAGTGGAATTATAAAAGAGAAGACGACAACAACAATGTTAAAGAGTTTCCATCAGTGTTATTTTAGACATGATCTTCAATAAGTTCTTTGCAAAAACAAATATATTTACATAATGTTTACATAAACTTTAGTTTCTTCTTGTTAAAGTTATGCACTTTGGTTAAAAAGGAACAATAATAACATTTTTTGAAATGTGATATGAATCATTTCATGATGCTATTTCTTACATCCATTCCTTCCACAACCTAGCAGCTTAATGATGTATGTTTGAGCTTATGACTTATTGAATTGAACAAACCCAACACTATAGTTTTCAAGTATAGCGGAGTGCCTTATATTTCCCAACTGAAGTCACCGAACAGATTCACTCTAGTCGAATATGAGTTGTGGTCAGAACTTGTCTTTTGGATCTTATCTGCAATAAGATGAACCATAGTATTAATACAAGTCAACAATAATATTAATATTATTAAAAAAAAACTGAACTTAGGTGGTCAGACCATGTGGCACGAATGGTAGAGGAAAGAGGAGTTCACAGGATTCTTCTTGGTAAGCCTGGTGGAGGGATAACGTTGAGATGGACCTAAAGGAAATCTGTGAGGATGGAAAAGATTGGATTGATCTTGCCCAGGAAAGGGACAGATGGAAGGTCTGTTGCTGCAGCCATGAACCTTGGGGTTTAAGAAGGCTAGAGAGTTAGTTAGTTATTAAAAGACTGATGGAACGATTCATTTTGTACCCAGTAACCAGTGGCGGTAATTAGGGGGGCAGTTGTTCCCCCCACTTTTTGCCACTTAATCCCCGCACTATGCTAAACTATGTACCAGGGGAAAACTGTCCTTGGCCCCCTAGTTTTGGTACCTTCTCCCCCAGTTTTAGAACCTAATCGCCGCCACTGCCAGTGACTGTTGCCTTTGTACATAATTTCTGTCACTGATAATAAAGATAACTCTTAGATCTACAAGAGACTCCAGTTTGCAAACTAGATATAGAGTTCCATTATGTGTCAGTGCCAGAATTATGTACAAAGGACAGTGTGCGAATATTTCTCTCCATTTCTAGGTTGGCTATTTTATGCTACTTTTCTTTATCTTGGATTAATGATGATGAACTGATGAAATGGGTAGTGGGACAAACACATTGATGCATCCATGCCTGACCAAGAATTGAACTTTGGATCTCTGCCGAAAGTTCCAATTAACTTTGCATTTTATATGTTAATTTTTTGCTGAAAACATGAAAGTCGTGGAAGTTAATTTTAAAGGAACTGTAGGCCGTATGGTCTAACGCGTCAGATTTTGAGTTCCAGGTATGGGACGCGCTGAGATTTTGGCTTGTGTGTGTGACCAGTGACCACCCACCATCATGAGGAAATTGGGGAGCTACGAATGAGTAGCCGGTCGCGGAAAACTACAGCAATGACTGGGGGTTCGTCGTGCTGACGACACGTCACCCCGTAACTGGTTGTATGATATCCCACCTCGGCAGGTGGGAGGCCGGCAATCGGTAGGTAGGCCCTGGCTATTTTTAATAAAAGGAAATAATTGTAATTGGCTTTAGTTAGATAATAAAAATTTGTTGCCCTCACTTGACTTGCAAATTCGTGCCAAATTCCTTGGTTGAGTGGTTAGCGTAGCGCATGGTAAAACCAGATTGAAGTCCTTGGCATGAACCAGGGTGGAATTTGTAGGAGGGGACGTGGGTGTTTTACCTCAAGCTGTCCAGTGAGCGAGCCTAATGCGCAGAAGATATGTGCAGTAGCTTTCTGCACATGCGCATAAAGAACAAACACCAGATGCAAGACCCGTACAGAAGGTTCGAGCTATAACCCACTTAAGCTGATGATTAGGGCCCAGGACTTTATGTCCTATAAAACTGTAAAATATGTATGTAATTATGTCATATAAATTGGAAAATATGTCATGAAAAATTACAAATATGTCAGAAAAATGCAGAAATATTTCCAGTAAAGCCAAAAATATGCACAACAGTACTCTCGAATTTCTCCCATACCCGATAGAGTAGAATTGGGGCTGTAATGTACCTAATGTTATTTTTACTTTTGACTGATTTTTGTGAAAAGCTAAAACGGCAAAGAAATTAGAACGAAACTTCTTTACTTCCCGTGCAACAATGAGAGAGAACATTTTTCCTCAATAATGTTTGCATGGCTATCAATTGTCGGGGGGATAAAATAAAGTGGGGTATTATATTGTTCTGTACTAAGAAAAGACGGCACCTTTCTTCATCCGCAATTTCCATATCCTGCCATCGACAATATGAACTATCCGTTGTGCTTAAGGTACGAAGAAAGAAATCATGAAATAACCGATTATGTGCGAGAGAATTACGAAATTATACAGAAATATGTCTTATTACAACAAAATTTAAAAAAATATGTCGTAAAAACGCGAAATTGGTGAAATATGTCAAAATATGCTTTGCCAAGTTTGTCTATTTCGGCTGATTTTCATCATATACAGTATGTAACATTCTTATTTGTACACACGGATTTTCAAAGAAAATGCTTTAATATCTGAAAGGAAATACACTCTTTTGAAATTGTTTCTTTACAATTCAATAACTAATATCATTAGGAACAAAATCTTACCCAAATTCTGTATAACCAATGATAATAATACATTAAATGAAACTGAAAGAGTAACATGCCTTTTTTTGTACAACCTTTATATTCGTACACTTAATAATATAAAAGAAAAAAGAATATTCAGAGCAAATTGACTGACAGTTCTAATACTTTGATACGTATTCTTTGGCTTTAATTACTTCTTGACACATATTCTTCATAGAATTAACCAGTTTCCGACATGTTTCAGAGCTTTTTCTATTCCACTCGGCTTGCCTGCTTTATGGACTCGCCTCTTCAAAATTGCCCATAAATGCTCAATGGGATTTAAGTCTGGACTTTGAGCTGGTGTTTGTAGTAGTTTGTGCACATTCCATATTAGCCAATTCATGTTAACCCGCGCCTTATGCTTACTGTCATTGTCTTGTTGGAATCTGTAGATAGGCTACATGTCCAATTTTTGAACATGTCTGCTTTACATTGTTCTTCAATATGTCCAAATAGACATATGCATCCATGATACCATCAATAAACTGGATGGTACCAACACCTTTGGACGACATACAGCACCATTAATGACCAACCACCGTGTTTAACTGTTGGAATTGTGTTAATGTGATCATTGTCCTTACTTGATTTTCTCCAGACCCTATTTATCCCATCTGACCCGTATACATATTAATCTTGGACTCGTCTGACCTTCTTTCGTGGTATTCTGCCATGATATCCATGCTTCCACAAGGCACGTCGGGCAGTTGGATCGGACATCATCTTGCCAGCAACATTTTCTACTAACGGTCGTAACTGAGGAACACTTAGTCGGGAATTTTCTCGCACTCTTTTTTAAAATAAAGCATTCATCACGTTTATTCAACCGTCTCTCTTTTGGTTTTCTCGGCACATTCTGTGTTGAACCTTCCTCTCGAAATTTGTTTACTATGAATTGAACTGTGGAGTGTGATTTATTGACTGTTTGTCCCATTTTTCTTAACGAATAACCTCTAAGGGCCAAATTTATTATAACAACCTTCAGATCGGAACTAAGTTCCTTCACCTTGCCCATTTGGAACACGCTGATAGGCCTACAACAATACCTAAACCAGCATTCCGCTTGACGGGGAGCGCCTACATGTTCAAACTTGTTACGAAGTTGTAAACTGCACGAAATCGCCCGAATGCGGTGGCGCTGTATGCGAGGAAGATTGAAACTCTTGCCTGTACGAATAACAATGTTGCATGAAACAGCGTGTTTTTCTCTTTTCACACAAATTATATGCTCTGTTTATACACTTTGAACATAAATTTTTTATTGGCATTTGTTGGTGAAACCTTCATTAACATTAATTTTCAGGTACATATGAAAATGATTATATTTACTAGTAGATATTACATTTTTTCCTCGAAAATTCTATGTGTACGAATAACAATGTTACATACTGTATGTAAAGAGCTCACCCAAATATTACATCCGAAGTCAAATGAAAAATATGTTATAACATAAAGTCCCGGGCCCTACTGATGATAATACAACCGCACGGTGCTTAACGCCCAGTAAATCACATTGGCACTAGTTGCGAGAACAAGAAAGCAACCAGCCCATAGATCAAGTTGATCAGTTGCTGTCACAGGCTACCATTTGTCCTCAGATTTCTTCTTCTTCTTCGTCTACGTGCTGTGCTTGGACAGGCTTGCACGTGAAGCTCGGCACGTTTTCCCTTGCCCTTTCGGCGAGGGGGCTAATTTCAAAGCGGCGGACTGGCAGCACCAATTAATGAAGCATTGCGAGGCATTGAAAAGAAAGCAAAGTTTGGCAACAGGCGAGAGAGTGAAAGGTCGGGTTGCCAAGAGCAGTGAAAGGAGAGTAACAACCGGTCATGCGAAATGAATGAGCAATTTTTTTAGCCGTCACTGAACAGCGTTTTTAGAGCATTGTGCTCTACTAATCAATGCGCTTAATGACAGGTGGCATTAGTCCAGATAATATATATATCCAGAAGAAAAGAGGTAATTTGGAAACGTCCTAAATAAAATTTTGATGCATATTTCAGCAGGTTTAAAATTTGAGAGGTTGGCCAACATCCTGAACCACAATATTTATTAGGGGTGTGCGGGACAGAATTTTTTGGGTCGGGACGGGAAATGTTCGAAATTTCCCGAAGCTCTGGAAATCTCGAATTCTACGTCATTTTCACTTTAAGTGATTGTTTTTGCATTTCAGGAATAAAAACAAACAATTTCTGATAAGTTCCAGAAACTTACAATGCAGAAAACGTCGAGAATTAACGACTTTTTAAAATGACTATTCGGTATTTCCCGCCTGCTCGGGATCCTGAAAAGTCGGGAAGTCATTTCCCGGAGTCGGAATCCCGCACACCCCTAATATTTATTATTCTTTAAATAAATACTTTCCCGTTGCTGTTTCATTGGTTTTTTTTTCCATTCACTATTTAATTTCAAACATATACTTATACTTGAAATAACATCAATATATTTTGGGGTCTCCTTTATCGCACAACGCGCTACCAACTTCGTGTTCTGACGTCAGAGGCGGAATGTGTACATTGTTAGGTTTGGTTCTCTTGCCATAAATACACTGCAAATATTATTTATGCTAAGAGAACTAAGCAATGAAAGCATTCCCAGGTGTCGTCAGAACGCAAGGTTGGTACCGTGTTGTGCGATAAGGGAGACCCATATATTTGTAGACCCAGCGGCAAAAGAGATAGTATGAGAATTGTCCATCATCATTTTCATTGAGTCTTGAAAGCATAACCATGTAACAAAGACAATTGAAAAATCATTCGTGACTATTAATGGCCCAGTCATCAAAGATTTCCCTGCCGAAAAGTATGCAGCCTTGTGGATTAAAGAAGGGACACCATTCTGCAACTTACCAACCTCATCGAGCCAACAGCAGGCTGTTTTCCACTAAAGTATTCATGTCATAGTGCTGACATTTTGATATACAGGGTGAGCATAAAGTATATCTTTTTGATTATGAATATTTATATCTCAACTTCCACGGTAGATAGGCAAATAAAACCTATGGTAATAAGTAGTGCAATACATCAAGTTGTTTTTCCATTTCTTTGTTTTGTCTGATTCTTATTCTCTTGCGTTTCAGGTAGCGTAATTTTCAGATGAAGTAACGTTTCACATATCTGGGAAAGTAAACGGACTTAATGTCCGGATATGGGGGTCGGAGAACCCACATGTCGTGTTACAGCACATAAGGGACAGCCCGAAAGTGAATGTTTGGTGTGGCTTAATGCAAAACAAAATTATTGGACCGTTCTCTTTCATTGAGCCTACCATTACGTCAACAGTTTACCCTGACATGTTGAAACTTTACGTTGCGCCTCAGTTACAGAAATTTCAACCATGGGTAGTGTTTCAACAAGATGGTGCACCGCCACACTGGGAGTTAACTGTTCGCCAGTTCTTGCATGACATCTTTCCAGATGGATCGGTAGAGACGGTCCCATATCATGGCCACCGCGTTCGCCGGACATAACCCCTCTTGACTTTTTTATGGGGTTACATTAAGGACAGTGTTTAGTTCACCAGTTCCTGATATGCAAACTCTTCAGACACGAATACAGGATGCTATAGAGATGGTGACGGAAGAGATGTTGGCAAAGGCATGGAGAGAAATTGAGTATCGCCTAGACGTTCTAAGGGCAACAAACGGAGCACATGTCGAAGTGTACTGATAACAAAACATTATGAGTTAAGCTATCATTTCCAACAAACCGCATATCTGTATGTAGCATAGTTCTTTAGCAATAAAAGTTTGTAATCAGGAAAGACTTTATGCTCACCCTGTATATACATAGTTAAGCAATGGCAATTTCTTTGAGGGAGATAAAATCCTCCCTGGCAGCAATAAAAATAATTTTGTTTTGCCGCGGATAAAATTTTTGTGGGGAGAATCCCAATCATCCCCCCTCTGCCCGTTAATTCGCACACTGACCATAGAACTGTTCCTTAAAAATTAAGTTCGACCATTCCTTAATGGAGAGGTGGCGCCAAGGGTGAACCACATTGGGCCATAACCCACCATGTCAAAAAGTGATATAAATTTCGCGATGAAAATAAAATGATGGAAAATCTTTGACCCTGAATTATGTAGGTCTCTAGTAATAATATTTTTCCACATTTCGCATTAACCTATTAATGTAACGTTTGAATTTATATAATATCGATATACATATTTTTAAGACGTGCCCCACTCAAGCATTTGACATTATCCACTAACTAACTCTCTATCCTGGGCATGGCAAGATCAATTCAATCTTTTCCATCCTTACCAATATCCTTTAGGCCCATCTCAACGTTATCCCTCCACCTTTGTCTTGGCCTTCCTACAGTTCTCTTACCATCAGGTTTCCCAACAAGAATAATATAAACTCTTCTTTCCTCTCCCATTCGTGCCACATGGCCTGCCCACCTAAGTCTTCTTGATTTAATTATTCTAATAATATCTGGACAGGAATACAAATTATGCAGCTCTAAATTATGTAATCTTCTCCACTCACCTGTCTCCTCATACCTTTTAAGTCCAAATATTTTCCTAAGGATTATATTTTCAAATACTCTTCATTTATGTTCCTACTTTAATGTAAGGGACCAAGTTTCACATCCATATAATACTACAGGCAAAATTACTGTTATGTATATTTTCACTTTTACTTTCTTAGATATTATACGAGAAGATAAAAGTAACATGCATTTCCTGAATTAAGTCTGCATTTTATTTCCTATTTAATATCATTTTCATTTGTTACTATTAATCCTAAGTACTTGAATTTGGAAACTGATTTAAACGAGTTGTTATCAATAATTAGATTTTGATCATTACCTAACACTTGGTTTCGGCCTGTAAGCATATATTTGGTTTTCTCTTTGATAACTTCCAAACCTATCTCTTTAGCTGCTTTTAAAAATACTTTAGCATTATTCTTAATGGGCCTGGTCAAAGCAAACTATTGTAGGTGGCAGCACCCCTGTTGAGTCAATTGTTCTCCCATTTAAATATATGGAAATTTGATGCTGAACGTGCTGCTATTACATTAAATTGCAAGTTTAATTTCATCTTAACCTCAGAAATTATGTCAGAACATGATAAATAATCAGTGCTGTGAAACTGAGAATTTTAATAAAACGATCGTCAACAACAGAAAATATATCGGAACTAAAAAAAACCTTAAAATTTGCGCAGCACTTGTTTACGTCACTTGCAATTTTCATAAATTAAGTACTTTATTCTTGTGAATCTGGTAAAGAATAATACATAATAATTCCACACAACTGTACTTTTATTATTATAGTTGTTATTAATAACTGACTCCTTTTTTGACGTGATATCATACTTTTCCTCATTGCTAGTAAATATGGTTCACCATTTTATATGTACATACACATTTATCGAGAAGAATAGTTATTACAAAAATATTTATATTCTGTTTCATGTCTCGCAACCTCTAGGGCTTTCTTATTTACAGAAATTATAATTTTAAAATTGTTGTAATCCAAAACAAAGAGGACGAAGATACGGGGGATAAATATCTGCTTAATAGAAAGCATATGGTAATATTATGTTATCGGAAAGGGCATAGTGTATAATAATAAATATGCGCTTAGTTACTTAGTACATTTTCTCTTTGTAATATGGTGAGTTTCTCCGATTCCTATTCCCACCGTTGAATTACACATACTCGCAAGTCGCAACAAGAGGAAACATAAAAGCGTAGTGTAAAAATCTTAAATTTTTGTATTATAGACCAATGGCAGCTAGGGACTACCAAAATTACATCAAGTTTAGTGCTCTTTGTGCATAAACATACTATATTTAGCCCGTTCGAGCTGGCCTGTCGTTGCGCTTTAATATATTAATTCTTAAGCTCAGGAGAATGTAATTTTCGGAAACTTATGACTAGTTACATAATCTTAAAGGTTTGCTAAACACAATTTTGTTATCGATTTGCACGAGAAATTCTTACCTTCGTTGAAAATAACGTTTGAATAGCCATCCTATCGCTTTCCAATAAGGGTGTGCGGGATCCCGAAAAGTCGGAACCGGGATCGTGAAAAAAATTTCCCGTCCCGATCCCGACTTCGGGAAATGACTTCCCGACTTTTCGGGTTAATTATAATAGTGAGCTAATACCGAGCAGTCGGGAAATGTCATTTTAAAAACTTGTTAATTCTCGACGTTTTCTGCATTGCAAGTATCTGGAACTTACCGGAAATTGTTTGTTTTTATTCCAAAAATGCAAAAACAATCACTTAAATTGAAAATGACGTGTAGAATTCGAGATTTTCAGACTTTGTCGGGAAATGACGAATTTTTCCCGTCCCGAATGTCGGGATTTTAAAAAATTGCCATTCCGACCAAAAAATTTCTGTCCCGCACACCCCTACTGTTCAATGTAAAGCACAGACAAATTAGTGGTAAAGCTTAGGGCAACCAGATGACGAACGAAATTCTTTAGGGACACGACAGGAGTGGCGCCTCTAGCGGAAAAGTTTGGCAGTGAACAGCCCCATTGTATTTAGCTATATCATCTCCTAGTAAGTCTACATCATCTGCATATGAGTCACACCATATACCGCCTATGATGGCTACCATGTTAGGAAACCTCTAACCAAAAGCACAAACTATCTTAAAAGCATAACAACGTTGATACTTACTTGTTTCTTTCCTTGTGTCGAATATGGGATCTAAGTTCTTGTACGGCTCAGGTATTTTAAGATGATTTGTCCTTCCTCTTGGTTTTGGTACTCTCGTTGGAGGCTTGGCTGTTGTCTGCTTGGTCTCCACGCTGTTCTCTTCCGTTTTGGAGGACTGGAAGCCCACGTGCCAAACATCCTTATGCTTCAAAGCAGGCCAAGAGTCCTCGTAGGCTGTAGGAGAGGGGTTTCTGTGAGATGTTTCTTCTGGGAGTTTCTTGAAGTCATCTTCGCCGTGGGAGTATGCATGAGCATAACCTGTCGGTATGCTGAAGCTAGTGTCTCCACCGTGTCCTCTGTGGTAGCTTAAAGATTCCTCAAGATTACTAGGACCGTAACGAGAATGATCGAAGTTGCTACCTTCGTCGTATGAGGAAGCAACTTCATGCTTTTGGAGCGGCGCGCCGGAACTCTCGAAGTAAGAGTAGCTCGTTGGGGAGCTGCTAGGGTGCTTTCTTCTCGGCGCATACTTCTCCGGGTCCCAACCCTTGTCTGGGTACGGCACCCAAGGGTTGTGGCCGAGGTACTCCCTCAGCGCTGGCGGAAGGCCACCAACGGTTGAGACCTTCTCGCTCTTGGTAACCGTGACTGTCGTTGGTGGACCTGCAGATGGCGTTCCGTCGTGTGTGATGACTGCTGTGATGGTTGTGGTGGATGGAGGGCTCACGGTCACCAGCTTCTCGAGTCTGGCCGTTGAGACTGCTGGCGCTACGGTTGTTGCTGGTGGCTTTGCAGGAGGGTCTGGCTTTATTCCGAATATCTTGGCCAATCCTTGGAAAATATATCCCAGGGTTCTTTTGGAGCGAGGTCCACGATTATTTTGATTTGTAGTTTCACCAATCACCTCCAAGCATATAAGTGTCACCACGTACAGGTAAACCTAGAAAACAAAGAACGTAGAACCATTCATAACGAAAACCTATTTTCATTATAGATTAACGAGATAACTTTTCCCTTACCAATCCATCGAATGAGAATGAGGAAATGAGATAACTTTATCCATAGGCGTAACTTGGCGTGGGCAAGGGAAGGCACTCCCCCCCCAAATTTTCAGGCTACTAAATTTAAAAGTTAATGATACTTTTGTTAACCTCTTGCGACCTGACTAGCAAAGTATTGAAGTGTATTTTTTTATGATTGTGCAAATGTAAGCTATTCAAGTTCCTAGTTTGATTATGCCCTCAAAGCTAAGTCCCAAGCTTATTCTGCTCCCCCAAGTTAAGTCTTAAGTTTGATTCTGCTCATCCCAAGTTAAGTCCCAAGCAGGGATGTGCCGTAGACTATCAGTTTACGTCTACATGCGTTGTCTACACGTAATCTACGCGTAGATTACATTGGGTTGTAGTTTACATAGACTACGTAGACAATCTAAAGTGCATTAAAATTAATTTTCAAGGGTTTCATGAAATGAAAGTGACATTTTCAACTATATTGGTTCCTCACGAAATGAAAAGAACCATATTTACAACAAAATTTCTCATCTCTTCTATTATCAACTATGGAAGAAGATAAATAGTATGCAAAAAACAACAACAGATGGCAGTCGTGAGGCAAGAGTGGTCTTTTCCCCATAAAGCACTAGAATATTTTATATATTAGGTTTCTTCCTAGGTGAGAAATTGTTCGAATTTGAAAGAAAGAGTATGAAAAGTTCTCTTTACACATCAGCAACTGATACGCAGTATAATTTTCTTTTAATTCCACGGCGCTCTTTGCTAAGTTATCACCTTTCGCCATGTTATTTACATAGATTACGTAATCTACGTGTATAACATAGTCTACGTGTAGAATGTAGACTATCGTTGTTTACGCTTAGACGCACATTACTGGTCCCAAGTTTCATTCTGCCCCTTCCGCCCAAAGTTAGGTCCCAAGTTACGCCCATGACTTTATCCTTACCCAATTCATTGAGTGATAATAAGGAATGGAGATGACGTTAGCTCTGATAATTTTATCCTTACGATTGAGTGAGACTGAGACCCACAAGAAAGATCGGCACTAGCTTTCTGGGTAGTTTGTTTTTCTTAAGTGAATCAAGTTTCGTGACGAAAACACGTTATAAAAATACGCATTCCTAATTATAGATAATAATACAGTAAGAATACATGTTTCTCAAGCAACCACACAGAAAATTAACTCACTACTTCAAAAACGTATTTACCTCACGCAAGCAAATAGTAATTTATACTTGTGGTGTAAAGAGCAAAATGATTAGATGTCAAACATACCATTATTTCTCTTCCTTACTTACTTCAAAGTATACGGAGACATCTTTAGTTACAAACAGGATAAATAATATCCACAAAATCATCAGCGTAGCAATATGAAGATTAATTTTGGCAAGTTACATATACTCAGTGCCTTTACGATTTCATTTGAGGGTTTTCTCTGCAAATTTGTGTATGTCTTCATTCCACTCATAACCCAATTGACGTTGCAGTTGCAGTACTTCACAACAATAATATTTTTAAAAAATAGCAAGTAGTAATCATAATTCTTCTGAGTTCGAGGACATTTCGTTTCGATCCTAACCTCTATATTTCAAGATTCAACGAACGTTCCTTTACGAAAATGAAGTTAAATATGACTGTGGTTCTAACATATTACCGCAGTAGTCAGGTTACTGTTTAAGATTTACAATAGTTATGAAATTACACAAATTTGCTTTCGTAAGATTATCCTGGTACGGCATAATAAACATACTTTACCAATCTTAAGATAAAAAAATCAAGAAAATTAATGTGGAAATAGCAGTAAATGATTTCGTAACGATCTTTACGATTTCTGAAAATGTTATAAATTGTTTGGTAGATGTCCTCCAAGTGTATGTATTAATACTTACTGTTAGACTGACCAATTTTCTCTTGAATTCGGGTTTAAATCACGATCATTTCTGGAGAATAATATATTGTTTTATTGATTCCAGAAACATGGTTTTCTTCATAAATGATATGTGGTGTACTTTTAGGTCTGATCCGATGCCTCTCACAGATTCCCACCGATACCGATTCTTGAAACTTGTAACAATTAAAAGTTGTTCAAATATTTATTAATATTTGTGTGTAAGGATTCCACTTCAATTATATGAATCAATTAATCAAGATTTGTAATTTTTAATATTCAAGAATTGCATTAGAATATCAAATTACATGTTATCACAAAATTTAGAGTTTTCACACAAAACTGGTGGAACATATAAAGAAACTGCGTGTTTTGCATAATCCACAGGATAACTAGATTCCACGAAAGTGTCGCACGGCATTTTTGCGGAGCTCGTGAAAACCAAAATGTCCGAAAAGTATCGGTAAATAAATTCAAACCTATGTATATTATACATATATAGCTATATGGCCTATAACAGGGATGGCCAACGTGTCGACCGGCAAGCCGCGAGAGGTAGCCGGCGGTGCTCTGTCATATTATACGGATTTTATTATGCATAGTCACAAAACATTCTATTACTTACCTCTCTCTCTATTTTCAACTGTTGTATCAGGCTTTGTTGTAACAGTTAATTTCATTCTTTGTCGAATCAAATAATAATTAACCATGAAAAATGTAAATATGCTTTGCCTTCTCCGTTCATAGTAACCAACAATTCGTTATTGAACGATTGGACAATGGGCGATCGAAAGCTTTCTTCTCCTACACTACATTGTTGTTAGTGACAAGGCCGGTTTGATGTTCCTTCATCTGCTAAGATGAGAAAGTGACGTCAACACGAACAGATTATGACGTATTTCTAAACATATACACAAGTTCCAACCATAACTGTATCAATCTAACTATAGTTGTCTGTGACAGCTTGCACGTTATTTGAAGTAAGAAACGTTTTAACTTCTTACAAATATACTGCTGGACAAAAAAAAACCGGACACTTGCATTTTTTGTGATAACGCAATGGGTCGATAAAAGCTCTGGTACAAGGGCTAACTAAATGTTGCAGAAACTGAATTAAGTACGAATGCATAAACAAAGTCCGAGCCTATGAATGGTGTATATGGTACTACATGATCTGCCGAACATTCTGTAATACACCTGCGAGCTGTTATTGTAATTCAGATGTCAAATATTAAAGTGTCCGGTTTTCATTGTCCAGCAGTATATAAAACCTTAAACTCTCAGGTACATTAAAAATACTGGGCCAGTAGGCAGTTATTCGCAACCCTGTGGAACTCTGGCGTTTGTCGAAAGTTCGCGATCGTAAGACTGTAAACTCGCTGTGAGGCTGCTGTCGGCAGTTTATTAGTCGTGCTACAAGCCGCCAAGTCATGGGCGAACCAGGTAAGTAGGGACATTGAATTTTCGCGATGCGCGAAATCGCGAAATGTGAAAAAAAAAAGATGCAATTTTGAACATTCTGCACGTAACTACACCCCCAATGATGAAATATGCATGAGTTTTATTCGCGATGTAATGCGAAATGTGTGCTTTTCCACGAAATGAACGCTTTTTCACGAAATAACCGTGAAATATCATCAAATTAAGTAGAAAACACGCAAAAACCGGCAATCGAGTTTTTTCGCGCAAACTGTCGATTTGTAACGAAACGTTTGCCTAAAGTTTCCTACCGCTTGCAGCTGAAGAACGTTTTATCTTCGATCACATCAGGAAGACGCTGCAAATTGGGATTTCACATGCACATAATCTCAGTTCGAAAACTTCGCTCCTTGTCAAGCTGCATTCCTTTCTTCCCCCGAATGTCTACTCAACTTCCAGTTTCATTGAACTTGCTAGCTGTAGCAGCGATAAGATTTGTCTGTTCCCGCACATCAAGGGAAACAATGGTGCCATTTGTGTTCAGTCATGAATGAATTTTGTTTATCATCATGTGATTTTTAACATGTGTTTGTGTATGTGCAGTAGTGATTATTTTATTTGTTGGACAGCAAGGATATCTTTTAAAAACATACAATGAATAAATCACTTGAAATATGCAATTTAGAAATGAAGCGATTTTGTGTTGATGTTTTCTTTTTGGTTGGACAGCTAAGTACTAAGGACTAATATTGCCTCATGACTGCCATCTGTTATTTTTTTGCATACTATTTATCTTCTTCTATAGTTGATGATAGAAGAGAAGAGAAATTTTGTTGTAAATAGGATTCTTTTCATTTCGTTAGGAACCAATATAGTTTAAAATGTCACTTTCCTTTCATAAAACCCTTGAAAAAAATTTTAATGCACTTTAGATTGTCTACGTAGTCTATGTAAACTAAAATCCAATGTAATCTACTCGTATATTACGTGTAGACAACGCATGTAGACGTAAACTTATAGTCTACGGCACATCACTGATTGGACCTTTGCTTCCTTTTTTAAGCTCTCATTGTTAGGTCTAATAAGATAAGTAGACCGTCAGTGATTCTTGAAATGTAAATTAGCCCTCAAACCAAAAAAGATTGGCCACCGCTGGCCTATACACTTAAATAAAATAAAAATTATATGTATAAAAATAATCATTGTTGTGACACGAGATTACAAGCCAATATTTACAAGAGAGTGATGAACACATATTATTGCTCAATTATAATCTAAGGTAATAATAGGGCCTTGGCCTATCTCCCGACTGCCAGTCTCCCTCCCACAATCCTACCTAGAGGTGTGGAGATCTTCAACAGGTAATGGAATGACGTGGGGTCAGCACGTCGAACTCTCAGCCGTGACCGGGTTACGCTACTCACTCGTAGCTTCCCAATCTCCTCATGATGGCGAGTTGCCACCGGCCCTATACAAGGCCGGAAACCCAGAGACTGTACGTAAATACGGCTGTGCTTAATGTTCATTCTTTCATTTACATCGTTGCGGTTAGAATAAAAACGTAAACAAAAAAACGTGGGTTACGTAAGGAAGCAACCAACCGTGAAATCGAACACCGCAAACGAAATCGAATAACCAGATATTGATAAAATTGGAATGTGGGAAAGTTTATGTAACTTGTGGAGAGAAGTTTCCACTCTACCGTCCGGGCGCAGCACCGTTGCCAATAGGGGGTGGGGGCGGAAGCGGAGAAAGCGGAAGGGTTTCTTGGCGGGTAATACCGGAAAGAACTATGTCCAGGAGTTCTGGAATAATTCCTCGGGACAGGCACGTAGCCAGGGGGAGGGCTAATGGTCTGAGGATTTTCAACGAAATTTGTATTCGCTCTTTCCTGGGCTGTTTTCTACCTGTCAGAGTACAGAACTTCAGCTCACCTTTCGCCAACGACTCTTTTCCTTCTTTTAAAACTTGAACTCTCCGATGGCGCAGTGGTAGCGTCGTCGCCTTGTAATCAAGGGATCCCGGGTTCGATTCCCGGTGGAGGTACATAGTGGTTCGGATCCCACTTTAAACTGTACGTCCAGTATCGATTAGCCTTACTGTGCATAAAGTGGACTTAAAACAACAAATCAATCCAATCCAATTATTTTAAAACTTGAGAAACCATCCATTTAGATACTCCCGTGGCGGCGCTTGTGGACTTGAGTTTATGTAACTCCTTCTGATTTCGCAAATATGTTGCAACATTGTAAACAATTTGTCTGGCCTGTCCTCTAAGGGGCTTTCCAGAGCAGATTGTGGATTTCGTTGGATCCGGCATGATTTGATTTTTGCATTTCAAAAATATGCAGCCAAGAGTAAAGAGCAAGAACATTTCAGTGCTTTAAGAAAGAACACAGGCCATCGTGTTATCAGATTGCCTTCTCGTAGTGATTGTTGTACGATAAAGAAAATAACCCCCACCCCACTCAGCTTAAAAAACAAACAAAAAAAAAAAAACAGGCCACTACTCGATGTCGCATTCAGAAAATGAAGTCATTCGCCCAGTAGTTTATCTTCGGTATAAACATTAACGCGCGTGCGTAATACTACAGTTTACGATCCGGGCACCGCACGAATTTTCAAAGACCGGATTAAATCAAATGAACCACTGATAAACTGATATGAGCCGGCACCGTCAATCCACAAAGTAGAAATCGTTTGTCATATTTGTTTTAGCTTAATTTTGCTGAGTTGGCACCACTCGTAGTCTCAAAGCCAGACCAGTACGTAGAAGAGTGGTGGGGAGGATGACATAATAGGAAGTGCTCGCAACGATCTGCGCATATCGGGACTTAACTTGTCAGGCTATAGGCTTTGTTGCATGCTACATTTAGAACATACACGCTTTATTGCAATTCATATTTTCTAATTGCACACGAAGACTTTTTTTGTGGATTGTTGCATTCATTTGGAACGTGACCACCTGAGAATAATTCTATCACGTAATAGGCTATGTTTAATAAACTAATTTCATTTGAATTCCCTTTGGTTTTGCACTCTGATTCACGCCATCAAAGGCTGTCCAGACTACTATACTCTATCCAGGTAATCTCTAGAGCATAGCCGAGAAAAAGGGGCGAAAGCCAGTGGGCGGAGCGTAGCAGTACGTGCTGCTGCAAAGGTTGGTAGAGTCGAATTACTATCGAAACATCTCCAGCGGACTGCGCGAGTCTGTCTAGCGAGCCTAGTGGGCGTGTAGAACCTGAGTAAGGGGCTTAGCGATAGGTTCTGGGTGGAGATGACGTCAGCGGCTCGCTTGGTTAATTGGCTCCTTCGAGAGTTGTGACTCGTTCCGAAGCTTCAAATGCATAACTGGCAAAGATGTTACGGAAATAATCTCCCTCTAACTACAGTCGCTTTTTCCCTTCCACGCAATCCCGTACCCTCTCACGTGTTCATTGGACGGGCCCTCTACATTCACTACTTGCGCAGAGCCTTGTTTTCGTTCGCCTGCACCATAGATAGACGCCAGTGGCGGCGAAAGGGGGGGCGGTTGCTCCCTCGAGTTTTCGCCACTTTTGCCCCCCGCACTATGCTAAATCTTATCTGGAAATATACTATCTTTGCCCCCCTAGTTTTGGCACCTTGCACCCCCGGTTTTCGGACCCAATCGTCGCCACTGAGACGGGATAGAGTATAATTAACTTCTTTCACCTGGTTCTCCAAGCATTCAAATCAAAACAATTTACTTGAGTCACCACTTCACGATGGGCCCTCGAACGTAGCAGATGAGAACAGATGCGAGTGAGTGTGAAATACATAGGGAAAGGCAGCTTGTACTGGGTGGCCAGAATTAAAGTTTCCCAACTCAGAGCCCTGTGTAGCCTGTGTAAGGCATCGTAGAACTCTGCAATTTGGTGAATCCACTATGCAGACCACAGGGAAGAGGATGGCGATAAAAAAAGAGTTCAATTTTCCGCCACCAGGTTGAAATGTGGCGCTGTACTTCCATGATGGGTTGTAATAATGACGTAAACTGCTCCAATTGGTTATGGATTTGCCTTTACCTTGCAATCTTGCAATAAACGAGAGATTATTTTCTCGCAACTTCCAGCCACAAACAAATGTCTTTCTAATTAATAACTCAGCTAAATCACTTATGTTTTTCAATATTCATTATTACAGCGCCACATTTCAACCTGGTGGCGGAAAATTGAACTATTTTTATCGCTATCCTCTTCCCCATGGCTGCATAGTGGATTCACCAAACTTCAGAGTTCTACGATGCCTCAAACAGGCTACAGAGGACTCTGAGTTGGGTAACTTTAATTCTGGCCACCTGATATTTTAAGCAATACGAGTCTCCAGAAGAAATCATCTAGTGTTTGATTCCACAGTCAAATGCATCAACATAGCCACCAAACCATGAGAGCGGCGCGCTGAATCCATCATCCACCTCAATATTTCACATCATGTCACAGTCTTTTCGCTTATGAATCTGTCAGAATACGACAGCATTCAACCGGAACAACGCTTTCGTTTTTGTGTGTCCCCTCCAAAACATATTCTCGGATTCGGTTGCGATTGAATCAGTTTCAAGACAAGTTCATAACTAAACTCTGTTCCGGGAAAGTCTGGAGCAAGCAAACGACTGATTAAGAAGTTCATATATTTTACTTCACTTTTCTTCCACTTTTGGTTAATCGCGACGATGAGGATGACTGATTATATGATGGAATTGATGACAGTAAAGTCACAAAGAACACTGATGCATAGGCAGGCATTCGCAGCGCGCTGTGCTAACCATTACGTCACAGAGCTCGACGTCGAGGTTTTGTTTGAGTCTATTCGGATCCGAACTACTATGTGCCTCCACTGTGTATCGAACCATGGCCGTATTTAGAGGGGGGGGGGTTTCTAGGGTTCAAACCCCACCTCCGAAACATCTGACATGTTGGATTAATGGAAGTTCAGAAACCAAAATCTGTAACTCATATTCAATTTTTTTTTTCCTAAGCATAACAAAAAAATACAAGGAGACAATGTTGAAATAATCGAGCCAGAATTTTCGAAAAACTCAATATGTTGACCAAGGCAGAAATTTATTTTATTTTAAAACAAACTATACGTAACGTTTCAACCTTCTAGCAAGGTCTTCTTCAGACTCTGTACCAAGTACAAAATAAAATTTTATTTTTAATTGTCAACGAGTAGAAGAATAGAATATTCTGCTTACATGAAACAAGTTGTGGGGGTGATGTGATATGCACATTACCGACTTTACCTCTATTTATAACAAGTGAACCCCGAAGCTCTGTCCGAAAGGTCCATAAAGCAGGCTTGAAATACGGTCTTGTCGGACGTGACGTTACATAGTGTAGGTCCAAAGCGCCAATTAAAGAAGCATTCGAGTCCGCAGCACGCAGGACTCGAGAACGTAGTCTTCTATATGGGTTATCGTTCCTGTTTCACTCGTGTGTTTGTTATTCACTTGTTTAAAATCATGGAAGTCGGCCAGTTATTGATTGTAGTTCTTGTATTGTGTGGAAATGTAAATGTAAGATCTTTTTAAAATGCTATGTGATTTCTATGGTGAAAAACAAGTGTTTATAACGCGGGAAAAGTAATGTATTCGTAGTTTTATCTACTGACCGTATAAGGCGCTGCAGTCGAAGTGTGATTTGAAAGCTTTTTGCTTCCAGTCAGTGATGTGCGTCTACGCGTAAACAACGATAGTCTACATTCTACACGTAGACTACTTTATACACGTAGATTACGTAATCTATGTAAACAACATAGCGAAAGGTGATAACTTAGCAAAGGGCGCCGTGGAATTAAAAGAAAATTATACTGCGTATCAATTGCTAATGTGTGAGAAGAACTTTTCATACTCTTCCTTCCAAATTCGAACAATTTCTCACCTAGAAAGAAACCTAATATAGGATATATTCTAGTGTTTTATGGGGAAAAGACAACTCTTGCCTCACGACTGCCATCTGTTGTTGTTTTTTGCATACTATTTATCTTCCGTAGTTGACGATAGAAGAGAAGAGAACTTTTGTTGTAAATAGGATTCTGTTCATTTCGTTAGGAACCAATATAGTTGAAAATGTCACTTTTCTTTCATGAAACCCTTCAAAATTACTTTTAATGCACTTTAGATTGTCTACGTAATCTATGTAAACTACAACCCAATGTAATCTACGCGTAGATTACGTGTAGACAACGCATGTAGACTTAAACGTATAGTCTACGGCACATCACTGCTTCCAGTACAAGACTTCGAGACTGAAACTAATTTCAAAGTATACTCGCTTTAAGTATGGTCCTGCATCTTTCGGACACGGCCATTGGTGAAAAAATTCCCGTAAAAGTAACGGTAAATGTAACAGAATTACTTTTAAAAAATAACTTTCCAAACACTGCGTTTGCATTTGTAAATATAACTCTTCTAACAAATTACAATATGAACCAGATACCACAAGTTCAGCTAACAGACACAATACCTACCAGGGACTTCATCCCGGTGCCATTGCCCACAAATTGATCGAATACCAAGAGCCCGATTACGTGTTCACTTCTTATATATACTCACAACACAACCCCTCCACTTTCATTGGTGGTCGATGGATCACCAAAAATCCCCCACTACTCTCATTTTTTTGCAGCTGATTCTCACAGATCCAATTCCTGAAGAATCGCAAAAAAATGAAAAGAATTTGTCCTCCCCCCCCCTTCTACTCCGAGTCTTCTTTCCAGGTGACAGTCACCGAAAGAGTTGATGAACGAAGAGCGACGTTTCTCCCACACTTTCCTTGCTAACTTCACACTTCACTAGAAGCGGCTGTGAAGAATTAAGAAGCTAAGTTCTTACGACAAAGGTATCATCTTTCGCTCTGTTATAACTGGTTTTTTGTTTCGGCTCAATTTTTGCCCAAATGCGGAAAACATTATTTTTATCATAAACTAACCTCACCTCAATGAACTTATTTTCAGGTTAGATCAGTAAGGAAGCAGAAAATCTAATTATTATAATGGAAACCACATTTGGTTTTCTCAGAAGCTGCTACGTGCATTTTCCACGCTGTATCAGAAACCGCAAGTTATATAACATTCACACAATATGCGCTACACTGTTCATTCATGCATACCAGATCCTATACTTTTCCATACGTCCTGAACTTCTGGAAAATAACTAGCTTGTGATAGTATGTACAATGAGTTTCTATGGAAGGTGGACCAAAAACCACAAAGCAATATATTTCCTGTGTTGGGATTTTTAATACACAGGGTGGCTCAATAAGTCACTTAACACCCCCAGTACAAGGCAACTGCTGCATGGAACGTGAAAATGGCGATGACCAATCGTTGCCTGGCCATTGACGTCACCCGCATGGTCGGCAGCCATCTTGATGTCCGCCATCTTGAAATCAACTTCAGAAATTTAAATGGGAAGGGGATCGTTTGACATATCAAAATGGGCTAGAATTTCACCAGGAAAACAACTGTGCCATTAGTTTTCACCTAACTTTAATTGTTGCAGAGTTAACAATACCACAAAGTTATGGCTCAATAAGTCACTTAACACCTCCAGTACAAGGCCACTGCGGCATGGAACGTGAAAATGGCGATGACCAATCGTTGCTTGGCCAAGGGGGAACCACATTGACGTCACCCGCATGGTCGGCAGCCATCTTGATGTCCGCCATCTTGAAATCAACTTCAGAAATTTAAATGGGAAGGGGGTCGTGCGACATATCAAAATGGGCTAGAATTTCACCAGGAAAACACTTAGGAATTTCGTTATTCACGAATAGTTTCAACAATTGTGAACGCGAATGTTTAACTTTGTTGTGTAGAACTGAAACAAGAAGCAAATATTGTTCACTACTTGAATTATCATGACTAGGGTTTGGATAATTATGCACTAAAACAGTAAAACATTTGCATTCATATGTATTTTAAAATCTAAAAATATGTAGTGAAACCATTCAGAAAGTAAGAATTTGAGTTTCTTGTTTTAAGTCAACTTTATGCACAGAAGAGTTCATCGGGACTAGACCTACAGTTTAAAGTATGATTCTAACCATTATGTTCCTCCACTGGGTATCGAATTCGGGACCGCTTGATTACAAGGTGACGAA
Organism: Lepisma saccharinum; assembly: GCF_977018435.1. Classification (NCBI taxonomy): domain Eukaryota; kingdom Metazoa; phylum Arthropoda; class Insecta; order Zygentoma; family Lepismatidae; genus Lepisma; species Lepisma saccharinum. Next base: position 22,276,177 of record NC_139256.1, on the reverse strand, counting down.
CTTACCACTACGCCATCGGGTGAGGACAGAAAGTAAGATATACGAGGGTGGATCATTAAGTATCGCACAACAATTATTTAAAAAAGAAGTTTAATAGGTAAGACAACATAAATTATACACATTGAAACCACATCTTTTAGCTACATTTCGACACAGGAGCCAAGTCTTTCAACACATTTTTTCCCATCGTGGCACTAGTTTCAATATACCCTGTTCATAGAACTCCGTCAATTGGGAATACAGCCATCTGCGCACAACCAATTGCACTTCTTCATCGGAATTGTATCGTTGGCTACCTAGGAATTTCTTCATTGGGCCAAACAGATGGAAGTCTGAAATGTTGAACCGCCCTGACAAGGTTCTGAGATGGATCCGCCGGTCGTTGAAAATTGCCTGCTCAATGGCTGTAACATTCCGTTTCATTGCAGCTGTTACTGGTCGCCCGGAACGTGACGAGTCAACAAGGTTCACACGCCTCCTTGAAAGAATGTGCACCACCTGGATATGTTGCTATGGTTCAAACAGTCTTCCCCATACGCGCCCAACATTTCCCTAACAATTTCACTACGGGTTTGTCCTTTCGTCCACAAAAAACGAACTATAGCTCTTTGCTTTTCACACGTTGACGACAATAACATGCGCGCCATCTTTGTTAAGTAGTTCACGCTTCTGCCGCAAGAGTTATACCTGATCGAACAAATTCCGTCTCTAGCGCGAACTTCAAACTAACTTTAACGTCCCAGCCACAATAATATCGCGGGGAAAAATTGTTCTGCTATACTTAATGATCCACCCTCGTATATGTGACATCCAAAACATCTTATTACAATCATTTCCGTTCGATTTTTTTAAAAAACAAATTGCTCAAGTTAGACAAACCAACAGAATTACAAGATTTAACATAATATTTTACATATTCTTGTTGTTTTTCTAATTTGCGATCGCCGTAACAGCAGTAACGAACAAAAGCCATGTTTTTTCGTCTCCTCACCTGTTACGGCATAACAGGGCTTTGTATCGACTAAATGACAATTCTGCTTTACACGAAGTAATGGTGCATATTTAAACTTGCACAAATCTTCTGGTATGTACACCTACTCAGTTTCCAAGGCGTCGGAACTATTACTGCCACTTAATAATGTTATTAATAGCCAAAATTATATTGTGCCGAGGGCAGGGCCGGATTAAGACGAAATTGGGCCTGATGCTGTAATAATAATAGTAACTGTATAATAAGTAACACTGTGTCTAGGCGTCCGAAATTGGGGCTCCAAATTTCATTCTAAGACTCTGTCCGAAAGGTGCAAAGTACATACTTGAAGTATGGTCTTGGCGGAAGTGACGTCACCTAGTACAGTTCGAAAGCACAAAGAACAGAAGCACGCAAGTGCACAGCTCGCAGTGCAGATGGTTGGTGACTAGGTCATGTGATATCCATACTCGTTGCTAATTTGTTTTGAATCGCGGAGATAGAAAGCCATCAACACAGGTTAAATATGCGTTATGTGTCAGCAAGTTGTTGGTTAAAGTTCTGTAATGTGTAGAAATGTATGTGTACGAACATTTGAATATGCTATGTGATTTCTATGGTTGTAAACAAATCTTTAATACGCGAGGGAAACAACGAGTACTCAGTTCTATCTACTGATCGTATTTGGCGCTGCAGTCGAAGTGCAATTCGAAAGACTTTCACTTCCGGTCCACGACTTCAAGACCGCACTGCAAGACCATACTCGGAGGATGCTCGCTTCAAGTACGGTCTTTCACCTTTCGGACACGAGTAGTGGTACTTATGCTACAACCAGGACAGAATTTTTCGGAAAGGAAGAGTTCTCTTCTAGCAGATTTGCTTACACTTAAAACAGGCTCAACATGAGCATATGAGCTTTTTGCTCAAGTGTGGAATTCTGGCTAATCTAAGAATTTTGTGAAAATGCCCTCAAATATTTTTCGGAAAGGAAGAGCTTTTTCGGAATGGAAGAACTCCCTGAGAAAGGAAAATATGCCCCTCTTGTTGCCTACACACACACACACACACACACACACACACACACATATTTACTTCTGGTTTAAGTTCAATTGGATACCAGCTTCAATTCTTCTAGAATTGCTCCGTGACTCTCTCATTTCTTACATCATAAACATATGATTTTTCACCTATGAGAATAACGCTACAAATGGTGTCTTCAGGTAAAGCCTCATGGAATTCACAGATAATTTTAATGTTTGTTCTGTCATTTACCACAACTTGTTTCCTTTTTGAAGTGTTGATTACAAACATGGGTCTCCGTGCCTTGAATTCATCTGGAGTGTAATATATTTCAGTATTGCCAGTAGTGACACGCTTGAAAGCCGAAAAAGCTTCATATAATTTAAGAAAATCATCCTTGGACATGTCTAAATTATAATTTTCTCTAGGAAAGACCTCATTTCTGCCATTTTTAAGATAAATGTTCTTGATGTTGCAGCTATCAAATTTACTCGAATTTTTTTCCTGATTATTGTGTCTCCCAGTCTGAAACAATACCACTACAAAATCCGGCATGTCATATTGAATACTGGAGAATGAATTTGTGGCATCAAATTCATAATATGTACCAGATGCAGGCTTCTGTACGCATTGATATGTGTAAAATTGCAGAGGAATCTGTGGATTTTTTATTATATCAGCTTTGTATTTAAGAGCATAACTGGCTTCATATTCAACAACTGGGATTCTTAGCTCCATAGTCTGAATAATGCATTTGCCTGCATCTGGTAAGGTATTAGGCAGAGCTTCCCCTGTAGAGTTTAATGTGCTGTACCTCATCAAAGCATTATTATCATTGGCAGCTCTTCTAAATGTAATTCTTAACCCACCCTTCCACATAATATCTTTGTAATCCGAGAAGAATCCTGGCAACAGGCGCATGGGAAATAGTACAGTGTGACTCTTGGATAATATTTTATCACCAGCCTCAAATCCGCCAATTTTGTAGTATGGAGCTTCGGTTTTGGATAATTTTAATGTGGCCAAAGCTGTGGAGGTAATGCCGGGATAATCTACTCTGTTTATAACAACACCATGCTTTCTGATCTCAATTTCAGAGAACAGATGCGGCACAAAATTATCTACCAATCTTATATTTGAATTTGCCGGATAATCTGTTCCATCCAGCTTTACAACATCAAATTTAATGTATAGATCTGCTCTGTGAGGGTGTATAAATCCGTCCCCTACATCAAGATCTACCTCAATCTCTGTGTTGGGTTGATTTAAATTTGCAAATGTCCTCCTGTTTGGGGGGAATGATTGTAGCTCATAACTCTCAATATTTTCCATTGTATGTATTTTTATTTAAATGTTAATCTCTATGATAGCAGTTGTTGTGGCTCCAGCAAAATCAACTAATTCTTCTTTTTCATTAGTGACCATCAATTCAATGTAATCTATTCTATTATGGCACACAGGAAAATATAATGTTGGGGATGGAGTGTAGATGATTGGCTCCATAAATTCAGAATTAGGTTTAAATGTTGCAATGATGCCAGTTTGTTTGCGAGTGCCTATGCCATTTGATTTGGTGATCATACCCTCAGCCACATTACAGTGAATATTCAGAGTCTCTATGGCTAAGAATTTAGGTATATTCATAGCAGTGTGTTTGATGCCTGCTTCAAGTTTTGTGTTGTTCTCAAATCCTAGCAGCTCTCCTATAGTACCCAGATGCACTGTTTCTGTAGCAGATACAATCTCTACTCTGTGAGTGACAGAATTTTGACTTAACACTACACCTCTGGGTAATTGAGCATTTAGAGTGGACAGATTATATTGCCCTGGAGTGATGACAATTTTTTGATCCCCTACTGCAATTGTATTGTTGTGGTGCGTAATATTGGGGATTAGGTACATGCCATAAAATGCTCTGAGAGCTATTGTTTTGGGATACACTATGTCATCATGCAATTTGAGTTTCAATATTGAATTTTGGCTGGTGAGATGGAATACCCCCATGATGTTTTAAATACCACAAGGCTTTTTGAAAATTTTCAATTGATGGTTTATTTATTTGAGACATATATCTGAGAACAGATAAACACAAATGTCCGCAATTAACATCTTTGAAGTTTTGAACACGGGCATTATTGTAATAAAGATTAGCTGATTTTAGATATTTTACTAAATTTTCAGGTGGAACACCTCCAAATGAATCAAACACAAATGCCTCATTTTTTAAATATTTAAGATAACAGATCCAGTGAGTGCCCTGATTTTTGTACTGATCCAAATTAACAATGCCACACTCTTTGTTGAGTGGTTGTTCCGGTAAAGAATCAGACATGTACACACCCCTAAAATGTTTGATGCCCAGTGGCTTGATTAAAGCTTCAATATCTTGGTTTGTAAGCGGCTCTTGTTTTTTTTAAACTTATTCATAACACCTTTGCCTTTTTTCTCCATAGCCAGGTTATGGCGCCTCTGCTCATCTAATTCTGCCCTATTTTTCTTGGCATCTATTACTGTTTTTGCTATGGCAGCTGATCCCCCGGCCAAGCTCCCCACAGCCCCAAGTGCTGCTAAGATGGCCGGGATAGTAAATATGAATCCCCTTACATGTGATTTTTTTCTTGATTGCTGTAATTTTTTTAATTGGGGGGTACTAAGCAACAATTTCATACCATGGCCCTTGGCAATACAAGAGCTTTTTTTCTTGCGCTGCTTTTTGGTTAAAAGACTGTCAATAGTTTTAAGAGATTTAAGACCTGCATAAGGTATTTGATACATAACACCCTTGGCCTTCATTGTAGGTTTATTATATACATATTCACAACCCCCACCCCAATTTTTGTTTGGTGTTCATAGCTATGGTGGTTCCCAATGCTGCTATTTTTTCACTCAAAGAAGCATCTTTGCTTACAAATCTGCCAAATGCAGCCTCTTCTAATTTCTTGTCTGCAACATGTCTCTTGTCAAGATCAGAATGTGTGTTGTATGCTATGTCATGGTCTCTACAAGCAGCATCTAGGGGATTAACACCAGGATCACCTCTGTTTAATCTATGATCCAATTTTGTGCCTGGACCACAATACTGATAGCCTGGAATATGTAGTTCAAATGGCAGCTTGTTTATAATGTCATTAACCAACCCCCGGCCCTCAGAAATATTCCAAAATTTAGGTGGTAGAGTATTAATAATTTTTATAAGATATCCAATCCCCTTAGTGTCATGCACTATAAAATTAGACAATTTGGTGCTTATCATGTCCATAATTCCAACCTTTTCATTGTAAAAATTGTGGTTGCCAGCATTTTCCTCCCCAGCTATCACCAATAACCTATCTACAAGTTTCCTGACATCATCAACCCACACAAATTCTTTAGGCAGGGTGTTGTATTGTTTGATTCCACTGCCTGTCTTAATTTGTGACCATATGGGCTTGATTAAATTGTTGTATTTAGCTCCACTGCTAGACTTGACTCTTTTTTGTGTGGGATCATTGTTCTGGTATAGAGCATCTGATTTTATTAATATTTCTTTGTAGTGCTCATAATCTTGATCTGTATAGCTGCCAGGCCTTTTCCTAGTCATCAGTTCCCACAACCCAGGTGTGCCGGGATATTTAACAAAACCACCTCTTTGTCCAAGATGAGATTCTGAATATACAATTATATCATCTCCCATAAATGTTACTCTGAAATTGCCAATTCTATGAATGATGCTACCATCACGCTCTGTGTCAGCATATAAGCCAAAGACCTCATCTTTGTTGTCTTTAGGTGAGCTTAAATATTTTTGAGCAAGCAGACCCAATTCAATAGGATCTAGAGTAGCTTCAATTCTTCGAGGAGGAACAGGACTAGGTGTATGAATACTGGAAAGTGGGGTGATTGGATAATCTAATATGTTCCTTGCAGCTACAGGTACACGCTCTGTGATCAAATTTTGATTTTGCTCTGTAACAGTTTTGATATTTTTACCTAATTCACTAATAGCATCAATAATAGGCTGTTCTGTTTGTTTGTGTTGTTCATAAATTCCTCGGTTCTGTGATTTCCATCCCTTAAATCTTTTTACAAGATAATCTCTTAATTTAAGATCATCAATGATTGGCCTTTTCATGGTTATTTATATATGTTTCAACGTCTAGAAAATCGTTGATTTTATTTCTGTATTTGCCACTATTGGGTGTTCTTGTCATATCAATTGTGACAAACCCATAACTGTCCTGGTTCCAGCACCTACTGCAAAACTTGGAAAAATCATTGTAGCTCAAGTCCCCACCTACATATTCATCATGTATGTGTTTGAGGTTGGTATGATCTTGATGAAACACACATATAAAATTGCTGTTGTCTCGGATCAGTTGCTTCGGTATTTTTGAAAAAGTCTGTGCCAGGTAGAAGCAATCAATGTTTTTGTGTCGCCCCTGTGTAAAGAAATTCCTAACCTTGTTTTGATTATCCAGTATAATGTCATCAAACACAACAACAGAATTATCGAGACATTCATGAAGTGGCTTAACATCTGGTTCAAAAGTGGCAATATCCAATTCATCATATAGCTTCATCATCTGCTGATATTTTAATTGTTCCAAGCTCTTAGAAAAAACATATAAGTGCCTGTTTTTCCAGTCTAACCAGTTGGGTGCCAATAAAAAATTATCAACCATTAGTGTAGTTTTACCACAAGCTGATGGCCCAACAATAAGACACCTAATATTTTCAGGCAGCAATTTGCCATTTCTCTTATTCTGCTGTTCAGGTTCTGGCAGCCTTTTTATAACATCCCAGGTGCTCATATTATCACTTTGTCTGCATTGATCCAGCTGTGTTCTGGAAGTCCCAGCCATTTGACAAATAACTTGTTGCCTTTTCTGCGGATGATTTTTTCTATGAGATATGTGTCAGGCTGTTTAGTTTTGCTGAGCTCTTGTTCATAGAACCTGCCTTTGAGAATTTCTCCTCGGTGATCTTTTATTATATATGTGTTAAGGGTCCCAGGTTTAATTTGAACCACTGTAAATAATTCTGTGCTCCAGTTTCTTGTAAAGCCTCTCTTGAATAAGTGCTTATATTTACTGATTCTTACTTGATCACCCACCTTGTATTTGGCTTTTCTTGTTGTTGGCTGGTATTTAGGATAATAAACAGTCCTGATCAATTTTTGCTCATCAGATGAAGTTACTTCAGAGGGTTTCATGTTGATTGTGGAATGGACCGAGTTGTTATATTTATGTAGAAGTTCTGGAAGAATATTAATCCATTTATAATTACCTTGGAGGGTAAATTGTTTATACATAAGATTTTTTAAGGTTCTGTTGAATCTCTCTACAATTGAGGCCTTGAGGTCACTGTAACTCGAGTAATGTTTTATTGCCTGGCTTTTAATAAATTGCTGGAACACTGAATTATAAAATTCTTTGCCATTATCTGTTTGCAAATAGCGCGGTGATCTTCCGGTGATTGATGATTGTCCTGAAGGCTTCTGTAACACATTTTCCTGTCTTGGATTTGAGTGGCACAGCCCAGGCAAATTTTGAAAATGTGTCTATGACAGTGAGTAGATACTTGTAGCCCTTGTTGATTTTGTCTAAGTTTTTCAACTGTCCACTTGACAACTCAATCAAGTCGCTTTGCCATAAATCATCTATGCCCTTTGTGACTACTGGGAGTCTCTTATAATTATGTCGGGCTTGTCTGTGTAGTTCATCAACAATAATTTGTCTAGACATAATATGTAAACAAGAATATTGCAACTATGGGGTGTTCAGCAGCTGATACTGCAGGATTTTCTAAATATAATTTGTCCCCTATTTGTATTTTAAATTCCAAAGTGCCATCATCTTCAGTATAGGCTGTTTCTAATGTATTGGGGTCTGTAAAATCCTCTAACTCTACACTGGTGATTTTCACTTTGTTCTCAGCATTTGTTATTGATAAGGTAGGGTAGTGGTATGCCTGAGGCTGATGCCAATATTTGATCTTGATTGGTCTCAATGTGCCCCCAACAAAAAACTGGTAATAAAATTGTGCAGGGGACAGCATATATATTTTGCCACCTGGTGTAAATGGAGAATCATATTCTTTGTTGGGGATGCTGTACAATTCAAGAATTACTGTATGTTTTGGATTCTCGATTATGCCTGTTATTTCCTTTTCTGCTGTAAGCAATCTGCTTGTTACAGATTCAAGGTGCTCATTGATGGTCCTAACAACATCATCATGGCCTGGCTTGATCTTTATGTCCACAACAAGTTTCTTGTATTGTTGCACAATCTCTTGAAGCTGGGTGGCAAAAACAGACAGAGCATTTGCTTGATTGGATTCCATGGTTCCTAGCTGTTGCTTGATATTGGCTACAATTTGTTGCAAATTTTCAACAAGTGACAATTTTGAATTTTGAGCTGTAAGATCATGGACCTGTCTTCTGATATCCTCAAACAGGGCATGCAGTTCATTAATATGTTGATTGGTTGGAAGAGTGGCCACTGTCTGAGTGAGATGTTTGATCTCTGCTTGGATATTCTTGATATCTTCTGATTTCAATATGCGATTCACTGCCCTCTTAATATTTTTAAGTTTCTGTGATGTAGGGAGATTTGACACTGTATTTTGCAAAGATTCAAGTGCCAATTTCACATCGTTTAATTCAGAAGCATGAGCCACATTTTGCATAGCATTTTGGAGCAGGGCTATATCTGCCTGAGTGGGTGTGGATTGTTGTAAAATTTCAAGCTTTGTTTGGATATCATCTATCAAGTGATGAAAATGAGATAGTTCAGATTCAGTGTTGAGGTTTTCAAGCTTTGTGATTTGTTGCTGGACACTGACAAGTGTGTCTACAATCCCAGGCAGGCGAGTTTCTTGTACATTTGCCAAATCACTTTGCACTGCTGCTATTGTACCTTCAAGATGGGTTATGGTACTTTGAATTTTTCCAAAATCTTCATATGTTTCAAGTTGCAGCTTAATGTTTGCTACACTCCGAGTTATTGCATTCAAAGCATCAGAAGATGGCAAATTGTTCATAAAATTTTCAAGTGTCTCAATTTTTTCTTTAACCTCGGCTATGGCATTGTGCAGAGGATCCAGATTAGGTATTTGGAGTGACTGAATCTGTTCTTTTAGAGTGGAAATGACTAGATCAAAATCTTCTTGTGATTTTATGCTTTTGACAATTGTTTGGAGCTGTGCCTGGACATTATTTATTTGCTCTTCCAATTGTTGTTTCAATTGCTCGGAGTTGGTAGCCTGAGTCTTAAATTTGGCTTGAAGAGCTGCTACAGCTTCTTCCAAATTTTGAAAATTATCTAATGTGGCCAGATCAGTATATTTCTGAAGCAGCAACTTGAGTTCGGAATCAATTTTAAGAAGAGGGTCCATGCATTGTGATTGTAAATTTGTAATTTCTAATTGAAGACTGGCATTGAGTGTGGTTTGTAAAGCTTGTAAATCACTTCTTAATTTCTTGACTCTGACATCAAGCATCAGAATCTCATCACTGTGATCTTCATGCCTTGTATGGCCAAATATATCATTAGGCATTTTCTTTTAGTGGTTATTTATTATAGAGTATCTGATTCTTAATTCTATAAAAAAGGGTATAAGCTTGTCATAAGATCCAGGGACCTCAATATATAAGCAGTCACCAGCAGAAACAGTATATACAGTGCCAGAAACCATGTTTGAGTGCTTAATTCTATAAATATTTCTCCCTACTGAAATCTTGACATCACCCTCAGGGGTTGTAATAAATTGCAATTGCCCACCTACAGGTAATTGGTAATGATTTAAATTATTGTTAAATATGTACAATATTTTACCTGTTTCATCATCAACTTCTGTAAGTATGCTGTTCAGATGAATAATTAACAAGCCACTCAGTTTAGACAGCATATCAGAAGAGGGTTGTGGTGTGGGCAGCTCCATAATAGCCTGTTTCTTGAACCCAAATAAGTTCATAGGCATGTTTATTTATTTCAAATCATGCTCTGTAATTGGGCATTGATTCCCATTTTTCAAATCACAATGCCCCCAAGGTAGAGTATGTATGCCACATGATAAAATGCATCTCTTGTCATCATGTGGGTCCAGAGCCACTTTTCTTACAATATTTGAAGTCAGCAAGTGATCCACACTCTGAATTCTGCATTCTGATGTTCTGATTGAACTCTGGGATTTGATGCAATTTTCATAATCTTCAAATTTAAGCTCTTTGTCAACAGTTACTCTGCCAATACCCTTGGCTTTTTTGACAACAGCACTACATGTTTTAAAAGTGTACATCTTGGCACTTAACCCAACAAATGCCACAATAACATCACCAAGTGTCTCATCTTTTAACTTGCCAGGCACCTTTTTGTTGTGGTGGTGTTGAATTTTTGTATGTTCACTGGTATCAAAGTATTGAAACAATTCAGGCTGTAACATATCTTGATAAACATCTTCTGTTTTAATATCAAGAATAAAACTATCCGTATCCATGTACATCAGTTTTACACGATCACCATAAAAAGGTTTCAACACATCATAATACAATATTAACATATGTAATTTGGACAATTCCAATATCGCAGCCCCTACATAAATAGGTTTATCAAACTTAATCTTTGTTTTCTTCATGTTGAAAAGTGCCATGTGCTCATCATAAATTCTTCTGTAATTGAAGTTGGGCTTTGCAACCAATTTTTTGCTCCGGCTGGGGTCAGTAATTATTTTAACATCGGTATGTTTTCTGACATTTTCAATTGTTTTGCCATACACTGAATTAACCAACAATTTAAACAAGCCCTTATCAAATTCGCTTTTTGCAGATGTTCGAAGCTCTGTATTTGTATCAATGTATGGTTTCAACCATTCTGAGTGCCTGAACCTCAAGACTTTTCCAACTTTGGTTACTTGAACACCATGTTTCATCAGGAACTGGAGGTTTTTGTAATATGCGACATAACCCTGTTTTGGCTCCAGTGTCATCATGAGCTTCTTCTGTTTAGAGCCAGGTGAGCACTGAACCTCGGAAATTGGGGGCAGATCAGAAAATTTCTTGTGCAAATGTTCTGGAATTGTCAGATCAACCTCTAAGAAGAGGCCATAGTCACTGTCATCAAAATTCTTAAGATCCTCAATATTAAAATCCTCGACCCATTCAAGCCCTGCATATGGCAGTTTTTGCATCATGGCATGACCATAGAGGTTGTTGGCATCTACATACGTTATAAAATTTGATGGCCGTGCTGGATCATAATCAGGAATATATTTGTTATTTGCTCTGGCATATCTCTGAGAACATTGCACCATGCCTCCTCTTATACATTGTTCCATAAACAGATACATATCTTGATCGTGGATCAGATCCAATTGCATGTTGGTGTTCAAAAACATTGCAGCCCATGCTAGGCCCGGGGCACTGTAAAAATACACTGGGTCCAGCCTATAATTTTGCATGGAAGATTTTCTGAATGCTTGCAATATATCAGCTAAGAGGGTCCCGTCAAGTTTCGAATATGCCTTGTGATAATCACGAAATGTCTTGCATTTTAAATCGCTCCACACCAACTGGGCATGGTGATAATCTTCATCAGTGATTCCAGATCCTCTGATTTTGCTGTAAAACTCTTCTTGCGGTGGCAGGGAACACTCATCAAATTTAGAAAAATCTGTAACATAGTCATATGGATATACACCCTTCCGCCTAATTAATTGCAGGTCCTGATTTGGAAACGAGGCACGTGTGATTTTCAAGTCATCATCAGGTAATTGACTGGCCAGTGTAGCCAGGCTAGCAGGTAAAAATCTGTAAGAATCAAGAAATCTTATGTGAATAGGAACACCATCAACTTTAATTATCTTGCTAATAGATATATATTTTTCATCATTTTCTGCTAAAATATTTAAATTCTGCTTGTCAAACCCCTCGTACCTGATCAGATGATGGAAATCATAATTGGATGCTCCATGGCAAAATATGGGGATAAATCTTGGTCTCTTGATCTGAATATTGCAGCTTTTACACAGGGCCATTAAAAATTTACCATCTGTATGAGAATGGTGTTTCACCTTGATATTTGCATCTGAAAATTCACAATCACATACCGGGCATTTTTCTGCATTGTTGAAATCTTCAATCTGTTCCTCTGTTAAAGGCAACATAGGCTTTGATTTTAATAAGATGTTAGATGCTATGTCACGGCACTCATTTTCTATTCTATGTGCAAATTCTTTGACGGCATTTGGTCCCATGTATAAGCACAGCTCACCAGCTACACCACCCTGTACAACCATATAATAAAAGGTGGAAGGTTCATGTAGCTGGTATGGTGTACTTGAAGATTCTTCAGGATCTGGATTGCAGAATGCAAGAGATTTGAGGTTCGATTCAAAATCATAGACAATAAATGCTGGGTGTTCCAACAAGGCTTCAAACTTTTTGAATTTGCAATTTTCACTTGGATTGGGCATCACCATATGAACAGGTTTATGATTGCCACAGTATTTCAGATGCTCAATTAACTTGTTTTTGGCAATTTCTGCATTTTTTCAGGAACCCCCTTCACCATTTTTTGACCATCAAATACAGTTAAACATCTTCTGCACAACTTGAATATTCTATTAGTTTTGTCTAGTTGTGTTCTCACTAAAGCTTGAAGATTATGTATCAGAGTGTAATGATATTTGCCATCCCCTTCAATTAAGAGCAGATCAATCGGAACAGCAGATTCATCATCAAGTGTACTGATTCTGAGAGGTGCTATCAAGCAATTGCCAGTGGAACAAATAAATACATTAATAGATAATTGTTTGCCATTGATGTGCCTGGCCCTTTTTTCAAATTTGTCAATATTCTGAACAGACATTGGATATTCCAAACCCTCCATTGCATCGTCAAAAAGATGTTCATGTTGTTTATAATAAGTTATTCTCTCAGGATGGCTTGAAACTGGATACAAGGCAGCTAATATACACCACAAAAAGCATTTCAGGTCGGCATTTTTTATATTAACCACGGCTTGTTTGTTTTTGATATTGGCAGGTAATGGCACATAAGTGGAACCTTGTAATGGGCTGAATTCAGAAATATTAACATATAACTTGTGTGATGAGCCGCATAGGCTCCATCCTGACTCTTTTGCCGCAAATTCAGAGTGTTTGATATTCAGTTGATTTATCAAGCTGCTTATTATTCCGTCTGAATTTGTATTTGAATATACAGGTACAGTTTCTGTTATGTGGGGTTGTGTAAATTTTGTACCATTTGGCTTCTTATATTGTGTAAACAATTTGAGGGACAGCTTATAAGAGCCATTTTGTGCATTGAGAATTGCCTGCACATCAGGTTTTTTACTGTTCAAGAAATTCTCAATGCCACATCTTGGCTCTGATACAAACTGATAATCTCTTAATTGGCCAGCAAAACTGCTATGGAGGGGTGCATAGCGTGGCTGCTTTGCAGGTCCAGCAGTAACAGGTGCTTCGTGCTTTCTTTTCAGACCAGATGTAAATGGTTGTGGGGGCAATGTTGATAACTGTACAGAGCAAGTATCTTTATGCGTATATGTGAAGTATTTCATGCTGTATTTTCTATTGCATTTGGGGCAAGTTTTTGTGGGAGTTCTATATTTGTCTGGGTTACAAATCTTTTGGTGTCTGGCCCAATTAGGGCTGGATATATTTTTATTGCACTGATTACAATATTTTTGATTCGGCATTTTTGTTGTTGTTTATTATATACAATTTCCTGGGATTCAAATCAAAACTTTATACTGGATCAGTTGGGTTCAGCTGTGTGATTTGTGTGTGTGTGTATATGTGTGTTAATATTTTTGGCTTTGGTATTTATATACAATTTCTTGGGGCCCCCCCCCTGCCGAAAATTGGCTTTTATTGCATCAGTGTATATTGTCTCTATGACCTTACTTGGGTTATTCCGCCAAATTATATGCTTCAAGTCTCCTATACTTTGGCGGAGCCTGTTCAGGTTCTGCCCCCCACTTGTGGGTTCCACTGCTGGATCGGCAGTGGTGAAGAATCTGCACTGTGCCCTGGCTTATATAGATTTACAGAGCCAATAGAAACACTGTGGGAGTGCATTCAGAAACATGAACTCTTCTCTAACATTTTTGCCGAAGTACTTTCTTCTGAATGCACATCCCGTTTTTCTGCTGAGCGTACATGCAATCCATACTGCAGCGCCATTGCCTCCCGGCGCGGCGGTGGACAACTCTGAAACTAATCGATGTCAATAGGGAGAACTTCGCCGCGGCGATCATTTCATAGGGAGAAATTACAGGCAATAGGATTCCCGTGCCAAGTATCGATCCCACCGCTTTGGGGCCGTCATGCGCACATATTGTTCAAGTATTGATCTTATACCCTCTCGGTGCTTGATTTTATATATGAACAGATTACAACAAAGAAACTGAATGTAACAAATGCAAAATATCCCAGTTTCAATTCAATCCATTTATCTGGATTGAAGAAACCAACAATTCACATATCCCCATATCATTGTATGCTTGCCCTATTGGTACCTCTTTTGCTGTTGAGCAATTTTCTTGAAGAGGCAATTTTATTGAAAAAACCTAATAGAACAAGATACAGCGGTATGAGAAATATGTGAATTAAAGATATTTTAGTAATATACGACGTCTTAAGAAAGGAATATTCAGCTCCAAAGTACTTTGTCTAATGCTTGCTACCATTTCCCTATTACTGGCAAAAAGAGATAAAAATATTGACATAATGAAAAAAATTGACTTGTTCCCAAGTGTTCACCGAGTTCAGACATTTGCACATAGATGGCACTGTTGTCGTTGCTTTTTTTGAGCCTGGTGCCCAATTGAACTTAAACCAGAAATAAATATGTGTGTGTGTGTGTGTGTGTGTGTGTGTGTGTGTGTGTGTGTGTGTGTGTGTGTGTGTGTGTGTGTGTGTGTGTGTGTGTGTGTGTGTGTGTGTAGGCAACAAGAGGGGCATATTTTCCTTTCTCAGGGAGTTCTTCCATTCCGAAAAAGCTCTTCCTTTCCGAAAAATATTTGAGGGCATTTTCACAAAATTCTTAGATTAGCCAGAATTCCACACTTGAGCAAAAAGCTCATATGCTCATGTTGAGCCTGTTTTAAGTGTAAGCAAATCTGCTAGAAGAGAACTCTTCCTTTCCGAAAAATTCTGTCCTGGTTGTAGCATAAGTACCACTACTGACACGGTCTAAGATTTATTTTCAGGTTAATATGGGAAAAGAAAACTGTTCAGCTTTCGGAAAATTCTCTTCTGCTTTCATCTGGGCCTATTTCAGGAATGGGCCTAATGCTGCAGCATCAATAGCACCCTCCATAATCCGTGATTGGCAGAGGGGGGTTTCTCCAAAACGGAAGACACCTTTTTTTGTTCATAGCGTCCCAAC
Source organism: Lepisma saccharinum (assembly GCF_977018435.1). Taxonomy (NCBI): domain Eukaryota; kingdom Metazoa; phylum Arthropoda; class Insecta; order Zygentoma; family Lepismatidae; genus Lepisma; species Lepisma saccharinum. The sequence goes on along the minus strand of NC_139256.1, from coordinate 22,260,797 downwards.
ATTTTCCAGAGAAGTGACTGTTGATTGAACAATTTCAAGCCTGTCTGTACCGCAAAAGAACCTGAACCTTCTTCCTAGTACAATTTAAATTCGGTACAAGTTGCGTATTGATTCATTGGAAAAAGGTTTCTGGACCGTATTTAAATTGATCCGGAAAAAAGGTTCCTGGACCGAATTGAAATACTTTACAGATGAAAAGGTTCTTTACGGTCCAGAACTCATTTACGCTTGCTGATTTTCTCTCCTGAACCGGAATTGAATTTATTAAAAATTCCTGGACCTTCAAAAACCCTGCTTAGGAGTAATACTGACAAATGAAAGTGATATTAAAGAGGAAATAAAAAGCAGACTTAATTCATTAAAAGAGTGTTACTTTTCTTTTCATAAACTTTTATCTTCTCGTATATCTAAGAAAGTAAAAGTTAAAATATACAAAACAGTAATTTTGCCTGTAGTATTATGTGGATGTGAGAGTGGGCAAGCCATGTGGCACGAATGGGACAGGAAAGAGGAGTTTTCAGAATTCATGTTGGTAAACCAGATGGTAAAAGACCTCTAGGAAGTCCAAGACGAAGATGGAGAGATAACGTTGAGATGGACCTAAAGGAAATCGGTAAGGATGGTTTGATCAGTGGCGTTGCGTGCGGGTGTTCACAATAATGTTTTTGTACTGAATGCAGATTTACTCCTCTCCCTTGTAACTTCATCTTCAATTGAAAAAGTGGGAATAACAGTTCAATTTATTTTCAACAATTTTCCACCAAAATCACGCTATATTTGAAATAATACAAGAAGGACCAAGGGGAAAATTGTCCCTCTCCCGCTTAAAATCCGCCAGGTTTAGCGAATTCTCGCTTAAGTTTGCAACTATGTAGGACAGACCTTTTCGAGTCCCCCTAGACATGCCTTGTATATGCTGCACTCTGGTGCCGAATGTAAGAAGTATTGCCGCTTGCATCAGTGTTCGCACAGGGAAGTGAACATCTTCGGGGTATAGTGGCCAACAGCCCCTTAGCTGTCAGCTCTATGCAACACGCACAGCAATTGTGTTCAACGCCCTCCGTGGAACACCATGGGAGTCAGTGCTACCAACTATCTAGAAAAGTTATCAGACGTGAAAGAAGTCGTTTCTGAAGTAAATTGTGTGTATATACTCGTACATCAAACATAGTACTTTTGCGAATAAATATACGTATTTGTGTGTGCATTTAATATGTACGTAATTTAGGACATATACATGAGTGTTCATGTGTTCATGCGAACATTATCAGGCGACGCGTCTGGGTTTGATCTTACCCAGGATAGGGATACGTAAGAAAATCTTTCAAATTTAAATGCTTTATGTTTCATGAACAGGTATAATTATTATAAATTACGTTAATTTAGTTATGTAATGGTCGTTATTACTTCAAGAACCGTCATGGTTTTTTTTACGGTGGTTTGATGGCAGTGAAAATTGATGGTCGTAGACCGTCATGTCTCCAACTAACTTTTTACAGTGCATATGGTAGTGGACAAACTGTGTCGGATTCAGATAAATTTTATGCTAATTCTTTGTAAATAATACCCACTTATCGCAAGGAATATTCGATGCACATGGTGGAACATGACCCGTGAAAGAATCCATGATTCAATTGGCAGTGAAAATGCACTTTCTTTGAAAGGCAACGGACAGAGAATTGCATCGGTGGTTTTTTACGGTATGTTCATTTCATTCACCCAACGATTTGTTTCTCGGTCAAGTTTAGCTGTCACGCTGCATTAAGGTTGTTCTGGAGGTCACGCTCACAATCTTGGGACCATGAAATGGAAAGTATCCACTCAGTACCCAGTACCATAGAATGATTTGCTCTCGGACCAGGGTGAGGTCACAATTGGAAAAGGATCAAAGTCAACAGTCAATCAAAAATGGCCATTTTTGTTTGAAAGTGATACAACTCAAATGCACGGCAAGCATTGAACAGTGACGTGCGGTGACGTCGACACTTGGGGTAGCAATGAGTGGCGTGCCCAACGGGTCATAATCCCCCCACCCTTTTAGGGCTCAGTATTCCTAAAAGAAGAACGTCAAATACAGGAAAAATTGCAAAGTTAGGAATGACTACAAAAAATTGTACGCATAACTTCCACCCACTTTCAAAAATCTAAAACGATTTGATTTGACTACTGAGCCAGAGATGCCGGGATTGAATTTCGGCTTGGCAATGGGTGATGTTTGTGTGTCCCTTGCCCTTCAACAATTTTATCATATCGTCTTCGCGATTAGCCAAATATGGCGGAAAGCGAAGTAAAATAAACCAAATCAATCAATGAATGATTTGATTCGCTTTTTTATACATTTGGTTAATCGCGAAGATGATACGACAAAATTAATAAAGGGACAAACACAAAGAACACCCATGTCCAGGTAGGGGCTCGAACCAGGAACTCCTGGTGTTGTAGCGCGCTGTGGTAACCACTCCCCCACGGTTGGTTGATTTGATGGTTGATTTGACGTTTTAAGTCCATTTTATACACAGAAAGGCTAATCGGTACTAGACCTATAGTTTAATGTGGGATCCGAACCACTATATGCCTCCATCGGGTACAGATCCGGGACCACTTCCACTCCCCACGGAAGTCGGCCGACAACAAACATGTGAGGAAAGTGCTAACCATTCGGATACGTGGGTATCGGTAAAGCAAACTGCATTTCTCCTGAGTAGTAATTTTCAATTTAATTTTTTAAATACCATCTTTATATATAATTAACGTTTTTTTTTTCAAATTTTGCATTGCTTGATTTCCCTAAATTCCCCATCTCACGATCTCGTTACTGAAGGATCCGTTCTCGAGCCCTGGCCTTTGCATGAGTGTTTATTTGCAACCACCCTTCGCCCGTTTAATTTAATCAACGTTCATCGTCATGGCAGAAATTAGGTAAAGCGATGGAAGAGACAGGAAAATACAAATAATTTCTTCCCAGTGCATCTGCAGGGCACTGTGAAATCAGGAGCCTAGAATTCTCTGTTTATGATTGTCCCTCACGACTTTCCAACTTTTAGCTACTCGTACAGCTAGAAAAAGCGATGGGTAACAAAACACACCTTTAAACAAACCTTTTTTCTACATTCTTCAATGATATTTATTTGGCTTTTTGAGTTCTGGGATACATTTTTCATTTCTATTTTTTTCATTATTCACTGCAGGCAGAGTACAACACATAAGAACAAGAATGCACGCTCGTCATGAATTCCGGCCTGAATGTTCTTTGCGAGGTCCCTTCATCAATTTCATTATATCATCACTCATCCTCATTTTCGCGATAACCAAATGTGGCAGAAAAGCGAAGTAAAATAAACCAAACCAACAACAAGAATTAGAACGCACGTTCACTTGCTCAAATAAATACATCCGTATTTATGATTGTTTAGCTTATCCATTTTTTTTATTGGAGGCCAAGAGATTAGTATATTTAAATAAACCACTACTAAAACGAGAGCAAGAGAGAGCGTGAGAAAATATTTGTTATTTAATCATTCCATATTTTTAAAAAAGCATAAAATTTTTGTCTGCACATAAGACGTTCCAATTGCATAAATAATAAAAGTACATCCCATATTATACATACATATTGTACAACGTGTAAGAAGTAGTGTAAATACAGAGAACAGAAGTACTGCAGAAAAATGTCCCCTTAGTTCTTTAGAGGATTTACAAAGGAAGCGAAGGGAATCCAATCCCCTATCTGTCCTATAGGAGATAGACTGGAGGACCTGAAAGCACGGGCTTTCAACCATGGGAGCGGGGGCGAGGGGGCCAGGGAGGTAGAGGCAGAAATCTTCCCTTTCCCTTCGAAAACCCGTTTCTGGAACTGTGAGGCGGAGACAGAGCGAGCTAGGCCGCTGAACGCACCGAGGGACGAGAAGCGCGTGAAAAAAAACTGTTGCATATGAACTGTGGCTTCAACAAAACAATAAATATTGTGATTTAAAAATCATTAGAGATTTGAGATTGATTGATCTACCTCTGCTAGACTAGCTACTCCTTAGTGCACGTCACTGGCATTGAATTCCTTCTTCTCTCCTCTTTCTCTCTCTCTCTCTCTCTCAAAGAAGGAAAGAAAGTAGGAAAGAAGGAATGAAAGAAAGAAAGAAGGAATGAAAGAAAGAAGGAAAGAGAGAAAGAAGGAAATAAGTCCTCTCTCTCCCTCTTTTTTCTCTCTCTCTCTTTCACTCTCTCCCTCTCACTCACTCCCTCATCTCTCTCTTTCTCTCTCGGAGAGAGAAAAGATGAAGGAAAGAAAGAAAAATAGAAAAAGAGAGGAGAGAGAGAGAGAGAGAGGGGTGAAGGAGAGGAAGGAAAGAAAGAAAGAAATATAGAAGGAGAGAAAGAAGGAAAGATGAAAGAAAGAAAGGATGAAAAGAGAAAGAGAGAGAAAGAAGGAGGGTAGAGAGAGAGAGGGAGAGAGAGAGAGACACTTCTTCTTGCCTCTCTTCCTTCTCCTAGAAAGAAGGAAAAAAAGAAGGAAAGTACCGAGAGAGAGAGAGAGAGAATGGGTGGCATGGCCTGGAGAGAGAGGGGTGGAGAGAGAGAATGAAAAGAGAGAAAAAGTCTCCCCTTCTCTCTCTCTCTCTCTCTCTCTCTCTCATCTCCCTACCCTCTCTCTCTCTGTCTCGCTCTCTCTCCCTCTCTTTCGGACTGAGAAGAAAGAAGAAAAAGAAAGAAGAAAGAGAAAGAAAGTGGAAAAGATCTCTCTCTCTCTCTCTCTCTCTCTCTCTCGCCTTCCCTTCCCCCAGAGAGAGAGAGAGAGAGGAAATAGATATTGTAGCGTCACGCTACAATATATTGATGTAAATGATTTGTTCTCTGCAAATCTGAAAATGTGCATGAAAAAAAGCAGTACGCCCTTTACTCGTATCTGCTGGGGTTTACCATAGAATGGACCTCGGTAGTTCTTTCTCAGAGGCAAGGGGGATGAGAACAGACAGAAAGAATGGAGGCAGACGGCAATAGAGACAGGGAGAGATAGAAAGAGAAAGAGGGGGAAACAGAGGGAATGATTGAAAGAGAAAGAGGGGGAAACAGAGGGAGAGATAGAAAGAGAAAGAGGGGAAACAGAGGGAGAGATAGAAAGAGAAAGAGGGGGAAACAGAGGGAATGATAGAAAGAGAAAGAGGGGGAAACAGAGGGACTGATAGAAAGAGAAAGAGGGGGAAACAGAGGGGGAGATAGAAAGGGAAAGAGGGGGAAACAGAGGGAGAGATAGAAAGAGAAAGAGGGGGAAACAGAGGGAGAGAGAAAGAGGAAGAGGGGAAACAGAGGGTGAGATAGAAAGATAAAGAGGGGGAAACAGAGGGAGAGATAGAAAGATAAAGAGGGGAAACAGAGGGAGAGATAGAAAGAGAAAGAGGGGGAAACAGAGGGAATGATAGAAAGAGAAAGAGGGGGAAACAGAAGGAGAGAGAAAGAGGAAGAGGAGAAACAGAGGGAGAGATAGAAAGAGAAAGAGGGGGGAAACAGAGGGAGAGAGGAAGAGTTGAAACAGAGGTGAGATAGAAAGAGAAAGAGGGGGAACAGAGGGAATGATAGAAAGAGAAAGAGGGGGAAACAGAGGGAGAGATAGAAAGGGAAAGAGGGGGAAACAGAGGGAGAGATAGCAATAGAAAGAGGGGGAAACAGAGGGAGAGATAGAAAGAGTGGAAACAGAGGGAGAGATAGAAAGAGAAAGAGGGGAGGAAGGGAGAGGTAGTAAGAGAAAAAGAGAGAGGTAAACAGAGAGAAAGATAGTAAAATTGATGGGGGGAGAGAGAGAAAGAGAGAGAGTGAGAGGGAAACAGACAGAAAGAAAAAGGAGAAGAGAGTCGGGAAGGCAGACAGAGAGAAAAAGGGAGGAGGAGAAGCGTACAACACATAGTTAGACATTATCGTAAGGAAATTCACATTAGGTCAAAACTAAGCGCTTATCTTTGTTACGATAAAGTAACGTGTATCAAAATTTTAGTGGGGAGAAGGGGAGATTTTTAGGCTAAGGGTTAGAGGAAATCCAACAGAGATTTTGAATAGCACGATTGCAAAATTTCGTGCAAAATTATGACGGATTGGATTTAAATATATGGCTATATTAAATTAACAACAGATATTCTAAAAACTATTCATACACCTCCGGGTGGAGGCTCTGTCGCCGCCGAAAATAAAAAAAAGTTGCGAGAAAGTAAAGGTCGCGGGTAGAGTACGGAAACACTAAGTTCTGACCGAGTTTCTGCATTTTCGCTCTATTTTCTAAACCAACTCTGCTTTCTATTTCGTTAATTCTGCGTAATACAAATTCAATGAGATTTCTTTCTGTCCCAGAGTCATAATAATAATACTTTTGTTTGCTCTTTTTCCATGAACGATGTAAATTCCAGAGGAAATGGGCGGGGGGTAATTGAGGTCGAAGCTTCGAACCTAAGACCCTCAGCCGTCACATGCCAGTTCCGACGACACAATGAGACAATGCAAGGAAGAAAAGTTTCCCGAGAGCGACGATAGATGGCAGCACGCCATATATAGAGGAGCAGAGTTAATTGTAGAAACTAGGAGCGGAGAAAAGCGATTATATATATTATAGTAAATGCAAAATACACAAAGGAAGAGTATAAAAATTATAGAAGGAGTGAATTAAATGTTGTATATAGCCAATTAAGATAATTAAGAATATGCTCGTATATGAAACAATTAGGAAAGTTAATAAGTGAGCAAATGAATTCAGAAATGTATTTCCTTTTTGATCCTAGTGATCAAAATTTGACTTAATACCTCTGAGAGAGGAGAAAATAGTCAGCTTTTGTGGTTTTCTATCCTTCGGTGGCGCTGTGTCAAATTAGATGCCCCGAAGCACATACGGTTGCGCTCCGTATTAGACGCACTGGGCCATAGGCAGCGCTTGCTGTTAGCGATCCTGGGCTATTTCCCTTTGGTCGTTACATAGGAGGTGGCACTACTGTCAATTTAGACGCCCCTAATCTTTCTATAAGTATAGCTTGTGTTGCTGTATAATGCCAAAGAAGCGGGAAAGAGAGTAAAGGAATATATGAGATTGGAACGAAGAAGACAAAAGGGTGAGGAAACTATCCAACCCCCAGCTAGGAGTAATGATCCGTTGGGTTTACGATATGATATTTCAAAAGGAGAAAATAAATATCATCCAGAGGTCATAGACGTACCGTCATCTAGTAAATGCAGCTATGAGAATTGCCAGGGGAGTAATGATAAAGACACACGAGGAAAGGAAAGAAAAGATATATGGCATAAAGTAAAAGAGGCCAGATGACGTTATTGGAATTAATGTATATATCACGAAAGATTATATATATATATATATATATATATATATATATATATATATATATATATGTGTGTGTGTGTGTGTGTGTGTGTGTGTGTGTGTGTGTGTTTGTGTATACGCATATATAGTATATAGATGCATATACGTAATAAATAAGATTTTGCTTTAAAAGGAAAGAAATAAATTAGAAGAAGGGAAAGAAGAAGAAGCCTTTTCCCTGAGCAAAGATAGGAAAGATGAAGAAGCCTTTTCCTAAAATAGAAGGAAGAGAAGAAGAAGAAGCCATTTCCTAAAAGAGAGGAAGAAAAGAAGAAGAAGCCTTTTCATTAATCAACTATAGAAAAGAAGAAGAAGCCTTTCCCAAATCAAAGATGGGAAGGAAGAAGAAGCCTTTTCCTAAAATAGAAGGAAGAAAAGAAGAAGAAGCCTTTTCATTAATCAACGATAGAAAAGAAGAAGAAGTCTTTCCCAAATCAAAGATAGGAAAGAAGAAGAAGCCTTTTCCTAAAATAGAAGGAGAAGAAAAGAAGAAGAAGCCTTTCTTATTGAAAAGGATAATCCATTTCTATTTGAAGAAGATGAAGAAGATTTTCTTTCAGTGATCCATATATATATAAGAAGAATATAACCGATGTAATTTTTCGAATCAACATATATTTATTTCATTGTACATACAAGCTTCGCCCTATATTTTTCTCTGTATTGTGTACAGTTTTCATAATATAAATCCTCATTTAACTATATCCTCTTGGCTATAAAACGCACCTTAACATACCCCTAAGGGCGTATCACAGCCTGTTCAGTTACCATTCCAAGGCAGAAATAATTCATTTCAAAAAGTTAAAATAGCAAAATTGAAATGCAGTGGTGAAATTTATTTCTGTCACTTTCTACAAAGTTATGTATATGGGCTGGTTATGAGAAATTTCAGAAATAAATAGTTCCAGCCCGCCACTGATCAGTCCTGTCATACCGTACGATGTAAAAAAAAATTAAAAGAGGAATATTCAAAACTTTTTTAAAATGAAAAACAATACATCACATAACTTTTACTTCACATTCGTAGCACAATGTATTTAAATCAACACCTTCATTAAAAAAACACTCGCGAATAACTTTCTCCTTTTTTTGTGCACATTTATTACATGTTAGAGTAGCTTTTGAGGTTAAAATTTGTCTACTCACAGAAACACGAAAACACAATTATAATAATTAGTATTAAATACTTTGGAGAAACCGAATATTAAGCACCTGTGGAAATATGTTCTCTTGAAAGACGTGCCCGTAAAAAGAATCGAGAATGTTTTTCTACCCAAACCTAATGTTCTAAAAAAATATATGGTTATGTGAATTCTTACTTAACAGCAAGGCAGACAACTTCTTATACGTGTCCGCTTCACTTTGCTCGTAGTGGTTGCCGTGTTCTTCAGCAGGTGGCAGCACTCAACATCAATACCTTCGAAGCATATTACGAATGCCACCTACACGGATTATGGTGTAACTGATACAATTCTGTGCATGTAACAAAACTGAACAAAACTCAAGATAATTAATCTTCATCCCACATGTTTCCTTTGGGAAATTGATCAAACCGGAAGTTAATTTCCCAATGGGATTGTCGGATCAATTGCTTTCTTTACCCAGGAACATCCCCTATATATAGGTAATCTATATTTACATGTAATCATAAATGTACGCGTGAATTAATAATTTAGTAAAGACAATTTTTTTTAACTAGTAGGGGCTCATAACTGAAGGCTGGGGGGGGGGAGGGAGGGGTAGTTTCTGTTAGCTATGCTATTGGTGATGGTATTATTTTTAAATTTACTCTACAACAAACAACAAGGATCCATATTCTATCCATCTTTCCTCTCGCATAATTTAAATTCGGTCCAAGTTGCGTATTGTTTATTTTAAAAGAAGGTTGCTGGACTGTATTTAAATTCATCCGGGAAAAAAGGTTCCTGGACCGTATTGAAATTTATCCGGGAAAAAAGGTTCCTGGACCGTATTGAAATTTATCCGGGGAAAAAGGTTCCTGGACCGTATTGAAATTTATCCGGGAAAAAAGGTTCCTGGAACGTATTGAAATTTATCCGGGGAAAAAGGTTCCTGGACCGTATTGAAATTTATCCGGGGAAAAAGGTTCCTGGACCGTATTGAAATTTATCCGGGAAAAAAGGTTCCTGGACCGTATTGAAATTTATCCGGGGAAAAAGGTTCCTGGACCGTATTGAAATTTATCCGGGAAAAAAGGTTCCTGGACCGTATTGAAATTTATCCGGGGAAAAAGGTTCCTGGACCGTATTGAAATTTACCCGGGGAAAAAGGTTCCTGGACCGTATTGAAATTTATCCGGGGAAAAAGGTTCCTGGACCGTATTGAAATTTATCCGGGAAAAAGGTTCCTGGACCGTATTGAAATTTACCCTGGAAAAAAGGTTCCTGGACCGTATTGAAATTTATCCGGGGAAAAAGGTTCCTGGACCGTATTGAAATTTATCCGGGGAAAAAGGTTCCTGGACCGTATTGAAATTTATCCGGGGAAAAAGGTTCCTGGACCGTATTGAAATTTATCCGGGAAAAAGGTTCCTGGACCGTATTGAAATTTACCCGGGAAAAAAGGTTCCTGGACCGTATTGAAATTTATCCGGGGAAAAAGGTTCCTGGACCGTATTGAAATTTATCCGGGGAAAAAGGTTCCTGGACCGTATTGAAATTTATCCGGGGAAAAAGGTTCCTGGACCGTATTGAAATTTATCCGGGGAAAAAGGTTCCTGGACCGTATTGAAATTTATCCGGGGAAAAAGGTTCCTGGACCGTATTTAAATTTATCCGGGGAAAAAGGTTCCTGGACCGTATTGAAATTTATCCGGAAAACAGGTTCCTTTACCGTATTGAAATTTATCCGGGAAAAAAGGTTCCTGGACCGTATTGAAATTTATCCGGGAAAAAAGGTTCCTGGACCGTATTGAAATTTATCCGGGGAAAAAGGTTAATGGACCGTATTTAAATTTATCCGGGGAAAAAGGTTCCTGGACCGTATTGAAATTTATCCGGAAAACAGGTTCCTTTACCGTATTGAAATTTATCCGGGGAAAAAGGTTCCTGGACCGTATTGAAATTTATCCGGGGAAAAAGGTTCCTGGACCGTATTTAAATTTATCCGGGGAAAAAGGTTCCTGGACCGTATTTAAATTTATCCGGGAAAAAAGGTTCCTGGACCGTATTGAAATTTATCCGGGGAAAAAGGTTCCTGGACCGTATTGAAATTTATCCGGGGAAAAAGGTTCCTGGACCGTATTTAAATTTATCCGGGAAAAAAGGTTCCTGGACCGTATTGAAATTTATCCGGGGAAAAAGGTTCCTGGACCGTATTGAAATTTATCCGGGGAAAAAGGTTCCTGGACCGTATTGAAATTTATCCGGGGAAAAAGGTTCCTGGACCGTATTAAAATTTATCCGGGGAAAAAGGTTCCTGGACCGTATTGAAATTTATCCGGGGAAAAAGGTTCCTGGACCGTATTGAAATTTATCCGGAAAACAGGTTCCTTTACCGTATTGAAATTTATCCGGGAAAAAAGGTTCCTGGACCGTATTGAAATTTATCCGGGGAAAAAGTTTCCTGGACCGTATTGAAATTTATCCGGGGAAAAAGGTTCCTGGACCGTATTGAAATTTACCCGGGGAAAAAGGTTCCTGGACCGTATTGAAATTTATCCGGGGAAAAAGGTTCCTGGACCGTATTGAAATTTATCCGGGAAAAAGGTTCCTGGACCGTATTGAAATTTACCCGGGAAAAAAGGTTCCTGGACCGTATTGAAATTTATCCGGGGAAAAAGGTTCCTGGACCGTATTGAAATTTATCCGGGGAAAAAGGTTCCTGGACCGTATTGAAATTTATCCGGGGAAAAAGGTTCCTGGACCGTATTGAAATTTATCCGGGAAAAAGGTTCCTGGACCGTATTGAAATTTACCCGGGAAAAAAGGTTCCTGGACCGTATTGAAATTTATCCGGGGAAAAAGGTTCCTGGACCGTATTGAAATTTATCCGGGGAAAAAGGTTCCTGGACCGTATTGAAATTTATCCGGGGAAAAAGGTTCCTGGACCGTATTGAAATTTATCCGGGGAAAAAGGTTCCTGGACCGTATTGAAATTTATCCGGGGAAAAAGGTTCCTGGACCGTATTTAAATTTATCCGGGGAAAAAGGTTCCTGGACCGTATTGAAATTTATCCGGAAAACAGGTTGCTTTACCGTATTGAAATTTATCCGGGAAAAAAGGTTCCTGGACCGTATTGAAATTTATCCGGGAAAAAAGGTTCCTGGACCGTATTGAAATTTATCCGGGGAAAAAGGTTCCTGGACCGTATTTAAATTTATCCGGGGAAAAAGGTTCCTGGACCGTATTGAAATTTATCCGGAAAACAGGTTCCTTTACCGTATTGAAATTTATCCGGGGAAAAAGGTTCCTGGACCGTATTGAAATTTATCCGGGGAAAAAGGTCACTGGACCGTATTTAAATTTATCCGGGGAAAAAGGTTCCTGGACCGTATTTAAATTTATCCGGGAAAAAAGGTTCCTGGACCGTATTGAAATTTATCCGGGGAAAAAGGTTCCTGGACCGTATTGAAATTTATCCGGGGAAAAAGGTTCCTGGACCGTATTTAAATTTATCCGGGAAAAAAGGTTCCTGGACCGTATTGAAATTTATCCGGGGAAAAAGGTTCCTGGACCGTATTGAAATTTATCCGGGGAAAAAGGTTCCTGGACCGTATTGAAATTTATCCGGGGAAAAAGGTTCCTGGACCGTATTGAAATTTATCCGGGGAAAAAGGTTCCTGGACCGTATTTAAATTTATCCGGGGAAAAAGGTTCCTGGACCGTATTGAAATTTATCCGGAAAACAATTTCCTTTACCGTATTGAAATTTATCCGGGAAAAAAGGTTCCTGGACCGTATTGAAATTTATCCGGGAAAAAAGGTTCCTGGACCGTATTGAAATTTATCCGGGGAAAAAGGTTCCTGGACCGTATTTAAATTTATCCGGGGAAAAAGGTTCCTGGACCGTATTGAAATTTATCCGGAAAACAGGTTCCTTTACCGTATTGAAATTTATCCGGGGAAAAAGGTTCCTGGACCGTATTGAAATTTATCCGGGGAAAAAGGTTCCTGGACCGTATTTAAATTTATCCGGGGAAAAAGGTTCCTGGACCGTATTTAAATTTATCCGGAAAAAAAGGTTCCTGGACCGTATTGAAATTTATCCGGGGAAAAAGGTTCCTGGACCGTATTGAAATTTATCCGGGGAAAAAGGTTCCTGGACCGTATTTAAATTTATCCGGGAAAAAAGGTTCCTGGACCGTATTGAAATTTATCCGGGGAAAAAGGTTCCTGGACCGTATTGAAATTTATCCGGGGAAAAAGGTTCCTGGACCGTATTGAAATTTATCTGGGAAAAAAGGTTCCTGGACCGTATTGAAATTTATCCGGGAAAAAAGGTTCCTGGACCGTATTGAAATTTATCCGGGGAAAAAGGTTCCTGGACCGTATTGAAATTTATCCGGGGAAAAAGGTTCCTGGACCGTATTGAAATTTATCCGGGGAAAAAGGTTCCTGGACCGTATTGAAATTTATCCGGGGAAAAAGGTTCCTGGACCGTATTGAAATTTATCCGGGAAAAAGGTTCCTGGACCGTATTGAAATTTACCCGGGAAAAAAGGTTCCTGGACCTTATTGAAATTTACCCGGGGAAAAAGGTTCCTGGACCGTATTGAAATTTATCCGGGGAAAAAGGTTCCTGGACCGTATTGAAATTTATCCGGGGAAAAAGGTTCCTGGACCGTATTGAAATTTATCCGGGGAAAAAGGTTCCTGGACCGTATTTAAATTTATCCGGGGAAAAAGGTTCCTGGACCGTATTGAAATTTATCCGGAAAACAGGTTCCTTTACCGTATTGAAATTTATCCGGGAAAAAAGGTTCCTGGACCGTATTGAAATTTATCCGGGAAAAAAGGTTCCTGGACCGTATTGAAATTTATCCGGGGAAAAAGGTTCCTGGACCGTATTGAAATTTATCCGGGGAAAAAGGTTCCTGGACCGTATTGAAATTTATCCGGGGAAAAAGGTTCCTGGACCGTATTGAAATTTATCCGGGAAAAAGGTTCCTGGACCGTATTGAAATTTATCCGGGAAAAAAGGTTCCTGGACCGTATTGAAATTTATCCGGGAAAAAGGTTCCTGGACCGTATTGAAATTTACCCGGGAAAAAAGGTTCCTGGACCGTATTGAAATTTATCCGGGGAAAAAGGTTCCTGGACCGTATTGAAATTTATCCGGGGAAAAAGGTTCCTGGACCGTATTGAAATTTATCCGGGGAAAAAGGTTCCTGGACCGTATTGAAATTTATCCGGGAAAAAGGTTCCTGGACCGTATTGAAATTTACCCGGGAAAAAAGGTTCCTGGACCGTATTGAAATTTATCCGGGGAAAAAGGTTCCTGGACCGTATTGAAATTTATCCGGGGAAAAAGGTTCCTGGACCGTATTGAAATTTATCCGGGGAAAAAGGTTCCTGGACCGTATTGAAATTTATCCGGGGAAAAAGGTTCCTGGACCGTATTGAAATTTATCCGGGGAAAAAGGTTCCTGGACCGTATTTAAATTTATCCGGGGAAAAAGGTTCCTGGACCGTATTGAAATTTATCCGGAAAACAGGTTCCTTTACCGTATTGAAATTTATCCGGGAAAAAAGGTTCCTGGACCGTATTGAAATTTATCCGGGAAAAAAGGTTCCTGGACCGTAATGAAATTTATCCGGGAAAAAAGGTTCCTGGACCGTATTTAAATTTATCCGGGGAAAAAGGTTCCTGGACCGTATTGAAATTTATCCGGAAAACAGGTTCCTTTACCGTATTGAAATTTATCCGGGGAAAAAGGTTCCTGGACCGTATTGAAATTTATCCGGGGAAAAAGGTTCCTGGACCGTATTTAAATTTATCCGGGGAAAAAGGTTCCTGGACCGTATTTAAATTTATCCGGGAAAAAAGGTTCCTGGACCGTATTGAAATTTATCCGGGGAAAAAGGTTCCTGGACCGTATTGAAATTTATCCGGGGAAAAAGGTTCATGGACCGTATTTAAATTTATCCGGGAAAAAAGGTTCCTGGACCGTATTGAAATTTATCCGGGGAAAAAGGTTCCTGGACCGTATTGAAATTTATCCGGGGAAAAGGTTCCTGGACCGTATTGAAATTTATCCGGGGAAAAAGGTTCCTGGACCGTATTGAAATTTATCCGGGGAAAAAGGTTCCTGGACCGTATTGAAATTTATCCGGGGAAAAAGGTTCCTGGACCGTATTGAAATTTATCCGGGGAAAAAGGTTCCTGGACCGTCTTTAAATTTATCCGGGGAAAAAGGTTCCTGGACCGTATTGAAATTTATCCGGAAAACAGGTTGCTTTACCGTATTGAAATTTATCCGGGAAAAAAGGTTCCTGGACCGTATTGAAATTTATCCGGGAAAAAAGGTTCCTGGACCGTATTGAAATTTATCCGGGGAAAAAGGTTCCTGGACCGTATTTAAATTTATCCGGGGAAAAAGGTTCCTGGACCGTATTGAAATTTATCCGGAAAACAGGTTCCTTTACCGTATTGAAATTTATCCGGGGAAAAAGGTTCCTGGACCGTATTGAAATTTATCCGGGGAAAAAGGTTCCTGGACCGTATTTAAATTTATCCGGGGAAAAAGGTTCCTGGACCGTATTTAAATTTATCCGGGAAAAAAGGTTCCTGGACCGTATTGAAATTTATCCGGGGAAAAAGTTTCCTGGACCGTATTGAAATTTATCCGGGGAAAAAGGTTCCTGGACCGTATTTAAATTTATCCGGGAAAAAAGGTTCCTGGACCGTATTGAAATTTATCCGGGAAAAAAGGTTCCTGGACCGTATTGAAATTTATCCGGGAAAAAGGTTCCTGGACCGTATTGAAATTTACCCGGGAAAAAAGGTTCCTAGACCGTATTGAAATTTATCCGGGGAAAAAGGTTCCTGGACCGTATTGAAATTTATCCGGGGAAAAAGGTTCCTGGACCGTATTGAAATTTATCCGGGGAAAAAGGTTCCTGGACCGTATTGAAATTTATCCGGGAAAAAGGTTCCTGGACCGTATTGAAATTTACCCGGGAAAAAAGGTTCCTGGACCGTATTGAAATTTATCCGGGGAAAAAGGTTCCTGGACCGTATTGAAATTTATCCGGGGAAAAAGGTTCCTGGACCGTATTGAAATTTATCCGGGGAAAAAGGTTCCTGGACCGTATTGAAATTTATCCGGGGAAAAAGGTTCCTGGACCGTATTGAAATTTATCCGGGGAAAAAGGTTCCTGGACCGTATTTAAATTTATCCGGGGAAAAAGGTTCCTGGACCGTAATGAAATTTATCCGGAAAACAGGTTCCTTTACCGTATTGAAATTTATCCGGGAAAAAAGGTTCCTGGACCGTATTGAAATTTATCCGGGAAAAAAGGTTCCTGGACCGTAATGAAATTTATCCGGGAAAAAAGGTTCCTGGACCGTATTTAAATTTATCCGGGGAAAAAGGTTCCTGGACCGTATTGAAATTTATCCGGAAAACAGGTTCCTTTACCGTATTGAAATTTATCCGGGGAAAAAGGTTCCTGGACCGTATTGAAATTTATCCGGGGAAAAAGGTTCCTGGACCGTATTTAAATTTATCCGGGGAAAAAAGTTCCTGGACCGTATTTAAATTTATCCGGGAAAAAAGGTTCCTGGACCGTATTGAAATTTATCCGGGGAAAAAGGTTCCTGGACCGTATTGAAATTTATCCGGGGAAAAAGGTTCCTGGACCGTATTTAAATTTATCCGGGAAAAAAGGTTCCTGGACCGTATTGAAATTTATCCGGGGAAAAAGGTTCCTGGACCGTATTGAAATTTATCCGGGGAAAAAGGTTCCTGGACCGTATTGAAATTTATCCGGGGAAAAAGGTTCCTGCACCGTATTGAAATTTATCCGGGGAAAAAGGTTCCTGGACCGTATTTAAATTTATCCGGGGAAAAAGGTTCCTGGACCGTATTGAAATTTATCCGGAAAACAGGTTCCTTTACCGTATTGAAATTTATCCGGGAAAAAAGGTTCCTGGACCGTATTGAAATTTATCCGGGGAAAAAGGTTCCTGGACCGTATTGAAATTTATCCGGGAAAAAGGTTCCTGGACCGTATTGAAATTTACCCGGGAAAAAAGGTTCCTGGACCGTATTGAAATTTACCCGGGGAAAAAGGTTTCTGGACCGTATTGAAATTTATCCGGGGAAAAAGGTTCCTGGACCGTATTGAAATTTATCCGGGGAAAAAGGTTCCTGGACCGTATTGAAATTTATCCGGGGAAAAAGGTTCCTGGACCGTATTGAAATTTATCCGGGAAAAAGGTTCCTGGACCGTATTGAAATTTACCCGGGAAAAAAGGTTCCTGGACCGTATTGAAATTTATCAGGGGAAAAAGGTTCCTGGACCGTATTGAAATTTATCCGGGGAAAAAGGTTCCTGGACCGTATTGAAATTTATCCGGGGAAAAAGGTTCCTGGACCGTATTGAAATTTATCCGGGGAAAAAGGTTCCTGGACCGTATTGAAATTTATCCGGGGAAAAAGGTTCCTGGACCGTATTGAAATTTATCCGGGGAAAAAGGTTCCTGGACCGTATTTAAATTTATCCGGGGAAAAAGGTTCCTGGACCGTATTGAAATTTATCCGGAAAACAGGTTGCTTTACCGTATTGAAATTTATCCGGGAAAAAAGGTTCCTGGACCGTATTGAAATTTATCCGGGAAAAAAGGTTCCTGGACCGTATTGAAATTTATCCGGGGAAAAAGGTTCCTGGACCGTATTTAAATTTATCCGGGGAAAAAGGTTCCTGGACCGTATTGAAATTTATCCGGAAAACAGGTTCCTTTACCGTATTGAAATTTATCCAGGGAAAAAGGTTCCTGGACCGTATTGAAATTTATCCGGGGAAAAAGGTTCCTGGACCGTATTTAAATTTATCCGGGGAAAAAGGTTCCTGGACCGTATTTAAATTTATCCGGGAAAAAAGGTTCCTGGACCGTATTGAAATTTATCCGGGGAAAAAGGTTCCTGGACCGTATTGAAATTTATCCGGGGAAAAAGGTTCCTGGACCGTATTTAAATTTATCCGGGAAAAAAGGTTCCTGGACCGTATTGAAATTTATCCGGGGAAAAAGGTTCCTGGACCGTATTGAAATTTATCCGGGGAAAAAGGTTCCTGGACCGTATTGAAATTTATCCGGGGAAAAAGGTTCCTGGACCGTATTGAAATTTATCCGGGGAAAAAGGTTCCTGGACCGTATTTAAATTTATCCGGGGAAAAAGGTTCCTGGACCGTATTGAAATTTATCCGGAAAACAGGTTCCTTTACCGTATTGAAATTTATCCGGGAAAAAAGGTTCCTGGACCGTATTGAAATTTATCCGGGAAAAAAGGTTCCTGGACCGTATTGAAATTTATCCGGGGAAAAAGGTTCCTGGACCGTATTTAAATTTATCCGGGGAAAAAGGTTCCTGGACCGTATTGAAATTTATCCGGAAAACAGGTTCCTTTACCGTATTGAAATTTATCCGGGGAAAAAGGTTCCTGGACCGTATTGAAATTTATCAGGGGAAAAAGGTTCCTGGACCGTATTTAAATTTATCCGGGGAAAAAGGTTCCTGGACCGTATTTAAATTTATCCGGGAAAAAAGGTTCCTGGACCGTATTGAAATTTATCCGGGGAAAAAGGTTCCTGGACCGTATTGAAATTTATCCGGGGAAAAAGGTTCCTGGACCGTATTTAAATTTATCCGGGAAAAAAGGTTCCTGGACCGTATTGAAATTTATCCGGGGAAAAAGTTCCTGGACCGTATTGAAATTTATCCGGGGAAAAAGGTTCCTGGACCGTATTGAAATTTATCCGGGGAAAAAGGTTCCTGGACCGTATTGAAATTTATCCGGGAAAAAAGGTTCCTGGACCGTATTGAAATTTATCCGGGGAAAAAGGTTCCTGGACCGTATTGAAATTTATCCGGGAAAAAGGTTCCTGGACCGTATTGAAATTTATCCGGGGAAAAAGGTTCCTGGACCGTATTGAAATTTATCCGGGGAAAAAGGTTCCTGGACCGTATTGAAATTTATCCGGGAAAAAGGTTCCTGGACCGTATTGAAATTTACCCGGGAAAAAAGGTTCCTGGACCTTATTGAAATTTACCCGGGGAAAAAGGTTCCTGGACCGTATTGAAATTTATCCGGGGAAAAAGGTTCCTGGACCGTATTGAAATTTATCCGGGGAAAAAGGTTCCTGGACCGTATTGAAATTTATCCGGGGAAAAAGGTTCCTGGACCGTATTTAAATTTATCCGGGGAAAAAGGTTCCTGGACCGTATTGAAATTTATCCGGAAAACAGGTTCCTTTACCGTATTGAAATTTATCCGGGAAAAAAGGTTCCTGGACCGTATTGAAATTTATCCGGGAAAAAAGGTTCCTGGACCGTATTGAAATTTATCCGGGGAAAAAGGTTCCTGGACCGTATTGAAATTTATCCGGGGAAAAAGGTTCCTGGACCGTATTGAAATTTATCCGGGGAAAAAGGTTCCTGGACCGTATTGAAATTTATCCGGGAAAAAGGTTCCTGGACCGTATTGAAATTTACCCGGGAAAAAAGGTTCCTGGACCGTATTGAAATTTATCCGGGGAAAAAGGTTCCTGGACCGTATTGAAATTTATCCGGGGAAAAAGGTTCCTGGACCGTATTGAAATTTATCCGGGGAAAAAGGTTCCTGGACCGTATTGAAATTTATCCGGAGAACAGGTTCCTTTACCGTATTGAAATTTATCCGGGGAAAAAGGTTCCTGGACCGTATTGAAATTTATCCGGGGAAAAAGGTTCCTGGACCGTATTTAAATTTATCCGGGGAAAAAGGTTCCTGGACCGTATTTAAATTTATCCGGGAAAAAGGTTCCTGGACCGTATTGAAATTTACCCGGGAAAAAGGTTCCTACACCGTATTGAAATTTATCCGGGAAAAAAGGTTCCTTTACCGTATTGAAATTTATCCGGGGAAAAAGGTTCCTGGACCGTATTGAAATTTATCCGGGGAAAAAGGTTCCTTTACCGTATTGAAATTTATCCGGGGAAAAAGGTTCCTGGACCGTATTGAAATTTATCCGGGGAAAAAGCTTCCTGGACCGTATTGAAATTTATCCGGGAAAAAAGGTTCCTGGACCGTATTGAAATTTATCCGGGGAAAAAGGTTCCTGGACCGTATTGAAATTTATCCGGGGAAAAAGGTTCCTGGACCGTATTGAAATTTATCCGGGGAAAAATGTTCCTGGACCGTATTGAAATTTATCCGGGAAAAAGGTTCCTGGACCGTATTGAAATTTACCCGGGAAAAAAGGTTCCTGGACCGTATTGAAATTTATCCGGGAAAAAGGTTCCTGGACCGTATTGAAATTTATCCGGGGAAAAAGGTTCCTGGACCGTATTGAAATTTATCCGGGGAAAAAGGTTCCTGGACCGTATTGAAATTTATCCGGGGAAAAAGGTTCCTGGACCGTATTGAAATTTATCCGGGGAAAAAGGTTCCTGGACCGTATTTAAATTTATCCGGGGAAAAAGGTTCCTGGACCGAATTGAAATTTATCCGGGGAAAAAGGTTCCTGGACCGTATTGAAATTTATCCGGGGAAAAAGGTTCCTGGACCGTATTGAAATTTATCCGGGGAAAAAGGTTCCTGGACCGTATTGAAATTTATCCGGAGAACAGGTTCCTTTACCGTATTGAAATTTATCCGGGGAAAAAGGTTCCTGGACCGTATTGAAATTTATCCGGGGAAAAAGGTTCCTGGACCGTATTTAAATTTATCCGGGGAAAAAGGTTCCTGGACCGTATTTAAATTTATCCGGGAAAAAGGTTCCTGGACCGTATTGAAATTTACCCGGGAAAAAGGTTCCTACACCGTATTGAAATTTATCCGGGAAAAAAGGTTCCTTTACCGTATTGAAATTTATCCGGGGAAAAAGGTTCCTGGACCGTATTGAAATTTATCCGGGGAAAAAGGTTCCTTTACCGTATTGAAATTTATCCGGGGAAAAAGGTTCCTGGACCGTATTGAAATTTATCCGGGGAAAAAGGTTCCTGGACCGTATTGAAATTTATCCGGGGAAAAAGGTTCCTGGACCGTATTGAAATTTATCCGGGAAAAAGGTTCCTGGACCGTATTGAAATTTATCCGGGAAAAAAGGTTCCTGGACCGTATTGAAATTTACCCGGGGAAAAAGGTTCCTGGACCGTATTGAAATTTATCCGGGGAAAAAGGTTCCTGGACCGTATTTAAATTTATCCGGGGAAAAAGGTTCCTGGACCGTATTGAAATTTATCCGGAAAACAGGTTCCTTTACCGTATTGAAATTTATCCTGGAAAAAAGGTTCCTGGACCGTATTGAAATTTACCCGGGAAAAAAGGTACCTGGACCGTATTGAAATTTATCCGGGGAAAAAGGTTCCTGGACCGTATTGAAATTTATCCGGAAAACAGGTTCCTTTACCGTATTGAAATTTATCCGGGGAAAAAGGTTCCTGGACCGTATTGAAATTTATCCGGGAAAAAGGTTCCTGGACCGTATTGAAATTTACCCGGGAAAAAAGGTTCCTGGACCGTATTGAAATTTATCCGGGGAAAAAGGTTCCTGGACCGTATTGAAATTTATCCGGGGAAAAAGGTTCCTGGACCGTATTTAAATTTATCCGGGGAAAAAGGTTCCTGGACCGTATTGAAATTTATCCGGGGAAAAAGGTTCCTGGACCGTATTGAAATTTATCCGGGGAAAAAGGTTCCTGGACCGTATTGAAATTTATCCGGAAAACAGGTTCCTTTACCGTATTGAAATTTATCCGGGAAAAAGGTTCCTGGACCGTATTGAAATTTACCCGGGAAAAAAGGTTCCTGGACCGTATTGAAATTTATCCGGGGAAAAAGGTTCCTGGACCGTATTGAAATTTATCCGGAAAACAGGTTCCTTTACCGTATTGAAATTTATCCGGGAAAAAAGGTTCCTGGACCGTATTGAAATTTATCCGGGAAAAAAGGTTCCTGGACCGTATTGAAATTTATCCGGGGAAAAAGGTTCCTGGACCGTATTTAAATTTATCCGGGGAAAAAGGTTCCTGGACCGTATTGAAATTTATCCGGAGAACAGGTTCCTTTACCGTATTGAAATTTATCCGGGGAAAAAGGTTCCTGGACCGTATTGAAATTTATCCGGGGAAAAAGGTTCCTGGACCGTATTTAAATTTATCCGGGGAAAAAGGTTCCTGGACCGTATTTAAATTTATCCGGGAAAAGGTTCCTGGACCGTATTGAAATTTACCCGGGAAAAAGGTTCCTACACCGTATTGAAATTTATCCGGGAAAAAAGGTTCCTTTACCGTATTGAAATTTATCCGGGGAAAAAGGTTCCTGGACCGTATTGAAATTTATCCGGTGAAAAAGGTTCCTTTACCGTATTGAAATTTATCCGGGGAAAAAGGTTCCTGGACCGTATTGAAATTTATCCGGGGAAAAAGGTTCCTGGACCGTATTGAAATTTATCCGGGGAAAAAGGTTCCTGGACCGTATTGAAATTTATCCGGGAAAAAGGTTCCTGGACCGTATTGAAATTTATCCGGGAAAAAGGTTCCTGGACCGTATTGAAATTTATCCGGGGAAAAAGGTTCCTGGACCGTATTGAAATTTATCCGGGAAAAAGGTTCCTGGACCGTATTGAAATTTATCCGGGAAAAAAGGTTCCTGGACCGTATTGAAATTTACCCGGGGAAAAAGTTTCCTGGACCGTATTGAAATTTATCCGGGGAAAAAGGTTCCTGGACCGTATTTAAATTTATCCGGGGAAAAAGGTTCCTGGACCGTATTGAAATTTATCCGGAAAACAGGTTCCTTTACCGTATTGAAATTTACCCGGGAAAAAGGTTCCTACACCGTATTGAAATTTATCCGGGAAAAAAGGTTCCTTTACCGTATTGAAATTTATCCGGGGAAAAAGGTTCCTGGACCGTATTGAAATTTATCCGGGGAAAAAGGTTCCTTTACCGTATTGAAATTTATCCGGGGAAAAAGGTTCCTGGACCGTATTGAAATTTATCCGGGGAAAAAGGTTCCTGGACCGTATTGAAATTTATCCGGGGAAAAAGGTTCCTGGACCGTATTGAAATTTATCCGGGAAAAAGGTTCCTGGACCGTATTGAAATTTATCCGGGAAAAGGTTCCTGGACCGTATTGAAATTTATCCGGGGAAAAAGGTTCCTGGACCGTATTGAAATTTATCCGGGAAAAAGGTTCCTGGACCGTATTGAAATTTATCCGGGAAAAAAGGTTCCTGGACCGTATTGAAATTTACCCGGGGAAAAAGGTTCCTGGACCGTATTGAAATTTATCCGGGGAAAAAGGTTCCTGGACCGTATTTAAATTTATCCGGGGAAAAAGGTTCCTGGACCGTATTGAAATTTATCCGGAAAACAGGTTCCTTTACCGTATTGAAATTTATCCGGGAAAAAAGGTTCCTTTACCGTATTGAAATTTATCCGGGAAAAAAGGTTCCTGGACCGTATTGAAATTTACCCGGGAAAAAGGTTCCTGGACCGTATTGAAATTTATCCGGGGAAAAAGGTTCCTGGACCGTATTGAAATTTATCCGGGGAAAAAGGTTCCTGGACCGTATTGAAATTTATCCGGGAAAAAGGTTCCTGGACCGTATTGAAATTTATCCGGGAAAAAGGTTCCTGGACCGTATTGAAATTTATCCGGGGAAAAAGGTTCCTGGACCGTATTGAAATTTATCCGGGAAAAAGGTTCCTGGACCGTATTGAAATTTATCCGGGAAAAAAGGTTCCTGGACCGTATTGAAATTTACCCGGGGAAAAAGGTTCCTGGACCGTATTGAAATTTATCCGGGGAAAAAGGTTCCTGGACCGTATTTAAATTTATCCGGGGAAAAAGGTTCCTGGACCGTATTGAAATTTATCCGGAAAACAGGTTCCTTTACCGTATTTAAATTTATCCGGGAAAAAAGGTTCCTTTACCGTATTGAAATTTATCCGGGAAAAAAGGTTCCTGGACCGTATTGAAATTTACCCGGGAAAAAGGTTCCTGGACCGTATTGAAATTTATCCGGGGAAAAAGGTTCCTGGACCGTATTGAAATTTATCCGGGGAAAAAGGTTCCTGGACCGTATTGAAATTTATCCGGGAAAAAGGTTCCTGGACCGTATTGAAATTTATCCGGGAAAAAAGGTTCCTGGACCGTATTGAAATTTACCCGGGGAAAAAGGTTCCTGGACCGTATTGAAATTTATCCGCGGAAAAAGGTTCCTGGACCGTATTGAAATTTATCCGGGAAAAAAGGTTCCTGGACCGTATTGAAATTTACCCGGGGAAAAAGATTCCTGGACCGTATTGAAATTTATCCGGGGAAAAAAGTTCCTGGACCGTATTTAAATTTATCCGGGGAAAAAGGTTCCTGGACCGTATTGAAATTTATCCGGAAAACAGGTTCCTTTACCGTATTGAAATTTATCCGGGGAAAAAGGTTCCTGGACCGTATTGAAATTTATCCGGGAAAAAGGTTCCTGGACCGTATTGAAATTTATCCGGGAAAAAAGGTTCCTGGACCGTATTGAAATTTACCCGGGGAAAAAGGTTCCTGGACCGTATTGAAATTTATCCGGGGAAAAAGGTTCCTGGACCGTATTTAAATTTATCCGGGGAAAAAGGTTCCTGGACCGTATTGAAATTTATCCGGAAAACAGGTTCCTTTACCGTATTGAAATTTATCCGGGAAAAAAGGTTCCTGGACCGTATTGAAATTTATCCGGGAAAAAAGGTTCCTGGACCGTATTGAAATTTATCCGGGGAAAAAGGTTCCTGGACCGTATTGAAATTTATCCGGAAAACAGGTTCCTTTACCGTATTGAAATTTATCCGGGAAAAAAGGTTCCTGGACCGTATTGAAATTTATCCGGGGAAAAAGGTTCCTGGACCGTATTGAAATTTATCCGGGGAAAAAGGTTCCTGGACCGTATTGAAATTTATCCGGGAAAAAAGGTTCCTGGACCGTATTGAAATTTATCCGGGAAAAAAGGTTAATGGACCGTATTGAAATTTACACGGGGAAAAAGGTTCCTGGACCGTATTGAAATTTATCCGGGGAAAAAGGTTCCTGGACCGTATTTAAATTTATCCGGGGAAAAAGGTTCCTGGACCGTATTGAAATTTATCCGGAAAACAGGTTCCTTTACCGTATTGAAATTTATCCGGGAAAAAAGGTTCCTGGACCGTATTGAAATTTATCCGGGAAAAAAGGTTCCTGGACCGTATTGAAATTTCTCCGGGAAAAAAGGTTCCTGGACCGTATTGAAATTTATCCGGGAAAAAAGGTTCCTGGACCGTATTGAAATTTACCCGGGAAAAAAGGTTCCTGGACCGTATTGAAATTTATCCGGGGAAAAAGGTTCCTGGACCGTATTGAAATTTATCCGGAAAACAGGTTCCTTTACCGTATTGAAATTTATCCGGGAAAAAAGGTTCATGGACCGTATTGAAATTTACCCGGGAAAACAGGTTCCTTTACCGTATTGAAATTTATCCGGAAAACAGGTTCCTGGACCGTATTGAAATTTATCCGGGAAAAAAGGTTCCTGGACCGTATTGAAATTTACCCGGGAAAAAAGGTTCCTGGACCGTATTGAAATTTATCCGGGAAAAAGGTTCCTTTACCGTATTGAAATTTACCCGGGAAAAAAGGTTCCTGGACCGTATTGAAATTTATCCGGGAAAAAGGTTCCTGGACCGTATTGAAATTTATCCGGGAAAAAAGGTTCCTGGACCGTATTGAAATTTATCCGGGGAAAAAGGTTCCTGGACCGTATTGAAATTTACCCGGGGAAAAAGGTTCCTGGACCGTATTGAAATTTATCCGGGAAAAAAGGTTCCTGGACCGTTTTGAAATTTATCCGGGGAAAAAGGTTCCTGGACCGTATTGAAATTTATCCGGGGAAAAGGTTCCTGGACCGTATTGAAATTTATCCGGGGAAAAAGGTTCCTGGACCGTATTGAAATTTATCCGGGAAAAAGGTTCCTGGACCGTATTGAAATTTATCCGGGGAAAAAGGTTCCTGGACCGTATTGAAATTTATCCGGGGAAAAAGGTTCCTGGACCGTATTGAAATTTATCCGGGGAAAAAGGTTCCTGGACCGTATTTAAATTTATCCGGGGAAAAAGGTTCCTGGACCGTATTGAAATTTATCCGGAAAACAGGATCCTTTACCGTATTGAAATTTATCCGGGAAAAAAGGTTCCTGGACCGTATTGAAATTTATCCGGGGAAAAAGGTTCCTGGACCGTATTGAAATTTATCCGGGGAAAAAGGTTCCTGGACCGTATTTAAATTTATCCGGGGAAAAAGGTTCCTGGACCGTATTGAAATTTATCCGGGAAAAAAGGTTCCTGGACCGTATTGAAATTGATCCGGGGAAAAAGGTTCCTGGACCGTATTGAAATTTATCCGGGGAAAAAGGTTCCTGGACCGTATTTAAATTTATCCGGGGAAAAAGGTTCCTGGACCGTATTGAAATTTATCCGGAAAACAGGTTCCTTTACCGTATTGAAATTTATCCGGGAAAAAAGGTTCCTGGACCGTATTGAAATTTATCCGGGGAAAAAGGTTCCTGGACCGTATTGAAATTTACCCGGGGAAAAAGGTTCCTGGACCGTATTGAAATTTATCCGGGAAAAAAGGTTCCTGGACCGTATTGAAATTTATCCGGGGAAAAAGGTTCCTGGACCGTATTGAAATTTATCCGGGGAAAAGGTTCCTGGACCGTATTGAAATTTATCCGGGGAAAAAGGTTCCTGGACCGTATTGAAATTTATCCGGGAAAAAGGTTCCTGGACCGTATTGAAATTTATCCGGGGAAAAAGGTTCCTGGACCGTATTGAAATTTACCCGGGGAAAAAGGTTCCTGGACCGTATTTAAATTTATCCGGGAAAAAGGTTCCTGGACCGTATTGAAATTTATCCGGGGAAAAAGGTTCCTGGACCGTATTGAAATTTATCCGGGGAAAAGGTTCCTGGACCGTATTGAAATTTATCCGGGAAAAAGGTTCCTGGACCGTATTGAAATTTACCCGGGGAAAAAGGTTCCTGGACCGTATTGAAATTTATCCGGGAAAAAAGGTTCCTGGACCGTATTGAAATTTATCCGGGGAAAAAGGTTCCTGGACCGTATTGAAATTTATCCGGGGAAAAGGTTCCTGGACCGTATTGAAATTTACCCGGGGAAAAAGGTTCCTGGACCGTATTGAAATTTATCCGGGGAAAAAGGTTCCTGGACCGTATTGAAATTTATCCGGGGAAAAAGGTTCCTGGACCGTATTGAAATTTACCCGGGGAAAAAGGTTCCTGGACCGTATTGAAATTTATCCGGGGAAAAAGGTTCCTGGACCGTATTGAAATTTATCCGGGAAAAAGTTTCCTGGACCGTATTGAAATTTACCCGGGAAAAAAGGTTCCTGGACCGTATTGAAATTTATCCGGGGAAAAAGGTTCCTGGACCGTATTGAAATTTATCCGGGGAAAAAGGTTCCTGGACCGTATTGAAATTTATCCGGGGAAAAAGGTTCCTGGACCGTATTGAAATTTATCCGGGGAAAAAGGTTCCTGGACCGTATTTAAATTTATCCGGGAAAAAAGGTTCCTGGACCGTATTGAAATTTATCCGGGAAAAAAGGTTCCTGGACCGTATTGAAATTTATCCGGGAAAAAGGTTCCTGGACCGTATTGAAATTTACCCGGGAAAAAAGGTTCCTGGACCGTATTGAAATTTATCCGGGGAAAAAGGTTCCTGGACCGTATTGAAATTTATCCGGGGAAAAAGGTTCCTGGACCGTATTGAAATTTATCCGGGGAAAAAGGTTCCTGGACCGTATTGAAATTTATCCGGGAAAAAGGTTCCTGGACCGTATTGAAATTTACCCGGGAAAAAAGGTTCCTGGACCGTATTGAAATTTATCCGGGGAAAAAGGTTCCTGGACCGTATTGAAATTTATCCGGGGAAAAAGGTTCCTGGACCGTATTGAAATTTATCCGGGGAAAAAGGTTCCTGGACCGTATCGAAATTTATCCGGGGAAAAAGGTTCCTGGACCGTATTGAAATTTATCCGGGGAAAAAGGTTCCTGGACCGTATTTAAATTTATCCGGGGAAAAAGGTTCCTGGACCGTATTGAAATTTATCCGGAAAACAGGTTCCTTTACCGTATTGAAATTTATCCGGGAAAAAAGGTTCCTGGACCGTATTGAAATTTATCCGGGAAAAAAGGTTCCTGGACCGTAATGAAATTTATCCGGGAAAAAAGGTTCCTGGACCGTATTTAAATTTATCCGGGGAAAAAGGTTCCTGGACCGTATTGAAATTTATCCGGAAAACAGGTTCCTTTACCGTATTGAAATTTATCCGGGGAAAAAGGTTCCAGGACCGTATTGAAATTTATCCGGGGAAAAAGGTTCCTGGACCGTATTTAAATTTATCCGGGGAAAAAGGTTCCTGGACCGTATTTAAATTTATCCGGGAAAAAAGGTTCCTGGACCGTATTGAAATTTATCCGGGGAAAAAGGTTCCTGGACCGTATTGAAATTTATCCGGGGAAAAAGGTTCCTGGACCGTATTTAAATTTATCCGGGAAAAAAGGTTCCTGGACCGTATTGAAATTTATCCGGGGAAAAAGGTTCCTGGACCGTATTGAAATTTATCCGGGGAAAAAGGTTCCTGGACCGTATTGAAATTTATCCGGGGAAAAAGGTTCCTGCACCGTATTGAAATTTATCCGGGGAAAAAGGTTCCTGGACCGTATTTAAATTTATCCGGGGAAAAAGGTTCCTGGACCGTATTGAAATTTATCCGGAAAACAGGTTCCTTTACCGTATTGAAATTTATCCGGGAAAAAAGGTTCCTGGACCGTATTGAAATTTATCCGGGGAAAAAGGTTCCTGGACCGTATTGAAATTTATCCGGGGAAAAAGGTTCCTGGACCGTATTGAAATTTATCCGGGAAAAAGGTTCCTGGACCGTATTGAAATTTACCCGGGAAAAAAGGTTCCTGGACCGTATTGAAATTTACCCGGGGAAAAAGGTTTCTGGACCGTATTGAAATTTATCCGGGGAAAAAGGTTCCTGGACCGTATTGAAATTTATCCGGGGAAAAAGGTTCCTGGACCGTATTGAAATTTATCCGGGGAAAAAGTTTCCTGGACCGTATTTAAATTTATCCGGGAAAAAGGTTCCTGGACCGTATTGAAATTTACCCGGGGAAAAAGGTTCCTGGACCGTATTGAAATTTATCCGGGGAAAAAGGTTCCTGGACCGTATTGAAATTTATCCGGGAAAAAGGTTCCTGGACCGTATTGAAATTTACCCGGGAAAAAAGGTTCCTGGACCGTATTGAAATTTATCAGGGGAAAAAGGTTCCTGGACCGTATTGAAATTTATCCGGGGAAAAAGGTTCCTGGACCGTATTGAAATTTATCCGGGGAAAAAGGTTCCTGGACCGTATTGAAATTTATCCGGGGAAAAAGGTTCCTGGACCGTATTGAAATTTATCCGGGGAAAAAGGTTCCTGGACCGTATTGAAATTTATCCGGGGAAAAAGGTTCCTGGACCGTATTTAAATTTATCCGGGGAAAAAGGTTCCTGGACCGTATTGAAATTTATCCGGAAAACAGGTTGCTTTACCGTATTGAAATTTATCCGGGAAAAAAGGTTCCTGGACCGTATTGAAATTTATCCGGGAAAAAAGGTTCCTGGACCGTATTGAAATTTATCCGGGGAAAAAGGTTCCTGGACCGTATTTAAATTTATCCGGGGAAAAAGGTTCCTGGACCGTATTGAAATTTATCCGGAAAACAGGTTCCTTTACCGTATTGAAATTTATCCGGGGAAAAAGGTTCCTGGACCGTATTGAAATTTATCCGGGGAAAAAGGTTCCTGGACCGTATTTAAATTTATCCAGGGAAAAAGGTTCCTGGACCGTATTTAAATTTATCCGGGAAAAAAGGTTCCTGGACCGTATTGAAATTTATCCGGGGAAAAAGGTTCCTGGACCGTATTGAAATTTATCCGGGGAAAAAGGTTCCTGGACCGTATTTAAATTTATCCGGGAAAAAAGGTTCCTGGACCGTATTGAAATTTATCCGGGGAAAAAGGTTCCTGGACCGTATTGAAATTTATCCGGGGAAAAAGGTTCCTGGACCGTATTGAAATTTATCCGGGGAAAAAGGTTCCTGGACCGTATTGAAATTTATCCGGGGAAAAAGGTTCCTGGACCGTATTTAAATTTATCCGGGGAAAAAGGTTCCTGGACCGTATTGAAATTTATCCGGAAAACAGGTTCCTTTACCGTATTGAAATTTATCCGGGAAAAAAGGTTCCTGGACCGTATTGAAATTTATCCGGGAAAAAAGGTTCCTGGACCGTATTGAAATTTATCCGGGGAAAAAGGTTCCTGGACCGTATTGAAATTTATCCGGGGAAAAAGGTTCCTGGACCGTATTGAAATTTATCCGGGGAAAAAGGTTCCTGGACCGTATTGAAATTTAACCGGGGAAAAAGGTTCCTGGACCGTATTGAAATTTATCCGGAAAACAGGTTCCTTTACCGTATTGAAATTTATCCGGGAAAAAGGTTCCTGGACCGTATTGAAATTTACCCGGGAAAAAAGGTTCCTGGACCGTATTGAAATTTATCCGGGGAAAAAGGTTCCTGGACCGTATTGAAATTTATCCGGGGAAAAAGGTTCCTGGACCGTATTGAAATTTATCCGGAAAACAGGTTCCTTTACCGTATTGAAATTTATCCGGGAAAAAAGGTTCCTGGACCGTATTGAAATTTATCCGGGAAAAAAGGTTCCTGGACCGTATTGAAATTTATCCGGGGAAAAAGGTTCCTGGACCGTATTTAAATTTATCCGGGGAAAAAGGTTCCTGGACCGTATTGAAATTTATCCGGAGAACAGGTTCCTTTACCGTATTGAAATTTATCCGGGGAAAAAGGTTCCTGGACCGTATTGAAATTTATCCGGGGAAAAAGGTTCCTGGACCGTATTTAAATTTATCCGGGGAAAAAGGTTCCTGGACCGTATTTAAATTTATCCGGGAAAAGGTTCCTGGACCGTATTGAAATTTACCCGGGAAAAAGGTTCCTACACCGTATTGAAATTTATCCGGGAAAAAAGGTTCCTTTACCGTATTGAAATTTATCCGGGGAAAAAGGTTCCTGGACCGTATTGAAATTTATCCGGGGAAAAAGGTTCCTGGACCGTATTGAAATTTATCCGGGGAAAAAGGTTCCTGGACCGTATTGAAATTTATCCGGGGAAAAAGGTTCCTGCACCGTATTGAAATTTATCCGGGGAAAAAGGTTCCTGGACCGTATTTAAATTTATCCGGGAAAAAAGGTTCCTGGACCGTATTGAAATTTATCCGGGGAAAAAGGTTCCTGGACCGTATTGAAATTTATCCGGGGAAAAAGGTTCCTGGACCGTATTGAAATTTATCCGGGGAAAAAGGTTCCTGCACCGTATTGAAATTTATCCGGGGAAAAAGGTTCCTGGACCGTATTTAAATTTATCCGGGGAAAAAGGTTCCTGGACCGTATTGAAATTTATCCGGAAAACAGGTTCCTTTACCGTATTGAAATTTATCCGGGAAAAAAGGTTCCTGGACCGTATTGAAATTTATCCGGGGAAAAAGGTTCCTGGACCGTATTGAAATTTATCCGGGGAAAAAGGTTCCTGGACCGTATTGAAATTTATCCGGGAAAAAGGTTCCTGGACCGTATTGAAATTTACCCGGGAAAAAAGGTTCCTGGACCGTATTGAAATTTACCCGGGGAAAAAGGTTTCTGGACCGTATTGAAATTTATCCGGGGAAAAAGGTTCCTGGACCGTATTGAAATTTATCCGGGGAAAAAGGTTCCTGGACCGTATTGAAATTTATCCGGGGAAAAAGTTTCCTGGACCGTATTTAAATTTATCCGGGAAAAAGGTTCCTGGACCGTATTGAAATTTACCCGGGGAAAAAGGTTCCTGGACCGTATTGAAATTTATCCGGGGAAAAAGGTTCCTGGACCGTATTGAAATTTATCCGGGAAAAAGGTTCCTGGACCGTATTGAAATTTACCCGGGAAAAAAGGTTCCTGGACCGTATTGAAATTTATCAGGGGAAAAAGGTTCCTGGACCGTATTGAAATTTATCCGGGGAAAAAGGTTCCTGGACCGTATTGAAATTTATCCGGGGAAAAAGGTTCCTGGACCGTATTGAAATTTATCCGGGGAAAAAGGTTCCTGGACCGTATTGAAATTTATCCGGGGAAAAAGGTTCCTGGACCGTATTGAAATTTATCCGGGGAAAAAGGTTCCTGGACCGTATTTAAATTTATCCGGGGAAAAAGGTTCCTGGACCGTATTGAAATTTATCCGGAAAACAGGTTGCTTTACCGTATTGAAATTTATCCGGGAAAAAAGGTTCCTGGACCGTATTGAAATTTATCCGGGAAAAAAGGTTCCTGGACCGTATTGAAATTTATCCGGGGAAAAAGGTTCCTGGACCGTATTTAAATTTATCCGGGGAAAAAGGTTCCTGGACCGTATTGAAATTTATCCGGAAAACAGGTTCCTTTACCGTATTGAAATTTATCCGGGGAAAAAGGTTCCTGGACCGTATTGAAATTTATCCGGGGAAAAAGGTTCCTGGACCGTATTTAAATTTATCCAGGGAAAAAGGTTCCTGGACCGTATTTAAATTTATCCGGGAAAAAAGGTTCCTGGACCGTATTGAAATTTATCCGGGGAAAAAGGTTCCTGGACCGTATTGAAATTTATCCGGGGAAAAAGGTTCCTGGACCGTATTTAAATTTATCCGGGAAAAAAGGTTCCTGGACCGTATTGAAATTTATCCGGGGAAAAAGGTTCCTGGACCGTATTGAAATTTATCCGGGGAAAAAGGTTCCTGGACCGTATTGAAATTTATCCGGGGAAAAAGGTTCCTGGACCGTATTGAAATTTATCCGGGGAAAAAGGTTCCTGGACCGTATTTAAATTTATCCGGGGAAAAAGGTTCCTGGACCGTATTGAAATTTATCCGGAAAACAGGTTCCTTTACCGTATTGAAATTTATCCGGGAAAAAAGGTTCCTGGACCGTATTGAAATTTATCCGGGAAAAAAGGTTCCTGGACCGTATTGAAATTTATCCGGGGAAAAAGGTTCCTGGACCGTATTGAAATTTATCCGGGGAAAAAGGTTCCTGGACCGTATTGAAATTTATCCGGGGAAAAAGGTTCCTGGACCGTATTGAAATTTAACCGGGGAAAAAGGTTCCTGGACCGTATTGAAATTTATCCGGAAAACAGGTTCCTTTACCGTATTGAAATTTATCCGGGAAAAAGGTTCCTGGACCGTATTGAAATTTACCCGGGAAAAAAGGTTCCTGGACCGTATTGAAATTTATCCGGGGAAAAAGGTTCCTGGACCGTATTGAAATTTATCCGGGGAAAAAGGTTCCTGGACCGTATTGAAATTTATCCGGAAAACAGGTTCCTTTACCGTATTGAAATTTATCCGGGAAAAAAGGTTCCTGGACCGTATTGAAATTTATCCGGGAAAAAAGGTTCCTGGACCGTATTGAAATTTATCCGGGGAAAAAGGTTCCTGGACCGTATTTAAATTTATCCGGGGAAAAAGGTTCCTGGACCGTATTGAAATTTATCCGGAGAACAGGTTCCTTTACCGTATTGAAATTTATCCGGGGAAAAAGGTTCCTGGACCGTATTGAAATTTATCCGGGGAAAAAGGTTCCTGGACCGTATTTAAATTTATCCGGGGAAAAAGGTTCCTGGACCGTATTTAAATTTATCCGGGAAAAGGTTCCTGGACCGTATTGAAATTTACCCGGGAAAAAGGTTCCTACACCGTATTGAAATTTATCCGGGAAAAAAGGTTCCTTTACCGTATTGAAATTTATCCGGGGAAAAAGGTTCCTGGACCGTATTGAAATTTATCCGGGGAAAAAGGTTCCTTTACCGTATTGAAATTTATGCGGGGAAAAAGGTTCCTGGACCGTATTGAAATTTAGCCGGGGAAAAAGGTTCCTGGACCGTATTGAAATTTATCCGGGGAAAAAGGTTCCTGGACCGTATTGAAATTTATCCGGGAAAAAGGTTCCTGGACCGTATTGAAATTTATCCGGGAAAAAGGTTCCTGGACCGTATTGAAATTTATCCGGGGAAAAAGGTTCCTGGACCGTATTGAAATTTATCCGGGAAAAAGGTTCCTGGACCGTATTGAAATTTATCCGGGAAAAAAGGTTCCTGGACCGTATTGAAATTTACCCGGGGAAAAAGGTTCCTGGACCGTATTGAAATTTATCCGGGGAAAAAGGTTCCTGGACCGTATTTAAATTTATCCGGGGAAAAAGGTTCCTGGACCGTATTGAAATTTATCCGGAAAACAGTTTCCTTTACCGTATTGAAATTTACCCGGGAAAAAGGTTCCTACACCGTATTGAAATTTATCCGGGAAAAAAGGTTCCTTTACCGTATTGAAATTTATCCGGGGAAAAAGGTTCCTGGACCGTATTGAAATTTATCCGGGGAAAAAGGTTCCTTTACCGTATTGAAATTTATCCGGGGAAAAAGGTTCCTGGACCGTATTGAAATTTATCCGGGGAAAAAGGTTCCTGGACCGTATTGAAATTTATCCGGGGAAAAAGGTTCCTGGACCGTATTGAAATTTATCCGGGAAAAAGGTTCCTGGACCGTATTGAAATTTATCCGGGAAAAAGGTTCCTGGACCGTATTGAAATTTATCCGGGGAAAAAGGTTCCTGGACCGTATTGAAATTTATCCGGGAAAAAGGTTCCTGGACCGTATTGAAATTTATCCGGGAAAAAAGGTTCCTGGACCGTATTGAAATTTACCCGGGGAAAAAGGTTCCTGGACCGTATTGAAATTTATCCAGGGAAAAAGGTTCCTGGACCGTATTTAAATTTATCCGGGGAAAAAGGTTCCTGGACCGTATTGAAATTTATCCGGAAAACAGGTTCCTTTACCGTATTGAAATTTATCCGGGAAAAAAGGTTCCTTTACCGTATTGAAATTTATCCGGGAAAAAAGGTTCCTGGACCGTATTGAAATTTACCCGGGAAAAAGGTTCCTGGACCGTATTGAAATTTATCCGGGGAAAAAGGTTCCTGGACCGTATTTAAATTTATCCGGGGAAAAAGGTTCCTGGACCGTATTGAAATTTATCCGGGAAAAAGGTTCCTGGACCGTATTGAAATTTATCCGGGAAAAAGGTTCCTGGACCGTATTGAAATTTATCCGGGGAAAAAGGTTCCTGGACCGTATTGAAATTTATCCGGGAAAAAGGTTCCTGGACCGTATTGAAATTTATCCGGGAAAAAAGGTTCCTGGACCGTATTGAAATTTACCCGGGGAAAAAGGTTCCTGGACCGTATTGAAATTTATCCGGGGAAAAAGGTTCCTGGACCGTATTTAAATTTATCCGGGGAAAAAGGTTCCTGGACCGTATTGAAATTTATCCGGAAAACAGGTTCCTTTACCGTATTTAAATTTATCCGGGAAAAAAGGTTCCTTTACCGTATTGAAATTTATCCGGGAAAAAAGGTTCCTGGACCGTATTGAAATTTACCCGGGAAAAAGGTTCCTGGACCGTATTGAAATTTATCCGGGGAAAAAGGTTCCTGGACCGTATTGAAATTTATCCGGGGAAAAAGGTTCCTGGACCGTATTGAAATTTATCCGGGAAAAAGGTTCCTGGACCGTATTGAAATTTATCCGGGAAAAAAGGTTCCTGGACCGTATTGAAATTTACCCGGGGAAAAAGGTTCCTGGACCGTATTGAAATTTATCCGCGGAAAAAGGTTCCTGGACCGTATTGAAATTTATCCGGGGAAAAAGGTTCCTGGACCGTATTTAAATTTATCCGGGGAAAAAGGTTCCTGGACCGTATTGAAATTTATCCGGAAAACAGGTTCCTTTACCGTATTGAAATTTATCCGGGGAAAAAGGTTCCTGGACCGTATTGAAATTTATCCGGGAAAAAGGTTCCTGGACCGTATTGAAATTTATCCGGGAAAAAAGGTTCCTGGACCGTATTGAAATTTACCCGGGGAAAAAGGTTCCTGGACCGTATTGAAATTTATCCGGGGAAAAAGGTTCCTGGACCGTATTTAAATTTATCCGGGGAAAAAGGTTCCTGGACCGTATTGAAATTTATCCGGAAAACAGGTTCCTTTACCGTATTGAAATTTATCCGGGAAAAAAGGTTCCTGGACCGTATTGAAATTTATCCGGGAAAAAAGGTTCCTGGACCGTATTGAAATTTATCCGGGGAAAAAGGTTCCTGGACCGTATTGAAATTTATCCGGAAAACAGGTTCCTTTACCGTATTGAAATTTATCCGGGAAAAAAGGTTCCTGGACGGTATTGAAATTTATCCGGGAAAAAAGGTTCCTGGACCGTATTGAAATTTATCCGGGGAAAAAGGTTCCTGGACCGTATTGAAATTTATCCGGGGAAAAAGGTTCCTGGACCGTATTGAAATTTAACCGGGGAAAAAGGTTCCTGGACCGTATTGAAATTTATCCGGGGAAAAAGGTTCCTGGACCGTATTGAAATTTATCCGGAAAACAGGTTCCTTTACCGTATTGAAATTTATCCGGGAAAAAGGTTCCTGGACCGTATTGAAATTTACCCGGGAAAAAAGGTTCCTGGACCGTATTGAAATTTATCCGGGGAAAAAGGTTCCTGGACCGTATTGAAATTTATCCGGAAAACAGGTTCCTTTACCGTATTGAAATTTATCCGGGAAAAAAGGTTCCTGGACCGTATTGAAATTTATCCGGGAAAAAAGGTTCCTGGACCGTATTGAAATTTATCCGGGGAAAAAGGTTCCTGGACCGTATTTAAATTTATCCGGGGAAAAAGGTTCCTGGACCGTATTGAAATTTATCCGGAGAACAGGTTCCTTTACCGTATTGAAATTTATCCGGGGAAAAAGGTTCCTGGACCGTATTGAAATTTATCCGGGGAAAAAGGTTCCTGGACCGTATTTAAATTTATCCGGGGAAAAAGGTTCCTGGACCGTATTTAAATTTATCCGGGAAAAGGTTCCTGGACCGTATTGAAATTTACCCGGGAAAAAGGTTCCTACACCGTATTGAAATTTATCCGGGAAAAAAGGTTCCTTTACCGTATTGAAATTTATCCGGGGAAAAAGGTTCCTGGACCGTATTGAAATTTATCCGGGGAAAAAGGTTCCTTTACCGTATTGAAATTTATGCGGGGAAAAAGGTTCCTGGACCGTATTGAAATTTA
The DNA here is from genome assembly GCF_977018435.1 of Lepisma saccharinum. Lineage (NCBI taxonomy): Eukaryota > Metazoa > Arthropoda > Insecta > Zygentoma > Lepismatidae > Lepisma > Lepisma saccharinum. Next base: position 22,223,980 of record NC_139256.1, on the reverse strand, counting down.
TCCGGGGAAAAAGGTTCCTGGACCGTATTGAAATTTATCCGGGGAAAAAGGTTCCTGGACCGTATTGAAATTTATCCGGGAAAAAGGTTCCTGGACCGTATTGAAATTTATCCGGGAAAAATGTTCCTGGACCGTATTGAAATTTATCCGGGAAAAAGGTTCCTGGACCGTATTGAAATTTACCCGGGAAAAAAGGTTCCTGGACCGTATTGAAATTTATCCGGGAAAAAGGTTCCTGGACCGTATTGAAATTTATCCGGGGAAAAAGGTTCCTGGACCGTATTGAAATTTATCCGGGGAAAAAGGTTCCTGGACCGTATTGAAATTTATCCGGGGAAAAAGGTTCCTGGACCGTATTGAAATTTATCCGGGGAAAAAGGTTCCTGGACCGTATTTAAATTTATCCGGGGAAAAAGGTTCCTGGACCGAATTGAAATTTATCCGGGGAAAAAGGTTCCTGGACCGTATTGAAATTTATCCGGGGAAAAAGGTTCCTGGACCGTATTGAAATTTATCCGGGGAAAAAGGTTCCTGGACCGTATTGAAATTTATCCGGAGAACAGGTTCCTTTACCGTATTGAAATTTATCCGGGGAAAAAGGTTCCTGGACCGTATTGAAATTTATCCGGGGAAAAAGGTTCCTGGACCGTATTTAAATTTATCCGGGGAAAAAGGTTCCTGGACCGTATTTAAATTTATCCGGGAAAAAGGTTCCTGGACCGTATTGAAATTTACCCGGGAAAAAGGTTCCTACACCGTATTGAAATTTATCCGGGAAAAAAGGTTCCTTTACCGTATTGAAATTTATCCGGGGAAAAAGGTTCCTGGACCGTATTGAAATTTATCCGGGGAAAAAGGTTCCTTTACCGTATTGAAATTTATCCGGGGAAAAAGGTTCCTGGACCGTATTGAAATTTATCCGGGGAAAAAGGTTCCTGGACCGTATTGAAATTTATCCGGGGAAAAAGGTTCCTGGACCGTATTGAAATTTATCCGGGAAAAAGGTTCCTGGACCGTATTGAAATTTATCCGGGAAAAAAGGTTCCTGGACCGTATTGAAATTTACCCGGGGAAAAAGGTTCCTGGACCGTATTGAAATTTATCCGGGGAAAAAGGTTCCTGGACCGTATTTAAATTTATCCGGGGAAAAAGGTTCCTGGACCGTATTGAAATTTATCCGGAAAACAGGTTCCTTTACCGTATTGAAATTTATCCTGGAAAAAAGGTTCCTGGACCGTATTGAAATTTACCCGGGAAAAAAGGTACCTGGACCGTATTGAAATTTATCCGGGGAAAAAGGTTCCTGGACCGTATTGAAATTTATCCGGAAAACAGGTTCCTTTACCGTATTGAAATTTATCCGGGGAAAAAGGTTCCTGGACCGTATTGAAATTTATCCGGGAAAAAGGTTCCTGGACCGTATTGAAATTTACCCGGGAAAAAAGGTTCCTGGACCGTATTGAAATTTATCCGGGGAAAAAGGTTCCTGGACCGTATTGAAATTTATCCGGGGAAAAAGGTTCCTGGACCGTATTTAAATTTATCCGGGGAAAAAGGTTCCTGGACCGTATTGAAATTTATCCGGGGAAAAAGGTTCCTGGACCGTATTGAAATTTATCCGGGGAAAAAGGTTCCTGGACCGTATTGAAATTTATCCGGAAAACAGGTTCCTTTACCGTATTGAAATTTATCCGGGAAAAAGGTTCCTGGACCGTATTGAAATTTACCCGGGAAAAAAGGTTCCTGGACCGTATTGAAATTTATCCGGGGAAAAAGGTTCCTGGACCGTATTGAAATTTATCCGGAAAACAGGTTCCTTTACCGTATTGAAATTTATCCGGGAAAAAAGGTTCCTGGACCGTATTGAAATTTATCCGGGAAAAAAGGTTCCTGGACCGTATTGAAATTTATCCGGGGAAAAAGGTTCCTGGACCGTATTTAAATTTATCCGGGGAAAAAGGTTCCTGGACCGTATTGAAATTTATCCGGAGAACAGGTTCCTTTACCGTATTGAAATTTATCCGGGGAAAAAGGTTCCTGGACCGTATTGAAATTTATCCGGGGAAAAAGGTTCCTGGACCGTATTTAAATTTATCCGGGGAAAAAGGTTCCTGGACCGTATTTAAATTTATCCGGGAAAAGGTTCCTGGACCGTATTGAAATTTACCCGGGAAAAAGGTTCCTACACCGTATTGAAATTTATCCGGGAAAAAAGGTTCCTTTACCGTATTGAAATTTATCCGGGGAAAAAGGTTCCTGGACCGTATTGAAATTTATCCGGTGAAAAAGGTTCCTTTACCGTATTGAAATTTATCCGGGGAAAAAGGTTCCTGGACCGTATTGAAATTTATCCGGGGAAAAAGGTTCCTGGACCGTATTGAAATTTATCCGGGGAAAAAGGTTCCTGGACCGTATTGAAATTTATCCGGGAAAAAGGTTCCTGGACCGTATTGAAATTTATCCGGGAAAAAGGTTCCTGGACCGTATTGAAATTTATCCGGGGAAAAAGGTTCCTGGACCGTATTGAAATTTATCCGGGAAAAAGGTTCCTGGACCGTATTGAAATTTATCCGGGAAAAAAGGTTCCTGGACCGTATTGAAATTTACCCGGGGAAAAAGTTTCCTGGACCGTATTGAAATTTATCCGGGGAAAAAGGTTCCTGGACCGTATTTAAATTTATCCGGGGAAAAAGGTTCCTGGACCGTATTGAAATTTATCCGGAAAACAGGTTCCTTTACCGTATTGAAATTTACCCGGGAAAAAGGTTCCTACACCGTATTGAAATTTATCCGGGAAAAAAGGTTCCTTTACCGTATTGAAATTTATCCGGGGAAAAAGGTTCCTGGACCGTATTGAAATTTATCCGGGGAAAAAGGTTCCTTTACCGTATTGAAATTTATCCGGGGAAAAAGGTTCCTGGACCGTATTGAAATTTATCCGGGGAAAAAGGTTCCTGGACCGTATTGAAATTTATCCGGGGAAAAAGGTTCCTGGACCGTATTGAAATTTATCCGGGAAAAAGGTTCCTGGACCGTATTGAAATTTATCCGGGAAAAGGTTCCTGGACCGTATTGAAATTTATCCGGGGAAAAAGGTTCCTGGACCGTATTGAAATTTATCCGGGAAAAAGGTTCCTGGACCGTATTGAAATTTATCCGGGAAAAAAGGTTCCTGGACCGTATTGAAATTTACCCGGGGAAAAAGGTTCCTGGACCGTATTGAAATTTATCCGGGGAAAAAGGTTCCTGGACCGTATTTAAATTTATCCGGGGAAAAAGGTTCCTGGACCGTATTGAAATTTATCCGGAAAACAGGTTCCTTTACCGTATTGAAATTTATCCGGGAAAAAAGGTTCCTTTACCGTATTGAAATTTATCCGGGAAAAAAGGTTCCTGGACCGTATTGAAATTTACCCGGGAAAAAGGTTCCTGGACCGTATTGAAATTTATCCGGGGAAAAAGGTTCCTGGACCGTATTGAAATTTATCCGGGGAAAAAGGTTCCTGGACCGTATTGAAATTTATCCGGGAAAAAGGTTCCTGGACCGTATTGAAATTTATCCGGGAAAAAGGTTCCTGGACCGTATTGAAATTTATCCGGGGAAAAAGGTTCCTGGACCGTATTGAAATTTATCCGGGAAAAAGGTTCCTGGACCGTATTGAAATTTATCCGGGAAAAAAGGTTCCTGGACCGTATTGAAATTTACCCGGGGAAAAAGGTTCCTGGACCGTATTGAAATTTATCCGGGGAAAAAGGTTCCTGGACCGTATTTAAATTTATCCGGGGAAAAAGGTTCCTGGACCGTATTGAAATTTATCCGGAAAACAGGTTCCTTTACCGTATTTAAATTTATCCGGGAAAAAAGGTTCCTTTACCGTATTGAAATTTATCCGGGAAAAAAGGTTCCTGGACCGTATTGAAATTTACCCGGGAAAAAGGTTCCTGGACCGTATTGAAATTTATCCGGGGAAAAAGGTTCCTGGACCGTATTGAAATTTATCCGGGGAAAAAGGTTCCTGGACCGTATTGAAATTTATCCGGGAAAAAGGTTCCTGGACCGTATTGAAATTTATCCGGGAAAAAAGGTTCCTGGACCGTATTGAAATTTACCCGGGGAAAAAGGTTCCTGGACCGTATTGAAATTTATCCGCGGAAAAAGGTTCCTGGACCGTATTGAAATTTATCCGGGAAAAAAGGTTCCTGGACCGTATTGAAATTTACCCGGGGAAAAAGATTCCTGGACCGTATTGAAATTTATCCGGGGAAAAAAGTTCCTGGACCGTATTTAAATTTATCCGGGGAAAAAGGTTCCTGGACCGTATTGAAATTTATCCGGAAAACAGGTTCCTTTACCGTATTGAAATTTATCCGGGGAAAAAGGTTCCTGGACCGTATTGAAATTTATCCGGGAAAAAGGTTCCTGGACCGTATTGAAATTTATCCGGGAAAAAAGGTTCCTGGACCGTATTGAAATTTACCCGGGGAAAAAGGTTCCTGGACCGTATTGAAATTTATCCGGGGAAAAAGGTTCCTGGACCGTATTTAAATTTATCCGGGGAAAAAGGTTCCTGGACCGTATTGAAATTTATCCGGAAAACAGGTTCCTTTACCGTATTGAAATTTATCCGGGAAAAAAGGTTCCTGGACCGTATTGAAATTTATCCGGGAAAAAAGGTTCCTGGACCGTATTGAAATTTATCCGGGGAAAAAGGTTCCTGGACCGTATTGAAATTTATCCGGAAAACAGGTTCCTTTACCGTATTGAAATTTATCCGGGAAAAAAGGTTCCTGGACCGTATTGAAATTTATCCGGGGAAAAAGGTTCCTGGACCGTATTGAAATTTATCCGGGGAAAAAGGTTCCTGGACCGTATTGAAATTTATCCGGGAAAAAAGGTTCCTGGACCGTATTGAAATTTATCCGGGAAAAAAGGTTAATGGACCGTATTGAAATTTACACGGGGAAAAAGGTTCCTGGACCGTATTGAAATTTATCCGGGGAAAAAGGTTCCTGGACCGTATTTAAATTTATCCGGGGAAAAAGGTTCCTGGACCGTATTGAAATTTATCCGGAAAACAGGTTCCTTTACCGTATTGAAATTTATCCGGGAAAAAAGGTTCCTGGACCGTATTGAAATTTATCCGGGAAAAAAGGTTCCTGGACCGTATTGAAATTTCTCCGGGAAAAAAGGTTCCTGGACCGTATTGAAATTTATCCGGGAAAAAAGGTTCCTGGACCGTATTGAAATTTACCCGGGAAAAAAGGTTCCTGGACCGTATTGAAATTTATCCGGGGAAAAAGGTTCCTGGACCGTATTGAAATTTATCCGGAAAACAGGTTCCTTTACCGTATTGAAATTTATCCGGGAAAAAAGGTTCATGGACCGTATTGAAATTTACCCGGGAAAACAGGTTCCTTTACCGTATTGAAATTTATCCGGAAAACAGGTTCCTGGACCGTATTGAAATTTATCCGGGAAAAAAGGTTCCTGGACCGTATTGAAATTTACCCGGGAAAAAAGGTTCCTGGACCGTATTGAAATTTATCCGGGAAAAAGGTTCCTTTACCGTATTGAAATTTACCCGGGAAAAAAGGTTCCTGGACCGTATTGAAATTTATCCGGGAAAAAGGTTCCTGGACCGTATTGAAATTTATCCGGGAAAAAAGGTTCCTGGACCGTATTGAAATTTATCCGGGGAAAAAGGTTCCTGGACCGTATTGAAATTTACCCGGGGAAAAAGGTTCCTGGACCGTATTGAAATTTATCCGGGAAAAAAGGTTCCTGGACCGTTTTGAAATTTATCCGGGGAAAAAGGTTCCTGGACCGTATTGAAATTTATCCGGGGAAAAGGTTCCTGGACCGTATTGAAATTTATCCGGGGAAAAAGGTTCCTGGACCGTATTGAAATTTATCCGGGAAAAAGGTTCCTGGACCGTATTGAAATTTATCCGGGGAAAAAGGTTCCTGGACCGTATTGAAATTTATCCGGGGAAAAAGGTTCCTGGACCGTATTGAAATTTATCCGGGGAAAAAGGTTCCTGGACCGTATTTAAATTTATCCGGGGAAAAAGGTTCCTGGACCGTATTGAAATTTATCCGGAAAACAGGATCCTTTACCGTATTGAAATTTATCCGGGAAAAAAGGTTCCTGGACCGTATTGAAATTTATCCGGGGAAAAAGGTTCCTGGACCGTATTGAAATTTATCCGGGGAAAAAGGTTCCTGGACCGTATTTAAATTTATCCGGGGAAAAAGGTTCCTGGACCGTATTGAAATTTATCCGGGAAAAAAGGTTCCTGGACCGTATTGAAATTGATCCGGGGAAAAAGGTTCCTGGACCGTATTGAAATTTATCCGGGGAAAAAGGTTCCTGGACCGTATTTAAATTTATCCGGGGAAAAAGGTTCCTGGACCGTATTGAAATTTATCCGGAAAACAGGTTCCTTTACCGTATTGAAATTTATCCGGGAAAAAAGGTTCCTGGACCGTATTGAAATTTATCCGGGGAAAAAGGTTCCTGGACCGTATTGAAATTTACCCGGGGAAAAAGGTTCCTGGACCGTATTGAAATTTATCCGGGAAAAAAGGTTCCTGGACCGTATTGAAATTTATCCGGGGAAAAAGGTTCCTGGACCGTATTGAAATTTATCCGGGGAAAAGGTTCCTGGACCGTATTGAAATTTATCCGGGGAAAAAGGTTCCTGGACCGTATTGAAATTTATCCGGGAAAAAGGTTCCTGGACCGTATTGAAATTTATCCGGGGAAAAAGGTTCCTGGACCGTATTGAAATTTACCCGGGGAAAAAGGTTCCTGGACCGTATTTAAATTTATCCGGGAAAAAGGTTCCTGGACCGTATTGAAATTTATCCGGGGAAAAAGGTTCCTGGACCGTATTGAAATTTATCCGGGGAAAAGGTTCCTGGACCGTATTGAAATTTATCCGGGAAAAAGGTTCCTGGACCGTATTGAAATTTACCCGGGGAAAAAGGTTCCTGGACCGTATTGAAATTTATCCGGGAAAAAAGGTTCCTGGACCGTATTGAAATTTATCCGGGGAAAAAGGTTCCTGGACCGTATTGAAATTTATCCGGGGAAAAGGTTCCTGGACCGTATTGAAATTTACCCGGGGAAAAAGGTTCCTGGACCGTATTGAAATTTATCCGGGGAAAAAGGTTCCTGGACCGTATTGAAATTTATCCGGGGAAAAAGGTTCCTGGACCGTATTGAAATTTACCCGGGGAAAAAGGTTCCTGGACCGTATTGAAATTTATCCGGGGAAAAAGGTTCCTGGACCGTATTGAAATTTATCCGGGAAAAAGTTTCCTGGACCGTATTGAAATTTACCCGGGAAAAAAGGTTCCTGGACCGTATTGAAATTTATCCGGGGAAAAAGGTTCCTGGACCGTATTGAAATTTATCCGGGGAAAAAGGTTCCTGGACCGTATTGAAATTTATCCGGGGAAAAAGGTTCCTGGACCGTATTGAAATTTATCCGGGGAAAAAGGTTCCTGGACCGTATTTAAATTTATCCGGGAAAAAAGGTTCCTGGACCGTATTGAAATTTATCCGGGAAAAAAGGTTCCTGGACCGTATTGAAATTTATCCGGGAAAAAGGTTCCTGGACCGTATTGAAATTTACCCGGGAAAAAAGGTTCCTGGACCGTATTGAAATTTATCCGGGGAAAAAGGTTCCTGGACCGTATTGAAATTTATCCGGGGAAAAAGGTTCCTGGACCGTATTGAAATTTATCCGGGGAAAAAGGTTCCTGGACCGTATTGAAATTTATCCGGGAAAAAGGTTCCTGGACCGTATTGAAATTTACCCGGGAAAAAAGGTTCCTGGACCGTATTGAAATTTATCCGGGGAAAAAGGTTCCTGGACCGTATTGAAATTTATCCGGGGAAAAAGGTTCCTGGACCGTATTGAAATTTATCCGGGGAAAAAGGTTCCTGGACCGTATCGAAATTTATCCGGGGAAAAAGGTTCCTGGACCGTATTGAAATTTATCCGGGGAAAAAGGTTCCTGGACCGTATTTAAATTTATCCGGGGAAAAAGGTTCCTGGACCGTATTGAAATTTATCCGGAAAACAGGTTCCTTTACCGTATTGAAATTTATCCGGGAAAAAAGGTTCCTGGACCGTATTGAAATTTATCCGGGAAAAAAGGTTCCTGGACCGTAATGAAATTTATCCGGGAAAAAAGGTTCCTGGACCGTATTTAAATTTATCCGGGGAAAAAGGTTCCTGGACCGTATTGAAATTTATCCGGAAAACAGGTTCCTTTACCGTATTGAAATTTATCCGGGGAAAAAGGTTCCAGGACCGTATTGAAATTTATCCGGGGAAAAAGGTTCCTGGACCGTATTTAAATTTATCCGGGGAAAAAGGTTCCTGGACCGTATTTAAATTTATCCGGGAAAAAAGGTTCCTGGACCGTATTGAAATTTATCCGGGGAAAAAGGTTCCTGGACCGTATTGAAATTTATCCGGGGAAAAAGGTTCCTGGACCGTATTTAAATTTATCCGGGAAAAAAGGTTCCTGGACCGTATTGAAATTTATCCGGGGAAAAAGGTTCCTGGACCGTATTGAAATTTATCCGGGGAAAAAGGTTCCTGGACCGTATTGAAATTTATCCGGGGAAAAAGGTTCCTGCACCGTATTGAAATTTATCCGGGGAAAAAGGTTCCTGGACCGTATTTAAATTTATCCGGGGAAAAAGGTTCCTGGACCGTATTGAAATTTATCCGGAAAACAGGTTCCTTTACCGTATTGAAATTTATCCGGGAAAAAAGGTTCCTGGACCGTATTGAAATTTATCCGGGGAAAAAGGTTCCTGGACCGTATTGAAATTTATCCGGGGAAAAAGGTTCCTGGACCGTATTGAAATTTATCCGGGAAAAAGGTTCCTGGACCGTATTGAAATTTACCCGGGAAAAAAGGTTCCTGGACCGTATTGAAATTTACCCGGGGAAAAAGGTTTCTGGACCGTATTGAAATTTATCCGGGGAAAAAGGTTCCTGGACCGTATTGAAATTTATCCGGGGAAAAAGGTTCCTGGACCGTATTGAAATTTATCCGGGGAAAAAGTTTCCTGGACCGTATTTAAATTTATCCGGGAAAAAGGTTCCTGGACCGTATTGAAATTTACCCGGGGAAAAAGGTTCCTGGACCGTATTGAAATTTATCCGGGGAAAAAGGTTCCTGGACCGTATTGAAATTTATCCGGGAAAAAGGTTCCTGGACCGTATTGAAATTTACCCGGGAAAAAAGGTTCCTGGACCGTATTGAAATTTATCAGGGGAAAAAGGTTCCTGGACCGTATTGAAATTTATCCGGGGAAAAAGGTTCCTGGACCGTATTGAAATTTATCCGGGGAAAAAGGTTCCTGGACCGTATTGAAATTTATCCGGGGAAAAAGGTTCCTGGACCGTATTGAAATTTATCCGGGGAAAAAGGTTCCTGGACCGTATTGAAATTTATCCGGGGAAAAAGGTTCCTGGACCGTATTTAAATTTATCCGGGGAAAAAGGTTCCTGGACCGTATTGAAATTTATCCGGAAAACAGGTTGCTTTACCGTATTGAAATTTATCCGGGAAAAAAGGTTCCTGGACCGTATTGAAATTTATCCGGGAAAAAAGGTTCCTGGACCGTATTGAAATTTATCCGGGGAAAAAGGTTCCTGGACCGTATTTAAATTTATCCGGGGAAAAAGGTTCCTGGACCGTATTGAAATTTATCCGGAAAACAGGTTCCTTTACCGTATTGAAATTTATCCGGGGAAAAAGGTTCCTGGACCGTATTGAAATTTATCCGGGGAAAAAGGTTCCTGGACCGTATTTAAATTTATCCAGGGAAAAAGGTTCCTGGACCGTATTTAAATTTATCCGGGAAAAAAGGTTCCTGGACCGTATTGAAATTTATCCGGGGAAAAAGGTTCCTGGACCGTATTGAAATTTATCCGGGGAAAAAGGTTCCTGGACCGTATTTAAATTTATCCGGGAAAAAAGGTTCCTGGACCGTATTGAAATTTATCCGGGGAAAAAGGTTCCTGGACCGTATTGAAATTTATCCGGGGAAAAAGGTTCCTGGACCGTATTGAAATTTATCCGGGGAAAAAGGTTCCTGGACCGTATTGAAATTTATCCGGGGAAAAAGGTTCCTGGACCGTATTTAAATTTATCCGGGGAAAAAGGTTCCTGGACCGTATTGAAATTTATCCGGAAAACAGGTTCCTTTACCGTATTGAAATTTATCCGGGAAAAAAGGTTCCTGGACCGTATTGAAATTTATCCGGGAAAAAAGGTTCCTGGACCGTATTGAAATTTATCCGGGGAAAAAGGTTCCTGGACCGTATTGAAATTTATCCGGGGAAAAAGGTTCCTGGACCGTATTGAAATTTATCCGGGGAAAAAGGTTCCTGGACCGTATTGAAATTTAACCGGGGAAAAAGGTTCCTGGACCGTATTGAAATTTATCCGGAAAACAGGTTCCTTTACCGTATTGAAATTTATCCGGGAAAAAGGTTCCTGGACCGTATTGAAATTTACCCGGGAAAAAAGGTTCCTGGACCGTATTGAAATTTATCCGGGGAAAAAGGTTCCTGGACCGTATTGAAATTTATCCGGGGAAAAAGGTTCCTGGACCGTATTGAAATTTATCCGGAAAACAGGTTCCTTTACCGTATTGAAATTTATCCGGGAAAAAAGGTTCCTGGACCGTATTGAAATTTATCCGGGAAAAAAGGTTCCTGGACCGTATTGAAATTTATCCGGGGAAAAAGGTTCCTGGACCGTATTTAAATTTATCCGGGGAAAAAGGTTCCTGGACCGTATTGAAATTTATCCGGAGAACAGGTTCCTTTACCGTATTGAAATTTATCCGGGGAAAAAGGTTCCTGGACCGTATTGAAATTTATCCGGGGAAAAAGGTTCCTGGACCGTATTTAAATTTATCCGGGGAAAAAGGTTCCTGGACCGTATTTAAATTTATCCGGGAAAAGGTTCCTGGACCGTATTGAAATTTACCCGGGAAAAAGGTTCCTACACCGTATTGAAATTTATCCGGGAAAAAAGGTTCCTTTACCGTATTGAAATTTATCCGGGGAAAAAGGTTCCTGGACCGTATTGAAATTTATCCGGGGAAAAAGGTTCCTTTACCGTATTGAAATTTATGCGGGGAAAAAGGTTCCTGGACCGTATTGAAATTTAGCCGGGGAAAAAGGTTCCTGGACCGTATTGAAATTTATCCGGGGAAAAAGGTTCCTGGACCGTATTGAAATTTATCCGGGAAAAAGGTTCCTGGACCGTATTGAAATTTATCCGGGAAAAAGGTTCCTGGACCGTATTGAAATTTATCCGGGGAAAAAGGTTCCTGGACCGTATTGAAATTTATCCGGGAAAAAGGTTCCTGGACCGTATTGAAATTTATCCGGGAAAAAAGGTTCCTGGACCGTATTGAAATTTACCCGGGGAAAAAGGTTCCTGGACCGTATTGAAATTTATCCGGGGAAAAAGGTTCCTGGACCGTATTTAAATTTATCCGGGGAAAAAGGTTCCTGGACCGTATTGAAATTTATCCGGAAAACAGTTTCCTTTACCGTATTGAAATTTACCCGGGAAAAAGGTTCCTACACCGTATTGAAATTTATCCGGGAAAAAAGGTTCCTTTACCGTATTGAAATTTATCCGGGGAAAAAGGTTCCTGGACCGTATTGAAATTTATCCGGGGAAAAAGGTTCCTTTACCGTATTGAAATTTATCCGGGGAAAAAGGTTCCTGGACCGTATTGAAATTTATCCGGGGAAAAAGGTTCCTGGACCGTATTGAAATTTATCCGGGGAAAAAGGTTCCTGGACCGTATTGAAATTTATCCGGGAAAAAGGTTCCTGGACCGTATTGAAATTTATCCGGGAAAAAGGTTCCTGGACCGTATTGAAATTTATCCGGGGAAAAAGGTTCCTGGACCGTATTGAAATTTATCCGGGAAAAAGGTTCCTGGACCGTATTGAAATTTATCCGGGAAAAAAGGTTCCTGGACCGTATTGAAATTTACCCGGGGAAAAAGGTTCCTGGACCGTATTGAAATTTATCCAGGGAAAAAGGTTCCTGGACCGTATTTAAATTTATCCGGGGAAAAAGGTTCCTGGACCGTATTGAAATTTATCCGGAAAACAGGTTCCTTTACCGTATTGAAATTTATCCGGGAAAAAAGGTTCCTTTACCGTATTGAAATTTATCCGGGAAAAAAGGTTCCTGGACCGTATTGAAATTTACCCGGGAAAAAGGTTCCTGGACCGTATTGAAATTTATCCGGGGAAAAAGGTTCCTGGACCGTATTTAAATTTATCCGGGGAAAAAGGTTCCTGGACCGTATTGAAATTTATCCGGGAAAAAGGTTCCTGGACCGTATTGAAATTTATCCGGGAAAAAGGTTCCTGGACCGTATTGAAATTTATCCGGGGAAAAAGGTTCCTGGACCGTATTGAAATTTATCCGGGAAAAAGGTTCCTGGACCGTATTGAAATTTATCCGGGAAAAAAGGTTCCTGGACCGTATTGAAATTTACCCGGGGAAAAAGGTTCCTGGACCGTATTGAAATTTATCCGGGGAAAAAGGTTCCTGGACCGTATTTAAATTTATCCGGGGAAAAAGGTTCCTGGACCGTATTGAAATTTATCCGGAAAACAGGTTCCTTTACCGTATTTAAATTTATCCGGGAAAAAAGGTTCCTTTACCGTATTGAAATTTATCCGGGAAAAAAGGTTCCTGGACCGTATTGAAATTTACCCGGGAAAAAGGTTCCTGGACCGTATTGAAATTTATCCGGGGAAAAAGGTTCCTGGACCGTATTGAAATTTATCCGGGGAAAAAGGTTCCTGGACCGTATTGAAATTTATCCGGGAAAAAGGTTCCTGGACCGTATTGAAATTTATCCGGGAAAAAAGGTTCCTGGACCGTATTGAAATTTACCCGGGGAAAAGGTTCCTGGACCGTATTGAAATTTATCCGCGGAAAAAGGTTCCTGGACCGTATTGAAATTTATCCGGGGAAAAAGGTTCCTGGACCGTATTTAAATTTATCCGGGGAAAAAGGTTCCTGGACCGTATTGAAATTTATCCGGAAAACAGGTTCCTTTACCGTATTGAAATTTATCCGGGGAAAAAGGTTCCTGGACCGTATTGAAATTTATCCGGGAAAAAGGTTCCTGGACCGTATTGAAATTTATCCGGGAAAAAAGGTTCCTGGACCGTATTGAAATTTACCCGGGGAAAAAGGTTCCTGGACCGTATTGAAATTTATCCGGGGAAAAAGGTTCCTGGACCGTATTTAAATTTATCCGGGGAAAAAGGTTCCTGGACCGTATTGAAATTTATCCGGAAAACAGGTTCCTTTACCGTATTGAAATTTATCCGGGAAAAAAGGTTCCTGGACCGTATTGAAATTTATCCGGGAAAAAAGGTTCCTGGACCGTATTGAAATTTATCCGGGGAAAAAGGTTCCTGGACCGTATTGAAATTTATCCGGAAAACAGGTTCCTTTACCGTATTGAAATTTATCCGGGAAAAAAGGTTCCTGGACGGTATTGAAATTTATCCGGGAAAAAAGGTTCCTGGACCGTATTGAAATTTATCCGGGGAAAAAGGTTCCTGGACCGTATTGAAATTTATCCGGGGAAAAAGGTTCCTGGACCGTATTGAAATTTAACCGGGGAAAAAGGTTCCTGGACCGTATTGAAATTTATCCGGGGAAAAAGGTTCCTGGACCGTATTGAAATTTATCCGGAAAACAGGTTCCTTTACCGTATTGAAATTTATCCGGGAAAAAGGTTCCTGGACCGTATTGAAATTTACCCGGGAAAAAAGGTTCCTGGACCGTATTGAAATTTATCCGGGGAAAAAGGTTCCTGGACCGTATTGAAATTTATCCGGAAAACAGGTTCCTTTACCGTATTGAAATTTATCCGGGAAAAAAGGTTCCTGGACCGTATTGAAATTTATCCGGGAAAAAAGGTTCCTGGACCGTATTGAAATTTATCCGGGGAAAAAGGTTCCTGGACCGTATTTAAATTTATCCGGGGAAAAAGGTTCCTGGACCGTATTGAAATTTATCCGGAGAACAGGTTCCTTTACCGTATTGAAATTTATCCGGGGAAAAAGGTTCCTGGACCGTATTGAAATTTATCAGGGGAAAAAGGTTCCTGGACCGTATTTAAATTTATCCGGGGAAAAAGGTTCCTGGACCGTATTTAAATTTATCCGGGAAAAGGTTCCTGGACCGTATTGAAATTTACCCGGGAAAAAGGTTCCTACACCGTATTGAAATTTATCCGGGAAAAAAGGTTCCTTTACCGTATTGAAATTTATCCGGGGAAAAAGGTTCCTGGACCGTATTGAAATTTATCCGGGGAAAAAGGTTCCTTTACCGTATTGAAATTTATGCGGGGAAAAAGGTTCCTGGACCGTATTGAAATTTATCCGGGGAAAAAGGTTCCTGGACCGTATTGAAATTTATCCGGGGAAAAAGGTTCCTGGACCGTATTGAAATTTATCCGGGAAAAAGGTTCCTGGACCGTATTGAAATTTATCCGGGAAAAAGGTTCCTGGACCGTATTGAAATTTATCCGGGGAAAAAGGTTCCTGGACCGTATTGAAATTTATCCGGGAAAAAGGTTCCTGGACCGTATTGAAATTTATCCGGGAAAAAAGGTTCCTGGACCGTATTGAAATTTACCCGGGGAAAAAGGTTCCTGGACCGTATTGAAATTTATCCGGGGAAAAAGGTTCCTGGACCGTATTTAAATTTATCCGGGGAAAAAGGTTCCTGGACCGTATTGAAATTTATCCGGAAAACAGGTTCCTTTACCGTATTGAAATTTACCCGGGAAAAAGGTTCCTACACCGTATTGAAATTTATCCGGGGAAAAAGGTTCCTTTACCGTATTGAAATTTATCCGGGGAAAAAGGTTCCTGGACCGTATTGAAATTTATCCTGGGAAAAAGGTTCCTTTACCGTATTGAAATTTATCCGGGGAAAAAGGTTCCTGGACCGTATTGAAATTTATCCGGGGAAAAAGGTTCCTGGACCGTATTGAAATTTATCCGGGGAAAAAGGTTCCTGGACCGTATTGAAATTTATCCGGGAAAAAGGTTCCTGGACCGTATTGAAATTTATCCGGGAAAAAGGTTCCTGGACCGTATTGAAATTTATCCGGGGAAAAAGGTTCCTGGACCGTATTGAAATTTATCCGGGAAAAAGGTTCCTGGACCGTATTGAAATTTATCCGGGAAAAAAGGTTCCTGGACCGTATTGAAATTTACCCGGGGAAAAAGGTTCCTGGACCGTATTGAAATTTATCCGGGGAAAAAGGTTCCTGGACCGTATTTAAATTTATCCGGGGAAAAAGGTTCCTGGACCGTATTGAAATTTATCCGGAAAACAGGTTCCTTTACCGTATTGAAATTTATCCGGGAAAAAAGGTTCCTTTACCGTATTGAAATTTATCCGGGAAAAAAGGTTCCTGGACCGTATTGAAATTTACCCGGGAAAAAGGTTCCTGGACCGTATTGAAATTTATCCGGGGAAAAAGGTTCCTGGACCGTATTGAAATTTATCCGGGGAAAAAGGTTCCTGGACCGTATTGAAATTTATCCGGGAAAAAGGTTCCTGGACCGTATTGAAATTTATCCGGGAAAAAGGTTCCTGGACCGTATTGAAATTTATCCGGGGAAAAAGGTTCCTGGACCGTATTGAAATTTATCCGGGAAAAAGGTTCCTGGACCGTATTGAAATTTATCCGGGAAAAAAGGTTCCTGGACCGTATTGAAATTTACCCGGGGAAAAAGGTTCCTGGACCGTATTGAAATTTATCCGGGGAAAAAGGTTCCTGGACCGTATTGAAATTTATCCGGGGAAAAAGGTTCTTGGACCGTATTGAAATTTATCCGGAAAACAGGTTCCTTTACCGTATTTAAATTTATCCGGGAAAAAAGGTTCCTTTACCGTATTGAAATTTATCCGGGAAAAAAGGTTCCTGGACCGTATTGAAATTTACCCGGGAAAAAGGTTCCTGGACCGTATTGAAATTTATCCGGGGAAAAAGGTTCCTGGACCGTATTGAAATTTATCCGGGGAAAAAGGTTCCTGGACCGTATTGAAATTTATCCGGGAAAAAGGTTCCTGGACCGTATTGAAATTTATCCGGGAAAAAAGGTTCCTGGACCGTATTGAAATTTACCCGGGGAAAAAGGTTCCTGGACCGTATTGAAATTTATCCGCGGAAAAAGGTTCCTGGACCGTATTGAAATTTATCCGGGAAAAAAGGTTCCTGGACCGTATTGAAATTTACCCGGGGAAAAAGGTTCCTGGACCGTATTGAAATTTATCCGGGGAAAAAGGTTCCTGGACCGTATTTAAATTTATCCGGGGAAAAAGGTTCCTGGACCGTATTGAAATTTATCCGGAAAACAGGTTCCTTTACCGTATTGAAATTTATCCGGGGAAAAAGGTTCCTGGACCGTATTGAAATTTATCCGGGAAAAAGGTTCCTGGACCGTATTGAAATTTATCCGGGAAAAAAGGTTCCTGGACCGTATTGAAATTTACCCGGGGAAAAAGGTTCCTGGACCGTATTGAAATTTATCCGGGGAAAAAGGTTCCTGGACCGTATTTAAATTTATCCGGGGAAAAAGGTTCCTGGACCGTATTGAAATTTATCCGGAAAACAGGTTCCTTTACCGTATTGAAATTTATCCGGGAAAAAAGGTTCCTGGACCGTATTGAAATTTATCCGGGAAAAAAGGTTCCTGGACCGTATTGAAATTTATCCGGGGAAAAAGGTTCCTGGACCGTATTGAAATTTATCCGGAAAACAGGTTCCTTTACCGTATTGAAATTTATCCGGGAAAAAAGGTTCCTGGACCGTATTGAAATTTATCCGGGGAAAAAGGTTCCTGGACCGTATTGAAATTTATCCGGGGAAAAAGGTTCCTGGACCGTATTGAAATTTATCCGGGAAAAAAGGTTCCTGGACCGTATTGAAATTTATCCGGGAAAAAAGGTTCCTGGACCGTATTGAAATTTACACGGGGAAAAAGGTTCCTGGACCGTATTGAAATTTATCCGGGGAAAAAGGTTCCTGGACCGTATTTAAATTTATCCGGGGAAAAAGGTTCCTGGACCGTATTGAAATTTATCCGGAAAACAGGTTCCTTTACCGTATTGAAATTTATCCGGGAAAAAAGGTTCCTGGACCGTATTGAAATTTATCCGGGAAAAAAGGTTCCTGGACCGTATTGAAATTTATCCGGGAAAAAAGGTTCCTGGACCGTATTGAAATTTATCCGGGAAAAAAGGTTCCTGGACCGTATTGAAATTTACCCGGGAAAAAAGGTTCCTGGACCGTATTGAAATTTATCCGGGGAAAAAGGTTCCTGGACCGTATTGAAATTTATCCGGAAAACAGGTTCCTTTACCGTATTGAAATTTATCCGGGAAAAAAGGTTCATGGACCGTATTGAAATTTACCCGGGAAAACAGGTTCCTTTACCGTATTGAAATTTATCCGGAAAACAGGTTCCTGGACCGTATTGAAATTTATCCGGGAAAAAAGGTTCCTGGACCGTATTGAAATTTACCCGGGAAAAAAGGTTCCTGGACCGTATTGAAATTTATCCGGGAAAAAGGTTCCTTTACCGTATTGAAATTTACCCGGGAAAAAAGGTTCCTGGACCGTATTGAAATTTATCCGGGATAAAGGTTCCTGGACCGTATTGAAATTTATCCGGGAAAAAGGTTCCTGGACCGTATTGAAATTTATCCGGGAAAAAAGGTTCCTGGACCGTATTGAAATTTACCCGGGGAAAAAGGTTCCTGGACCGTATTGAAATTTATCCGGGGAAAAAGGTTCCTGGACCGTATTTAAATTTATCCGGGGAAAAAGGTTCCTGGACCGTATTGAAATTTATCCGGAAAACAGGTTCCTTTACCGTATTGAAATTTATCCGGGAAAAAAGGTTCCTGGACAGTATTGAAATTTATCCGGGAAAAAAGGTTCCTGGACCGTATTGAAATTTATCCGGGGAAAAAGGTTCCTGGACCGTATTGAAATTTATCCGGAAAACAGGTTCCTTTACCGTATTGAAATTTATCCGGGAAAAAAGGTTCCTGGACCGTATTGAAATTTATCCGGGGAAAAAGGTTCCTGGACCGTATTGAAATTTATCCGGGGAAAAAGGTTCCTGGACCGTATTGAAATTTATCCGGGAAAAAAGGTTCCTGGACCGTATTGAAATTTATCCGGGAAAAAAGGTTCCTGGACCGTATTGAAATTTACACGGGGAAAAAGGTTCCTGGACCGTATTGAAATTTATCCGGGGAAAAAGGTTCCTGGACCGTATTTAAATTTATCCGGGGAAAAAGGTTCCTGGACCGTATTGAAATTTATCCGGAAAACAGGTTCCTTTACCGTATTGAAATTTATCCGGGAAAAAAGGTTCCTGGACCGTATTGAAATTTATCCGGGAAAAAAGGTTCCTGGACCGTATTGAAATTTATCCGGGAAAAAAGGTTCCTGGACCGTATTGAAATTTATCCGGGAAAAAAGGTTCCTGGACCGTATTGAAATTTACCCGGGAAAAAAGGTTCCTGGACCGTATTGAAATTTATCCGGGGAAAAAGGTTCCTGGACCGTATTGAAATTTATCCGGAAAACAGGTTCCTTTACCGTATTGAAATTTATCCGGGAAAAAAGGTTCATGGACCGTATTGAAATTTACCCGGGAAAACAGGTTCCTTTACCGTATTGAAATTTATCCGGAAAACAGGTTCCTGGACCGTATTGAAATTTATCCGGGAAAAAAGGTTCCTGGACCGTATTGAAATTTACCCGGGAAAAAAGGTTCCTGGACCGTATTGAAATTTATCCGGGAAAAAGGTTCCTTTACCGTATTGAAATTTACCCGGGAAAAAAGGTTCCTGGACCGTATTGAAATTTATCCGGGAAAAAGGTTCCTGGACCGTATTGAAATTTATCCGGGAAAAAAGGTTCCTGGACCGTATTGAAATTTATCCGGGGAAAAAGGTTCCTGGACCGTATTGAAATTTACCCGGGGAAAAAGGTTCCTGGACCGTATTGAAATTTATCCGGGAAAAAAGGTTCCTGGACCGTTTTGAAATTTATCCGGGGAAAAAGGTTCCTGGACCGTATTGAAATTTATCCGGGGAAAAAGGTTCCTGGACCGTATTTAAATTTATCCGGGGAAAAAGGTTCCTGGACCGTATTGAAATTTATCCGGAAAACAGGTTCCTTTACCGTATTGAAATTTATCCGGGAAAAAAGGTTCCTGGACCGTATTGAAATTTATCCGGGGAAAAAGGTTCCTGGACCGTATTGAAATTTATCCGGGGAAAAAGGTTCCTGGACCGTATTGAAATTTATCCGGGAAAAAGGTTCCTGGACCGTATTGAAATTTACCCGGGAAAAAAGGTTCCTGGACCGTATTGAAATTTACCCGGGGAAAAAGGTTTCTGGACCGTATTGAAATTTATCCGGGGAAAAAGGTTCCTGGACCGTATTGAAATTTATCCGGGGAAAAAGGTTCCTGGACCGTATTGAAATTTATCCGGGGAAAAAGTTTCCTGGACCGTATTTAAATTTATCCGGGAAAAAGGTTCCTGGACCGTATTGAAATTTACCCGGGGAAAAAGGTTCCTGGACCGTATTGAAATTTATCCGGGGAAAAAGGTTCCTGGACCGTATTGAAATTTATCCGGGAAAAAGGTTCCTGGACCGTATTGAAATTTACCCGGGAAAAAAGGTTCCTGGACCGTATTGAAATTTATCCGGGGAAAAAGGTTCCTGGACCGTATTGAAATTTATCCGGGGAAAAAGGTTCCTGGACCGTATTGAAATTTATCCGGGGAAAAAGGTTCCTGGACCGTATTGAAATTTATCCGGGGAAAAAGGTTCCTGGACCGTATTGAAATTTATCCGGGGAAAAAGGTTCCTGGACCGTATTGAAATTTATCCGGGGAAAAAGGTTCCTGGACCGTATTTAAATTTATCCGGGGAAAAAGGTTCCTGGACCGTATTGAAATTTATCCGGAAAACAGGTTGCTTTACCGTATTGAAATTTATCGGGGAAAAAAGGTTCCTGGACCGTATTGAAATTTATCCGGGAAAAAAGGTTCCTGGACCGTATTGAAATTTATCCGGGGAAAAAGGTTCCTGGACCGTATTTAAATTTATCCGGGGAAAAAGGTTCCTGGACCGTATTGAAATTTATCCGGAAAACAGGTTCCTTTACCGTATTGAAATTTATCCGGGGAAAAAGGTTCCTGGACCGTATTGAAATTTATCCGGGGAAAAAGGTTCCTGGACCGTATTTAAATTTATCCGGGGAAAAAGGTTCCTGGACCGTATTTAAATTTATCCGGGAAAAAAGGTTCCTGGACCGTATTGAAATTTATCCGGGGAAAAAGGTTCCTGGACCGTATTGAAATTTATCCGGGGAAAAAGGTTCCTGGACCGTATTTAAATTTATCCGGGAAAAAAGGTTCCTGGACCGTATTGAAATTTATCCGGGGAAAAAGGTTCCTGGACCGTATTGAAATTTATCCGGGGAAAAAGGTTCCTGGACCGTATTGAAATTTATCCGGGGAAAAAGGTTCCTGGACCGTATTGAAATTTATCCGGGGAAAAAGGTTCCTGGACCGTATTTAAATTTATCCGGGGAAAAAGGTCCGTGGACCGTATTGAAATTTATCCGGAAAACAGGTTCCTTTACCGTATTGAAATTTATCCGGGAAAAAAGGTTCCTGGACCGTATTGAAATTTATCCGGGAAAAAAGGTTCCTGGACCGTATTGAAATTTATCCGGGGAAAAAGGTTCCTGGACCGTATTTAAATTTATCCGGGGAAAAAGGTTCCTGGACCGTATTGAAATTTATCCGGAAAACAGGTTCCTTTACCGTATTGAAATTTATCCGGGGAAAAAGGTTCCTGGACCGTATTGAAATTTATCCGGGGAAAAAGGTTCCTGGACCGTATTTAAATTTATCCGGGGAAAAAGGTTCCTGGACCGTATTTAAATTTATCCGGGAAAAAAGGTTCCTGGACCGTATTGAAATTTATCCGGGGAAAAAGGTTCCTGGACCGTATTGAAATTTATCCGGGGAAAAAGGTTCCTGGACCGTATTTAAATTTATCCGGGAAAAAAGGTTCCTGGACCGTATTGAAATTTATCCGGGGAAAAAGTTCCTGGACCGTATTGAAATTTATCCGGGGAAAAAGGTTCCTGGACCGTATTGAAATTTATCCGGGGAAAAAGGTTCCTGGACCGTATTGAAATTTATCCGGGAAAAAAGGTTCCTGGACCGTATTGAAATTTATCCGGGGAAAAAGGTTCCTGGACCGTATTGAAATTTATCCGGGGAAAAAGGTTCCTGGACCGTATTGAAATTTATCCGGGGAAAAAGGTTCCTGGACCGTATTGAAATTTATCCGGGGAAAAAGGTTCCTGGACCGTATTGAAATTTATCCGGGAAAAAGGTTCCTGGACCGTATTGAAATTTACCCGGGAAAAAAGGTTCCTGGACCTTATTGAAATTTACCCGGGGAAAAAGGTTCCTGGACCGTATTGAAATTTATCCGGGGAAAAAGGTTCCTGGACCGTATTGAAATTTATCCGGGGAAAAAGGTTCCTGGACCGTATTGAAATTTATCCGGGGAAAAAGGTTCCTGGACCGTATTTAAATTTATCCGGGGAAAAAGGTTCCTGGACCGTATTGAAATTTATCCGGAAAACAGGTTCCTTTACCGTATTGAAATTTATCCGGGAAAAAAGGTTCCTGGACCGTATTGAAATTTATCCGGGAAAAAAGGTTCCTGGACCGTATTGAAATTTATCCGGGGAAAAAGGTTCCTGGACCGTATTGAAATTTATCCGGGGAAAAAGGTTCCTGGACCGTATTGAAATTTATCCGGGGAAAAAGGTTCCTGGACCGTATTGAAATTTATCCGGGAAAAAGGTTCCTGGACCGTATTGAAATTTACCCGGGAAAAAAGGTTCCTGGACCGTATTGAAATTTATCCGGGGAAAAAGGTTCCTGGACCGTATTGAAATTTATCCGGGGAAAAAGGTTCCTGGACCGTATTGAAATTTATCCGGGGAAAAAGGTTCCTGGACCGTATTGAAATTTATCCGGGGAAAAAGGTTCCTGGACCGTATTGAAATTTATCCGGGAAAAAGGTTCCTGGACCGTATTGAAATTTACCCGGGAAAAAAGGTTCCTGGACCGTATTGAAATTTATCCGGGGAAAAAGGTTGCTGGACCGTATTGAAATTTATCCGGGGAAAAAGGTTCCTGGACCGTATTGAAATTTATCCGGGGAAAAAGGTTCCTGGACCGTATTGAAATTTATCCGGGGAAAAAGGTTCCTGGACCGTATTTAAATTTATCCGGGGAAAAAGGTTCCTGGACCGTATTGAAATTTATCCGGGGAAAAAGGTTCCTGGACCGTATTGAAATTTATCCGGGGAAAAAGGTTCCTGGACCGTATTGAAATTTATCCGGGGAAAAAGGTTCCTGGACCGTATTGAAATTTATCCGGAGAACAGGTTCCTTTACCGTATTGAAATTTATCCGGGGAAAAAGGTTCCTGGACCGTATTGAAATTTATCCGGGGAAAAAGGTTCCTGGACCGTATTTAAATTTATCCGGGGAAAAAGGTTCCTGGACCGTATTTAAATTTATCGGGGAAAAAGGTTCCTGGACCGTATTGAAATTTACCCGGGAAAAAGGTTCCTACACCGTATTGAAATTTATCCGGGAAAAAAGGTTCCTTTACCGTATTGAAATTTATCCGGGGAAAAAGGTTCCTGGACCGTATTGAAATTTATCCGGGGAAAAAGGTTCCTTTACCGTATTGAAATTTATCCGGGGAAAAAGGTTCCTGGACCGTATTGAAATTTATCCGGGGAAAAAGGTTCCTGGACCGTATTGAAATTTATCCGGGAAAAAAGGTTCCTGGACCGTATTGAAATTTATCCGGGGAAAAAGGTTCCTGGACCGTATTGAAATTTATCCGGGGAAAAAGGTTCCTGGACCGTATTGAAATTTATCCGGGGAAAAAGGTTCCTGGACCGTATTGAAATTTATCCGGGAAAAAGGTTCCTGGACCGTATTGAAATTTACCCGGGAAAAAAGGTTCCTGGACCGTATTGAAATTTATCCGGGGAAAAAGGTTCCTGGACCGTATTGAAATTTATCCGGGGAAAAAGGTTCCTGGACCGTATTGAAATTTATCCGGGGAAAAAGGTTCCTGGACCGTATTGAAATTTATCCGGGGAAAAAGGTTCCTGGACCGTATTGAAATTTATCCGGGGAAAAAGGTTCCTGGACCGTATTTAAATTTATCCGGGGAAAAAGGTTCCTGGACCGTATTGAAATTTATCCGGGGAAAAAGGTTCCTGGACCGTATTGAAATTTATCCGGGGAAAAAGGTTCCTGGACCGTATTGAAATTTATCCGGGGAAAAAGGTTCCTGGACCGTATTGAAATTTATCCGGAGAACAGGTTCCTTTACCGTATTGAAATTTATCCGGGGAAAAAGGTTCCTGGACCGTATTGAAATTTATCCGGGGAAAAAGGTTCCTGGACCGTATTTAAATTTATCCGGGGAAAAAGGTTCCTGGACCGTATTTAAATTTATCCGGGAAAAAGGTTCCTGGACCGTATTGAAATTTACCCGGGAAAAAGGTTCCTACACCGTATTGAAATTTATCCGGGAAAAAAGGTTCCTTTACCGTATTGAAATTTATCCGGAGAAAAAGGTTCCTGGACCGTATTGAAATTTATCCGGGGAAAAAGGTTCCTTTACCGTATTGAAATTTATCCGGGGAAAAAGGTTCCTGGACCGTATTGAAATTTATCCGGGGAAAAAGGTTCCTGGACCGTATTGAAATTTATCCGGGGAAAAAGGTTCCTGGACCGTATTGAAATTTATCCGGGAAAAAGGTTCCTGGACCGTATTGAAATTTATCCGGGAAAAAAGGTTCCTGGACCGTATTGAAATTTACCCGGGGAAAAAGGTTCCTGGACCGTATTGAAATTTATCCGGGGAAAAAGGTTCCTGGACCGTATTTAAATTTATCCGGGGAAAAAGGTTCCTGGACCGTATTGAAATTTATCCGGAAAACAGGTTCCTTTACCGTATTGAAATTTATCCGGGAAAAAAGGTTCCTGGACCGTATTGAAATTTACCCGGGAAAAAAGGTTCCTGGACCGTATTGAAATTTATCCGGGGAAAAAGGTTCCTGGACCGTATTGAAATTTATCCGGAAAACAGGTTCCTTTACCGTATTGAAATTTATCCGGGGAAAAAGGTTCCTGGACCGTATTGAAATTTATCCGGGAAAAAGGTTCCTGGACCGTATTGAAATTTACCCGGGAAAAAAGGTTCCTGGACCGTATTGAAATTTATCCGGGGAAAAAGGTTCCTGGACCGTATTGAAATTTATCCGGGGAAAAAGGTTCCTGGACCGTATTTAAATTTATCCGGGGAAAAAGGTTCCTGGACCGTATTGAAATTTATCCGGGGAAAAAGGTTCCTGGACCGTATTGAAATTTATCCGGGGAAAAAGGTTCCTGGACCGTATTGAAATTTATCCGGAAAACAGGTTCCTTTACCGTATTGAAATTTATCCGGGAAAAAGGTTCCTGGACCGTATTGAAATTTACCCGGGAAAAAAGGTTCCTGGACCGTATTGAAATTTATCCGGGGAAAAGGTTCCTGGACCGTATTGAAATTTATCCGGGGAAAAAGGTTCCTGGACCGTATTTAAATTTATCCGTCGAAAAAGGTTCCTGGACCGTATTGAAATTTATCCGGAAAACAGGTTCCTTTACCGTATTGAAATTTATCCGGGAAAAAAGGTTCCTGGACCGTATTGAAATTTATCCGGGGAAAAAGGTTCCTGGACCGTATTGAAATTTATCCGGGGAAAAAGGTTCCTGGACCGTATTGAAATTTATCCGGAAAACAGGTTCCTTTACCGTATTGAAATTTATCCGGGGAAAAAGGTTCCTGGACCGTATTGAAATTTATCCGGGAAAAAGGTTCCTGGACCGTATTGAAATTTACCCGGGAAAAAGGTTCCTACACCGTATTGAAATTTATCCGGGAAAAAAGGTTCCTTTACCGTATTGAAATTTATCCGGGGAAAAAGGTTCCTGGACCGTATTGAAATTTATCCGGGGAAAAAGGTTCCTTTACCGTATTGAAATTTATCCGGGGAAAAAGGTTCCTGGACCGTATTGAAATTTATCCGGGGAAAAAGGTTCCTGGACCGTATTGAAATTTATCCGGGGAAAAAGGTTCCTGGACCGTATTGAAATTTATCCGGGAAAAAGTTTCCTGGACCGTATTGAAATTTATCCGGGAAAAAAGGTTCCTGGACCGTATTGAAATTTACAAGGGGAAAAAGGTTCCTGGACCGTATTGAAATTTATCCGGGGAAAAAGGTTCCTGGACCGTATTTAAATTTATCCGGGGAAAAAAGTTCCTGGACCGTATTGAAATTTATCCGGAAAACAGGTTCCTTTACCGTATTGAAATTTATCCGGGAAAAAAGGTTCCTGGACCGTATTGAAATTTACCCGGGAAAAAAGGTACCTGGACCGTATTGAAATTTATCCGGGGAAAAAGGTTCCTGGACCGTATTGAAATTTATCCGGAAAACAGGTTCCTTTACCGTATTGAAATTTATCCGGGGAAAAAGGTTCCTGGACCGTATTGAAATTTATCCGGGAAAAAGGTTCCTGGACCGTATTGAAATTTACCCGGGAAAAAAGGTTCCTGGACCGTATTGAAATTTATCCGGGGAAAAAGGTTCCTGGACCGTATTGAAATTTATCCGGGGAAAAAGGTTCCTGGACCGTATTTAAATTTATCCGGGGAAAAAGGTTCCTGGACCGTATTGAAATTTATCCGGGGAAAAAGGTTCCTGGACCGTATTGAAATTTATCCGGGGAAAAAGGTTCCTGGACCGTATTGAAATTTATCCGGAAAACAGGTTCCTTTACCGTATTGAAATTTATCCGGGAAAAAGGTTCCTGGACCGTATTGAAATTTACCCGGGAAAAAAGGTTCCTGGACCGTATTGAAATTTATCCGGGGAAAAAGGTTCCTGGACCGTATTGAAATTTATCCGGAAAACAGGTTCCTTTACCGTATTGAAATTTATCCGGGAAAAAAGGTTCCTGGACCGTATTGAAATTTATCCGGGAAAAAAGGTTCCTGGACCGTATTGAAATTTATCCGGGGAAAAAGGTTCCTGGACCGTATTTAAATTTATCCGGGGAAAAAGGTTCCTGGACCGTATTGAAATTTATCCGGAGAACAGGTTCCTTTACCGTATTGAAATTTATCCGGGGAAAAAGGTTCCTGGACCGTATTGAAATTTATCCGGGGAAAAAGGTTCCTGGACCGTATTTAAATTTATCCGGGGAAAAAGGTTCCTGGACCGTATTTAAATTTATCCGGGAAAAGGTTCCTGGACCGTATTGAAATTTACCCGGGAAAAAGGTTCCTACACCGTATTGAAATTTATCCGGGAAAAAAGGTTCCTTTACCGTATTGAAATTTATCCGGGGAAAAAGGTTCCTGGACCGTATTGAAATTTATCCGGGGAAAAAGGTTCCTTTACCGTATTGAAATTTATCCGGGGAAAAAGGTTCCTGGACCGTATTGAAATTTATCCGGGGAAAAAGGTTCCTTTACCGTATTGAAATTTACCCGGGAAAAAGGTTCCTACACCGTATTGAAATTTATCCGGGAAAAAAGGTTCCTTTACCGTATTGAAATTTATCCGGGGAAAAAGGTTCCTGGACCGTATTGAAATTTATCCGGGGAAAAAGGTTCCTTTACCGTATTGAAATTTATCCGGGGAAAAAGGTTCCTGGACCGTATTGAAATTTATCCGGGGAAAAAGGTTCCTGGACCGTATTGAAATTTATCCGGGGAAAAAGGTTCCTGGACCGTATTGAAATTTATCCGGGAAAAAGGTTCCTGGACCGTATTGAAATTTATCCGGGAAAAAGGTTCCTGGACCGTATTGAAATTTATCCGGGGAAAAAGGTTCCTGGACCGTATTGAAATTTATCCGGGAAAAAGGTTCCTGGACCGTATTGAAATTTATCCGGGAAAAAAGGTTCCTGGACCGTATTGAAATTTACCCGGGGAAAAAGGTTCCTGGACCGTATTGAAATTTATCCGGGGAAAAAGGTTCCTGGACCGTATTTAAATTTATCCGGGGAAAAAGGTTCCTGGACCGTATTGAAATTTATCCGGAAAACAGGTTCCTTTACCGTATTGAAATTTATCCGGGAAAAAAGGTTCCTTTACCGTATTGAAATTTATCCGGGAAAAAAGGTTCCTGGACCGTATTGAAATTTACCCGGGAAAAAGGTTCCTGGACCGTATTGAAATTTATCCGGGGAAAAAGGTTCCTGGACCGTATTGAAATTTATCCGGGGAAAAAGGTT
Organism: Lepisma saccharinum; assembly: GCF_977018435.1. Classification (NCBI taxonomy): domain Eukaryota; kingdom Metazoa; phylum Arthropoda; class Insecta; order Zygentoma; family Lepismatidae; genus Lepisma; species Lepisma saccharinum. Next base: position 22,196,433 of record NC_139256.1, on the reverse strand, counting down.
CCTGGACCGTATTGAAATTTATCCGGGAAAAAGGTTCCTGGACCGTATTGAAATTTATCCGGGAAAAAGGTTCCTGGACCGTATTGAAATTTATCCGGGGAAAAAGGTTCCTGGACCGTATTGAAATTTATCCGGGAAAAAGGTTCCTGGACCGTATTGAAATTTATCCGGGAAAAAAGGTTCCTGGACCGTATTGAAATTTACCCGGGGAAAAAGGTTCCTGGACCGTATTGAAATTTATCCGGGGAAAAAGGTTCCTGGACCGTATTTAAATTTATCCGGGGAAAAAGGTTCCTGGACCGTATTGAAATTTATCCGGAAAACAGGTTCCTTTACCGTATTTAAATTTATCCGGGAAAAAAGATTCCTTTACCGTATTGAAATTTATCCGGGAAAAAAGGTTCCTGGACCGTATTGAAATTTACCCGGGAAAAAGGTTCCTGGACCGTATTGAAATTTATCCGGGGAAAAAGGTTCCTGGACCGTATTGAAATTTATCCGGGGAAAAAGGTTCCTGGACCGTATTGAAATTTATCCGGGAAAAAGGTTCCTGGACCGTATTGAAATTTATCCGGGAAAAAAGGTTCCTGGACCGTATTGAAATTTACCCGGGGAAAAAGGTTCCTGGACCGTATTGAAATTTATCCGCGGAAAAAGGTTCCTGGACCGTATTGAAATTTATCCGGGAAAAAAGGTTCCTGGACCGTATTGAAATTTACCCGGGGAAAAAGGTTCCTGGACCGTATTGAAATTTATCCGGGGAAAAAGGTTCCTGGACCGTATTTAAATTTATCCGGGGAAAAAGGTTCCTGGACCGTATTGAAATTTATCCGGAAAACAGGTTCCTTTACCGTATTGAAATTTATCCGGGGAAAAAGGTTCCTGGACCGTATTGAAATTTATCCGGGAAAAAGGTTCCTGGACCGTATTGAAATTTATCCGGGAAAAAAGGTTCCTGGACCGTATTGAAATTTACCCGGGGAAAAAGGTTCCTGGACCGTATTGAAATTTATCCGGGGAAAAAGGTTCCTGGACCGTATTTAAATTTATCCGGGGAAAAAGGTTCCTGGACCGTATTGAAATTTATCCGGAAAACAGGTTCCTTTACCGTATTGAAATTTATCCGGGAAAAAAGGTTCCTGGACCGTATTGAAATTTATCCGGGAAAAAGGTTCCTGGACCGTATTGAAATTTATCCGGGGAAAAAGGTTCCTGGACCGTATTGAAATTTATCCGGAAAACAGGTTCCTTTACCGTATTGAAATTTATCCGGGAAAAAAGGTTCCTGGACCGTATTGAAATTTATCCGGGGAAAAAGGTTCCTGGACCGTATTGAAATTTATCCGGGGAAAAAGGTTCCTGGACCGTATTGAAATTTATCCGGGAAAAAAGGTTCCTGGACCGTATTGAAATTTATCCGGGAAAAAAGGTTCCTGGACCGTATTGAAATTTACACGGGGAAAAAGGTTCCTGGACCGTATTGAAATTTATCCGGGGAAAAAGGTTCCTGGACCGTATTTAAATTTATCCGGGGAAAAAGGTTCCTGGACCGTATTGAAATTTATCCGGAAAACAGGTTCCTTTACCGTATTGAAATTTATCCGGGAAAAAAGGTTCCTGGACCGTATTGAAATTTATCCGGGAAAAAAGGTTCCTGGACCGTATTGAAATTTATCCGGGAAAAAAGGTTCCTGGACCGTATTGAAATTTATCCGGGAAAAAAGGTTCCTGGACCGTATTGAAATTTACCCGGGAAAAAAGGTTCCTGGACCGTATTGAAATTTATCCGGGGAAAAAGGTTCCTGGACCGTATTGAAATTTATCCGGAAAACAGGTTCCTTTACCGTATTGAAATTTATCCGGGAAAAAAGGTTCATGGACCGTATTGAAATTTACCCGGGAAAACAGGTTCCTTTACCGTATTGAAATTTATCCGGAAAACAGGTTCCTGGACCGTATTGAAATTTATCCGGGAAAAAAGGTTCCTGGACCGTATTGAAATTTACCCGGGAAAAAAGGTTCCTGGACCGTATTGAAATTTATCCGGGAAAAAGGTTCCTTTACCGTATTGAAATTTACCCGGGAAAAAAGGTTCCTGGACCGTATTGAAATTTATCCGGGAAAAAGGTTCCTGGACCGTATTGAAATTTATCCGGGAAAAAAGGTTCCTGGACCGTATTGAAATTTATCCGGGGAAAAAGGTTCCTGGACCGTATTGAAATTTACCCGGGGAAAAAGGTTCCTGGACCGTATTGAAATTTATCCGGGAAAAAAGGTTCCTGGACCGTTTTGAAATTTATCCGGGGAAAAAGGTTCCTGGACCGTATTGAAATTTATCCGGGGAAAAAGGTTCCTGGACCGTATTTAAATTTATCCGGGGAAAAAGGTTCCTGGACCGTATTGAAATTTATCCGGAAAACAGGTTCCTTTACCGTATTGAAATTTATCCGGGAAAAAAGGTTCCTGGACCGTATTGAAATTTATCCGGGGAAAAAGGTTCCTGGACCGTATTGAAATTTATCCGGGGAAAAAGGTTCCTGGACCGTATTGAAATTTATCCGGGAAAAAGGTTCCTGGACCGTATTGAAATTTACCCGGGAAAAAAGGTTCCTGGACCGTATTGAAATTTACCCGGGGAAAAAGGTTTCTGGACCGTATTGAAATTTATCCGGGGAAAAAGGTTCCTGGACCGTATTGAAATTTATCCGGGGAAAAAGGTTCCTGGACCGTATTGAAATTTATCCGGGGAAAAAGTTTCCTGGACCGTATTTAAATTTATCCGGGAAAAAGGTTCCTGGACCGTATTGAAATTTACCCGGGGAAAAAGGTTCCTGGACCGTATTGAAATTTATCCGGGGAAAAAGGTTCCTGGACCGTATTGAAATTTATCCGGGAAAAAGGTTCCTGGACCGTATTGAAATTTACCCGGGAAAAAAGGTTCCTGGACCGTATTGAAATTTATCCGGGGAAAAAGGTTCCTGGACCGTATTGAAATTTATCCGGGGAAAAAGGTTCCTGGACCGTATTGAAATTTATCCGGGGAAAAAGGTTCCTGGACCGTATTGAAATTTATCCGGGGAAAAAGGTTCCTGGACCGTATTGAAATTTATCCGGGGAAAAAGGTTCCTGGACCGTATTGAAATTTATCCGGGGAAAAAGGTTCCTGGACCGTATTTAAATTTATCCGGGGAAAAAGGTTCCTGGACCGTATTGAAATTTATCCTGAAAACAGGTTGCTTTACCGTATTGAAATTTATCCGGGAAAAAAGGTTCCTGGGCCGTATTGAAATTTATCCGGGAAAAAAGGTTCCTGGACCGTATTGAAATTTATCCGGGGAAAAAGGTTCCTGGACCGTATTTAAATTTATCCGGGGAAAAAGGTTCCTGGACCGTATTGAAATTTATCCGGAAAACAGGTTCCTTTACCGTATTGAAATTTATCCGGGGAAAAAGGTTCCTGGACCGTATTGAAATTTATCCGGGGAAAAAGGTTCCTGGACCGTATTTAAATTTATCCGGGGAAAAAGGTTCCTGGACCGTATTTAAATTTATCCGGGAAAAAAGGTTCCTGGACCGTATTGAAATTTATCCGGGGAAAAAGGTTCCTGGACCGTATTGAAATTTATCCGGGGAAAAAGGTTCCTGGACCGTATTTAAATTTATCCGGGAAAAAAGGTTCCTGGACCGTATTGAAATTTATCCGGGGAAAAAGGTTCCTGGACCGTATTGAAATTTATCCGGGGAAAAAGGTTCCTGGACCGTATTGAAATTTATCCGGGGAAAAAGGTTCCTGGACCGTATTGAAATTTATCCGGGGAAAAAGGTTCCTGGACCGTATTTAAATTTATCCGGGGAAAAAGGTTCCTGGACCGTATTGAAATTTATCCGGAAAACAGGTTCCTTTACCGTATTGAAATTTATCCGGGAAAAAAGGTTCCTGGACCGTATTGAAATTTATCCGGGAAAAAAGGTTCCTGGACCGTATTGAAATTTATCCGGGGAAAAAGGTTCCTGGACCGTATTTAAATTTATCCGGGGAAAAAGGTTCCTGGACCGTATTTAAATTTATCCGGGGAAAAAGGTTCCTGGACCGTATTGAAATTTATCCGGAAAACAGGTTCCTTTACCGTATTGAAATTTATCCGGGGAAAAAGGTTCCTGGACCGTATTGAAATTTATCCGGGGAAAAAGGTTCCTGGACCGTATTTAAATTTATCCGGGGAAAAAGGTTCCTGGACCGTATTTAAATTTATCCGGGAAAAAAGGTTCCTGGACCGTATTGAAATTTATCCGGGGAAAAAGGTTCCTGGACCGTATTGAAATTTATCCGGGGAAAAAGGTTCCTGGACCGTATTTAAATTTATCCGGGAAAAAAGGTTCCTGGACCGTATTGAAATTTATCCGGGGAAAAAGTTCCTGGACCGTATTGAAATTTATCCGGGGAAAAAGGTTCCTGGACCGTATTGAAATTTATCCGGGGAAAAAGGTTCCTGGACCGTATTGAAATTTATCCGGGAAAAAAGGTTCCTGGACCGTATTGAAATTTATCCGGGGAAAAAGGTTCCTGGACCGTATTGAAATTTATCCGGGGAAAAAGGTTCCTGGACCGTATTGAAATTTATCCGGGGAAAAAGGTTCCTGGACCGTATTGAAATTTATCCGGGGAAAAAGGTTCTTGGACCGTATTGAATTTTATCCGGGAAAAAGGTTCCTGGACCGTATTGAAATTTACCCGGGAAAAAAGGTTCCTGGACCTTATTGAAATTTACCCGGGGAAAAAGGTTCCTGGACCGTATTGAAATTTATCCGGGGAAAAAGGTTCCTGGACCGTATTGAAATTTATCCGGGGAAAAAGGTTCCTGGACCGTATTGAAATTTATCCGGGGAAAAAGGTTCCTGGACCGTATTTAAATTTATCCGGGGAAAAAGGTTCCTGGACCGTATTGAAATTTATCCGGAAAACAGGTTCCTTTACCGTATTGAAATTTATCCGGGAAAAAAGGTTCCTGGACCGTATTGAAATTTATCCGGGAAAAAAGGTTCCTGGACCGTATTGAAATTTATCCGGGGAAAAAGGTTCCTGGACCGTATTGAAATTTATCCGGGAAAAAAGGTTCCTGGACCGTATTGAAATTTACCCGGGAAAAAAGTTTCCTGGACCGTATTGAAATTTATCCGGGGAAAAAGGTTCCTGGACCGTATTGAAATTTATCCGGAAAACAGGTTCCTTTACCGTATTGAAATTTATCCGGGAAAAAAGGTTCATGGACCGTATTGAAATTTACCCGGGAAAACAGGTTCCTTTACCGTATTGAAATTTATCCGGAAAACAGGTTCCTGGACCGTATTGAAATTTATCCGGGAAAAAAGGTTCCTGGACCGTATTGAAATTTACCCGGGAAAAAAGGTTCCTGGACCGTATTGAAATTTATCCGGGAAAAAGGTTCCTTTACCGTATTGAAATTTACCCGGGAAAAAAGGTTCCTGGACCGTATTGAAATTTATCCGGGAAAAAGGTTCCTGGACCGTATTGAAATTTATCCGGGAAAAAAGGTTCCTGGACCGTATTGAAATTTATCCGGGGAAAAAGGTTCCTGGACCGTATTGAAATTTACCCGGGGAAAAAGGTTCCTGGACCGTATTGAAATTTATCCGGGAAAAAAGGTTCCTGGACCGTTTTGAAATTTATCCGGGGAAAAAGGTTCCTGGACCGTATTGAAATTTATCCGGGGAAAAGGTTCCTGGACCGTATTGAAATTTATCCGGGGAAAAAGGTTCCTGGACCGTATTGAAATTTATCCGGGAAAAAGGTTCCTGGACCGTATTGAAATTTATCCGGGGAAAAAGGTTCCTGGACCGTATTGAAATTTATCCGGGGAAAAAGGTTCCTGGACCGTATTGAAATTTATCCGGGGAAAAAGGTTCCTGGACCGTATTTAAATTTATCCGGGGAAAAAGGTTCCTGGACCGTATTGAAATTTATCCGGAAAACAGGTTCCTTTACCGTATTGAAATTTATCCGGGAAAAAAGGTTCCTGGACCGTATTGAAATTTATCCGGGGAAAAAGGTTCCTGGACCGTATTGAAATTTATCCGGGGAAAAAGGTTCCTGGACCGTATTGAAATTTATCCGGGGAAAAAGGTTCCTGGACCGTATTGAAATTTATCCGGGGAAAAAGGTTCCTGGACCGTATTGAAATTTATCCGGGGAAAAAGGTTCCTGGACCGTATTGAAATTTATCCGGGGAAAAAGGTTCCTGGACCGTATTTAAATTTATCCGGGGAAAAAGGTTCCTGGACCGTATTGAAATTTATCCGGGGAAAAAGGTTCCTGGACCGTATTGAAATTTATCCGGGGAAAAAGGTTCCTGGACCGTATTGAAATTTATCCGGGGAAAAAGGTTCCTGGACCGTATTGAAATTTATCCGGAGAACAGGTTCCTTTACCGTATTGAAATTTATCCGGGGAAAAAGGTTCCTGGACCGTATTGAAATTTATCCGGGGAAAAAGGTTCCTGGACCGTATTTAAATTTATCCGGGGAAAAAGGTTCCTGGACCGTATTTAAATTTATCCGGGAAAAAGGTTCCTGGACCGTATTGAAATTTACCCGGGAAAAAGGTTCCTACACCGTATTGAAATTTATCCGGGAAAAAAGGTTCCTTTACCGTATTGAAATTTATCCGGGGAAAAAGGTTCCTGGACCGTATTGAAATTTATCCGGGGAAAAAGGTTCCTTTACCGTATTGAAATTTATCCGGGGAAAAAGGTTCCTGGACCGTATTGAAATTTATCCGGGGAAAAAGGTTCCTGGACCGTATTGAAATTTATCCGGGGAAAAAGGTTCCTGGACCGTATTGAAATTTATCCGGGAAAAAGGTTCCTGGACCGTATTGAAATTTATCCGGGAAAAAAGGTTCCTGGACCGTATTGAAATTTACCCGGGGAAAAAGGTTCCTGGACCGTATTGAAATTTATCCGGGGAAAAAGGTTCCTGGACCGTATTTAAATTTATCCGGGGAAAAAGGTTCCTGGACCGTATTGAAATTTATCCGGAAAACAGGTTCCTTTACCGTATTGAAATTTATCCGGGAAAAAAGGTTCCTGGACCGTATTGAAATTTACCCGGGAAAAAAGGTTCCTGGACCGTATTGAAATTTATCCGGGGAAAAAGGTTCCTGGACCGTATTGAAATTTATCCGGAAAACAGGTTCCTTTACCGTATTGAAATTTATCCGGGGAAAAAGGTTCCTGGACCGTATTGAAATTTATCCGGGAAAAAGGTTCCTGGACCGTATTGAAATTTACCCGGGAAAAAAGGTTCCTGGACCGTATTGAAATTTATCCGGGGAAAAAGGTTCCTGGACCGTATTGAAATTTATCCGGGGAAAAAGGTTCCTGGACAGTATTTAAATTTATCCGGGGAAAAAGGTTCCTGGACCGTATTGAAATTTATCCGGGGAAAAAGGTTCCTGGACCGTATTGAAATTTATCCGGGGAAAAAGGTTCCTGGACCGTATTGAAATTTATCCGGAAAACAGGTTCCTTTACCGTATTGAAATTTATCCGGGAAAAAGGTTCCTGGACCGTATTGAAATTTACCCGGGAAAAAAGGTTCCTGGACCGTATTGAAATTTATCCGGGGAAAAGGTTCCTGGACCGTATTGAAATTTATCCGGGGAAAAAGGTTCCTGGACCGTATTTAAATTTATCCGTCGAAAAAGGTTCCTGGACCGTATTGAAATTTATCCGGAAAACAGGTTCCTTTACCGTATTGAAATTTATCCGGGAAAAAAGGTTCCTGGACCGTATTGAAATTTATCCGGGGAAAAAGGTTCCTGGACCGTATTGAAATTTATCCGGGGAAAAAGGTTCCTGGACCGTATTGAAATTTATCCGGAAAACAGGTTCCTTTACCGTATTGAAATTTATCCGGGGAAAAAGGTTCCTGGACCGTATTGAAATTTATCCGGGAAAAAGGTTCCTGGACCGTATTGAAATTTACCCGGGAAAAAGGTTCCTACACCGTATTGAAATTTATCCGGGAAAAAAGGTTCCTTTACCGTATTAAAATTTATCCGGGGAAAAAGGTTCCTGGACCGTATTGAAATTTATCCGGGGAAAAAGGTTCCTTTACCGTATTGAAATTTATCCGGGGAAAAAGTTTCCTGGACCGTATTGAAATTTATCCGGGGAAAAAGGTTCCTGGACCGTATTGAAATTTATCCGGGGAAAAAGGTTCCTGGACCGTATTGAAATTTATCCGGGAAAAAGGTTCCTGGACCGTATTGAAATTTATCCGGGGAAAAAGGTTCCTGGACCGTATTGAAATTTACCCGGGGAAAAAGGTTCCTGGACCGTATTGAAATTTATCCGGGGAAAAAGGTTCCTGGACCGTATTTAAATTTATCCGGGGAAAAAGGTTCCTGGACCGTATTGAAATTTATCCGGAAAACAGGTTCCTTTACCGTATTGAAATTTATCCGGGAAAAAAGGTTCCTGGACCGTATTGAAATTTACCCGGGAAAAAAGGTACCTGGACCGTATTGAAATTTATCCGGGGAAAAAGGTTCCTGGACCGTATTGAAATTTATCCGGAAAACAGGTTCCTTTACCGTATTGAAATTTATCCGGGGAAAAAGGTTCCTGGACCGTATTGAAATTTATCCGGGAAAAAGGTTCCTGGACCGTATTGAAATTTACCCGGGAAAAAAGGTTCCTGGACCGTATTGAAATTTATCCGGGGAAAAAGGTTCCTGGACCGTATTGAAATTTATCCGGGGAAAAAGGTTCCTGGACCGTATTTAAATTTATCCGGGGAAAAAGGTTCCTGGACCGTATTGAAATTTATCCGGGGAAAAAGGTTCCTGGACCGTATTGAAATTTATCCGGGGAAAAAGGTTCCTGGACCGTATTGAAATTTATCCGGGAAAAAAGGTTCCTGGACCGTATTGAAATTTATCCGGGAAAAAAGGTTCCTGGACCGTATTGAAATTTACACGGGGAAAAAGGTTCCTGGACCGTATTGAAATTTATCCGGGGAAAAAGGTTCCTGGACCGTATTTAAATTTATCCGGGGAAAAAGGTTCCTGGACCGTATTGAAATTTATCCGGAAAACAGGTTCCTTTACCGTATTGAAATTTATCCGGGAAAAAAGGTTCCTGGACCGTATTGAAATTTATCCGGGAAAAAAGGTTCCTGGACCGTATTGAAATTTATCCGGGAAAAAAGGTTCCTGGACCGTATTGAAATTTATCCGGGAAAAAAGGTTCCTGGACCGTATTGAAATTTACCCGGGAAAAAAGGTTCCTGGACCGTATTGAAATTTATCCGGGGAAAAAGGTTCCTGGACCGTATTGAAATTTATCCGGAAAACAGGTTCCTTTACCGTATTGAAATTTATCCGGGAAAAAAGGTTCATGGACCGTATTGAAATTTACCCGGGAAAACAGGTTCCTTTACCGTATTGAAATTTATCCGGAAAACAGGTTCCTGGACCGTATTGAAATTTATCCGGGAAAAAAGGTTCCTGGACCGTATTGAAATTTACCCGGGAAAAAAGGTTCCTGGACCGTATTGAAATTTATCCGGGAAAAAGGTTCCTTTACCGTATTGAAATTTACCCGGGAAAAAAGGTTCCTGGACCGTATTGAAATTTATCCGGGAAAAAGGTTCCTGGACCGTATTGAAATTTATCCGGGAAAAAAGGTTCCTGGACCGTATTGAAATTTATCCGGGGAAAAAGGTTCCTGGACCGTATTGAAATTTACCCGGGGAAAAAGGTTCCTGGACCGTATTGAAATTTATCCGGGAAAAAAGGTTCCTGGACCGTTTTGAAATTTATCCGGGGAAAAAGGTTCCTGGACCGTATTGAAATTTATCCGGGGAAAAAGGTTCCTGGACCGTATTTAAATTTATCCGGGGAAAAAGGTTCCTGGACCGTATTGAAATTTATCCGGAAAACAGGTTCCTTTACCGTATTGAAATTTATCCGGGAAAAAAGGTTCCTGGACCGTATTGAAATTTATCCGGGGAAAAAGGTTCCTGGACCGTATTGAAATTTATCCGGGGAAAAAGGTTCCTGGACCGTATTGAAATTTATCCGGGAAAAAGGTTCCTGGACCGTATTGAAATTTACCCGGGAAAAAAGGTTCCTGGACCGTATTGAAATTTACCCGGGGAAAAAGGTTTCTGGACCGTATTGAAATTTATCCGGGGAAAAAGGTTCCTGGACCGTATTGAAATTTATCCGGGGAAAAAGGTTCCTGGACCGTATTGAAATTTATCCGGGGAAAAAGTTTCCTGGACCGTATTTAAATTTATCCGGGAAAAAGGTTCCTGGACCGTATTGAAATTTACCCGGGGAAAAAGGTTCCTGGACCGTATTGAAATTTATCCGGGGAAAAAGGTTCCTGGACCGTATTGAAATTTATCCGGGAAAAAGGTTCCTGGACCGTATTGAAATTTACCCGGGAAAAAAGGTTCCTGGACCGTATTGAAATTTATCCGGGGAAAAAGGTTCCTGGACCGTATTGAAATTTATCCGGGGAAAAAGGTTCCTGGACCGTATTGAAATTTATCCGGGGAAAAAGGTTCCTGGACCGTATTGAAATTTATCCGGGGAAAAAGGTTCCTGGACCGTATTGAAATTTATCCGGGGAAAAAGGTTCCTGGACCGTATTGAAATTTATCCGGGGAAAAAGGTTCCTGGACCGTATTTAAATTTATCCGGGGAAAAAGGTTCCTGGACCGTATTGAAATTTATCCTGAAAACAGGTTGCTTTACCGTATTGAAATTTATCCGGGAAAAAAGGTTCCTGGGCCGTATTGAAATTTATCCGGGAAAAAAGGTTCCTGGACCGTATTGAAATTTATCCGGGGAAAAAGGTTCCTGGACCGTATTTAAATTTATCCGGGGAAAAAGGTTCCTGGACCGTATTGAAATTTATCCGGAAAACAGGTTCCTTTACCGTATTGAAATTTATCCGGGGAAAAAGGTTCCTGGACCGTATTGAAATTTATCCGGGGAAAAAGGTTCCTGGACCGTATTTAAATTTATCCGGGGAAAAAGGTTCCTGGACCGTATTTAAATTTATCCGGGAAAAAAGGTTCCTGGACCGTATTGAAATTTATCCGGGGAAAAAGGTTCCTGGACCGTATTGAAATTTATCCGGGGAAAAAGGTTCCTGGACCGTATTTAAATTTATCCGGGAAAAAAGGTTCCTGGACCGTATTGAAATTTATCCGGGGAAAAAGGTTCCTGGACCGTATTGAAATTTATCCGGGGAAAAAGGTTCCTGGACCGTATTGAAATTTATCCGGGGAAAAAGGTTCCTGGACCGTATTGAAATTTATCCGGGGAAAAAGGTTCCTGGACCGTATTTAAATTTATCCGGGGAAAAAGGTTCCTGGACCGTATTGAAATTTATCCGGAAAACAGGTTCCTTTACCGTATTGAAATTTATCCGGGAAAAAAGGTTCCTGGACCGTATTGAAATTTATCCGGGAAAAAAGGTTCCTGGACCGTATTGAAATTTATCCGGGGAAAAAGGTTCCTGGACCGTATTTAAATTTATCCGGGGAAAAAGGTTCCTGGACCGTATTTAAATTTATCCGGGGAAAAAGGTTCCTGGACCGTATTGAAATTTATCCGGAAAACAGGTTCCTTTACCGTATTGAAATTTATCCGGGGAAAAAGGTTCCTGGACCGTATTGAAATTTATCCGGGGAAAAAGGTTCCTGGACCGTATTTAAATTTATCCGGGGAAAAAGGTTCCTGGACCGTATTTAAATTTATCCGGGAAAAAAGGTTCCTGGACCGTATTGAAATTTATCCGGGGAAAAAGGTTCCTGGACCGTATTGAAATTTATCCGGGGAAAAAGGTTCCTGGACCGTATTTAAATTTATCCGGGAAAAAAGGTTCCTGGACCGTATTGAAATTTATCCGGGGAAAAAGTTCCTGGACCGTATTGAAATTTATCCGGGGAAAAAGGTTCCTGGACCGTATTGAAATTTATCCGGGGAAAAAGGTTCCTGGACCGTATTGAAATTTATCCGGGAAAAAAGGTTCCTGGACCGTATTGAAATTTATCCGGGGAAAAAGGTTCCTGGACCGTATTGAAATTTATCCGGGGAAAAAGGTTCCTGGACCGTATTGAAATTTATCCGGGGAAAAAGGTTCCTGGACCGTATTGAAATTTATCCGGGGAAAAAGGTTCTTGGACCGTATTGAATTTTATCCGGGAAAAAGGTTCCTGGACCGTATTGAAATTTACCCGGGAAAAAAGGTTCCTGGACCTTATTGAAATTTACCCGGGGAAAAAGGTTCCTGGACCGTATTGAAATTTATCCGGGGAAAAAGGTTCCTGGACCGTATTGAAATTTATCCGGGGAAAAAGGTTCCTGGACCGTATTGAAATTTATCCGGGGAAAAAGGTTCCTGGACCGTATTTAAATTTATCCGGGGAAAAAGGTTCCTGGACCGTATTGAAATTTATCCGGAAAACAGGTTCCTTTACCGTATTGAAATTTATCCGGGAAAAAAGGTTCCTGGACCGTATTGAAATTTATCCGGGAAAAAAGGTTCCTGGACCGTATTGAAATTTATCCGGGGAAAAAGGTTCCTGGACCGTATTGAAATTTATCCGGGAAAAAAGGTTCCTGGACCGTATTGAAATTTACCCGGGAAAAAAGTTTCCTGGACCGTATTGAAATTTATCCGGGGAAAAAGGTTCCTGGACCGTATTGAAATTTATCCGGAAAACAGGTTCCTTTACCGTATTGAAATTTATCCGGGAAAAAAGGTTCATGGACCGTATTGAAATTTACCCGGGAAAACAGGTTCCTTTACCGTATTGAAATTTATCCGGAAAACAGGTTCCTGGACCGTATTGAAATTTATCCGGGAAAAAAGGTTCCTGGACCGTATTGAAATTTACCCGGGAAAAAAGGTTCCTGGACCGTATTGAAATTTATCCGGGAAAAAGGTTCCTTTACCGTATTGAAATTTACCCGGGAAAAAAGGTTCCTGGACCGTATTGAAATTTATCCGGGAAAAAGGTTCCTGGACCGTATTGAAATTTATCCGGGAAAAAAGGTTCCTGGACCGTATTGAAATTTATCCGGGGAAAAAGGTTCCTGGACCGTATTGAAATTTACCCGGGGAAAAAGGTTCCTGGACCGTATTGAAATTTATCCGGGAAAAAAGGTTCCTGGACCGTTTTGAAATTTATCCGGGGAAAAAGGTTCCTGGACCGTATTGAAATTTATCCGGGGAAAAGGTTCCTGGACCGTATTGAAATTTATCCGGGGAAAAAGGTTCCTGGACCGTATTGAAATTTATCCGGGAAAAAGGTTCCTGGACCGTATTGAAATTTATCCGGGGAAAAAGGTTCCTGGACCGTATTGAAATTTATCCGGGGAAAAAGGTTCCTGGACCGTATTGAAATTTATCCGGGGAAAAAGGTTCCTGGACCGTATTTAAATTTATCCGGCGAAAAAGGTTCCTGGACCGTATTGAAATTTATCCGGAAAACAGGTTCCTTTACCGTATTGAAATTTATCCGGGAAAAAAGGTTCCTGGACCGTATTGAAATTTATCCGGGGAAAAAGGTTCCTGGACCGTATTGAAATTTATCCGGGGAAAAAGGTTCCTGGACCGTATTGAAATTTATCCGGGGAAAAAGGTTCCTGGACCGTATTGAAATTTATCCGGGGAAAAAGGTTCCTGGACCGTATTGAAATTTATCCGGGGAAAAAGGTTCCTGGACCGTATTGAAATTTATCCGGGGAAAAAGGTTCCTGGACCGTATTTAAATTTATCCGGGGAAAAAGGTTCCTGGACCGTATTGAAATTTATCCGGGGAAAAAGGTTCCTGGACCGTATTGAAATTTATCCGGGGAAAAAGGTTCCTGGACCGTATTGAAATTTATCCGGGGAAAAAGGTTCCTGGACCGTATTGAAATTTATCCGGAGAACAGGTTCCTTTACCGTATTGAAATTTATCCGGGGAAAAAGGTTCCTGGACCGTATTGAAATTTATCCGGGGAAAAAGGTTCCTGGACCGTATTTAAATTTATCCGGGGAAAAAGGTTCCTGGACCGTATTTAAATTTATCCGGGAAAAAGGTTCCTGGACCGTATTGAAATTTACCCGGGAAAAAGGTTCCTACACCGTATTGAAATTTATCCGGGAAAAAAGGTTCCTTTACCGTATTGAAATTTATCCGGGGAAAAAGGTTCCTGGACCGTATTGAAATTTATCCGGGGAAAAAGGTTCCTTTACCGTATTGAAATTTATCCGGGGAAAAAGGTTCCTGGACCGTATTGAAATTTATCCGGGGAAAAAGGTTCCTGGACCGTATTGAAATTTATCCGGGGAAAAAGGTTCCTGGACCGTATTGAAATTTATCCGGGAAAAAGGTTCCTGGACCGTATTGAAATTTATCCGGGAAAAAAGGTTCCTGGACCGTATTGAAATTTACCCGGGGAAAAAGGTTCCTGGACCGTATTGAAATTTATCCGGGGAAAAAGGTTCCTGGACCGTATTTAAATTTATCCGGGGAAAAAGGTTCCTGGACCGTATTGAAATTTATCCGGAAAACAGGTTCCTTTACCGTATTGAAATTTATCCGGGAAAAAAGGTTCCTGGACCGTATTGAAATTTACCCGGGAAAAAAGGTTCCTGGACCGTATTGAAATTTATCCGGGGAAAAAGGTTCCTGGACCGTATTGAAATTTATCCGGAAAACAGGTTCCTTTACCGTATTGAAATTTATCCGGGGAAAAAGGTTCCTGGACCGTATTGAAATTTATCCGGGAAAAAGGTTCCTGGACCGTATTGAAATTTACCCGGGAAAAAAGGTTCCTGGACCGTATTGAAATTTATCCGGGGAAAAAGGTTCCTGGACCGTATTGAAATTTATCCGGGGAAAAAGGTTCCTGGACAGTATTTAAATTTATCCGGGGAAAAAGGTTCCTGGACCGTATTGAAATTTATCCGGGGAAAAAGGTTCCTGGACCGTATTGAAATTTATCCGGGGAAAAAGGTTCCTGGACCGTATTGAAATTTATCCGGAAAACAGGTTCCTTTACCGTATTGAAATTTATCCGGGAAAAAGGTTCCTGGACCGTATTGAAATTTACCCGGGAAAAAAGGTTCCTGGACCGTATTGAAATTTATCCGGGGAAAAGGTTCCTGGACCGTATTGAAATTTATCCGGGGAAAAAGGTTCCTGGACCGTATTTAAATTTATCCGTCGAAAAAGGTTCCTGGACCGTATTGAAATTTATCCGGAAAACAGGTTCCTTTACCGTATTGAAATTTATCCGGGAAAAAAGGTTCCTGGACCGTATTGAAATTTATCCGGGGAAAAAGGTTCCTGGACCGTATTGAAATTTATCCGGGGAAAAAGGTTCCTGGACCGTATTGAAATTTATCCGGAAAACAGGTTCCTTTACCGTATTGAAATTTATCCGGGGAAAAAGGTTCCTGGACCGTATTGAAATTTATCCGGGAAAAAGGTTCCTGGACCGTATTGAAATTTACCCGGGAAAAAGGTTCCTACACCGTATTGAAATTTATCCGGGAAAAAAGGTTCCTTTACCGTATTAAAATTTATCCGGGGAAAAAGGTTCCTGGACCGTATTGAAATTTATCCGGGGAAAAAGGTTCCTTTACCGTATTGAAATTTATCCGGGGAAAAAGTTTCCTGGACCGTATTGAAATTTATCCGGGGAAAAGGTTCCTGGACCGTATTGAAATTTATCCGGGGAAAAAGGTTCCTGGACCGTATTGAAATTTATCCGGGAAAAAGGTTCCTGGACCGTATTGAAATTTATCCGGGGAAAAAGGTTCCTGGACCGTATTGAAATTTACCCGGGGAAAAAGGTTCCTGGACCGTATTGAAATTTATCCGGGGAAAAAGGTTCCTGGACCGTATTTAAATTTATCCGGGGAAAAAGGTTCCTGGACCGTATTGAAATTTATCCGGAAAACAGGTTCCTTTACCGTATTGAAATTTATCCGGGAAAAAAGGTTCCTGGACCGTATTGAAATTTACCCGGGAAAAAAGATACCTGGACCGTATTGAAATTTATCCGGGGAAAAAGGTTCCTGGACCGTATTGAAATTTATCCGGAAAACAGGTTCCTTTACCGTATTGAAATTTATCCGGGGAAAAAGGTTCCTGGACCGTATTGAAATTTATCCGGGAAAAAGGTTCCTGGACCGTATTGAAATTTACCCGGGAAAAAAGGTTCCTGGACCGTATTGAAATTTATCCGGGGAAAAAGGTTCCTGGACCGTATTGAAATTTATCCGGGGAAAAAGGTTCCTGGACCGTATTTAAATTTATCCGGGGAAAAAGGTTCCTGGACCGTATTGAAATTTATCCGGGGAAAAAGGTTCCTGGACCGTATTGAAATTTATCCGGGGAAAAAGGTTCCTGGACCGTATTGAAATTTATCCGGAAAACAGGTTCCTTTACCGTATTGAAATTTATCCGGGAAAAAGGTTCCTGGACCGTATTGAAATTTACCCGGGAAAAAAGGTTCCTGGACCGTATTGAAATTTATCCGGGGAAAAAGGTTCCTGGACCGTATTGAAATTTATCCGGAAAACAGGTTCCTTTACCGTATTGAAATTTATCCGGGAAAAAAGGTTCCTGGACCGTATTGAAATTTATCCGGGAAAAAAGGTTCCTGGACCGTATTGAAATTTATCCGGGGAAAAAGGTTCCTGGACCGTATTTAAATTTATCCGGGGAAAAAGGTTCCTGGACCGTATTGAAATTTATCCGGAGAACAGGTTCCTTTACCGTATTGAAATTTATCCGGGGAAAAAGGTTCCTGGACCGTATTGAAATTTATCCGGGGAAAAAGGTTCCTGGACCGTATTTAAATTTATCCGGGAAAAAAGGTTCCTGGACCGTATTGAAATTTATCCGGGGAAAAAGGTTCCTGGACCGTATTGAAATTTATCCGGGGAAAAAGGTTCCTGGACCGTATTGAAATTTATCCGGGAAAAAAGGTTCCTGGACCGTATTGAAATTTATCCGGGAAAAAAGGTTCCTGGACCGTATTGAAATTTACACGGGGAAAAAGGTTCCTGGACCGTATTGAAATTTATCCGGGGAAAAAGGTTCCTGGACCGTATTTAAATTTATCCGGGGAAAAAGGTTCCTGGACCGTATTGAAATTTATCCGGAAAACAGGTTCCTTTACCGTATTGAAATTTATCCGGGAAAAAAGGTTCCTGGACCGTATTGAAATTTATCCGGGAAAAAAGGTTCCTGGACCGTATTGAAATTTATCCGGGAAAAAAGGTTCCTGGACCGTATTGAAATTTATCCGGGAAAAAAGGTTCCTGGACCGTATTGAAATTTACCCGGGAAAAAAGGTTCCTGGACCGTATTGAAATTTATCCGGGGAAAAAGGTTCCTGGACCGTATTGAAATTTATCCGGAAAACAGGTTCCTTTACCGTATTGAAATTTATCCGGGAAAAAAGGTTCATGGACCGTATTGAAATTTACCCGGGAAAACAGGTTCCTTTACCGTATTGAAATTTATCCGGAAAACAGGTTCCTGGACCGTATTGAAATTTATCCGGGAAAAAAGGTTCCTGGACCGTATTGAAATTTACCCGGGAAAAAAGGTTCCTGGACCGTATTGAAATTTATCCGGGAAAAAGGTTCCTTTACCGTATTGAAATTTACCCGGGAAAAAAGGTTCCTGGACCGTATTGAAATTTATCCGGGAAAAAGGTTCCTGGACCGTATTGAAATTTATCCGGGAAAAAAGGTTCCTGGACCGTATTGAAATTTATCCGGGGAAAAAGGTTCCTGGACCGTATTGAAATTTACCCGGGGAAAAAGGTTCCTGGACCGTATTGAAATTTATCCGGGAAAAAAGGTTCCTGGACCGTTTTGAAATTTATCCGGGGAAAAAGGTTCCTGGACCGTATTGAAATTTATCCGGGGAAAAGGTTCCTGGACCGTATTGAAATTTATCCGGGGAAAAAGGTTCCTGGACCGTATTGAAATTTATCCGGGAAAAAGGTTCCTGGACCGTATTGAAATTTATCCGGGGAAAAAGGTTCCTGGACCGTATTGAAATTTATCCGGGGAAAAAGGTTCCTGGACCGTATTGAAATTTATCCGGGGAAAAAGGTTCCTGGACCGTATTTAAATTTATCCGGGGAAAAAGGTTCCTGGACCGTATTGAAATTTATCCGGAAAACAGGATCCTTTACCGTATTGAAATTTATCCGGGAAAAAAGTTTCCTGGACCGTATTGAAATTTATCCGGGGAAAAAGGTTCCTGGACCGTATTGAAATTTATCCGGGGAAAAAGGTTCCTGGACCGTATTTAAATTTATCCGGGGAAAAAGGTTCCTGGACCGTATTGAAATTTATCCGGGAAAAAAGGTTCCTGGACCGTATTGAAATTGATCCGGGGAAAAAGGTTCCTGGACCGTATTGAAATTTATCCGGGGAAAAAGGTTCCTGGACCGTATTTAATTTATCCGGGGAAAAAGGTTCCTGGACCGTATTGAAATTTATCCGGAAAACAGGTTCCTTTACCGTATTGAAATTTATCCGGGAAAAAAGGTTCCTGGACCGTATTGAAATTTATCCGGGGAAAAAGGTTCCTGGACCGTATTGAAATTTACCCGGGGAAAAAGGTTCCTGGACCGTATTGAAATTTATCCGGGAAAAAAGGTTCCTGGACCGTATTGAAATTTATCCGGGGAAAAAGGTTCCTGGACCGTATTGAAATTTATCCGGGGAAAAGGTTCCTGGACCGTATTGAAATTTATCCGGGGAAAAAGGTTCCTGGACCGTATTGAAATTTATCCGGGAAAAAGGTTCCTGGACCGTATTGAAATTTATCCGGGGAAAAAGGTTCCTGGACCGTATTGAAATTTACCCGGGGAAAAAGGTTCCTGGACCGTATTTAAATTTATCCGGGAAAAAGGTTCCTGGACCGTATTGAAATTTATCCGGGGAAAAAGGTTCCTGGACCGTATTGAAATTTATCCGGGGAAAAGGTTCCTGGACCGTATTGAAATTTATCCGGGAAAAAGGTTCCTGGACCGTATTGAAATTTACCCGGGGAAAAAGGTTCCTGGACCGTATTGAAATTTATCCGGGAAAAAAGGTTCCTGGACCGTATTGAAATTTATCCGGGGAAAAAGGTTCCTGGACCGTATTGAAATTTATCCGGGGAAAAGGTTCCTGGACCGTATTGAAATTTACCCGGGGAAAAAGGTTCCTGGACCGTATTGAAATTTATCCGGGGAAAAAGGTTCCTGGACCGTATTGAAATTTATCCGGGGAAAAAGGTTCCTGGACCGTATTGAAATTTACCCGGGGAAAAAGGTTCCTGGACCGTATTGAAATTTATCCGGGGAAAAAGGTTCCTGGACCGTATTGAAATTTATCCGGGAAAAAGGTTCCTGGACCGTATTGAAATTTACCCGGGAAAAAAGGTTCCTGGACCGTATTGAAATTTATCCGGGGAAAAAGGTTCCTGGACCGTATTGAAATTTATCCGGGGAAAAAGGTTCCTGGACCGTATTGAAATTTATCCGGGGAAAAAGGTTCCTGGACCGTATTGAAATTTATCCGGGGAAAAAGGTTCCTGGACCGTATTGAAATTTATCCGGGAAAAAAGGTTCCTGGACCGTATTGAAATTTATCCGGGAAAAAAGGTTCCTGGACCGTATTGAAATTTATCCGGGAAAAAGGTTCCTGGACCGTATTGAAATTTACCCGGGAAAAAAGGTTCCTGGACCGTATTGAAATTTATCCGGGGAAAAAGGTTCCTGGACCGTATTGAAATTTATCCGGGGAAAAAGGTTCCTGGACCGTATTGAAATTTATCCGGGGAAAAAGGTTCCTGGACCGTATTGAAATTTATCCGGGGAAAAAGGTTCCTGGACCGTATTGAAATTTACCCGGGAAAAAAGGTTCCTGGACCGTATTGAAATTTATCCGGGGAAAAAGGTTCCTGGACCGTATTGAAATTTATCCGGGGAAAAAGGTTCCTGGACCGTATTGAAATTTATCCGGGGAAAAAGGTTCCTGGACCGTATTTAAATTTATCCGGGGAAAAAGGTTCCTGGACCGTATTTAAATTTATCCGGGAAAAAAGGTTCCTGGACCGTATTGAAATTTATCCGGGGAAAAAGGTTCCTGGACCGTATTGAAATTTATCCGGGGAAAAAGGTTCCTGGACCGTATTTAAATTTATCCGGGAAAAAAGGTTCCTGGACCGTATTGAAATTTATCCGGGGAAAAAGGTTCCTGGACCGTATTGAAATTTATCCGGGGAAAAAGGTTCCTGGACCGTATTGAAATTTATCCGGGGAAAAAGGTTCCTGGACCGTATTGAAATTTATCCGGGGAAAAAGGTTCCTGGACCGTATTTAAATTTATCCGGGGAAAAAGGTTCCTGGACCGTATTGAAATTTATCCGGAAAACAGGTTCCTTTACCGTATTGAAATTTATCCGGGAAAAAAGGTTCCTGGACCGTATTGAAATTTATCCGGGAAAAAAGGTTCCTGGACCGTATTGAAATTTATCCGGGGAAAAAGGTTCCTGGACCGTATTTAAATTTATCCGGGGAAAAAGGTTCCTGGACCGTATTGAAATTTATCCGGAAAACAGGTTCCTTTACCGTATTGAAATTTATCCGGGGAAAAAGGTTCCTGGACCGTATTGAAATTTATCCGGGGAAAAAGGTTCCTGGACCGTATTTAAATTTATCCGGGGAAAAAGGTTCCTGGACCGTATTTAAATTTATCCGGGAAAAAGGTTCCTGGACCGTATTGAAATTTATCCGGGGAAAAAGGTTCCTGGACCGTATTGAAATTTATCCGGGGAAAAAGGTTCCTGGACCGTATTTAAATTTATCCGGGAAAAAAGGTTCCTGGACCGTATTGAAATTTATCCGGGGAAAAAGTTCCTGGACCGTATTGAAATTTATCCGGGGAAAAAGGTTCCTGGACCGTATTGAAATTTATCCGGGGAAAAAGGTTCCTGGACCGTATTGAAATTTATCCGGGAAAAAAGGTTCCTGGACCGTATTGAAATTTATCCGGGGAAAAAGGTTCCTGGACCGTATTGAAATTTATCCGGGGAAAAAGGTTCCTGGACCGTATTGAAATTTATCCGGGGAAAAAGGTTCCTGGACCGTATTGAAATTTATCCGGGGAAAAAGGTTCCTGGACCGTATTGAAATTTATCCGGGAAAAAGGTTCCTGGACCGTATTGAAATTTACCCGGGAAAAAAGGTTCCTGGACCTTATTGAAATTTACCCGGGGAAAAAGGTTCCTGGACCGTATTGAAATTTATCCGGGGAAAAAGGTTCCTGGACCGTATTGAAATTTATCCGGGGAAAAAGGTTCCTGGACCGTATTGAAATTTATCCGGGGAAAAAGGTTCCTGGACCGTATTTAAATTTATCCGGGGAAAAAGGTTCCTGGACCGTATTGAAATTTATCCGGAAAACAGGTTCCTTTACCGTATTGAAATTTATCCGGGAAAAAAGGTTCCTGGACCGTATTGAAATTTATCCGGGAAAAAAGGTTCCTGGACCGTATTGAAATTTATCCGGGGAAAAAGGTTCCTGGACCGTATTGAAATTTATCCGGGAAAAAAGGTTCCTGGACCGTATTGAAATTTACCCGGGAAAAAAGGTTCCTGGACCGTATTGAAATTTATCCGGGGAAAAAGGTTCCTGGACCGTATTGAAATTTATCCGGAAAACAGGTTCCTTTACCGTATTGAAATTTATCCGGGAAAAAAGGTTCATGGACCGTATTGAAATTTACCCGGGAAAACAGGTTCCTTTACCGTATTGAAATTTATCCGGAAAACAGGTTCCTGGACCGTATTGAAATTTATCCGGGAAAAAAGGTTCCTGGACCGTATTGAAATTTACCCGGGAAAAAAGGTTCCTGGACCGTATTGAAATTTATCCGGGAAAAAGGTTCCTTTACCGTATTGAAATTTACCCGGGAAAAAAGGTTCCTGGACCGTATTGAAATTTATCCGGGAAAAAGGTTCCTGGACCGTATTGAAATTTATCCGGGAAAAAAGGTTCCTGGACCGTATTGAAATTTATCCGGGGAAAAAGGTTCCTGGACCGTATTGAAATTTACCCGGGGAAAAAGGTTCCTGGACCGTATTGAAATTTATCCGGGAAAAAAGGTTCCTGGACCGTTTTGAAATTTATCCGGGGAAAAAGGTTCCTGGACCGTATTGAAATTTATCCGGGGAAAAGGTTCCTGGACCGTATTGAAATTTATCCGGGGAAAAAGGTTCCTGGACCGTATTGAAATTTATCCGGGAAAAAGGTTCCTGGACCGTATTGAAATTTATCCGGGGAAAAAGGTTCCTGGACCGTATTGAAATTTATCCGGGGAGAAAGGTTCCTGGACCGTATTGAAATTTATCCGGGGAAAAAGGTTCCTGGACCGTATTTAAATTTATCCGGGGAAAAAGGTTCCTGGACCGTATTGAAATTTATCCGGAAAACAGGTTCCTTTACCGTATTGAAATTTATCCGGGAAAAAAGGTTCCTGGACCGTATTGAAATTTATCCGGGGAAAAAGGTTCCTGGACCGTATTGAAATTTATCCGGGGAAAAAGGTTCCTGGACCGTATTGAAATTTATCCGGGGAAAAAGGTTCCTGGACCGTATTGAAATTTATCCGGGGAAAAAGGTTCCTGGACCGTATTGAAATTTATCCGGGGAAAAAGGTTCCTGGACCGTATTGAAATTTATCCGGGGAAAAAGGTTCCTGGACCGTATTGAAATTTATCCGGGGAAAAAGGTTCCTGGACCGTATTGAAATTTATCCGGGGAAAAAGGTTCCTGGACCGTATTGAAATTTATCCGGAGAACAGGTTCCTTTACCGTATTGAAATTTATCCGGGGAAAAAGGTTCCTGGACCGTATTGAAATTTATCCGGGGAAAAAGGTTCCTGGACCGTATTTAAATTTATCCGGGGAAAAAGGTTCCTGGACCGTATTTAAATTTATCCGGGAAAAAGGTTCCTGGACCGTATTGAAATTTACCCGGGAAAAAGGTTCCTACACCGTATTGAAATTTATCCGGGAAAAAAGGTTCCTTTACCGTATTGAAATTTATCCGGGGAAAAAGGTTCCTGGACCGTATTGAAATTTATCCGGGGAAAAAGGTTCCTTTACCGTATTGAAATTTATCCGGGGAAAAAGGTTCCTGGACCGTATTGAAATTTATCCGGGGAAAAAGGTTCCTGGACCGTATTGAAATTTATCCGGGGAAAAAGGTTCCTGGACCGTATTGAAATTTATCCGGGAAAAAGGTTCCTGGACCGTATTGAAATTTATCCGGGAAAAAAGGTTCCTGGACCGTATTGAAATTTACCCGGGGAAAAAGGTTCCTGGACCGTATTGAAATTTATCCGGGGAAAAAGGTTCCTGGACCGTATTTAAATTTATCCGGGGAAAAAGGTTCCTGGACCGTATTGAAATTTATCCGGAAAACAGGTTCCTTTACCGTATTGAAATTTATCCGGGAAAAAAGGTTCCTGGACCGTATTGAAATTTACCCGGGAAAAAAGGTTCCTGGACCGTATTGAAATTTATCCGGGGAAAAAGGTTCCTGGACCGTATTGAAATTTATCCGGAAAACAGGTTCCTTTACCGTATTGAAATTTATCCGGGGAAAAAGGTTCCTGGACCGTATTGAAATTTATCCGGGAAAAAGGTTCCTGGACCGTATTGAAATTTACCCGGGAAAAAAGGTTCCTGGACCGTATTGAAATTTATCCGGGGAAAAAGGTTCCTGGACCGTATTGAAATTTATCCGGGGAAAAAGGTTCCTGGACCGTATTTAAATTTATCCGGGGAAAAAGGTTCCTGGACCGTATTGAAATTTATCCGGGGAAAAAGGTTCCTGGACCGTATTGAAATTTATCCGGGGAAAAAGGTTCCTGGACCGTATTGAAATTTATCCGGAAAACAGGTTCCTTTACCGTATTGAAATTTATCCGGGAAAAAGGTTCCTGGACCGTATTGAAATTTACCCGGGAAAAAAGGTTCCTGGACCGTATTGAAATTTATCCGGGGAAAAGGTTCCTGGACCGTATTGAAATTTATCCGGGGAAAAAGGTTCCTGGACCGTATTTAAATTTATCCGTCGAAAAAGGTTCCTGGACCGTATTGAAATTTATCCGGAAAACAGGTTCCTTTACCGTATTGAAATTTATCCGGGAAAAAAGGTTCCTGGACCGTATTGAAATTTATCCGGGGAAAAAGGTTCCTGGACCGTATTGAAATTTATCCGGGGAAAAAGGTTCCTGGACCGTATTGAAATTTATCCGGAAAACAGGTTCCTTTACCGTATTGAAATTTATCCGGGGAAAAAGGTTCCTGGACCGTATTGAAATTTATCCGGGAAAAAGGTTCCTGGACCGTATTGAAATTTACCCGGGAAAAAGGTTCCTACACCGTATTGAAATTTATCCGGGAAAAAAGGTTCCTTTACCGTATTAAAATTTATCCGGGGAAAAAGGTTCCTGGACCGTATTGAAATTTATCCGGGGAAAAAGGTTCCTTTACCGTATTGAAATTTATCCGGGGAAAAAGGTTCCTGGACCGTATTGAAATTTATCCGGGGAAAAAGGTTCCTGGACCGTATTGAAATTTATCCGGGGAAAAAGGTTCCTGGACCGTATTGAAATTTATCCGGGAAAAAGGTTCCTGGACCGTATTGAAATTTATCCGGGGAAAAAGGTTCCTGGACCGTATTGAAATTTACCCGGGGAAAAAGGTTCCTGGACCGTATTGAAATTTATCCGGGGAAAAAGGTTCCTGGACCGTATTTAAATTTATCCGGGGAAAAAGGTTCCTGGACCGTATTGAAATTTATCCGGAAAACAGGTTCCTTTACCGTATTGAAATTTATCCGGGAAAAAAGGTTCCTGGACCGTATTGAAATTTACCCGGGAAAAAAGGTACCTGGACCGTATTGAAATTTATCCGGGGAAAAAGGTTCCTGGACCGTATTGAAATTTATCCGGAAAACAGGTTCCTTTACCGTATTGAAATTTATCCGGGGAAAAAGGTTCCTGGACCGTATTGAAATTTATCCGGGAAAAAGGTTCCTGGACCGTATTGAAATTTACCCGGGAAAAAAGGTTCCTGGACCGTATTGAAATTTATCCGGGGAAAAAGGTTCCTGGACCGTATTGAAATTTATCCGGGGAAAAAGGTTCCTGGACCGTATTTAAATTTATCCGGGGAAAAAGGTTCCTGGACCGTATTGAAATTTATCCGGGGAAAAAGGTTCCTGGACCGTATTGAAATTTATCCGGGGAAAAAGGTTCCTGGACCGTATTGAAATTTATCCGGAAAACAGGTTCCTTTACCGTATTGAAATTTATCCGGGAAAAAGGTTCCTGGACCGTATTGAAATTTACCCGGGAAAAAAGGTTCCTGGACCGTATTGAAATTTATCCGGGGAAAAAGGTTCCTGGACCGTATTGAAATTTACCCGGGAAAAAAGGTTCCTTTACCGTATTGAAATTTATCCGGGGAAAAAGGTTCCTGGACCGTATTGAAATTTATCCGGGGAAAAAGGTTCCTGGACCGTATTGAAATTTATCCGGGGAAAAAGGTTCCTGGACCGTATTTAAATTTATCCGGGGAAAAAGGTTCCTGGACCGTATTTAAATTTATCCGGGAAAAAAGGTTCCTGGACCGTATTGAAATTTATCCGGGGAAAAAGGTTCCTGGACCGTATTGAAATTTATCCGGGGAAAAAGGTTCCTGGACCATATTTAAATTTATCCGGGAAAAAAGGTTCCTGGACCGTATTGAAATTTATCCGGGGAAAAAGGTTCCTGGACCGTATTGAAATTTATCCGGGGAAAAAGGTTCCTGGACCGTATTGAAATTTATCCGGGGAAAAAGGTTCCTGGACCGTATTGAAATTTATCCGGGGAAAAAGGTTCCTGGACCGTATTTAAATTTATCCGGGGAAAAAGGTTCCTGGACCGTATTGAAATTTATCCGGAAAACAGGTTCCTTTACCGTATTGAAATTTATCCGGGAAAAAAGGTTCCTGGACCGTATTGAAATTTATCCGGGAAAAAAGGTTCCTGGACCGTATTGAAATTTACCCGGGAAAAAAGGTTCCTGGACCGTATTGAAATTTATCCGGGGAAAAAGGTTCCTGGACCGTATTGAAATTTATCCGGAAAACAGGTTCCTTTACCGTATTGAAATTTATCCGGGAAAAAAGGTTCATGGACCGTATTGAAATTTACCCGGGAAAACAGGTTCCTTTACCGTATTGAAATTTATCCGGAAAACAGGTTCCTGGACCGTATTGAAATTTATCCGGGAAAAAAGGTTCCTGGACCGTATTGAAATTTACCCGGGAAAAAAGGTTCCTGGACCGTATTGAAATTTATCCGGGAAAAAGGTTCCTTTACCGTATTGAAATTTACCCGGGAAAAAAGGTTCCTGGACCGTATTGAAATTTATCCGGGAAAAAGGTTCCTGGACCGTATTGAAATTTATCCGGGAAAAAAGGTTCCTGGACCGTATTGAAATTTATCCGGGGAAAAAGGTTCCTGGACCGTATTGAAATTTATCCGGGAAAAAAGGTTCCTGGACCGTATTGAAATTTATCCGGGGAAAAAGGTTCCTGGACCGTATTGAAATTTATCCGGGGAAAAAGGTTCCTGGACCGTATTGAAATTTATCCGGGGAAAAAGGTTCCTGGACCGTATTGAAATTTATCCGGGGAAAAAGGTTCCTGGACCGTATTGAAATTTATCCGGGAAAAAGGTTCCTGGACCGTATTGAAATTTACCCGGGAAAAAAGGTTCCTGGACCTTATTGAAATTTACCCGGGGAAAAAGGTTCCTGGACCGTATTGAAATTTATCCGGGGAAAAAGGTTCCTGGACCGTATTGAAATTTATCCGGGGAAAAAGGTTCCTGGACCGTATTGAAATTTATCCGGGGAAAAAGGTTCCTGGACCGTATTTAAATTTATCCGGGGAAAAAGGTTCCTGGACCGTATTGAAATTTATCCGGAAAACAGGTTCCTTTACCGTATTGAAATTTATCCGGGAAAAAAGGTTCCTGGACCGTATTGAAATTTATCCGGGAAAAAAGGTTCCTGGACCGTATTGAAATTTATCCGGGGAAAAAGGTTCCTGGACCGTATTGAAATTTATCCGGGAAAAAAGGTTCCTGGACCGTATTGAAATTTACCCGGGAAAAAAGGTTCCTGGACCGTATTGAAATTTATCCGGGGAAAAAGGTTCCTGGACCGTATTGAAATTTATCCGGAAAACAGGTTCCTTTACCGTATTGAAATTTATCCGGGAAAAAAGGTTCATGGACCGTATTGAAATTTACCCGGGAAAACAGGTTCCTTTACCGTATTGAAATTTATCCGGAAAACAGGTTCCTGGACCGTATTGAAATTTATCCGGGAAAAAAGGTTCCTGGACCGTATTGAAATTTACCCGGGAAAAAAGGTTCCTGGACCGTATTGAAATTTATCCGGGAAAAAGGTTCCTTTACCGTATTGAAATTTACCCGGGAAAAAAGGTTCCTGGACCGTATTGAAATTTATCCGGGAAAAAGGTTCCTGGACCGTATTGAAATTTATCCGGGAAAAAAGGTTCCTGGACCGTATTGAAATTTATCCGGGGAAAAAGGTTCCTGGACCGTATTGAAATTTACCCGGGGAAAAAGGTTCCTGGACCGTATTGAAATTTATCCGGGAAAAAAGGTTCCTGGACCGTTTTGAAATTTATCCGGGGAAAAAGGTTCCTGGACCGTATTGAAATTTATCCGGGGAAAAGGTTCCTGGACCGTATTGAAATTTATCCGGGGAAAAAGGTTCCTGGACCGTATTGAAATTTATCCGGGAAAAAGGTTCCTGGACCGTATTGAAATTTATCCGGGGAAAAAGGTTCCTGGACCGTATTGAAATTTATCCGGGGAAAAAGGTTCCTGGACCGTATTGAAATTTATCCGGGGAAAAAGGTTCCTGGACCGTATTTAAATTTATCCGGGGAAAAAGGTTCCTGGACCGTATTGAAATTTATCCGGAAAACAGGTTCCTTTACCGTATTGAAATTTATCCGGGAAAAAAGGTTCCTGGACCGTATTGAAATTTATCCGGGGAAAAAGGTTCCTGGACCGTATTGAAATTTATCCGGGGAAAAAGGTTCCTGGACCGTATTGAAATTTATCCGGGGAAAAAGGTTCCTGGACCGTATTGAAATTTATCCGGGGAAAAAGGTTCCTGGACCGTATTGAAATTTATCCGGGGAAAAAGGTTCCTGGACCGTATTGAAATTTATCCGGGGAAAAAGGTTCCTGGACCGTATTTAAATTTATCCGGGGAAAAAGGTTCCTGGACCGTATTGAAATTTATCCGGGGAAAAAGGTTCCTGGACCGTATTGAAATTTATCCGGGGAAAAAGGTTCCTGGACCGTATTGAAATTTATCCGGGGAAAAAGGTTCCTGGACCGTATTGAAATTTATCCGGAGAACAGGTTCCTTTACCGTATTGAAATTTATCCGGGGAAAAAGGTTCCTGGACCGTATTGAAATTTATCCGGGGAAAAAGGTTCCTGGACCGTATTTAAATTTATCCGGGGAAAAAGGTTCCTGGACCGTATTTAAATTTATCCGGGAAAAAGGTTCCTGGACCGTATTGAAATTTACCCGGGAAAAAGGTTCCTACACCGTATTGAAATTTATCCGGGAAAAAAGGTTCCTTTACCGTATTGAAATTTATCCGGGGAAAAAGGTTCCTGGACCGTATTGAAATTTATCCGGGGAAAAAGGTTCCTTTACCGTATTGAAATTTATCCGGGGAAAAAGGTTCCTGGACCGTATTGAAATTTATCCGGGGAAAAAGGTTCCTGGACCGTATTGAAATTTATCCGGGGAAAAAGGTTCCTGGACCGTATTGAAATTTATCCGGGAAAAAGGTTCCTGGACCGTATTGAAATTTATCCGGGAAAAAAGGTTCCTGGACCGTATTGAAATTTACCCGGGGAAAAAGGTTCCTGGACCGTATTGAAATTTATCCGGGGAAAAAGGTTCCTGGACCGTATTTAAATTTATCCGGGGAAAAAGGTTCCTGGACCGTATTGAAATTTATCCGGAAAACAGGTTCCTTTACCGTATTGAAATTTATCCGGGAAAAAAGGTTCCTGGACCGTATTGAAATTTACCCGGGAAAAAAGGTTCCTGGACCGTATTGAAATTTATCCGGGGAAAAAGGTTCCTGGACCGTATTGAAATTTATCCGGAAAACAGGTTCCTTTACCGTATTGAAATTTATCCGGGGAAAAAGGTTCCTGGACCGTATTGAAATTTATCCGGGAAAAAGGTTCCTGGACCGTATTGAAATTTACCCGGGAAAAAAGGTTCCTGGACCGTATTGAAATTTATCCGGGGAAAAAGGTTCCTGGACCGTATTGAAATTTATCCGGGGAAAAAGGTTCCTGGACCGTATTTAAATTTATCCGGGGAAAAAGGTTCCTGGACCGTTTTGAAATTTATCCGGGGAAAAAGGTTCCTGGACCGTATTGAAATTTATCCGGGGAAAAAGGTTCCTGGACCGTATTGAAATTTATCCGGAAAACAGGTTCCTTTACCGTATTGAAATTTATCCGGGAAAAAGGTTCCTGGACCGTATTGAAATTTACCCGGGAAAAAAGGTTCCTGGACCGTATTGAAATTTATCCGGGGAAAAGGTTCCTGGACCGTATTGAAATTTATCCGGGGAAAAAGGTTCCTGGACCGTATTTAAATTTATCCGTCGAAAAAGGTTCCTGGACCGTATTGAAATTTATCCGGAAAACAGGTTCCTTTACCGTATTGAAATTTATCCGGGAAAAAAGGTTCCTGGACCGTATTGAAATTTATCCGGGGAAAAAGGTTCCTGGACCGTATTGAAATTTATCCGGGGAAAAAGGTTCCTGGACCGTATTGAAATTTATCCGGAAAACAGATTCCTTTACCGTATTGAAATTTATCCGGGGAAAAAGGTTCCTGGACCGTATTGTAATTTATCCGGGAAAAAGGTTCCTGGACCGTATTGAAATTTATCCGGGGAAAAAGGTTCCTTTACCGTATTGAAATTTATCCGGGGAAAAAGGTTCCTGGACCGTATTGAAATTTATCCGGGGAAAAAGGTTCCTGGACCGTATTGAAATTTATCCGGGGAAAAAGGTTCCTGGACCGTATTGAAATTTATCCGGGAAAAAGGTTCCTGGACCGTATTGAAATTTATCCGGGAAAAAAGGTTCCTGGACCGTATTGAAATTTACCCGGGGAAAAAGGTTCCTGGACCGTATTGAAATTTATCCGGGGAAAAAGGTTCCTGGACCGTATTTAAATTTATCCGGGGAAAAAGGTTCCTGGACCGTATTGAAATTTATCCGGAAAACAGGTTCCTTTACCGTATTGAAATTTATCCGGGAAAAAAGGTTCCTGGACCGTATTGAAATTTACCCGGGAAAAAAGGTTCCTGGACCGTATTGAAATTTATCCGGGGAAAAAGGTTCCTGGACCGTATTGAAATTTATCCGGAAAACAGGTTCCTTTACCGTATTGAAATTTATCCGGGGAAAAAGGTTCCTGGACCGTATTGAAATTTATCCGGGAAAAAGGTTCCTGGACCGTATTGAAATTTACCCGGGAAAAAAGGTTCCTGGACCGTATTGAAATTTATCCGGGGAAAAAGGTTCCTGGACCGTATTGAAATTTATCCGGGGAAAAAGGTTCCTGGACCGTATTTAAATTTATCCGGGGAAAAAGGTTCCTGGACCGTTTTGAAATTTATCCGGGGAAAAAGGTTCCTGGACCGTATTGAAATTTATCCGGGGAAAAAGGTTCCTGGACCGTATTGAAATTTATCCGGAAAACAGGTTCCTTTACCGTATTGAAATTTATCCGGGAAAAAGGTTCCTGGACCGTATTGAAATTTACCCGGGAAAAAAGGTTCCTGGACCGTATTGAAATTTATCCGGGGAAAAGGTTCCTGGACCGTATTGAAATTTATCCGGGGAAAAAGGTTCCTGGACCGTATTTAAATTTATCCGTCGAAAAAGGTTCCTGGACCGTATTGAAATTTATCCGGAAAACAGGTTCCTTTACCGTATTGAAATTTATCCGGGAAAAAAGGTTCCTGGACCGTATTGAAATTTATCCGGGGAAAAAGGTTCCTGGACCGTATTGAAATTTATCCGGGGAAAAAGGTTCCTGGACCGTATTGAAATTTATCCGGAAAACAGATTCCTTTACCGTATTGAAATTTATCCGGGGAAAAAGGTTCCTGGACCGTATTGTAATTTATCCGGGAAAAAGGTTCCTGGACCGTATTGAAATTTACCCGGGAAAAAGGTTCCTACACCGTACTGAAATTTATCCGGGAAAAAAGGTTCCTTTACCGTATTAAAATTTATCCGGGGAAAAGGTTCCTGGACCGTATTGAAATTTATCCGGGGAAAAAGGTTCCTTTACCGTATTGAAATTTATCCGGGGAAAAAGGTTCCTGGACCGTATTGAAATTTATCCGGGGAAAAAGGTTCCTGGACCGTATTGAAATTTATCCGGGGAAAAAGGTTCCTGGACCGTATTGAAATTTATCCGGGAAAAAGGTTCCTGGACCGTATTGAAATTTATCCGGGGAAAAAGGTTCCTGGACCGTATTGAAATTTACCCGGGGAAAAAGGTTCCTGGACCGTATTGAAATTTATCCGGGGAAAAAGGTTCCTGGACCGTATTTAAATTTATCCGGGGAAAAAGGTTCCTGGACCGTATTGAA
Source organism: Lepisma saccharinum (assembly GCF_977018435.1). NCBI lineage: Eukaryota > Metazoa > Arthropoda > Insecta > Zygentoma > Lepismatidae > Lepisma > Lepisma saccharinum. Next base: position 22,164,564 of record NC_139256.1, on the reverse strand, counting down.
ATTTATCCGGAAAACAGGTTCCTTTACCGTATTGAAATTTATCCGGGAAAAAAGGTTCCTGGACCGTATTGAAATTTACCCGGGAAAAAAGGTACCTGGACCGTATTGAAATTTATCCGGGGAAAAAGGTTCCTGGACCGTATTGAAATTTATCCGGAAAACAGGTTCCTTTACCGTATTGAAATTTATCCGGGGAAAAAGGTTCCTGGACCGTATTGAAATTTATCCGGGAAAAAGGTTCCTGGACCGTATTGAAATTTACCCGGGAAAAAAGGTTCCTGGACCGTATTGAAATTTATCCGGGGAAAAAGGTTCCTGGACCGTATTGAAATTTATCCGGGGAAAAAGGTTCCTGGACCGTATTTAAATTTATCCGGGGAAAAAGGTTCCTGGACCGTATTGAAATTTATCCGGGGAAAAAGGTTCCTGGACCGTATTGAAATTTATCCGGGGAAAAAGGTTCCTGGACCGTATTGAAATTTATCCGGAAAACAGGTTCCTTTACCGTATTGAAATTTATCCGGGAAAAAGGTTCCTGGACCGTATTGAAATTTACCCGGGAAAAAAGGTTCCTGGACCGTATTGAAATTTATCCGGGGAAAAAGGTTCCTGGACCGTATTGAAATTTATCCGGAAAACAGGTTCCTTTACCGTATTGAAATTTATCCGGGAAAAAAGGTTCCTGGACCGTATTGAAATTTATCCGGGAAAAAAGGTTCCTGGACCGTATTGAAATTTATCCGGGGAAAAAGGTTCCTGGACCGTATTTAAATTTATCCGGGGAAAAAGGTTCCTGGACCGTATTGAAATTTATCCGGAGAACAGGTTCCTTTACCGTATTGAAATTTATCCGGGGAAAAAGGTTCCTGGACCGTATTGAAATTTATCCGGGGAAAAAGGTTCCTGGACCGTATTTAAATTTATCCGGGAAAAAAGGTTCCTGGACCGTATTGAAATTTATCCGGGGAAAAAGGTTCCTGGACCGTATTGAAATTTATCCGGGGAAAAAGGTTCCTGGACCGTATTGAAATTTATCCGGGAAAAAAGGTTCCTGGACCGTATTGAAATTTATCCGGGAAAAAAGGTTCCTGGACCGTATTGAAATTTACACGGGGAAAAAGGTTCCTGGACCGTATTGAAATTTATCCGGGGAAAAAGGTTCCTGGACCGTATTTAAATTTATCCGGGGAAAAAGGTTCCTGGACCGTATTGAAATTTATCCGGAAAACAGGTTCCTTTACCGTATTGAAATTTATCCGGGAAAAAAGTTCCTGGACCGTATTGAAATTTATCCGGGAAAAAAGGTTCCTGGACCGTATTGAAATTTATCCGGGAAAAAAGGTTCCTGGACCGTATTGAAATTTATCCGGGAAAAAAGGTTCCTGGACCGTATTGAAATTTACCCGGGAAAAAAGGTTCCTGGACCGTATTGAAATTTATCCGGGGAAAAAGGTTCCTGGACCGTATTGAAATTTATCCGGAAAACAGGTTCCTTTACCGTATTGAAATTTATCCGGGAAAAAAGGTTCATGGACCGTATTGAAATTTACCCGGGAAAACAGGTTCCTTTACCGTATTGAAATTTATCCGGAAAACAGGTTCCTGGACCGTATTGAAATTTATCCGGGAAAAAAGGTTCCTGGACCGTATTGAAATTTACCCGGGAAAAAAGGTTCCTGGACCGTATTGAAATTTATCCGGGAAAAAGGTTCCTTTACCGTATTGAAATTTACCCGGGGAAAAAGGTTCCTGGACCGTATTGAAATTTATCCGGGAAAAAGGTTCCTGGACCGTATTGAAATTTATCCGGAAAACAGGTTCCTTTACCGTATTGAAATTTATCCGGGAAAAAGGTTCCTGGACCGTATTGAAATTTACCCGGGAAAAAAGGTTCCTGGACCGTATTGAAATTTATCCGGGGAAAAGGTTCCTGGACCGTATTGAAATTTATCCGGGGAAAAAGGTTCCTGGACCGTATTTAAATTTATCCGTCGAAAAAGGTTCCTGGACCGTATTGAAATTTATCCGGAAAACAGGTTCCTTTACCGTATTGAAATTTATCCGGGAAAAAAGGTTCCTGGACCGTATTGAAATTTATCCGGGGAAAAAGGTTCCTGGACCGTATTGAAATTTATCCGGGGAAAAAGGTTCCTGGACCGTATTGAAATTTATCCGGAAAACAGATTCCTTTACCGTATTGAAATTTATCCGGGGAAAAAGGTTCCTGGACCGTATTGAAATTTATCCGGGAAAAAGGTTCCTGGACCGTATTGAAATTTACCCGGGAAAAAGGTTCCTACACCGTACTGAAATTTATCCGGGAAAAAAGGTTCCTTTACCGTATTAAAATTTATCCGGGGAAAAGGTTCCTGGACCGTATTGAAATTTATCCGGGGAAAAAGGTTCCTTTACCGTATTGAAATTTATCCGGGGAAAAAGGTTCCTGGACCGTATTGAAATTTATCCGGGGAAAAAGGTTCCTGGACCGTATTGAAATTTATCCGGGGAAAAAGGTTCCTGGACCGTATTGAAATTTATCCGGGAAAAAGGTTCCTGGACCGTATTGAAATTTATCCGGGGAAAAAGGTTCCTGGACCGTATTGAAATTTACCCGGGGAAAAAGGTTCCTGGACCGTATTGAAATTTATCCGGGGAAAAAGGTTCCTGGACCGTATTTAAATTTATCCGGGGAAAAAGGTTCCTGGACCGTATTGAAATTTATCCGGAAAACAGGTTCCTTTACCGTATTGAAATTTATCCGGGAAAAAAGGTTCCTGGACCGTATTGAAATTTACCCGGGAAAAAAGGTACCTGGACCGTATTGAAATTTATCCGGGGAAAAAGGTTCCTGGACCGTATTGAAATTTATCCGGAAAACAGGTTCCTTTACCGTATTGAAATTTATCCGGGGAAAAAGGTTCCTGGACCGTATTGAAATTTATCCGGGAAAAAGGTTCCTGGACCGTATTGAAATTTACCCGGGAAAAAAGGTTCCTGGACCGTATTGAAATTTATCCGGGGAAAAAGGTTCCTGGACCGTATTGAAATTTATCCGGGGAAAAAGGTTCCTGGACCGTATTTAAATTTATCCGGGGAAAAAGGTTCCTGGACCGTATTGAAATTTATCCGGGGAAAAAGGTTCCTGGACCGTATTGAAATTTATCCGGGGAAAAAGGTTCCTGGACCGTATTGAAATTTATCCGGAAAACAGGTTCCTTTACCGTATTGAAATTTATCCGGGAAAAAGGTTCCTGGACCGTATTGAAATTTACCCGGGAAAAAAGGTTCCTGGACCGTATTGAAATTTATCCGGGGAAAAAGGTTCCTGGACCGTATTGAAATTTATCCGGAAAACAGGTTCCTTTACCGTATTGAAATTTATCCGGGAAAAAAGGTTCCTGGACCGTATTGAAATTTATCCGGGAAAAAAGGTTCCTGGACCGTATTGAAATTTATCCGGGGAAAAAGGTTCCTGGACCGTATTTAAATTTATCCGGGGAAAAAGGTTCCTGGACCGTATTGAAATTTATCCGGAGAACAGGTTCCTTTACCGTATTGAAATTTATCCGGGGAAAAAGGTTCCTGGACCGTATTGAAATTTATCCGGGGAAAAAGGTTCCTGGACCGTATTTAAATTTATCCGGGAAAAAAGGTTCCTGGACCGTATTGAAATTTATCCGGGGAAAAAGGTTCCTGGACCGTATTGAAATTTATCCGGGGAAAAAGGTTCCTGGACCGTATTGAAATTTATCCGGGAAAAAAGGTTCCTGGACCGTATTGAAATTTATCCGGGAAAAAAGGTTCCTGGACCGTATTGAAATTTACACGGGGAAAAAGGTTCCTGGACCGTATTGAAATTTATCCGGGGAAAAAGGTTCCTGGACCGTATTTAAATTTATCCGGGGAAAAAGGTTCCTGGACCGTATTGAAATTTATCCGGAAAACAGGTTCCTTTACCGTATTGAAATTTATCCGGGAAAAAAGGTTCCTGGACCGTATTGAAATTTATCCGGGAAAAAAGGTTCCTGGACCGTATTGAAATTTATCCGGGAAAAAAGGTTCCTGGACCGTATTGAAATTTATCCGGGAAAAAAGGTTCCTGGACCGTATTGAAATTTACCCGGGAAAAAAGGTTCCTGGACCGTATTGAAATTTATCCGGGGAAAAAGGTTCCTGGACCGTATTGAAATTTATCCGGAAAACAGGTTCCTTTACCGTATTGAAATTTATCCGGGAAAAAAGGTTCATGGACCGTATTGAAATTTACCCGGGAAAACAGGTTCCTTTACCGTATTGAAATTTATCCGGAAAACAGGTTCCTGGACCGTATTGAAATTTATCCGGGAAAAAAGGTTCCTGGACCGTATTGAAATTTACCCGGGAAAAAAGGTTCCTGGACCGTATTGAAATTTATCCGGGAAAAAGGTTCCTTTACCGTATTGAAATTTACCCGGGAAAAAAGGTTCCTGGACCGTATTGAAATTTATCCGGGAAAAAGGTTCCTGGACCGTATTGAAATTTATCCGGGAAAAAAGGTTCCTGGACCGTATTGAAATTTATCCGGGGAAAAAGGTTCCTGGACCGTATTGAAATTTACCCGGGGAAAAAGGTTCCTGGACCGTATTGAAATTTATCCGGGAAAAAAGGTTCCTGGACCGTTTTGAAATTTATCCGGGGAAAAAGGTTCCTGGACCGTATTGAAATTTATCCGGGGAAAAGGTTCCTGGACCGTATTGAAATTTATCCGGGGAAAAAGGTTCCTGGACCGTATTGAAATTTATCCGGGAAAAAGGTTCCTGGACCGTATTGAAATTTATCCGGGGAAAAAGGTTCCTGGACCGTATTGAAATTTATCCGGGGAAAAAGGTTCCTGGACCGTATTGAAATTTATCCGGGGAAAAAGGTTCCTGGACCGTATTTAAATTTATCCGGGGAAAAAGGTTCCTGGACCGTATTGAAATTTATCCGGAAAACAGGTTCCTTTACCGTATTGAAATTTATCCGGGAAAAAAGGTTCCTGGACCGTATTGAAATTTATCCGGGGAAAAAGGTTCCTGGACCGTATTGAAATTTATCCGGGGAAAAAGGTTCCTGGACCGTATTTAAATTTATCCGGGGAAAAAGGTTCCTGGACCGTATTGAAATTTATCCGGGAAAAAAGGTTCCTGGACCGTATTGAAATTGATCCGGGGAAAAAGGTTCCTGGACCGTATTGAAATTTATCCGGGGAAAAAGGTTCCTGGACCGTATTTAATTTATCCGGGGAAAAAGGTTCCTGGACCGTATTGAAATTTATCCGGAAAACAGGTTCCTTTACCGTATTGAAATTTATCCGGGAAAAAAGGTTCCTGGACCGTATTGAAATTTATCCGGGGAAAAAGGTTCCTGGACCGTATTGAAATTTACCCGGGGAAAAAGGTTCCTGGACCGTATTGAAATTTATCCGGGAAAAAAGGTTCCTGGACCGTATTGAAATTTATCCGGGGAAAAAGGTTCCTGGACCGTATTGAAATTTATCCGGGGAAAAGGTTCCTGGACCGTATTGAAATTTATCCGGGGAAAAAGGTTCCTGGACCGTATTGAAATTTATCCGGGAAAAAGGTTCCTGGACCGTATTGAAATTTATCCGGGGAAAAAGGTTCCTGGACCGTATTGAAATTTACCCGGGGAAAAAGGTTCCTGGACCGTATTTAAATTTATCCGGGAAAAAGGTTCCTGGACCGTATTGAAATTTATCCGGGGAAAAAGGTTCCTGGACCGTATTGAAATTTATCCGGGGAAAAGGTTCCTGGACCGTATTGAAATTTATCCGGGAAAAAGGTTCCTGGACCGTATTGAAATTTACCCGGGGAAAAAGGTTCCTGGACCGTATTGAAATTTATCCGGGAAAAAAGGTTCCTGGACCGTATTGAAATTTATCCGGGGAAAAAGGTTCCTGGACCGTATTGAAATTTATCCGGGGAAAAGGTTCCTGGACCGTATTGAAATTTACCCGGAGAAAAAGGTTCCTGGACCGTATTGAAATTTATCCGGGGAAAAAGGTTCCTGGACCGTATTGAAATTTATCCGGGGAAAAAGGTTCCTGGACCGTATTGAAATTTACCCGGGGAAAAAGGTTCCTGGACCGTATTGAAATTTATCCGGGGAAAAAGGTTCCTGGACCGTATTGAAATTTATCCGGGAAAAAGGTTCCTGGACCGTATTGAAATTTACCCGGGAAAAAAGGTTCCTGGACCGTATTGAAATTTATCCGGGGAAAAAGGTTCCTGGACCGTATTGAAATTTACCCGGGGAAAAAGGTTCCTGGACCGTATTGAAATTTATCCGGGAAAAAAGGTTCCTGGACCGTATTGAAATTTATCCGGGAAAAAAGGTTCATGGACCGTATTGAAATTTACCCGGGAAAACAGGTTCCTTTACCGTATTGAAATTTATCCGGAAAACAGGTTCCTGGACCGTATTGAAATTTATCCGGGAAAAAAGGTTCCTGGACCGTATTGAAATTTACCCGGGAAAAAAGGTTCCTGGACCGTATTGAAATTTATCCGGGAAAAAGGTTCCTTTACCGTATTGAAATTTACCCGGGAAAAAAGGTTCCTGGACCGTATTGAAATTTATCCGGGAAAAAGGTTCCTGGACCGTATTGAAATTTATCCGGGAAAAAAGGTTCCTGGACCGTATTGAAATTTATCCGGGGAAAAAGGTTCCTGGACCGTATTGAAATTTACCCGGGGAAAAAGGTTCCTGGACCGTATTGAAATTTATCCGGGAAAAAAGGTTCCTGGACCGTTTTGAAATTTATCCGGGGAAAAAGGTTCCTGGACCGTATTGAAATTTATCCGGGGAAAAGGTTCCTGGACCGTATTGAAATTTATCCGGGGAAAAAGGTTCCTGGACCGTATTGAAATTTATCCGGGAAAAAGGTTCCTGGACCGTATTGAAATTTATCCGGGGAAAAAGGTTCCTGGACCGTATTGAAATTTATCCGGGGAAAAAGGTTCCTGGACCGTATTGAAATTTATCCGGGGAAAAAGGTTCCTGGACCGTATTTAAATTTATCCGGGGAAAAAGGTTCCTGGACCGTATTGAAATTTATCCGGAAAACAGGTTCCTTTACCGTATTGAAATTTATCCGGGAAAAAAGGTTCCTGGACCGTATTGAAATTTATCCGGGGAAAAAGGTTCCTGGACCGTATTGAAATTTATCCGGGGAAAAAGGTTCCTGGACCGTATTTAAATTTATCCGGGGAAAAAGGTTCCTGGACCGTATTGAAATTTATCCGGGAAAAAAGGTTCCTGGACCGTATTGAAATTGATCCGGGGAAAAAGGTTCCTGGACCGTATTGAAATTTATCCGGGGAAAAAGGTTCCTGGACCGTATTTAATTTATCCGGGGAAAAAGGTTCCTGGACCGTATTGAAATTTATCCGGAAAACAGGTTCCTTTACCGTATTGAAATTTATCCGGGAAAAAAGGTTCCTGGACCGTATTGAAATTTATCCGGGGAAAAAGGTTCCTGGACCGTATTGAAATTTACCCGGGGAAAAAGGTTCCTGGACCGTATTGAAATTTATCCGGGAAAAAAGGTTCCTGGACCGTATTGAAATTTATCCGGGGAAAAAGGTTCCTGGACCGTATTGAAATTTATCCGGGGAAAAGGTTCCTGGACCGTATTGAAATTTATCCGGGGAAAAAGGTTCCTGGACCGTATTGAAATTTATCCGGGAAAAAGGTTCCTGGACCGTATTGAAATTTATCCGGGGAAAAAGGTTCCTGGACCGTATTGAAATTTACCCGGGGAAAAAGGTTCCTGGACCGTATTTAAATTTATCCGGGAAAAAGGTTCCTGGACCGTATTGAAATTTATCCGGGGAAAAAGGTTCCTGGACCGTATTGAAATTTATCCGGGGAAAAGGTTCCTGGACCGTATTGAAATTTATCCGGGAAAAAGGTTCCTGGACCGTATTGAAATTTACCCGGGGAAAAAGGTTCCTGGACCGTATTGAAATTTATCCGGGAAAAAAGGTTCCTGGACCGTATTGAAATTTATCCGGGGAAAAAGGTTCCTGGACCGTATTGAAATTTATCCGGGGAAAAGGTTCCTGGACCGTATTGAAATTTACCCGGGGAAAAAGGTTCCTGGACCGTATTGAAATTTATCCGGGGAAAAAGGTTCCTGGACCGTATTGAAATTTATCCGGGGAAAAAGGTTCCTGGACCGTATTGAAATTTACCCGGGGAAAAAGGTTCCTGGACCGTATTGAAATTTATCCGGGGAAAAAGGTTCCTGGACCGTATTGAAATTTATCCGGGAAAAAGGTTCCTGGACCGTATTGAAATTTACCCGGGAAAAAAGGTTCCTGGACCGTATTGAAATTTATCCGGGGAAAAAGGTTCCTGGACCGTATTGAAATTTATCCGGGGAAAAAGGTTCCTGGACCGTATTGAAATTTATCCGGGGAAAAAGGTTCCTGGACCGTATTGAAATTTATCCGGGGAAAAAGGTTCCTGGACCGTATTTAAATTTATCCGGGAAAAAAGGTTCCTGGACCGTATTGAAATTTATCCGGGAAAAAAGGTTCCTGGACCGTATTGAAATTTATCCGGGAAAAAGGTTCCTGGACCGTATTGAAATTTACCCGGGAAAAAAGGTTCCTGGACCGTATTGAAATTTATCCGGGGAAAAAGGTTCCTGGACCGTATTGAAATTTATCCGGGGAAAAAGGTTCCTGGACCGTATTGAAATTTATCCGGGGAAAAAGGTTCCTGGACCGTATTGAAATTTATCCGGGGAAAAAGGTTCCTGGACCGTATTGAAATTTACCCGGGAAAAAAGGTTCCTGGACCGTATTGAAATTTATCCGGGGAAAAAGGTTCCTGGACCGTATTGAAATTTATCCGGGGAAAAAGGTTCCTGGACCGTATTGAAATTTATCCGGGGAAAAAGGTTCCTGGACCGTATTGAAATTTATCCGGGGAAAAAGGTTCCTGGACCGTATTGAAATTTATCCGGGGAAAAAGGTTCCTGGACCGTATTTAAATTTATCCGGGGAAAAAGGTTCCTGGACCGTATTGAAATTTATCCGGAAAACAGGTTCCTTTACCGTATTGAAATTTATCCGGGAAAAAAGGTTCCTGGACCGTATTGAAATTTATCCGGGAAAAAAGGTTCCTGGACCGTAATGAAATTTATCCGGGAAAAAAGGTTCCTGGACCGTATTTAAATTTATCCGGGGAAAAAGGTTCCTGGACCGTATTGAAATTTATCCGGAAAACAGGTTCCTTTACCGTATTGAAATTTATCCGGGGAAAAAGGTTCCTGGACCGTATTGAAATTTATCCGGGGAAAAAGGTTCCTGGACCGTATTTAAATTTATCCGGGGAAAAAGGTTCCTGGACCGTATTTAAATTTATCCGGGAAAAAAGGTTCCTGGACCGTATTGAAATTTATCCGGGGAAAAAGGTTCCTGGACCGTATTGAAATTTATCCGGGGAAAAAGGTTCCTGGACCGTATTTAAATTTATCCGGGAAAAAAGGTTCCTGGACCGTATTGAAATTTATCCGGGGAAAAAGGTTCCTGGACCGTATTGAAATTTATCCGGGGAAAAAGGTTCCTGGACCGTATTGAAATTTATCCGGGGAAAAAGGTTCCTGGACCGTATTGAAATTTACACGGGGAAAAAGGTTCCTGGACCGTATTGAAATTTATCCGGGGAAAAAGGTTCCTGGACCGTATTTAAATTTATCCGTTGAAAAAGGTTCCTGGACCGTATTGAAATTTATCCGGAAAACAGGTTCCTTTACCGTATTGAAATTTATCCGGGAAAAAAGGTTCCTGGACCGTATTGAAATTTATCCGGGAAAAAAGGTTCCTGGACCGTATTGAAATTTATCCGGGAAAAAAGGTTCCTGGACCGTATTGAAATTTATCCGGGAAAAAAGGTTCCTGGACCGTATTGAAATTTACCCGGGAAAAAAGGTTCCTGGACCGTATTGAAATTTATCCGGGGAAAAAGGTTCCTGGACCGTATTGAAATTTATCCGGAAAACAGGTTCCTTTACCGTATTGAAATTTATCCGGGAAAAAAGGTTCATGGACCGTATTGAAATTTACCCGGGAAAACAGGTTCCTTTACCGTATTGAAATTTATCCGGAAAACAGGTTCCTGGACCGTATTGAAATTTATCCGGGAAAAAAGGTTCCTGGACCGTATTGAAATTTACCCGGGAAAAAAGGTTCCTGGACCGTATTGAAATTTATCCGGGAAAAAGGTTCCTTTACCGTATTGAAATTTACCCGGGAAAAAAGGTTCCTGGACCGTATTGAAATTTATCCGGGAAAAAGGTTCCTGGACCGTATTGAAATTTATCCGGGAAAAAAGGTTCCTGGACCGTATTGAAATTTATCCGGGGAAAAAGGTTCCTGGACCGTATTGAAATTTACCCGGGGAAAAAGGTTCCTGGACCGTATTGAAATTTATCCGGGAAAAAAGGTTCCTGGACCGTTTTGAAATTTATCCGGGGAAAAAGGTTCCTGGACCGTATTGAAATTTATCCGGGGAAAAGGTTCCTGGACCGTATTGAAATTTATCCGGGGAAAAAGGTTCCTGGACCGTATTGAAATTTATCCGGGAAAAAGGTTCCTGGACCGTATTGAAATTTATCCGGGGAAAAAGGTTCCTGGACCGTATTGAAATTTATCCGGGGAAAAAGGTTCCTGGACCGTATTGAAATTTATCCGGGGAAAAAGGTTCCTGGACCGTATTTAAATTTATCCGGGGAAAAAGGTTCCTGGACCGTATTGAAATTTATCCGGAAAACAGGTTCCTTTACCGTATTGAAATTTATCCGGGAAAAAAGGTTCCTGGACCGTATTGAAATTTATCCGGGGAAAAAGGTTCCTGGACCGTATTGAAATTTATCCGGGGAAAAAGGTTCCTGGACCGTATTTAAATTTATCCGGGGAAAAAGGTTCCTGGACCGTATTGAAATTTATCCGGGAAAAAAGGTTCCTGGACCGTATTGAAATTGATCCGGGGAAAAAGGTTCCTGGACCGTATTGAAATTTATCCGGGGAAAAAGGTTCCTGGACCGTATTTAAATTTATCCGGGGAAAAAGGTTCCTGGACCGTATTGAAATTTATCCGGAAAACAGGTTCCTTTACCGTATTGAAATTTATCCGGGAAAAAAGGTTCCTGGACCGTATTGAAATTTATCCGGGGAAAAAGGTTCCTGGACCGTATTGAAATTTACCCGGGGAAAAAGGTTCCTGGACCGTATTGAAATTTATCCGGGAAAAAAGGTTCCTGGACCGTATTGAAATTTATCCGGGGAAAAAGGTTCCTGGACCGTATTGAAATTTATCCGGGGAAAAGGTTCCTGGACCGTATTGAAATTTATCCGGGGAAAAAGGTTCCTGGACCGTATTGAAATTTATCCGGGAAAAAGGTTCCTGGACCGTATTGAAATTTATCCGGGGAAAAAGGTTCCTGGACCGTATTGAAATTTACCCGGGGAAAAAGGTTCCTGGACCGTATTTAAATTTATCCGGGAAAAAGGTTCCTGGACCGTATTGAAATTTATCCGGGGAAAAAGGTTCCTGGACCGTATTGAAATTTATCCGGGGAAAAGGTTCCTGGACCGTATTGAAATTTATCCGGGAAAAAGGTTCCTGGACCGTATTGAAATTTACCCGGGGAAAAAGGTTCCTGGACCGTATTGAAATTTATCCGGGAAAAAAGGTTCCTGGACCGTATTGAAATTTATCCGGGGAAAAAGGTTCCTGGACCGTATTGAAATTTATCCGGGGAAAAGGTTCCTGGACCGTATTGAAATTTACCCGGGGAAAAAGGTTCCTGGACCGTATTGAAATTTATCCGGGGAAAAAGGTTCCTGGACCGTATTGAAATTTATCCGGGGAAAAAGGTTCCTGGACCGTATTGAAATTTACCCGGGGAAAAAGGTTCCTGGACCGTATTGAAATTTATCCGGGGAAAAAGGTTCCTGGACCGTATTGAAATTTATCCGGGAAAAAGGTTCCTGGACCGTATTGAAATTTACCCGGGAAAAAAGGTTCCTGGACCGTATTGAAATTTATCCGGGGAAAAAGGTTCCTGGACCGTATTGAAATTTATCCGGGGAAAAAGGTTCCTGGACCGTATTGAAATTTATCCGGGGAAAAAGGTTCCTGGACCGTATTGAAATTTATCCGGGGAAAAAGGTTCCTGGACCGTATTTAAATTTATCCGGGAAAAAAGGTTCCTGGACCGTATTGAAATTTATCCGGGAAAAAAGGTTCCTGGACCGTATTGAAATTTATCCGGGAAAAAGGTTCCTGGACCGTATTGAAATTTACCCGGGAAAAAAGGTTCCTGGACCGTATTGAAATTTATCCGGGGAAAAAGGTTCCTGGACCGTATTGAAATTTATCCGGGGAAAAAGGTTCCTGGACCGTATTGAAATTTATCCGGGGAAAAAGGTTCCTGGACCGTATTGAAATTTATCCGGGGAAAAAGGTTCCTGGACCGTATTGAAATTTACCCGGGAAAAAAGGTTCCTGGACCGTATTGAAATTTATCCGGGGAAAAAGGTTCCTGGACCGTATTGAAATTTATCCGGGGAAAAAGGTTCCTGGACCGTATTGAAATTTATCCGGGGAAAAAGGTTCCTGGACCGTATTGAAATTTATCCGGGGAAAAAGGTTCCTGGACCGTATTGAAATTTATCCGGGGAAAAAGGTTCCTGGACCGTATTTAAATTTATCCGGGGAAAAAGGTTCCTGGACCGTATTGAAATTTATCCGGAAAACAGGTTCCTTTACCGTATTGAAATTTATCCGGGAAAAAAGGTTCCTGGACCGTATTGAAATTTATCCGGGAAAAAAGGTTCCTGGACCGTAATGAAATTTATCCGGGAAAAAAGGTTCCTGGACCGTATTTAAATTTATCCGGGGAAAAAGGTTCCTGGACCGTATTGAAATTTATCCGGAAAACAGGTTCCTTTACCGTATTGAAATTTATCCGGGGAAAAAGGTTCCTGGACCGTATTGAAATTTATCCGGGGAAAAAGGTTCCTGGACCGTATTTAAATTTATCCGGGGAAAAAGGTTCCTGGACCGTATTTAAATTTATCCGGGAAAAAAGGTTCCTGGACCGTATTGAAATTTATCCGGGGAAAAAGGTTCCTGGACCGTATTGAAATTTATCCGGGGAAAAAGGTTCCTGGACCGTATTTAAATTTATCCGGGAAAAAAGGTTCCTGGACCGTATTGAAATTTATCCGGGGAAAAAGGTTCCTGGACCGTATTGAAATTTATCCGGGGAAAAAGGTTCCTGGACCGTATTGAAATTTATCCGGGGAAAAAGGTTCCTGCACCGTATTGAAATTTATCCGGGGAAAAAGGTTCCTGGACCGTATTTAAATTTATCCGGGGAAAAAGGTTCCTGGACCGTATTGAAATTTATCCGGAAAACAGGTTCCTTTACCGTATTGAAATTTATCCGGGAAAAAAGGTTCCTGGACCGTATTGAAATTTATCCGGGGAAAAAGGTTCCTGGACCGTATTGAAATTTATCCGGGGAAAAAGGTTCCTGGACCGTATTGAAATTTATCCGGGAAAAAGGTTCCTGGACCGTATTGAAATTTACCCGGGAAAAAAGGTTCCTGGACCGTATTGAAATTTACCCGGGGAAAAAGGTTTCTGGACCGTATTGAAATTTATCCGGGGAAAAAGGTTCCTGGACCGTATTGAAATTTATCCGGGAAAAAAGGTTCCTGGACCGTATTGAAATTTATCCGGGGAAAAAGGTTCCTGGACCGTATTGAAATTTATCCGGGGAAAAGGTTCCTGGACCGTATTGAAATTTATCCGGGGAAAAAGGTTCCTGGACCGTATTGAAATTTATCCGGGAAAAAGGTTCCTGGACCGTATTGAAATTTATCCGGGGAAAAAGGTTCCTGGACCGTATTGAAATTTACCCGGGGAAAAAGGTTCCTGGACCGTATTTAAATTTATCCGGGAAAAAGGTTCCTGGACCGTATTGAAATTTATCCGGGGAAAAAGGTTCCTGGACCGTATTGAAATTTATCCGGGGAAAAGGTTCCTGGACCGTATTGAAATTTATCCGGGAAAAAGGTTCCTGGACCGTATTGAAATTTACCCGGCGAAAAAGGTTCCTGGACCGTATTGAAATTTATCCGGGAAAAAAGGTTCCTGGACCGTATTGAAATTTATCCGGGGAAAAAGGTTCCTGGACCGTATTGAAATTTATCCGGGGAAAAGGTTCCTGGACCGTATTGAAATTTACCCGGGGAAAAAGGTTCCTGGACCGTATTGAAATTTATCCGGGGAAAAAGGTTCCTGGACCGTATTGAAATTTATCCGGGGAAAAAGGTTCCTGGACCGTATTGAAATTTACCCGGGGAAAAAGGTTCCTGGACCGTATTGAAATTTATCCGGGGAAAAATGTTCCTGGACCGTATTGAAATTTATCCGGGAAAAAGGTTCCTGGACCGTATTGAAATTTACCCGGGAAAAAAGGTTCCTGGACCGTATTGAAATTTATCCGGGGAAAAAGGTTCCTGGACCGTATTGAAATTTATCCGGGGAAAAAGGTTCCTGGACCGTATTGAAATTTATCCGGGGAAAAAGGTTCCTGGACCGTATTGAAATTTATCCGGGGAAAAAGGTTCCTGGACCGTATTTAAATTTATCCGGGAAAAAAGGTTCCTGGACCGTATTGAAATTTATCCGGGAAAAAAGGTTCCTGGACCGTATTGAAATTTATCCGGGAAAAAGGTTCCTGGACCGTATTGAAATTTACCCGGGAAAAAAGGTTCCTGGACCGTATTGAAATTTATCCGGGGAAAAAGGTTCCTGGACCGTATTGAAATTTATCCGGGGAAAAAGGTTCCTGGACCGTATTGAAATTTATCCGGGGAAAAAGGTTCCTGGACCGTATTGAAATTTATCCGGGGAAAAAGGTTCCTGGACCGTATTGAAATTTACCCGGGAAAAAAGGTTCCTGGACCGTATTGAAATTTATCCGGGGAAAAAGGTTCCTGGACCGTATTGAAATTTATCCGGGGAAAAAGGTTCCTGGACCGTATTGAAATTTATCCGGGGAAAAAGGTTCCTGGACCGTATTGAAATTTATCCGGGGAAAAAGGTTCCTGGACCGTATTGAAATTTATCCGGGGAAAAAGGTTCCTGGACCGTATTTAAATTTATCCGGGGAAAAAGGTTCCTGGACCGTATTGAAATTTATCCGGAAAACAGGTTCCTTTACCGTATTGAAATTTATCCGGGAAAAAAGGTTCCTGGACCGTATTGAAATTTATCCGGGAAAAAAGGTTCCTGGACCGTAATGCAATTTATCCGGGAAAAAAGGTTCCTGGACCGTATTTAAATTTATCCGGGGAAAAAGGTTCCTGGACCGTATTGAAATTTATCCGGAAAACAGGTTCCTTTACCGTATTGAAATTTATCCGGGGAAAAAGGTTCCTGGACCGTATTGAAATTTATCCGGGGAAAAAGGTTCCTGGACCGTATTTAAATTTATCCGGGGAAAAAGGTTCCTGGACCGTATTTAAATTTATCCGGGAAAAAAGGTTCCTGGACCGTATTGAAATTTATCCGGGGAAAAAGGTTCCTGGACCGTATTGAAATTTATCCGGGGAAAAAGGTTCCTGGACCGTATTTAAATTTATCCGGGAAAAAAGGTTCATGGACCGTATTGAAATTTATCCGGGGAAAAAGGTTCCTGGACCGTATTGAAATTTATCCGGGGAAAAAGGTTCCTGGACCGTATTGAAATTTATCCGGGGAAAAAGGTTCCTGGACCGTATTGAAATTTACACGGGGAAAAAGGTTCCTGGACCGTATTGAAATTTATCCGGGGAAAAAGGTTCCTGGACCGTATTTAAATTTATCCGGGGAAAAAGGTTCCTGGACCGTATTGAAATTTATCCGGAAAACAGGTTCCTTTACCGTATTGAAATTTATCCGGGAAAAAAGGTTCCTGGACCGTATTGAAATTTATCCGGGAAAAAAGGTTCCTGGACCGTATTGAAATTTATCCGGGAAAAAAGGTTCCTGGACCGTATTGAAATTTATCCGGGAAAAAAGGTTCCTGGACCGTATTGAAATTTACCCGGGAAAAAAGGTTCCTGGACCGTATTGAAATTTATCCGGGGAAAAAGGTTCCTGGACCGTATTGAAATTTATCCGGAAAACAGGTTCCTTTACCGTATTGAAATTTATCCGGGAAAAAAGGTTCATGGACCGTATTGAAATTTACCCGGGAAAACAGGTTCCTTTACCGTATTGAAATTTATCCGGAAAACAGGTTCCTGGACCGTATTGAAATTTATCCGGGAAAAAAGGTTCCTGGACCGTATTGAAATTTACCCGGGAAAAAAGGTTCCTGGACCGTATTGAAATTTATCCGGGAAAAAGGTTCCTTTACCGTATTGAAATTTACCCGGGAAAAAAGGTTCCTGGACCGTATTGAAATTTATCCGGGAAAAAGGTTCCTGGACCGTATTGAAATTTATCCGGGAAAAAAGGTTCCTGGACCGTATTGAAATTTATCCGGGGAAAAAGGTTCCTGGACCGTATTGAAATTTACCCGGGGAAAAAGGTTCCTGGACCGTATTGAAATTTATCCGGGAAAAAAGGTTCCTGGACCGTTTTGAAATTTATCCGGGGAAAAAGGTTCCTGGACCGTATTGAAATTTATCCGGGGAAAAGGTTCCTGGACCGTATTGAAATTTATCCGGGGAAAAAGGTTCCTGGACCGTATTGAAATTTATCCGGGAAAAAGGTTCCTGGACCGTATTGAAATTTATCCGGGGAAAAAGGTTCCTGGACCGTATTGAAATTTATCCGGGGAAAAAGGTTCCTGGACCGTATTGAAATTTATCCGGGGAAAAAGGTTCCTGGACCGTATTTAAATTTATCCGGGGAAAAAGGTTCCTGGACCGTATTGAAATTTATCCGGAAAACAGGTTCCTTTACCGTATTGAAATTTATCCGGGAAAAAAGGTTCCTGGACCGTATTGAAATTTATCCGGGGAAAAAGGTTCCTGGACCGTATTGAAATTTATCCGGGGAAAAAGGTTCCTGGACCGTATTTAAATTTATCCGGGGAAAAAGGTTCCTGGACCGTATTGAAATTTATCCGGGAAAAAAGGTTCCTGGACCGTATTGAAATTGATCCGGGGAAAAAGGTTCCTGGACCGTATTGAAATTTATCCGGGGAAAAAGGTTCCTGGACCGTATTTAAATTTATCCGGGGAAAAAGGTTCCTGGACCGTATTTAAATTTATCCGGAAAACAGGTTCCTTTACCGTATTGAAATTTATCCGGGAAAAAAGGTTCCTGGACCGTATTGAAATTTATCCGGGGAAAAAGGTTCCTGGACCGTATTGAAATTTACCCGGGGAAAAAGGTTCCTGGACCGTATTGAAATTTATCCGGGAAAAAAGGTTCCTGGACCGTATTGAAATTTATCCGGGGAAAAAGGTTCCTGGACCGTATTGAAATTTATCCGGGGAAAAGGTTCCTGGACCGTATTGAAATTTATCCGGGGAAAAAGGTTCCTGGACCGTATTGAAATTTATCCGGGAAAAAGGTTCCTGGACCGTATTGAAATTTATCCGGGGAAAAAGGTTCCTGGACCGTATTGAAATTTACCCGGGGAAAAAGGTTCCTGGACCGTATTTAAATTTATCCGGGAAAAAGGTTCCTGGACCGTATTGAAATTTATCCGGGGAAAAAGGTTCCTGGACCGTATTGAAATTTATCCGGGGAAAAGGTTCCTGGACCGTATTGAAATTTATCCGGGAAAAAGGTTCCTGGACCGTATTGAAATTTACCCGGGGAAAAAGGTTCCTGGACCGTATTGAAATTTATCCGGGAAAAAAGGTTCCTGGACCGTATTGAAATTTATCCGGGGAAAAAGGTTCCTGGACCGTATTGAAATTTATCCGGGGAAAAGGTTCCTGGACCGTATTGAAATTTACCCGGGGAAAAAGGTTCCTGGACCGTATTGAAATTTATCCGGGGAAAAAGGTTCCTGGACCGTATTGAAATTTATCCGGGGAAAAAGGTTCCTGGACCGTATTGAAATTTACCCGGGGAAAAAGGTTCCTGGACCGTATTGAAATTTATCCGGGGAAAAAGGTTCCTGGACCGTATTGAAATTTATCCGGGAAAAAGGTTCCTGGACCGTATTGAAATTTACCCGGGAAAAAAGGTTCCTGGACCGTATTGAAATTTATCCGGGGAAAAAGGTTCCTGGACCGTATTGAAATTTATCCGGGGAAAAAGGTTCCTGGACCGTATTGAAATTTATCCGGGGAAAAAGGTTCCTGGACCGTATTGAAATTTATCCGGGGAAAAAGGTTCCTGGACCGTATTTAAATTTATCCGGGAAAAAAGGTTCCTGGACCGTATTGAAATTTATCCGGGAAAAAAGGTTCCTGGACCGTATTGAAATTTATCCGGGAAAAAGGATCCTGGACCGTATTGAAATTTACCCGGGAAAAAAGGTTCCTGGACCGTATTGAAATTTATCCGGGGAAAAAGGTTCCTGGACCGTATTGAAATTTATCCGGGGAAAAAGGTTCCTGGACCGTATTGAAATTTATCCGGGGAAAAAGGTTCCTGGACCGTATTGAAATTTATCCGGGGAAAAAGGTTCCTGGACCGTATTGAAATTTACCCGGGAAAAAAGGTTCCTGGACCGTATTGAAATTTATCCGGGGAAAAAGGTTCCTGGACCGTATTGAAATTTATCCGGGGAAAAAGGTTCCTGGACCGTATTGAAATTTATCCGGGGAAAAAGGTTCCTGGACCGTATTGAAATTTATCCGGGGAAAAAGGTTCCTGGACCGTATTGAAATTTATCCGGGGAAAAAGGTTCCTGGACCGTATTTAAATTTATCCGGGGAAAAAGGTTCCTGGACCGTATTGAAATTTATCCGGAAAACAGGTTCCTTTACCGTATTGAAATTTATCCGGGAAAAAAGGTTCCTGGACCGTATTGAAATTTATCCGGGAAAAAAGGTTCCTGGACCGTAATGAAATTTATCCGGGAAAAAAGGTTCCTGGACCGTATTTAAATTTATCCGGGGAAAAAGGTTCCTGGACCGTATTGAAATTTATCCGGAAAACAGGTTCCTTTACCGTATTTAAATTTATCCGGGGAAAAAGGTTCCTGGACCGTATTGAAATTTATCCGGGGAAAAAGGTTCCTGGACCGTATTTAAATTTATCCGGGGAAAAAGGTTCCTGGACCGTATTTAAATTTATCCGGGAAAAAAGGTTCCTGGACCGTATTGAAATTTATCCGGGGAAAAAGGTTCCTGGACCGTATTGAAATTTATCCGGGGAAAAAGGTTCCTGGACCGTATTGAAATTTATCCGGGAAAAAAGGTTCCTGGACCGTATTGAAATTTATCCGGGGAAAAAGGTTCCTGGACCGTATTGAAATTTATCCGGGGAAAAAGGTTCCTGGACCGTATTGAAATTTATCCGGGGAAAAAGGTTCCTGGACCGTATTGAAATTTATCCGGGGAAAAAGGTTCCTGGACCGTATTGAAATTTATCCGGGGAAAAAGGTTCCTGGACCGTATTGAAATTTATCCGGGGAAAAAGGTTCCTGGACCGTATTTAAATTTATCCGGGGAAAAAGGTTCCTGGACCGTATTGAAATTTATCCGGAAAACAGGTTGCTTTACCGTATTGAAATTTATCCGGGAAAAAAGGTTCCTGGACCGTATTGAAATTTATCCTGGAAAAAAGGTTCCTGGACCGTATTGAAATTTATCCGGGGAAAAAGGTTCCTGGACCGTATTTAAATTTATCCGGGGAAAAAGGTTCCTGGACCGTATTGAAATTTATCCGGAAAACAGGTTCCTTTACCGTATTGAAATTTATCCGGGGAAAAAGGTTCCTGGACCGTATTGAAATTTATCCGGGGAAAAAGGTTCCTGGACCGTATTTAAATTTATCCGGGGAAAAAGGTTCCTGGACCGTATTTAAATTTATCCGGGAAAAAAGGTTCCTGGACCGTATTGAAATTTATCCGGGGAAAAAGGTTCCTGGACCGTATTGAAATTTATCCGGGAAAAAAGGTTCCTGGACCGTTTTGAAATTTATCCGGGGAAAAAGGTTCCTGGACCGTATTGAAATTTATCCGGGGAAAAAGGTTCCTGGACCGTATTTAAATTTATCCGGGGAAAAAGGTTCCTGGACCGTATTGAAATTTATCCGGAAAACAGGTTCCTTTACCGTATTGAAATTTATCCGGGAAAAAAGGTTCCTGGACCGTATTGAAATTTATCCGGGGAAAAAGGTTCCTGGACCGTATTGAAATTTATCCGGGGAAAAAGGTTCCTGGACCGTATTGAAATTTATCCGGGAAAAAGGTTCCTGGACCGTATTGAAATTTACCCGGGAAAAAAGGTTCCTGGACCGTATTGAAATTTACCCGGGGAAAAAGGTTTCTGGACCGTATTGAAATTTATCCGGGGAAAAAGGTTCCTGGACCGTATTGAAATTTATCCGGGGAAAAAGGTTCCTGGACCGTATTGAAATTTATCCGGGGAAAAAGTTTCCTGGACCGTATTTAAATTTATCCGGGAAAAAGGTTCCTGGACCGTATTGAAATTTACCCGGGGAAAAAGGTTCCTGGACCGTATTGAAATTTATCCGGGGAAAAAGGTTCCTGGACCGTATTGAAATTTATCCGGGAAAAAGGTTCCTGGACCGTATTGAAATTTACCCGGGAAAAAAGGTTCCTGGACCGTATTGAAATTTATCCGGGGAAAAAGGTTCCTGGACCGTATTGAAATTTATCCGGGGAAAAAGGTTCCTGGACCGTATTGAAATTTATCCGGGGAAAAAGGTTCCTGGACCGTATTGAAATTTATCCGGGGAAAAAGGTTCCTGGACCGTATTGAAATTTATCCGGGGAAAAAGGTTCCTGGACCGTATTGAAATTTATCCGGGGAAAAAGGTTCCTGGACCGTATTTAAATTTATCCGGGGAAAAAGGTTCCTGGACCGTATTGAAATTTATCCGGAAAACAGGTTGCTTTACCGTATTGAAATTTATCCGGGAAAAAAGGTTCCTGGACCGTATTGAAATTTATCCGGGAAAAAAGGTTCCTGGACCGTATTGAAATTTATCCGGGGAAAAAGGTTCCTGGACCGTATTTAAATTTATCCGGGGAAAAAGGTTCCTGGACCGTATTGAAATTTATCCGGAAAACAGGTTCCTTTACCGTATTGAAATTTATCCGGGGAAAAAGGTTCCTGGACCGTATTGAAATTTATCCGGGGAAAAAGGCTTCTGGACCGTATTTAAATTTATCCGGGGAAAAAGGTTCCTGGACCGTATTTAAATTTATCCGGGAAAAAAGGTTCCTGGACCGTATTGAAATTTATCCGGGGAAAAAGGTTCCTGGACCGTATTGAAATTTATCCGGGGAAAAAGGTTCCTGGACCGTATTTAAATTTATCCGGGAAAAAAGGTTCCTGGACCGTATTGAAATTTATCCGGGGAAAAAGGTTCCTGGACCGTATTGAAATTTATCCGGGGAAAAGGTTCCTGGACCGTATTGAAATTTATCCGGGAAAAAGGTTCCTGGACCGTATTGAAATTTACCCGGCGAAAAAGGTTCCTGGACCGTATTGAAATTTATCCGGGAAAAAAGGTTCCTGGACCGTATTGAAATTTATCCGGGGAAAAAGGTTCCTGGACCGTATTGAAATTTATCCGGGGAAAAGGTTCCTGGACCGTATTGAAATTTACCCGGGGAAAAAGGTTCCTGGACCGTATTGAAATTTATCCGGGGAAAAAGGTTCCTGGACCGTATTGAAATTTATCCGGGGAAAAAGGTTCCTGGACCGTATTGAAATTTACCCGGGGAAAAAGGTTCCTGGACCGTATTGAAATTTATCCGGGGAAAAATGTTCCTGGACCGTATTGAAATTTATCCGGGAAAAAGGTTCCTGGACCGTATTGAAATTTACCCGGGAAAAAAGGTTCCTGGACCGTATTGAAATTTATCCGGGGAAAAAGGTTCCTGGACCGTATTGAAATTTATCCGGGGAAAAAGGTTCCTGGACCGTATTGAAATTTATCCGGGGAAAAAGGTTCCTGGACCGTATTGAAATTTATCCGGGGAAAAAGGTTCCTGGACCGTATTTAAATTTATCCGGGAAAAAAGGTTCCTGGACCGTATTGAAATTTATCCGGGAAAAAAGGTTCCTGGACCGTATTGAAATTTATCCGGGAAAAAGGTTCCTGGACCGTATTGAAATTTACCCGGGAAAAAAGGTTCCTGGACCGTATTGAAATTTATCCGGGGAAAAAGGTTCCTGGACCGTATTGAAATTTATCCGGGGAAAAAGGTTCCTGGACCGTATTGAAATTTATCCGGGGAAAAAGGTTCCTGGACCGTATTGAAATTTATCCGGGGAAAAAGGTTCCTGGACCGTATTGAAATTTACCCGGGAAAAAAGGTTCCTGGACCGTATTGAAATTTATCCGGGGAAAAAGGTTCCTGGACCGTATTGAAATTTATCCGGGGAAAAAGGTTCCTGGACCGTATTGAAATTTATCCGGGGAAAAAGGTTCCTGGACCGTATTGAAATTTATCCGGGGAAAAAGGTTCCTGGACCGTATTGAAATTTATCCGGGGAAAAAGGTTCCTGGACCGTATTTAAATTTATCCGGGGAAAAAAGTTCCTGGACCGTATTGAAATTTATCCGGAAAACAGGTTCCTTTACCGTATTGAAATTTATCCGGGAAAAAAGGTTCCTGGACCGTATTGAAATTTATCCGGGAAAAAAGGTTCCTGGACCGTAATGCAATTTATCCGGGAAAAAAGGTTCCTGGACCGTATTTAAATTTATCCGGGGAAAAAGGTTCCTGGACCGTATTGAAATTTATCCGGAAAACAGGTTCCTTTACCGTATTGAAATTTATCCGGGGAAAAAGGTTCCTGGACCGTATTGAAATTTATCCGGGGAAAAAGGTTCCTGGACCGTATTTAAATTTATCCGGGGAAAAAGGTTCCTGGACCGTATTTAAATTTATCCGGGAAAAAAGGTTCCTGGACCGTATTGAAATTTATCCGGGGAAAAAGGTTCCTGGACCGTATTGAAATTTATCCGGGGAAAAAGGTTCCTGGACCGTATTTAAATTTATCCGGGAAAAAAGGTTCCTGGACCGTATTGAAATTTATCCGGGGAAAAAGGTTCCTGGACCGTATTGAAATTTATCCGGGGAAAAAGGTTCCTGGACCGTATTGAAATTTATCCGGGGAAAAAGGTTCCTGGACCGTATTGAAATTTACACGGGGAAAAAGGTTCCTGGACCGTATTGAAATTTATCCGGGGAAAAAGGTTCCTGGACCGTATTTAAATTTATCCGGGGAAAAAGGTTCCTGGACCGTATTGAAATTTATCCGGAAAACAGGTTCCTTTACCGTATTGAAATTTATCCGGGAAAAAAGGTTCCTGGACCGTATTGAAATTTATCCGGGAAAAAAGGTTCCTGGACCGTATTGAAATTTATCCGGGAAAAAAGGTTCCTGGACCGTATTGAAATTTATCCGGGAAAAAAGGTTCCTGGACCGTATTGAAATTTACCCGGGAAAAAAGGTTCCTGGACCGTATTGAAATTTATCCGGGGAAAAAGGTTCCTGGACCGTATTGAAATTTATCCGGAAAACAGGTTCCTTTACCGTATTGAAATTTATCCGGGAAAAAAGGTTCATGGACCGTATTGAAATTTACCCGGGAAAACAGGTTCCTTTACCGTATTGAAATTTATCCGGAAAACAGGTTCCTGGACCGTATTGAAATTTATCCGGGAAAAAAGGTTCCTGGACCGTATTGAAATTTACCCGGGAAAAAAGGTTCCTGGACCGTATTGAAATTTATCCGGGAAAAAGGTTCCTTTACCGTATTGAAATTTACCCGGGAAAAAAGGTTCCTGGACCGTATTGAAATTTATCCGGGAAAAAGGTTCCTGGACCGTATTGAAATTTATCCGGGAAAAAAGGTTCCTGGACCGTATTGAAATTTATCCGGGGAAAAAGGTTCCTGGACCGTATTGAAATTTACCCGGGGAAAAAGGTTCCTGGACCGTATTGAAATTTATCCGGGAAAAAAGGTTCCTGGACCGTTTTGAAATTTATCCGGGGAAAAAGGTTCCTGGACCGTATTGAAATTTATCCGGGGAAAAGGTTCCTGGACCGTATTGAAATTTATCCGGGGAAAAAGGTTCCTGGACCGTATTGAAATTTATCCGGGAAAAAGGTTCCTGGACCGTATTGAAATTTATCCGGGGAAAAAGGTTCCTGGACCGTATTGAAATTTATCCGGGGAAAAAGGTTCCTGGACCGTATTGAAATTTATCCGGGGAAAAAGGTTCCTGGACCGTATTTAAATTTATCCGGGGAAAAAGGTTCCTGGACCGTATTGAAATTTATCCGGAAAACAGGTTCCTTTACCGTATTGAAATTTATCCGGGAAAAAAGGTTCCTGGACCGTATTGAAATTTATCCGGGGAAAAAGGTTCCTGGACCGTATTGAAATTTATCCGGGGAAAAAGGTTCCTGGACCGTATTT
The DNA here is from genome assembly GCF_977018435.1 of Lepisma saccharinum. NCBI lineage: Eukaryota > Metazoa > Arthropoda > Insecta > Zygentoma > Lepismatidae > Lepisma > Lepisma saccharinum. The sequence continues at coordinate 22,139,913 of NC_139256.1, read as the reverse complement.
AAATTTATCCGGGGAAAAAGGTTCCTGGACCGTATTGAAATTTATCCGGGAAAAAAGGTTCCTGGACCGTATTGAAATTGATCCGGGGAAAAAGGTTCCTGGACCGTATTGAAATTTATCCGGGGAAAAAGGTTCCTGGACCGTATTTAAATTTATCCGGGGAAAAAGGTTCCTGGACCGTATTTAAATTTATCCGGAAAACAGGTTCCTTTACCGTATTGAAATTTATCCGGGAAAAAAGGTTCCTGGACCGTATTGAAATTTATCCGGGGAAAAAGGTTCCTGGACCGTATTGAAATTTACCCGGGGAAAAAGGTTCCTGGACCGTATTGAAATTTATCCGGGAAAAAAGGTTCCTGGACCGTATTGAAATTTATCCGGGGAAAAAGGTTCCTGGACCGTATTGAAATTTATCCGGGGAAAAGGTTCCTGGACCGTATTGAAATTTATCCGGGGAAAAAGGTTCCTGGACCGTATTGAAATTTATCCGGGAAAAAGGTTCCTGGACCGTATTGAAATTTATCCGGGGAAAAAGGTTCCTGGACCGTATTGAAATTTACCCGGGGAAAAAGGTTCCTGGACCGTATTTAAATTTATCCGGGAAAAAGGTTCCTGGACCGTATTGAAATTTATCCGGGGAAAAAGGTTCCTGGACCGTATTGAAATTTATCCGGGGAAAAGGTTCCTGGACCGTATTGAAATTTATCCGGGAAAAAGGTTCCTGGACCGTATTGAAATTTACCCGGGGAAAAAGGTTCCTGGACCGTATTGAAATTTATCCGGGAAAAAAGGTTCCTGGACCGTATTGAAATTTATCCGGGGAAAAAGGTTCCTGGACCGTATTGAAATTTATCCGGAAAACAGGTTCCTTTACCGTATTGAAATTTATCCGGGGAAAAAGGTTCCTGGACCGTATTGAAATTTATCCGGGGAAAAAGGTTCCTGGACCGTATTTAAATTTATCCGGGGAAAAAGGTTCCTGGACCGTATTTAAATTTATCCGGGGAAAAAGGTTCCTGGACCGTATTGAAATTTATCCGGAAAACAGGTTCCTTTACCGTATTGAAATTTATCCGGGAAAAAAGGTTCCTGGACCGTATTGAAATTTATCCGGGAAAAAAGGTTCCTGGACCGTATTGAAATTTATCCGGGAAAAAAGGTTCCTGGACCGTATTGAAATTTATCCGGGAAAAAAGGTTCCTGGACCGTATTGAAATTTACCCGGGAAAAAAGGTTCCTGGACCGTATTGAAATTTATCCGGGGAAAAAGGTTCCTGGACCGTATTGAAATTTATCCGGAAAACAGGTTCCTTTACCGTATTGAAATTTATCCGGGAAAAAAGGTTCATGGACCGTATTGAAATTTACCCGGGAAAACAGGTTCCTTTACCGTATTGAAATTTTTCCGGAAAACAGGTTCCTGGACCGTATTGAAATTTATCCGGGAAAAAAGGTTCCTGGACCGTATTGAAATTTACCCGGGAAAAAAGGTTCCTGGACCGTATTGAAATTTATCCGGGGAAAAAGGTTCCTGGACCGTATTGAAATTTATCCGGGGAAAAAGGTTCCTGGACCGTATTTAAATTTATCCGGGGAAAAAGGTTCCTGGACCGTATTGAAATTTATCCGGGGAAAAAGGTTCCTGGACCGTATTGAAATTTATCCGGGGAAAAAGGTTCCTGGACCGTATTGAAATTTACACGGGGAAAAAGGTTCCTGGACCGTATTGAAATTTATCCGGGGAAAAAGGTTCCTGGACCGTATTTAAATTTATCCGGGGAAAAAGGTTCCTGGACCGTATTGAAATTTATCCGGAAAACAGGTTCCTTTACCGTATTGAAATTTATCCGGGAAAAAAGGTTCCTGGACCGTATTGAAATTTATCCGGGAAAAAAGGTTCCTGGACCGTATTGAAATTTATCCGGGAAAAAAGGTTCCTGGACCGTATTGAAATTTATCCGGGAAAAAAGGTTCCTGGACCGTATTGAAATTTACCCGGGAAAAAAGGTTCCTGGACCGTATTGAAATTTATCCGGGGAAAAAGGTTCCTGGACCGTATTGAAATTTATCCGGAAAACAGGTTCCTTTACCGTATTGAAATTTATCCGGGAAAAAAGGTTCATGGACCGTATTGAAATTTACCCGGGAAAACAGGTTCCTTTACCGTATTGAAATTTATCCGGAAAACAGGTTCCTGGACCGTATTGAAATTTATCCGGGAAAAAAGGTTCCTGGACCGTATTGAAATTTACCCGGGAAAAAAGGTTCCTGGACCGTATTGAAATTTATCCGGGAAAAAGGTTCCTTTACCGTATTGAAATTTACCCGGGAAAAAAGGTTCCTGGACCGTATTGAAATTTATCCGGGAAAAAGGTTCCTGGACCGTATTGAAATTTATCCGGGAAAAAAGGTTCCTGGACCGTATTGAAATTTATCCGGGGAAAAAGGTTCCTGGACCGTATTGAAATTTACCCGGGGAAAAAGGTTCCTGGACCGTATTGAAATTTATCCGGGAAAAAAGGTTCCTGGACCGTTTTGAAATTTATCCGGGGAAAAAGGTTCCTGGACCGTATTGAAATTTATCCGGGGAAAAGGTTCCTGGACCGTATTGAAATTTATCCGGGGAAAAAGGTTCCTGGACCGTATTGAAATTTATCCGGGAAAAAGGTTCCTGGACCGTATTGAAATTTATCCGGGGAAAAAGGTTCCTGGACCGTATTGAAATTTATCCGGGGAAAAAGGTTCCTGGACGGTATTGAAATTTATCCGGGGAAAAAGGTTCCTGGACCGTATTTAAATTTATCCGGGGAAAAAGGTTCCTGGACCGTATTGAAATTTATCCGGAAAACAGGTTCCTTTACCGTATTGAAATTTATCCGGGAAAAAAGGTTCCTGGACCGTATTGAAATTTATCCGGGGAAAAAGGTTCCTGGACCGTATTGAAATTTATCCGGGGAAAAAGGTTCCTGGACCGTATTTAAATTTATCCGGGGAAAAAGGTTCCTGGACCGTATTGAAATTTATCCGGGAAAAAAGGTTCCTGGACCGTATTGAAATTGATCCGGGGAAAAAGGTTCCTGGACCGTATTGAAATTTATCCGGGGAAAAAGGTTCCTGGACCGTATTTAAATTTATCCGGGGAAAAAGGTTCCTGGACCGTATTTAAATTTATCCGGAAAACAGGTTCCTTTACCGTATTGAAATTTATCCGGGAAAAAAGGTTCCTGGACCGTATTGAAATTTATCCGGGGAAAAAGGTTCCTGGACCGTATTGAAATTTACCCGGGGAAAAAGGTTCCTGGACCGTATTGAAATTTATCCGGGAAAAAAGGTTCCTGGACCGTATTGAAATTTATCCGGGGAAAAAGGTTCCTGGACCGTATTGAAATTTATCCGGGGAAAAGGTTCCTGGACCGTATTGAAATTTATCCGGGGAAAAAGGTTCCTGGACCGTATTGAAATTTATCCGGGAAAAAGGTTCCTGGACCGTATTGAAATTTATCCGGGGAAAAAGGTTCCTGGACCGTATTGAAATTTACCCGGGGAAAAAGGTTCCTGGACCGTATTTAAATTTATCCGGGAAAAAGGTTCCTGGACCGTATTGAAATTTATCCGGGGAAAAAGGTTCCTGGACCGTATTGAAATTTATCCGGGGAAAAGGTTCCTGGACCGTATTGAAATTTATCCGGGAAAAAGGTTCCTGGACCGTATTGAAATTTACCCGGGGAAAAAGGTTCCTGGACCGTATTGAAATTTATCCGGGAAAAAAGGTTCCTGGACCGTATTGAAATTTATCCGGGGAAAAAGGTTCCTGGACCGTATTGAAATTTATCCGGAAAACAGGTTCCTTTACCGTATTGAAATTTATCCGGGGAAAAAGGTTCCTGGACCGTATTGAAATTTATCCGGGGAAAAAGGTTCCTGGACCGTATTTAAATTTATCCGGGGAAAAAGGTTCCTGGACCGTATTTAAATTTATCCGGGGAAAAAGGTTCCTGGACCGTATTGAAATTTATCCGGAAAACAGGTTCCTTTACCGTATTGAAATTTATCCGGGAAAAAAGGTTCCTGGACCGTATTGAAATTTATCCGGGAAAAAAGGTTCCTGGACCGTATTGAAATTTATCCGGGAAAAAAGGTTCCTGGACCGTATTGAAATTTATCCGGGAAAAAAGGTTCCTGGACCGTATTGAAATTTACCCGGGAAAAAAGGTTCCTGGACCGTATTGAAATTTATCCGGGGAAAAAGGTTCCTGGACCGTATTGAAATTTATCCGGAAAACAGGTTCCTTTACCGTATTGAAATTTATCCGGGAAAAAAGGTTCATGGACCGTATTGAAATTTACCCGGGAAAACAGGTTCCTTTACCGTATTGAAATTTATCCGGAAAACAGGTTCCTGGACCGTATTGAAATTTATCCGGGAAAAAAGGTTCCTGGACCGTATTGAAATTTACCCGGGAAAAAAGGTTCCTGGACCGTATTGAAATTTATCCGGGAAAAAGGTTCCTTTACCGTATTGAAATTTACCCGGGAAAAAAGGTTCCTGGACCGTATTGAAATTTATCCGGGAAAAAGGTTCCTGGACCGTATTGAAATTTATCCGGGAAAAAAGGTTCCTGGACCGTATTGAAATTTATCCGGGGAAAAAGGTTCCTGGACCGTATTGAAATTTACCCGGGGAAAAAGGTTCCTGGACCGTATTGAAATTTATCCGGGAAAAAAGGTTCCTGGACCGTTTTGAAATTTATCCGGGGAAAAAGGTTCCTGGACCGTATTGAAATTTATCCGGGGAAAAGGTTCCTGGACCGTATTGAAATTTATCCGGGGAAAAAGGTTCCTGGACCGTATTGAAATTTATCCGGGAAAAAGGTTCCTGGACCGTATTGAAATTTATCCGGGGAAAAAGGTTCCTGGACCGTATTGAAATTTATCCGGGGAAAAAGGTTCCTGGACCGTATTGAAATTTATCCGGGGAAAAAGGTTCCTGGACCGTATTTAAATTTATCCGGGGAAAAAGGTTCCTGGACCGTATTGAAATTTATCCGGAAAACAGGTTCCTTTACCGTATTGAAATTTATCCGGGAAAAAAGGTTCCTGGACCGTATTGAAATTTATCCGGGGAAAAAGGTTCCTGGACCGTATTGAAATTTATCCGGGGAAAAAGGTTCCTGGACCGTATTTAAATTTATCCGGGGAAAAAGGTTCCTGGACCGTATTGAAATTTATCCGGGAAAAAAGGTTCCTGGACCGTATTGAAATTGATCCGGGGAAAAAGGTTCCTGGACCGTATTGAAATTTATCCGGGGAAAAAGGTTCCTGGACCGTATTTAAATTTATCCGGGGAAAAAGGTTCCTGGACCGTATTTAAATTTATCCGGAAAACAGGTTCCTTTACCGTATTGAAATTTATCCGGGAAAAAAGGTTCCTGGACCGTATTGAAATTTATCCGGGGAAAAAGGTTCCTGGACCGTATTGAAATTTACCCGGGGAAAAAGGTTCCTGGACCGTATTGAAATTTATCCGGGAAAAAAGGTTCCTGGACCGTATTGAAATTTATCCGGGGAAAAAGGTTCCTGGACCGTATTGAAATTTATCCGGGGAAAAGGTTCCTGGACCGTATTGAAATTTATCCGGGGAAAAAGGTTCCTGGACCGTATTGAAATTTATCCGGGAAAAAGGTTCCTGGACCGTATTGAAATTTATCCGGGGAAAAAGGTTCCTGGACCGTATTGAAATTTACCCGGGGAAAAAGGTTCCTGGACCGTATTTAAATTTATCCGGGAAAAAGGTTCCTGGACCGTATTGAAATTTATCCGGGGAAAAAGGTTCCTGGACCGTATTGAAATTTATCCGGGGAAAAGGTTCCTGGACCGTATTGAAATTTATCCGGGAAAAAGGTTCCTGGACCGTATTGAAATTTACCCGGGGAAAAAGGTTCCTGGACCGTATTGAAATTTATCCGGGAAAAAAGGTTCCTGGACCGTATTGAAATTTATCCGGGGAAAAAGGTTCCTGGACCGTATTGAAATTTATCCGGGGAAAAGGTTCCTGGACCGTATTGAAATTTACCCGGGGAAAAAGGTTCCTGGACCGTATTGAAATTTATCCGGGGAAAAAGGTTCCTGGACCGTATTGAAATTTATCCGGGGAAAAAGGTTCCTGGACCGTATTGAAATTTACCCGGGGAAAAAGGTTCCTGGACCGTATTGAAATTTATCCGGGGAAAAAGGTTCCTGGACCGTATTGAAATTTATCCGGGAAAAAGGTTCCTGGACCGTATTGAAATTTACCCGGGAAAAAAGGTTCCTGGACCGTATTGAAATTTATCCGGGGAAAAAGGTTCCTGGACCGTATTGAAATTTATCCGGGGAAAAAGGTTCCTGGACCGTATTGAAATTTATCCGGGGAAAAAGGTTCCTGGACCGTATTGAAATTTATCCGGGGAAAAAGGTTCCTGGACCGTATTTAAATTTATCCGGGAAAAAAGGTTCCTGGACCGTATTGAAATTTATCCGGGAAAAAAGGTTCCTGGACCGTATTGAAATTTATCCGGGAAAAAGGATCCTGGACCGTATTGAAATTTACCCGGGAAAAAAGGTTCCTGGACCGTATTGAAATTTATCCGGGGAAAAAGGTTCCTGGACCGTATTGAAATTTATCCGGGGAAAAAGGTTCCTGGACCGTATTGAAATTTATCCGGGGAAAAAGGTTCCTGGACCGTATTGAAATTTATCCGGGGAAAAAGGTTCCTGGACCGTATTGAAATTTACCCGGGAAAAAAGGTTCCTGGACCGTATTGAAATTTATCCGGGGAAAAAGGTTCCTGGACCGTATTGAAATTTATCCGGGGAAAAAGGTTCCTGGACCGTATTGAAATTTATCCGGGGAAAAAGGTTCCTGGACCGTATTGAAATTTATCCGGGGAAAAAGGTTCCTGGACCGTATTGAAATTTATCCGGGGAAAAAGGTTCCTGGACCGTATTTAAATTTATCCGGGGAAAAAGGTTCCTGGACCGTATTGAAATTTATCCGGAAAACAGGTTCCTTTACCGTATTGAAATTTATCCGGGAAAAAAGGTTCCTGGACCGTATTGAAATTTATCCGGGAAAAAAGGTTCCTGGACCGTAATGAAATTTATCCGGGAAAAAAGGTTCCTGGACCGTATTTAAATTTATCCGGGGAAAAAGGTTCCTGGACCGTATTGAAATTTATCCGGAAAACAGGTTCCTTTACCGTATTTAAATTTATCCGGGGAAAAAGGTTCCTGGACCGTATTGAAATTTATCCGGGGAAAAAGGTTCCTGGACCGTATTTAAATTTATCCGGGGAAAAAGGTTCCTGGACCGTATTTAAATTTATCCGGGAAAAAAGGTTCCTGGACCGTATTGAAATTTATCCGGGGAAAAAGGTTCCTGGACCGTATTGAAATTTATCCGGGGAAAAAGGTTCCTGGACCGTATTGAAATTTATCCGGGAAAAAAGGTTCCTGGACCGTATTGAAATTTATCCGGGGAAAAAGGTTCCTGGACCGTATTGAAATTTATCCGGGGAAAAAGGTTCCTGGACCGTATTGAAATTTATCCGGGGAAAAAGGTTCCTGGACCGTATTGAAATTTATCCGGGGAAAAAGGTTCCTGGACCGTATTGAAATTTATCCGGGGAAAAAGGTTCCTGGACCGTATTGAAATTTATCCGGGGAAAAAGGTTCCTGGACCGTATTTAAATTTATCCGGGGAAAAAGGTTCCTGGACCGTATTGAAATTTATCCGGAAAACAGGTTGCTTTACCGTATTGAAATTTATCCGGGAAAAAAGGTTCCTGGACCGTATTGAAATTTATCCTGGAAAAAAGGTTCCTGGACCGTATTGAAATTTATCCGGGGAAAAAGGTTCCTGGTCCGTATTTAAATTTATCCGGGGAAAAAGGTTCCTGGACCGTATTGAAATTTATCCGGAAAACAGGTTCCTTTACCGTATTGAAATTTATCCGGGGAAAAAGGTTCCTGGACCGTATTGAAATTTATCCGGGGAAAAAGGTTCCTGGACCGTATTTAAATTTATCCGGGGAAAAAGGTTCCTGGACCGTATTTAAATTTATCCGGGAAAAAAGGTTCCTGGACCGTATTGAAATTTATCCGGGGAAAAAGGTTCCTGGACCGTATTGAAATTTATCCGGGAAAAAAGGTTCCTGGACCGTTTTGAAATTTATCCGGGGAAAAAGGTTCCTGGACCGTATTGAAATTTATCCGGGGAAAAAGGTTCCTGGACCGTATTTAAATTTATCCGGGGAAAAAGGTTCCTGGACCGTATTGAAATTTATCCGGAAAACAGGTTCCTTTACCGTATTGAAATTTATCCGGGAAAAAAGGTTCCTGGACCGTATTGAAATTTATCCGGGGAAAAAGGTTCCTGGACCGTATTGAAATTTATCCGGGGAAAAAGGTTCCTGGACCGTATTGAAATTTATCCGGGAAAAAGGTTCCTGGACCGTATTGAAATTTACCCGGGAAAAAAGGTTCCTGGACCGTATTGAAATTTACCCGGGGAAAAAGGTTTCTGGACCGTATTGAAATTTATCCGGGGAAAAAGGTTCCTGGACCGTATTGAAATTTATCCGGGGAAAAAGGTTCCTGGACCGTATTGAAATTTATCCGGGGAAAAAGTTTCCTGGACCGTATTTAAATTTATCCGGGAAAAAGGTTCCTGGACCGTATTGAAATTTACCCGGGGAAAAAGGTTCCTGGACCGTATTGAAATTTATCCGGGGAAAAAGGTTCCTGGACCGTATTGAAATTTATCCGGGAAAAAGGTTCCTGGACCGTATTGAAATTTACCCGGGAAAAAAGGTTCCTGGACCGTATTGAAATTTATCCGGGGAAAAAGGTTCCTGGACCGTATTGAAATTTATCCGGGGAAAAAGGTTCCTGGACCGTATTGAAATTTATCCGGGGAAAAAGGTTCCTGGACCGTATTGAAATTTATCCGGGGAAAAAGGTTCCTGGACCGTATTGAAATTTATCCGGGGAAAAAGGTTCCTGGACCGTATTGAAATTTATCCGGGGAAAAAGGTTCCTGGACCGTATTTAAATTTATCCGGGGAAAAAGGTTCCTGGACCGTATTGAAATTTATCCGGAAAACAGGTTGCTTTACCGTATTGAAATTTATCCGGGAAAAAAGGTTCCTGGACCGTATTGAAATTTATCCGGGAAAAAAGGTTCCTGGACCGTATTGAAATTTATCCGGGGAAAAAGGTTCCTGGACCGTATTTAAATTTATCCGGGGAAAAAGGTTCCTGGACCGTATTGAAATTTATCCGGAAAACAGGTTCCTTTACCGTATTGAAATTTATCCGGGGAAAAAGGTTCCTGGACCGTATTGAAATTTATCCGGGGAAAAAGGCTTCTGGACCGTATTTAAATTTATCCGGGGAAAAAGGTTCCTGGACCGTATTTAAATTTATCCGGGAAAAAAGGTTCCTGGACCGTATTGAAATTTATCCGGGGAAAAAGGTTCCTGGACCGTATTGAAATTTATCCGGGGAAAAAGGTTCCTGGACCGTATTTAAATTTATCCGGGAAAAAAGGTTCCTGGACCGTATTGAAATTTATCCGGGGAAAAAGGTTCCTGGACCGTATTGAAATTTATCCGGGGAAAAGGTTCCTGGACCGTATTGAAATTTATCCGGGAAAAAGGTTCCTGGACCGTATTGAAATTTACCCGGCGAAAAAGGTTCCTGGACCGTATTGAAATTTATCCGGGAAAAAAGGTTCCTGGACCGTATTGAAATTTATCCGGGGAAAAAGGTTCCTGGACCGTATTGAAATTTATCCGGGGAAAAGGTTCCTGGACCGTATTGAAATTTACCCGGGGAAAAAGGTTCCTGGACCGTATTGAAATTTATCCGGGGAAAAAGGTTCCTGGACCGTATTGAAATTTATCCGGGGAAAAAGGTTCCTGGACCGTATTGAAATTTACCCGGGGAAAAAGGTTCCTGGACCGTATTGAAATTTATCCGGGGAAAAATGTTCCTGGACCGTATTGAAATTTATCCGGGAAAAAGGTTCCTGGACCGTATTGAAATTTACCCGGGAAAAAAGGTTCCTGGACCGTATTGAAATTTATCCGGGGAAAAAGGTTCCTGGACCGTATTGAAATTTATCCGGGGAAAAAGGTTCCTGGACCGTATTGAAATTTATCCGGGGAAAAAGGTTCCTGGACCGTATTGAAATTTATCCGGGGAAAAAGGTTCCTGGACCGTATTTAAATTTATCCGGGAAAAAAGGTTCCTGGACCGTATTGAAATTTATCCGGGAAAAAAGGTTCCTGGACCGTATTGAAATTTATCCGGGAAAAAGGTTCCTGGACCGTATTGAAATTTACCCGGGAAAAAAGGTTCCTGGACCGTATTGAAATTTATCCGGGGAAAAAGGTTCCTGGACCGTATTGAAATTTATCCGGGGAAAAAGGTTCCTGGACCGTATTGAAATTTATCCGGGGAAAAAGGTTCCTGGACCGTATTGAAATTTATCCGGGGAAAAAGGTTCCTGGACCGTATTGAAATTTACCCGGGAAAAAAGGTTCCTGGACCGTATTGAAATTTATCCGGGGAAAAAGGTTCCTGGACCGTATTGAAATTTATCCGGGGAAAAAGGTTCCTGGACCGTATTGAAATTTATCCGGGGAAAAAGGTTCCTGGACCGTATTGAAATTTATCCGGGGAAAAAGGTTCCTGGACCGTATTGAAATTTATCCGGGGAAAAAGGTTCCTGGACCGTATTTAAATTTATCCGGGGAAAAAAGTTCCTGGACCGTATTGAAATTTATCCGGAAAACAGGTTCCTTTACCGTATTGAAATTTATCCGGGAAAAAAGGTTCCTGGACCGTATTGAAATTTATCCGGGAAAAAAGGTTCCTGGACCGTAATGCAATTTATCCGGGAAAAAAGGTTCCTGGACCGTATTTAAATTTATCCGGGGAAAAAGGTTCCTGGACCGTATTGAAATTTATCCGGAAAACAGGTTCCTTTACCGTATTGAAATTTATCCGGGGAAAAAGGTTCCTGGACCGTATTGAAATTTATCCGGGGAAAAAGGTTCCTGGACCGTATTTAAATTTATCCGGGGAAAAAGGTTCCTGGACCGTATTAAAATTTATCCGGGAAAAAAGGTTCCTGGACCGTATTGAAATTTATCCGGGGAAAAAGGTTCCTGGACCGTATTGAAATTTATCCGGGGAAAAAGGTTCCTGGACCGTATTTAAATTTATCCGGGAAAAAAGGTTCCTGGACCGTATTGAAATTTATCCGGGGAAAAAGGTTCCTGGACCGTATTGAAATTTATCCGGGGAAAAAGGTTCCTGGACCGTATTGAAATTTATCCGGGGAAAAAGGTTCCTGGACCGTATTGAAATTTACACGGGGAAAAAGGTTCCTGGACCGTATTGAAATTTATCCGGGGAAAAAGGTTCCTGGACCGTATTTAAATTTATCCGGGGAAAAAGGTTCCTGGACCGTATTGAAATTTATCCGGAAAACAGGTTCCTTTACCGTATTGAAATTTATCCGGGAAAAAAGGTTCCTGGACCGTATTGAAATTTATCCGGGAAAAAAGGTTCCTGGACCGTATTGAAATTTATCCGGGAAAAAAGGTTCCTGGACCGTATTGAAATTTATCCGGGAAAAAAGGTTCCTGGACCGTATTGAAATTTACCCGGGAAAAAAGGTTCCTGGACCGTATTGAAATTTATCCGGGGAAAAAGGTTCCTGGACCGTATTGAAATTTATCCGGAAAACAGGTTCCTTTACCGTATTGAAATTTATCCGGGAAAAAAGGTTCATGGACCGTATTGAAATTTACCCGGGAAAACAGGTTCCTTTACCGTATTGAAATTTATCCGGAAAACAGGTTCCTGGACCGTATTGAAATTTATCCGGGAAAAAAGGTTCCTGGACCGTATTGAAATTTACCCGGGAAAAAAGGTTCCTGGACCGTATTGAAATTTATCCGGGAAAAAGGTTCCTTTACCGTATTGAAATTTACCCGGGAAAAAAGGTTCCTGGACCGTATTGAAATTTATCCGGGAAAAAGGTTCCTGGACCGTATTGAAATTTATCCGGGAAAAAAGGTTCCTGGACCGTATTGAAATTTATCCGGGGAAAAAGGTTCCTGGACCGTATTGAAATTTACCCGGGGAAAAAGGTTCCTGGACCGTATTGAAATTTATCCGGGAAAAAAGGTTCCTGGACCGTTTTGAAATTTATCCGGGGAAAAAGGTTCCTGGACCGTATTGAAATTTATCCGGGGAAAAGGTTCCTGGACCGTATTGAAATTTATCCGGGGAAAAAGGTTCCTGGACCGTATTGAAATTTATCCGGGAAAAAGGTTCCTGGACCGTATTGAAATTTATCCGGGGAAAAAGGTTCCTGGACCGTATTGAAATTTATCCGGGGAAAAAGGTTCCTGGACCGTATTGAAATTTATCCGGGGAAAAAGGTTCCTGGACCGTATTTAAATTTATCCGGGGAAAAAGGTTCCTGGACCGTATTGAAATTTATCCGGAAAACAGGTTCCTTTACCGTATTGAAATTTATCCGGGAAAAAAGGTTCCTGGACCGTATTGAAATTTATCCGGGGAAAAAGGTTCCTGGACCGTATTGAAATTTATCCGGGGAAAAAGGTTCCTGGACCGTATTTAAATTTATCCGGGGAAAAAGGTTCCTGGACCGTATTGAAATTTATCCGGGAAAAAAGGTTCCTGGACCGTATTGAAATTGATCCGGGGAAAAAGGTTCCTGGACCGTATTGAAATTTATCCGGGGAAAAAGGTTCCTGGACCGTATTTAAATTTATCCGGGGAAAAAGGTTCCTGGACCGTATTTAAATTTATCCGGAAAACAGGTTCCTTTACCGTATTGAAATTTATCCGGGAAAAAAGGTTCCTGGACCGTATTGAAATTTATCCGGGGAAAAAGGTTCCTGGACCGTATTGAAATTTACCCGGGGAAAAAGGTTCCTGGACCGTATTGAAATTTATCCGGGAAAAAAGGTTCCTGGACCGTATTGAAATTTATCCGGGGAAAAAGGTTCCTGGACCGTATTGAAATTTATCCGGGGAAAAGGTTCCTGGACCGTATTGAAATTTATCCGGGGAAAAAGGTTCCTGGACCGTATTGAAATTTATCCGGGAAAAAGGTTCCTTGACCGTATTGAAATTTATCCGGGGAAAAAGGTTCCTGGACCGTATTGAAATTTACCCGGGGAAAAAGGTTCCTGGACCGTATTTAATTTTATCCGGGAAAAAGGTTCCTGGACCGTATTGAAATTTATCCGGGGAAAAAGGTTCCTGGACCGTATTGAAATTTATCCGGGGAAAAGGTTCCTGGACCGTATTGAAATTTATCCGGGAAAAAGGTTCCTGGACCGTATTGAAATTTACCCGGGGAAAAAGGTTCCTGGACCGTATTGAAATTTATCCGGGAAAAAAGGTTCCTGGACCGTATTGAAATTTATCCGGGGAAAAAGGTTCCTGGACCGTATTGAAATTTATCCGGGGAAAAGGTTCCTGGACCGTATTGAAATTTACCCGGGGAAAAAGGTTCCTGGACCGTATTGAAATTTATCCGGGGAAAAAGGTTCCTGGACCGTATTGAAATTTATCCGGGGAAAAAGGTTCCTGGACCGTATTGAAATTTACCCGGGGAAAAAGGTTCCTGGACCGTATTGAAATTTATCCGGGGAAAAAGGTTCCTGGACCGTATTGAAATTTATCCGGGAAAAAGGTTCCTGGACCGTATTGAAATTTACCCGGGAAAAAAGGTTCCTGGACCGTATTGAAATTTATCCGGGGAAAAAGGTTCCTGGACCGTATTGAAATTTATCCGGGGAAAAAGGTTCCTGGACCGTATTGAAATTTATCCGGGGAAAAAGGTTCCTGGACCGTATTGAAATTTATCCGGGGAAAAAGGTTCCTGGACCGTATTTAAATTTATCCGGGAAAAAAGGTTCCTGGACCGTATTGAAATTTATCCGGGAAAAAAGGTTCCTGGACCGTATTGAAATTTATCCGGGAAAAAGGATCCTGGACCGTATTGAAATTTACCCGGGAAAAAAGGTTCCTGGACCGTATTGAAATTTATCCGGGGAAAAAGGTTCCTGGACCGTATTGAAATTTATCCGGGGAAAAAGGTTCCTGGACCGTATTGAAATTTATCCGGGGAAAAAGGTTCCTGGACCGTATTGAAATTTATCCGGGGAAAAAGGTTCCTGGACCGTATTGAAATTTACCCGGGAAAAAAGGTTCCTGGACCGTATTGAAATTTATCCGGGGAAAAAGGTTCCTGGACCGTATTTAAATTTATCCGGGGAAAAAGGTTCCTGGACCGTATTGAAATTTATCCGGAAAACAGGTTCCTTTACCGTATTGAAATTTATCCGGGAAAAAAGGTTCCTGGACCGTATTGAAATTTATCCGGGGAAAAAGGTTCCTGGACCGTATTGAAATTTATCCGGGGAAAAAGGTTCCTGGACCGTATTGAAATTTATCCGGGAAAAAGGTTCCTGGACCGTATTGAAATTTACCCGGGAAAAAAGGTTCCTGGACCGTATTGAAATTTATCCGGGGAAAAAGGTTCCTGGACCGTATTGAAATTTATCCGGGGAAAAAGGTTCCTGCACCGTATTGAAATTTATCCGGGGAAAAAGGTTCCTGGACCGTATTTAAATTTATCCGGGGAAAAAGGTTCCTGGACCGTATTGAAATTTATCCGGAAAACAGGTTCCTTTACCGTATTGAAATTTATCCGGGAAAAAAGGTTCCTGGACCGTATTGAAATTTATCCGGGGAAAAAGGTTCCTGGACCGTATTGAAATTTATCCGGGGAAAAAGGTTCCTGGACCGTATTGAAATTTATCCGGGAAAAAGGTTCCTGGACCGTATTGAAATTTACCCGGGAAAAAGGTTCCTGGACCGTATTGAAATTTACCCGGGGAAAAAGGTTTCTGGACCGTATTGAAATTTATCCGGGGAAAAAGGTTCCTGGACCGTATTGAAATTTATCCGGGAAAAAAGGTTCCTGGACCGTATTGAAATTTATCCGGGGAAAAAGGTTCCTGGACCGTATTGAAATTTATCCGGGGAAAAGGTTCCTGGACCGTATTGAAATTTATCCGGGGAAAAAGGTTCCTGGACCGTATTGAAATTTATCCGGGAAAAAGGTTCCTGGACCGTATTGAAATTTATCCGGGGAAAAAGGTTCCTGGACCGTATTGAAATTTACCCGGGGAAAAAGGTTCCTGGACCGTATTTAAATTTATCCGGGAAAAAGGTTCCTGGACCGTATTGAAATTTATCCGGGGAAAAAGGTTCCTGGACCGTATTGAAATTTATCCGGGGAAAAGGTTCCTGGACCGTATTGAAATTTATCCGGGAAAAAGGTTCCTGGACCGTATTGAAATTTACCCGGCGAAAAAGGTTCCTGGACCGTATTGAAATTTATCCGGGAAAAAAGGTTCCTGGACCGTATTGAAATTTATCCGGGGAAAAAGGTTCCTGGACCGTATTGAAATTTATCCGGGGAAAAGGTTCCTGGACCGTATTGAAATTTACCCGGGGAAAAAGGTTCCTGGACCGTATTGAAATTTATCCGGGGAAAAAGGTTCCTGGACCGTATTGAAATTTATCCGGGGAAAAAGGTTCCTGGACCGTATTGAAATTTACCCGGGGAAAAAGGTTCCTGGACCGTATTGAAATTTATCCGGGGAAAAATGTTCCTGGACCGTATTGAAATTTATCCGGGAAAAAGGTTCCTGGACCGTATTGAAATTTACCCGGGAAAAAAGGTTCCTGGACCGTATTGAAATTTATCCGGGGAAAAAGGTTCCTGGACCGTATTGAAATTTATCCGGTGAAAAAGGTTCCTGGACCGTATTGAAATTTATCCGGGGAAAAAGGTTCCTGGACCGTATTGAAATTTATCCGGGGAAAAAGGTTCCTGGACCGTATTTAAATTTATCCGGGAAAAAAGGTTCCTGGACCGTATTGAAATTTATCCGGGAAAAAAGGTTCCTGGACCGTATTGAAATTTATCCGGGAAAAAGGTTCCTGGACCGTATTGAAATTTACCCGGGAAAAAAGGTTCCTGGACCGTATTGAAATTTATCCGGGGAAAAAGGTTCCTGGACCGTATTGAAATTTATCCGGGGAAAAAGGTTCCTGGACCGTATTGAAATTTATCCGGGGAAAAAGGTTCCTGGACCGTATTGAAATTTATCCGGGGAAAAAGGTTCCTGGACCGTATTGAAATTTACCCGGGAAAAAAGGTTCCTGGACCGTATTGAAATTTATCCGGGGAAAAAGGTTCCTGGACCGTATTGAAATTTATCCGGGGAAAAAGGTTCCTGGACCGTATTGAAATTTATCCGGGGAAAAAGGTTCCTGGACCGTATTGAAATTTATCCGGGGAAAAAGGTTCCTGGACCGTATTGAAATTTATCCGGGGAAAAAGGTTCCTGGACCGTATTTAAATTTATCCGGGGAAAAAAGTTCCTGGACCGTATTGAAATTTATCCGGAAAACAGGTTCCTTTACCGTATTGAAATTTATCCGGGAAAAAAGGTTCCTGGACCGTATTGAAATTTATCCGGGAAAAAAGGTTCCTGGACCGTAATGCAATTTATCCGGGAAAAAAGGTTCCTGGACCGTATTTAAATTTATCCGGGGAAAAAGGTTCCTGGACCGTATTGAAATTTATCCGGAAAACAGGTTCCTTTACCGTATTGAAATTTATCCGGGGAAAAAGGTTCCTGGACCGTATTGAAATTTATCCGGGGAAAAAGGTTCCTGGACCGTATTTAAATTTATCCGGGGAAAAAGGTTCCTGGACCGTATTTAAATTTATCCGGGAAAAAAGGTTCCTGGACCGTATTGAAATTTATCCGGGGAAAAAGGTTCCTGGACCGTATTGAAATTTATCCGGGGAAAAAGGTTCCTGGACCGTATTTAAATTTATCCGGGAAAAAAGGTTCCTGGACCGTATTGAAATTTATCCGGGGAAAAAGGTTCCTGGACCGTATTGAAATTTATCCGGGGAAAAAGGTTCCTGGACCGTATTGAAATTTATCCGGGGAAAAAGGTTCCTGGACCGTATTGAAATTTACACGGGGAAAAAGGTTCCTGGACCGTATTGAAATTTATCCGGGGAAAAAGGTTCCTGGACCGTATTTAAATTTATCCGGGGAAAAAGGTTCCTGGACCGTATTGAAATTTATCCGGAAAACAGGTTCCTTTACCGTATTGAAATTTATCCGGGAAAAAAGGTTCCTGGACCGTATTGAAATTTATCCGGGAAAAAAGGTTCCTGGACCGTATTGAAATTTATCCGGGAAAAAAGGTTCCTGGACCGTATTGAAATTTATCCGGGAAAAAAGGTTCCTGGACCGTATTGAAATTTACCCGGGAAAAAAGGTTCCTGGACCGTATTGAAATTTATCCGGGGAAAAAGGTTCCTGGACCGTATTGAAATTTATCCGGAAAACAGGTTCCTTTACCGTATTGAAATTTATCCGGGAAAAAAGGTTCATGGACCGTATTGAAATTTACCCGGGAAAACAGGTTCCTTTACCGTATTGAAATTTATCCGGAAAACAGGTTCCTGGACCGTATTGAAATTTATCCGGGAAAAAAGGTTCCCGGACCGTATTGAAATTTATCCGGGGAAAAAGGTTCCTGGACCGTATTGAAATTTACCCGGGGAAAAAGGTTCCTGGACCGTATTGAAATTTATCCGGGAAAAAAGGTTCCTGGACCGTTTTGAAATTTATCCGGGGAAAAAGGTTCCTGGACCGTATTGAAATTTATCCGGGGAAAAGGTTCCTGGACCGTATTGAAATTTATCCGGGGAAAAAGGTTCCTGGACCGTATTGAAATTTATCCGGGAAAAAGGTTCCTGGACCGTATTGAAATTTATCCGGGGAAAAAGGTTCCTGGACCGTATTGAAATTTATCCGGGGAAAAAGGTTCCTGGACCGTATTGAAATTTATCCGGGGAAAAAGGTTCCTGGACCGTATTGAAATTTATCCGGGGAAAAAGGTTCCTGGACCGTATTGAAATTTATCCGGAAAACAGGTTCCTTTACCGTATTGAAATTTATCCGGGAAAAAAGGTTCCTGGACCGTATTGAAATTTATCCGGGGAAAAAGGTTCCTGGACCGTATTGAAATTTATCCGGGGAAAAAGGTTCCTGGACCGTATTTAAATTTATCCGGGGAAAAAGGTTCCTGGACCGTATTGAAATTTATCCGGGAAAAAAGGTTCCTGGACCGTATTGAAATTGATCCGGGGAAAAAGGTTCCTGGACCGTATTGAAATTTATCCGGGGAAAAAGGTTCCTGGACCGTATTTAAATTTATCCGGGGAAAAGGTTCCTGGACCGTATTGAAATTTATCCGGAAAACAGGTTCCTTTACCGTATTGAAATTTATCCGGGAAAAAAGGTTCCTGGACCGTATTGAAATTTATCCGGGGAAAAAGGTTCCTGGACCGTATTGAAATTTACCCGGGGAAAAAGGTTCCTGGACCGTATTGAAATTTATCCGGGAAAAAAGGTTCCTGGACCGTATTGAAATTTATCCGGGGAAAAAGGTTCCTGGACCGTATTGAAATTTATCCGGGGAAAAGGTTCCTGGACCGTATTGAAATTTATCCGGGGAAAAAGGTTCCTGGACCGTATTGAAATTTATCCGGGAAAAAGGTTCCTGGACCGTATTGAAATTTATCCGGGGAAAAAGGTTCCTGGACCGTATTGAAATTTACCCGGGGAAAAAGGTTCCTGGACCGTATTTAAATTTATCCGGGAAAAAGGTTCCTGGACCGTATTGAAATTTATCCGGGGAAAAAGGTTCCTGGACCGTATTGAAATTTATCCGGGGAAAAGGTTCCTGGACCGTATTGAAATTTATCCGGGAAAAAGGTTCCTGGACCGTATTGAAATTTACCCGGGGAAAAAGGTTCCTGGACCGTATTGAAATTTATCCGGGAAAAAAGGTTCCTGGACCGTATTGAAATTTATCCGGGGAAAAAGGTTCCTGGACCGTATTGAAATTTATCCGGGGAAAAGGTTCCTGGACCGTATTGAAATTTACCCGGGGAAAAAGGTTCCTGGACCGTATTGAAATTTATCCGGGGAAAAAGGTTCCTGGACCGTATTGAAATTTATCCGGGGAAAAAGGTTCCTGGACCGTATTGAAATTTACCCGGGGAAAAAGGTTCCTGGACCGTATTGAAATTTATCCGGGGAAAAAGGTTCCTGGACCGTATTGAAATTTATCCGGGAAAAAGGTTCCTGGACCGTATTGAAATTTACCCGGGAAAAAAGGTTCCTGGACCGTATTGAAATTTATCCGGGGAAAAAGGTTCCTGGACCGTATTGAAATTTATCCGGGGAAAAAGGTTCCTGGACCGTATTGAAATTTATCCGGGGAAAAAGGTTCCTGGACCGTATTGAAATTTATCCGGGGAAAAAGGTTCCTGGACCGTATTTAAATTTATCCGGGAAAAAAGGTTCCTGGACCGTATTGAAATTTATCCGGGAAAAAAGGTTCCTGGACCGTATTGAAATTTATCCGGGAAAAAGGTTCCTGGACCGTATTGAAATTTACCCGGGAAAAAAGGTTCCTGGACCGTATTGAAATTTATCCGGGGAAAAAGGTTCCTGGACCGTATTGAAATTTATCCGGGGAAAAAGGTTCCTGGACCGTATTGAAATTTATCCGGGGAAAAAGGTTCCTGGACCGTATTGAAATTTATCCGGGGAAAAAGGTTCCTGGACCGTATTGAAATTTATCCGGGGAAAAAGGTTCCTGGACCGTATTGAAATTTATCCGGGGAAAAAGGTTCCTGGACCGTATTGAAATTTATCCGGGGAAAAAGGTTCCTGGACCGTATTGAAATTTATCCGGGGAAAAAGGTTCCTGGACCGTATTGAAATTTATCCGGGGAAAAAGGTTCCTGGACCGTATTTAAATTTATCCGGGGAAAAAGGTTCCTGGACCGTATTGAAATTTATCCGGAAAACAGGTTCCTTTACCGTATTGAAATTTATCCGGGAAAAAAGGTTCCTGGACCGTATTGAAATTTATCCGGGAAAAAAGGTTCCTGGACCGTAATGAAATTTATCCGGGAAAAAAGGTTCCTGGACCGTATTTAAATTTATCCGGGGAAAAAGGTTCCTGGACCGTATTGAAATTTATCCGGAAAACAGGTTCCTTTACCGTATTGAAATTTATCCGGGGAAAAAGGTTCCTGGACCGTATTGAAATTTATCCGGGGAAAAAGGTTCCTGGACCGTATTTAAATTTATCCGGGGAAAAAGGTTCCTGGACCGTATTTAAATTTATCCGGGAAAAAAGGTTCCTGGACCGTATTGAAATTTATCCGGGGAAAAAGGTTCCTGGACCGTATTGAAATTTATCCGGGGAAAAAGGTTCCTGGACCGTATTTAAATTTATCCGGGAAAAAAGGTTCCTGGACCGTATTGAAATTTATCCGGGGGAAAAAGGTTCCTGGACCGTATTGAAATTTATCCGGGGAAAAAGGTTCCTGGACCGTATTGAAATTTATCCGGGGAAAAAGGTTCCTGCACCGTATTGAAATTTATCCGGGGAAAAAGGTTCCTGGACCGTATTTAAATTTATCCGGGGAAAAAGGTTCCTGGACCGTATTGAAATTTATCCGGAAAACAGGTTCCTTTACCGTATTGAAATTTATCCGGGAAAAAAGGTTCCTGGACCGTATTGAAATTTATCCGGGGAAAAAGGTTCCTGGACCGTATTGAAATTTATCCGGGGAAAAAGGTTCCTGGACCGTATTGAAATTTATCCGGGAAAAAGGTTCCTGGACCGTATTGAAATTTACCCGGGAAAAAAGGTTCCTGGACCGTATTGAAATTTACCCGGGGAAAAAGGTTTCTGGACCGTATTGAAATTTATCCGGGGAAAAAGGTTCCTGGACCGTATTGAAATTTATCCGGGAAAAAAGGTTCCTGGACCGTATTGAAATTTATCCGGGGAAAAAGGTTCCTGGACCGTATTGAAATTTATCCGGGGAAAAGGTTCCTGGACCGTATTGAAATTTATCCGGGGAAAAAGGTTCCTGGACCGTATTGAAATTTATCCGGGAAAAAGGTTCCTGGACCGTATTGAAATTTATCCGGGGAAAAAGGTTCCTGGACCGTATTGAAATTTACCCGGGGAAAAAGGTTCCTGGACCGTATTTAAATTTATCCGGGAAAAAGGTTCCTGGACCGTATTGAAATTTATCCGGGGAAAAAGGTTCCTGGACCGTATTGAAATTTATCCGGGGAAAAGGTTCCTGGACCGTATTGAAATTTATCCGGGAAAAAGGTTCCTGGACCGTATTGAAATTTACCCGGCGAAAAAGGTTCCTGGACCGTATTGAAATTTATCCGGGAAAAAAGGTTCCTGGACCGTATTGAAATTTATCCGGGGAAAAAGGTTCCTGGACCGTATTGAAATTTATCCGGGGAAAAGGTTCCTGGACCGTATTGAAATTTACCCGGGGAAAAAGGTTCCTGGACCGTATTGAAATTTATCCGGGGAAAAAGGTTCCTGGACCGTATTGAAATTTATCCGGGGAAAAAGGTTCCTGGACCGTATTGAAATTTACCCGGGGAAAAAGGTTCCTGGACCGTATTGAAATTTATCCGGGGAAAAATGTTCCTGGACCGTATTGAAATTTATCCGGGAAAAAGGTTCCTGGACCGTATTGAAATTTACCCGGGAAAAAAGGTTCCTGGACCGTATTGAAATTTATCCGGGGAAAAAGGTTCCTGGACCGTATTGAAATTTATCCGGGGAAAAATGTTCCTGGACCGTATTGAAATTTATCCGGGGAAAAAGGTTCCTGGACCGTATTGAAATTTATCCGGGGAAAAAGGTTCCTGGACCGTATTTAAATTTATCCGGGAAAAAAGGTTCCTGGACCGTATTGAAATTTATCCGGGAAAAAAGGTTCCTGGACCGTATTGAAATTTATCCGGGAAAAAGGTTCCTGGACCGTATTGAAATTTACCCGGGAAAAAAGGTTCCTGGACCGTATTGAAATTTATCCGGGGAAAAAGGTTCCTGGACCGTATTGAAATTTATCCGGGGAAAAAGGTTCCTGGACCGTATTGAAATTTATCCGGGGAAAAAGGTTCCTGGACCGTATTGAAATTTATCCGGGGAAAAAGGTTCCTGGACCGTATTGAAATTTACCCGGGAAAAAAGGTTCCTGGACCGTATTGAAATTTATCCGGGGAAAAAGGTTCCTGGACCGTATTGAAATTTATCCGGGGAAAAAGGTTCCTGGACCGTATTGAAATTTATCCGGGGAAAAAGGTTCCTGGACCGTATTGAAATTTATCCGGGGAAAAAGGTTCCTGGACCGTATTGAAATTTATCCGGGGAAAAAGGTTCCTGGACCGTATTTAAATTTATCCGGGGAAAAAAGTTCCTGGACCGTATTGAAATTTATCCGGAAAACAGGTTCCTTTACCGTATTGAAATTTATCCGGGAAAAAAGGTTCCTGGACCGTATTGAAATTTATCCGGGAAAAAAGGTTCCTGGACCGTAATGCAATTTATCCGGGAAAAAAGGTTCCTGGACCGTATTTAAATTTATCCGGGGAAAAAGGTTCCTGGACCGTATTGAAATTTATCCGGAAAACAGGTTCCTTTACCGTATTGAAATTTATCCGGGGAAAAAGGTTCCTGGACCGTATTGAAATTTATCCGGGGAAAAAGGTTCCTGGACCGTATTTAAATTTATCCGGGGAAAAAGGTTCCTGGACCGTATTTAAATTTATCCGGGAAAAAAGGTTCCTGGACCGTATTGAAATTTATCCGGGGAAAAAGGTTCCTGGACCGTATTGAAATTTATCCGGGGAAAAAGGTTCCTGGACCGTATTTAAATTTATCCGGGAAAAAAGGTTCATGGACCGTATTGAAATTTATCCGGGGAAAAAGGTTCCTGGACCGTATTGAAATTTATCCGGGGAAAAAGGTTCCTGGACCGTATTGAAATTTATCCGGGGAAAAAGGTTCCTGGACCGTATTGAAATTTACACGGGGAAAAAGGTTCCTGGACCGTATTGAAATTTATCCGGGGAAAAAGGTTCCTGGACCGTATTTAAATTTATCCGGGGAAAAAGGTTCCTGGACCGTATTGAAATTTATCCGGAAAACAGGTTCCTTTACCGTATTGAAATTTATCCGGGAAAAAAGGTTCCTGGACCGTATTGAAATTTATCCGGGAAAAAAGGTTCCTGGACCGTATTGAAATTTATCCGGGAAAAAAGGTTCCTGGACCGTATTGAAATTTATCCGGGAAAAAAGGTTCCTGGACCGTATTGAAATTTACCCGGGAAAAAAGGTTCCTGGACCGTATTGAAATTTATCCGGGGAAAAAGGTTCCTGGACCGTATTGAAATTTATCCGGAAAACAGGTTCCTTTACCGTATTGAAATTTATCCGGGAAAAAAGGTTCATGGACCGTATTGAAATTTACCCGGGAAAACAGGTTCCTTTACCGTATTGAAATTTATCCGGAAAACAGGTTCCTGGACCGTATTGAAATTTATCCGGGAAAAAAGGTTCCTGGACCGTATTGAAATTTACCCGGGAAAAAAGGTTCCTGGACCGTATTGAAATTTATCCGGGAAAAAGGTTCCTTTACCGTATTGAAATTTACCCGGGAAAAAAGGTTCCTGGACCGTATTGAAATTTATCCGGGAAAAAGGTTCCTGGACCGTATTGAAATTTATCCGGGAAAAAAGGTTCCTGGACCGTATTGAAATTTATCCGGGGAAAAAGGTTCCTGGACCGTATTGAAATTTACCCGGGGAAAAAGGTTCCTGGACCGTATTGAAATTTATCCGGGAAAAAAGGTTCCTGGACCGTTTTGAAATTTATCCGGGGAAAAAGGTTCCTGGACCGTATTGAAATTTATCCGGGGAAAAGGTTCCTGGACCGTATTGAAATTTATCCGGGGAAAAAGGTTCCTGGACCGTATTGAAATTTATCCGGGAAAAAGGTTCCTGGACCGTATTGAAATTTATCCGGGGAAAAAGGTTCCTGGACCGTATTGAAATTTATCCGGGGAAAAAGGTTCCTGGACCGTATTGAAATTTATCCGGGGAAAAAGGTTCCTGGACCGTATTTAAATTTATCCGGGGAAAAAGGTTCCTGGACCGTATTGAAATTTATCCGGAAAACAGGTTCCTTTACCGTATTGAAATTTATCCGGGAAAAAAGGTTCCTGGACCGTATTGAAATTTATCCGGGGAAAAAGGTTCCTGGACCGTATTGAAATTTATCCGGGGAAAAAGGTTCCTGGACCGTATTTAAATTTATCCGGGGAAAAAGGTTCCTGGACCGTATTGAAATTTATCCGGGAAAAAAGGTTCCTGGACCGTATTGAAATTGATCCGGGGAAAAAGGTTCCTGGACCGTATTGAAATTTATCCGGGGAAAAAGGTTCCTGGACCGTATTTAAATTTATCCGGGGAAAAAGGTTCCTGGACCGTATTTAAATTTATCCGGAAAACAGGTTCCTTTACCGTATTGAAATTTATCCGGGAAAAAAGGTTCCTGGACCGTATTGAAATTTATCCGGGGAAAAAGGTTCCTGGACCGTATTGAAATTTACCCGGGGAAAAAGGTTCCTGGACCGTATTGAAATTTATCCGGGAAAAAAGGTTCCTGGACCGTATTGAAATTTATCCGGGGAAAAAGGTTCCTGGACCGTATTGAAATTTATCCGGGGAAAAGGTTCCTGGACCGTATTGAAATTTATCCGGGGAAAAAGGTTCCTGGACCGTATTGAAATTTATCCGGGAAAAAGGTTCCTGGACCGTATTGAAATTTATCCGGGGAAAAAGGTTCCTGGACCGTATTGAAATTTACCCGGGGAAAAAGGTTCCTGGACCGTATTTAAATTTATCCGGGAAAAAGGTTCCTGGACCGTATTGAAATTTATCCGGGGAAAAAGGTTCCTGGACCGTATTGAAATTTATCCGGGGAAAAGGTTCCTGGACCGTATTGAAATTTATCCGGGAAAAAGGTTCCTGGACCGTATTGAAATTTACCCGGGGAAAAAGGTTCCTGGACCGTATTGAAATTTATCCGGGAAAAAAGGTTCCTGGACCGTATTGAAATTTATCCGGGGAAAAAGGTTCCTGGACCGTATTGAAATTTATCCGGGGAAAAGGTTCCTGGACCGTATTGAAATTTACCCGGGGAAAAAGGTTCCTGGACCGTATTGAAATTTATCCGGGGAAAAAGGTTCCTGGACCGTATTGAAATTTATCCGGGGAAAAAGGTTCCTGGACCGTATTGAAATTTACCCGGGGAAAAAGGTTCCTGGACCGTATTGAAATTTATCCGGGGAAAAAGGTTCCTGGACCGTATTGAAATTTATCCGGGAAAAAGGTTCCTGGACCGTATTGAAATTTACCCGGGAAAAAAGGTTCCTGGACCGTATTGAAATTTATCCGGGGAAAAAGGTTCCTGGACCGTATTGAAATTTATCCGGGGAAAAAGGTTCCTGGACCGTATTGAAATTTATCCGGGGAAAAAGGTTCTGGACCGTATTGAAATTTATCCGGGGAAAAAGGTTCCTGGACCGTATTTAAATTTATCCGGGAAAAAAGGTTCCTGGACCGTATTGAAATTTATCCGGGAAAAAAGGTTCCTGGACCGTATTGAAATTTATCCGGGAAAAAGGTTCCTGGACCGTATTGAAATTTACCCGGGAAAAAAGGTTCCTGGACCGTATTGAAATTTATCCGGGGAAAAAGGTTCCTGGACCGTATTGAAATTTATCCGGGGAAAAAGGTTCCTGGACCGTATTGAAATTTATCCGGGGAAAAAGGTTCCTGGACCGTATTGAAATTTATCCGGGAAAAAGGTTCCTGGACCGTATTGAAATTTACCCGGGAAAAAAGGTTCCTGGACCGTATTGAAATTTATCCGGGGAAAAAGGTTCCTGGACCGTATTGAAATTTATCCGGGGAAAAAGGTTCCTGGACCGTATTGAAATTTATCCGGGGAAAAAGGTTCCTGGACCGTATTGAAATTTATCCGGGGAAAAAGGTTCCTGGACCGTATTGAAATTTATCCGGGGAAAAAGGTTCCTGGACCGTATTTAAATTTATCCGGGGAAAAAGGTTCCTGGACCGTATTGAAATTTATCCGGAAAACAGGTTCCTTTACCGTATTGAAATTTATCCGTGAAAAAAGGTTCCTGGACCGTATTGAAATTTATCCGGGAAAAAAGGTTCCTGGACCGTAATGAAATTTATCCGGGAAAAAAGGTTCCTGGACCGTATTTAAATGTATCCGGGGAAAAAGGTTCCTGGACCGTATTGAAATTTATCCGGAAAACAGGTTCCTTTACCGTATTGAAATTTATCCGGGGAAAAAGGTTCCTGGACCGTATTGAAATTTATCCGGGGAAAAAGGTTCCTGGACCGTATTTAAATTTATCCGGGGAAAAAGGTTCCTGGACCGTATTTAAATTTATCCGGGAAAAAAGGTTCCTGGACCGTATTGAAATTTATCCGGGGAAAAAGGTTCCTGGACCGTATTGAAATTTATCCGGGGAAAAAGGTTCCTGGACCGTATTTAAATTTATCCGGGAAAAAAGGTTCCTGGACCGTATTGAAATTTATCCGGGGAAAAAGGTTCCTGGACCGTATTGAAATTTATCCGGGGAAAAAGGTTCCTGGACCGTATTGAAATTTATCCGGGGAAAAAGGTTCCTGCACCGTATTGAAATTTATCCGGGGAAAAAGGTTCCTGGACCGTATTTAAATTTATCCGGGGAAAAAGGTTCCTGGACCGTATTGAAATTTATCCGGAAAACAGGTTCCTTTACCGTATTGAAATTTATCCGGGAAAAAAGGTTCCTGGACCGTATTGAAATTTATCCGGGGAAAAAGGTTCCTGGACCGTATTGAAATTTATCCGGGGAAAAAGGTTCCTGGACCGTATTGAAATTTATCCGGGAAAAAGGTTCCTGGACCGTATTGAAATTTACCCGGGAAAAAAGGTTCCTGGACCGTATTGAAATTTACCCGGGGAAAAAGGTTTCTGGACCGTATTGAAATTTATCCGGGGAAAAAGGTTCCTGGACCGTATTGAAATTTATCCGGGGAAAAAGGTTCCTGGACCGTATTGAAATTTATCCGGGGAAAAAGTTTCCTGGACCGTATTTAAATTTATCCGGGAAAAAGGTTCCTGGACCGTATTGAAATTTACCCGGGGAAAAAGGTTCCTGGACCGTATTGAAATTTATCCGGGGAAAAAGGTTCCTGGACCGTATTGAAATTTATCCGGGAAAAAGGTTCCTGGACCGTATTGAAATTTACCCGGGAAAAAAGGTTCCTGGACCGTATTGAAATTTATCCGGGGAAAAAGGTTCCTGGACCGTATTGAAATTTATCCGGGGAAAAAGGTTCCTGGACCGTATTGAAATTTATCCGGGGAAAAAGGTTCCTGGACCGTATTGAAATTTATCCGGGGAAAAAGGTTCCTGGACCGTATTGAAATTTATCCGGGGAAAAAGGTTCCTGGACCGTATTGAAATTTATCCGGGGAAAAAGGTTCCTGGACCGTATTTAAATTTATCCGGGGAAAAAGGTTCCTGGACCGTATTGAAATTTATCCGGAAAACAGGTTGCTTTACCGTATTGAAATTTATCCGGGAAAAAAGGTTCCTGGACCGTATTGAAATTTATCCGGGAAAAAAGGTTCCTGGACCGTATTGAAATTTATCCGGGGAAAAAGGTTCCTGGACCGTATTTAAATTTATCCGGGGAAAAAGGTTCCTGGACCGTATTGAAATTTATCCGGAAAACAGGTTCCTTTACCGTATTGAAATTTATCCGGGGAAAAAGGTTCCTGGACCGTATTGAAATTTATCCGGGGAAAAAGTTTCCTGGACCGTATTTAAATTTATCCGGGGAAAAAGGTTCCTGGACCGTATTTAAATTTATCCGGGAAAAAAGGTTCCTGGACCGTATTGAAATTTATCCGGGGAAAAAGGTTCCTGGACCGTATTGAAATTTATCCGGGGAAAGAGGTTCCTGGACCGTATTTAAATTTATCCGGGAAAAAAGGTTCCTGGACCGTATTGAAATTTATCCGGGGAAAAAGGTTCCTGGACCGTATTGAAATTTATCCGGGGAAAAAGGTTCCTGGACCGTATTGAAATTTATCCGGGGAAAAAGGTTCCTGGACCGTATTGAAATTTATCCGGGGAAAAAGGTTCCTGGACCGTATTTAAATTTATCCGGGGAAAAAGGTTCCTGGACCGTATTGAAATTTATCCGGAAAACAGGTTCCTTTACCGTATTGAAATTTATCCGGGAAAAAAGGTTCCTGGACCGTATTGAAATTTATCCGGGAAAAAAGGTTCCTGGACCGTATTGAAATTTATCCGGGGAAAAAGGTTCCTGGACCGTATTTAAATTTATCCGGGGAAAAAGGTTCCTGGACCGTATTGAAATTTATCCGGAAAACAGGTTCCTTTACCGTATTGAAATTTATCCGGGGAAAAAGGTTCCTGGACCGTATTGAAATTTATCCGGGGAAAAAGGTTCCTGGACCGTATTTAAATTTATCCGGGGAAAAAGGTTCCTGGACCGTATTTAAATTTATCCGGGGAAAAAAGGTTCCTGGACCGTATTGAAATTTATCCGGGGAAAAAGGTTCCTGGACCGTATTGAAATTTATCCGGGGAAAAAGGTTCCTGGACCGTATTTAAATTTATCCGGGAAAAAAGGTTCCTGGACCGTATTGAAATTTATCCGGGGAAAAAGTTCCTGGACCGTATTGAAATTTATCCGGGGAAAAAGGTTCCTGGACCGTATTGAAATTTATCCGGGGAAAAAGGTTCCTGGACCGTATTGAAATTTATCCGGGAAAAAGGTTCCTGGACCGTATTGAAATTTATCCGGGGAAAAAGGTTCCTGGACCGTATTGAAATTTATCCGGGGAAAAAGGTTCCTGGACCGTATTGAAATTTATCCGGGGAAAAAGGTTCCTGGACCGTATTGAAATTTATCCGCGGAAAAAGGTTCCTGGACCGTATTGAAATTTATCCGGGGAAAAAGGTTCCTGGACCGTATTTAAATTTATCCGGGGAAAAAGATTCCTGGACCGTATTGAAATTTATCCGGAAAACAGGTTCCTTTACCGTATTGAAATTTATCCGGGAAAAAAGGTTCCTGGACCGTATTGAAATTTATCCGGGAAAAAAGGTTCCTGGACCGTATTGAAATTTATCCGGGGAAAAAGGTTCCTGGACCGTATTGAAATTTATCCGGGGAAAAAGGTTCCTGGACCGTATTGAAATTTATCCGGGGAAAAAGGTTCCTGGACCGTATTGAAATTTATCCGGGAAAAAGGTTCCTGGACCGTATTGAAATTTACCCGGGAAAAAAGGTTCCTGGACCGTATTGAAATTTATCCGGGGAAAAAGGTTCCTGGACCGTATTGAAATTTATCCGGGGAAAAAGGTTCCTGGACCGTATTGAAATTTATCCGGGGAAAAAGGTTCCTGGACCGTATTGAAATTTATCCGGGGAAAAAGGTTCCTGGACCGTATTTAAATTTATCCGGGGAAAAAGGTTCCTGGACCGTATTGAAATTTATCCGGGGAAAAAGGTTCCTGGACCGTATTGAAATTTATCCGGGGAAAAAGGTTCCTGGACCGTATTGAAATTTATCCGGGGAAAAAGGTTCCTGGACCGTATTGAAATTTATCCGGAGAACAGGTTCCTTTACCGTATTGAAATTTATCCGGGGAAAAAGGTTCCTGGACCGTATTGAAATTTATCCGGGGAAAAAGGTTCCTGGACCGTATTTAAATTTATCCGGGGAAAAAGGTTCCTGGACCGTATTTAAATTTATCCGGGAAAAAGGTTCCTGGACCGTATTGAAATTTACCCGGGAAAAAGGTTCCTACACCGTATTGAAATTTATCCGGGAAAAAAGGTTCCTTTACCGTATTGAAATTTATCCGGGGAAAAAGGTTCCTGGACCGTATTGAAATTTATCCGGGGAAAAAGGTTCCTTTACCGTATTGAAATTTATCCGGGGAAAAAGGTTCCTGGACCGTATTGAAATTTATCCGGGGAAAAAGGTTCCTGGACCGTATTGAAATTTATCCGGGAAAAAAGGTTCCTGGACCGTATTGAAATTTATCCGGGGAAAAAGGTTCCTGGACCGTATTGAAATTTATCCGGGGAAAAAGGTTCCTGGACCGTATTGAAATTTATCCGGGGAAAAAGGTTCCTGGACCGTATTGAAATTTATCCGGGAAAAAGGTTCCTGGACCGTATTGAAATTTACCCGGGAAAAAAGGTTCCTGGACCGTATTGAAATTTATCCGGGGAAAAAGGTTCCTGGACCGTATTGAAATTTATCCGGGGAAAAAGGTTCCTGGACCGTATTGAAATTTATCCGGGGAAAAAGGTTCCTGGACCGTATTGAAATTTATCCGGGGAAAAAGGTTCCTGGACCGTATTGGAATTTATCCGGGGAAAAAGGTTCCTGGACCGTATTTAAATTTATCCGGGGAAAAAGGTTCCTGGACCGTATTGAAATTTATCCGGGGAAAAAGGTTCCTGGACCGTATTGAAATTTATCCGGGGAAAAAGGTTCCTGGACCGTATTGAAATTTATCCGGGGAAAAAGGTTCCTGGACCGTATTGAAATTTATACGGAGAACAGGTTCCTTTACCGTATTGAAATTTATCCGGGGAAAAAGGTTCCTGGACCGTATTGAAATTTATCCGGGGAAAAAGGTTCCTGGACCGTATTTAAATTTATCCGGGGAAAAAGGTTCCTGGACCGTATTTAAATTTATCCGGGAAAAAGGTTCCTGGACCGTATTGAAATTTACCCGGGAAAAAGGTTCCTACACCGTATTGAAATTTATCCGGGAAAAAAGGTTCCTTTACCGTATTGAAATTTATCCGGGGAAAAAGGTTCCTGGACCGTATTGAAATTTATCCGGGGAAAAAGGTTCCTTTACCGTATTGAAATTTATCCGGGGAAAAAGGTTCCTGGACCGTATTGAAATTTATCCGGGGAAAAAGGTTCCTGGACCGTATTGAAATTTATCCGGGGAAAAAGGTTCCTGGACCGTATTGAAATTTATCCGGGAAAAAGGTTCCTGGACCGTATTGAAATTTATCCGGGAAAAAAGGTTCCTGGACCGTATTGAAATTTACCCGGGGAAAAAGGTTCCTGGACCGTATTGAAATTTATCCGGGGAAAAAGGTTCCTGGACCGTATTTAAATTTATCCGGGGAAAAAGGTTCCTGGACCGTATTGTAATTTATCCGGAAAACAGGTTCCTTTACCGTATTGAAATTTATCCGGGAAAAAAGGTTCCTGGACCGTATTGAAATTTACCCGGGAAAAAAGGTTCCTGGACCGTATTGAAATTTATCCGGGGAAAAAGGTTCCTGGACCGTATTGAAATTTATCCGGAAAACAGGTCCCTTTACCGTATTGAAATTTATCCGGGGAAAAAGGTTCCTGGACCGTATTGAAATTTATCCGGGAAAAAGGTTCCTGGACCGTATTGAAATTTACCCGGGAAAAAAGGTTCCTGGACCGTATTGAAATTTATCCGGGGAAAAAGGTTCCTGGACCGTATTGAAATTTATCCGGGGAAAAAGGTTCCTGGACCGTATTTAAATTTATCCGGGGAAAAAGGTTCCTGGACCGTATTGAAATTTATCCGGGGAAAAAGGTTCCTGGACCGTATTGAAATTTATCCGGGGAAAAAGGTTCCTGGACCGTATTGAAATTTATCCGGAAAACAGGTTCCTTTACCGTATTGAAATTTATCCGGGAAAAAGGTTCCTGGACCGTATTGAAATTTACCCGGGAAAAAAGGTTCCTGGACCGTATTGAAATTTATCCGGGGAAAAAGGTTCCTGGACCGTATTGAAATTTATCCGGGGAAAAAGGTTCCTGGACCGTATTTAAATTTATCCGTCGAAAAAGGTTCCTGGACCGTATTGAAATTTATCCGGAAAACAGGTTCCTTTACCGTATTGAAATTTATCCGGGAAAAAAGGTTCCTGGACCGTATTGAAATTTATCCGGGGAAAAAGGTTCCTGGACCGTATTGAAATTTATCCGGGGAAAAAGGTTCCTGGACCGTATTGAAATTTATCCGGAAAACAGGTTCCTTTACCGTATTGAAATTTATCCGGGGAAAAAGGTTCCTGGACCGTATTGAAATTTATCCGGGAAGAAGGTTCCTGGACCGTATTGAAATTTACCCGGGAAAAAGGTTCCTACACCGTATTGAAATTTATCCGGGAAAAAAGGTTCCTTTACCGTATTGAAATTTATCCGGGGAAAAAGGTTCCTGGACCGTATTGAAATTTATCCGGGGAAAAAGGTTCCTTTACCGTATTGAAATTTATCCGGGGGAAAAGGTTCCTGGACCGTATTGAAATTTATCAGGGGAAAAAGGTTCCTGGACCGTATTGAAATTTATCCGGGGAAAAAGGTTCCTGGACCGTATTGAAATTTATCCGGGAAAAAGGTTCCTGGACCGTATTGAAATTTATCCGGGAAAAAAGGTTCCTGGACCGTATTGAAATTTACCCGGGGAAAAAGGTTCCTGGACCGTATTGAAATTTATCCGGGGAAAAAGGTTCCTGGACCGTATTTAAATTTATCCGGGGAAAAAGGTTCCTGGACCGTATTGAAATTTATCCGGAAAACAGGTTCCTTTACCGTATTGAAATTTATTCGGGAAAAAAGGTTCCTGGACCGTATTGAAATTTACCCGGGAAAAAAGGTTCCTGGACCGTATTGAAATTTATCCGGGGAAAAAGGTTCCTGGACCGTATTGAAATTTATCCGGAAAACAGGTTCCTTTACCGTATTGAAATTTATCCGGGGAAAAAGGTTCCTGGACCGTATTGAAATTTATCCGGGAAAAAGGTTCCTGGACCGTATTGAAATTTACCCGGGAAAAAAGGTTCCTGGACCGTATTGAAATTTATCCGGGGAAAAAGGTTCCTGGACCGTATTGAAATTTATCCGGGAAAAAAGGTTCCTGGACCGTATTTAAATTTATCCGGGGAAAAAGGTTCCTGGACCGTATTGAAATTTATCCGGGGAAAAAGGTTCCTGGACCGTATTGAAATTTATCCGGAGAAAAAGGTTCCTGGACCGTATTGAAATTTATCCGGAAAACAGGTTCCTTTACCGTATTGAAATTTATCCGGGAAAAAGGTTCCTGGACCGTATTGAAATTTACCCGGGAAAAAAGGTTCCTGGACCGTATTGAAATTTATCCGGGGAAAAAGGTTCCTGGACCGTATTGAAATTTATCCGGAAAACAGGTTCCTTTACCGTATTGAAATTTATCCGGGAAAAAAGGTTCCTGGACCGTATTGAAATTTATCCGGGAAAAAAGGTTCCTGGACCGTATTGAAATTTATCCGGGGAAAAAGGTTCCTGGACCGTATTTAAATTTATCCGGGGAAAAAGGTTCCTGGACCGTATTGAAATTTATCCGGAGAACAGGTTCCTTTACCGTATTGAAATTTATCCGGGGAAAAAGGTTCCTGGACCGTATTGAAATTTATCCGGGGAAAAAGGTTCCTGGACCGTATTTAAATTTATCCGGGGAAAAAGGTTCCTGGATCGTATTTAAATTTATCCGGGAAAAAGGTTCCTGGACCGTATTGAAATTTACCCGGGAAAAAGGTTCCTACACCGTATTGAAATTTATCCGGGAAAAAAGGTTCCTTTACCGTATTGAAATTTATCCGGGGAAAAAGGTTCCTGGACCGTATTGAAATTTATCCGGGGAAAAAGGTTCCTTTACCGTATTGAAATTTATCCGGGGAAAAAGGTTCCTGGACCGTATTGAAATTTATCCGGGGAAAAAGGTTCCTGGACCGTATTGAAATTTATCCGGGGAAAAAGGTTCCTGGACCGTATTGAAATTTATCCGGGAAAAAGGTTCCTGGACCGTATTGAAATTTATCCGGGAAAAAGGTTCCTGGACCGTATTGAAATTTATCCGGGGAAAAAGGTTCCTGGACCGTATTGAAATTTATCCGGGAAAAAGGTTCCTGGACCGTATTGAAATTTATCCGGGAAAAAAGGTTCCTGGACCGTATTGAAATTTACCCGGGGAAAAAGGTTCCTGGACCGTATTGAAATTTATCCGGGGAAAAAGGTTCCTGGACCGTATTTAAATTTATCCGGGGAAAAAGGTTCCTGGACCGTATTGAAATTTATCCGGAAAACAGGTTCCTTTACCGTATTGAAATTTATCCGGGAAAAAAGGTTCCTTTACCGTATTGAAATTTATCCGGGAAAAAAGGTTCCTGGACCGTATTGAAATTTACCCGGGAAAAAGGTTCCTGGACCGTATTGAAATTTATCCGGGGAAAAAGGTTCCTGGACCGTATTGAAATTTATCCGGGGAAAAAGGTTCCTGGACCGTATTGAAATTTATCCGGGAAAAAGGTTCCTGGACCGTATTGAAATTTATCCGGGAAAAAGGTTCCTGGACCGTATTGAAATTTATCCGGGGAAAAAGGTTCCTGGACCGTATTGAAATTTATCCGGGAAAAAGGTTCCTGGACCGTATTGAAATTTATCCGGGAAAAAAGGTTCCTGGACCGTATTGAAATTTACCCGTTGAAAAAGGTTCCTGGACCGTATTGAAATTTATCCGGGGAAAAAGGTTCCTGGACCGTATTTAAATTTATCCGGGGAAAAAGGTTCCTGGACCGTATTGAAATTTATCCGGAAAACAGGTTCCTTTACCGTATTTAAATTTATCCGGGAAAAAAGGTTCCTTTACCGTATTGAAATTTATCCGGGAAAAAAGGTTCCTGGACCGTATTGAAATTTACCCGGGAAAAAGGTTCCTGGACCGTATTGAAATTTATCCGGGGAAAAAGGTTCCTGGACCGTATTGAAATTTATCCGGGGAAAAAGGTTCCTGGACCGTATTGAAATTTATCCGGGAAAAAGGTTCCTGGACCGTATTGAAATTTATCCGGGAAAAAAGGTTCCTGGACCGTATTGAAATTTACCCGGGGAAAAAGGTTCCTGGACCGTATTGAAATTTATCCGCGGAAAAAGGTTCCTGGACCGTATTGAAATTTATCCGGGAAAAAAGGTTCCTGGACCGTATTGAAATTTACCCGGGGAAAAAGGTTCCTGGACCGTATTGAAATTTATCCGGGGAAAAAGGTTCCTGGACCGTATTTAAATTTATCCGGGGAAAAAGGTTCCTGGACCGTATTGAAATTTATCCGGAAAACAGGTTCCTTTACCGTATTGAAATTTATCCGGGGAAAAAGGTTCCTGGACCGTATTGAAATTTATCCGGGAAAAAGGTTCCTGGACCGTATTGAAATTTATCCGGGAAAAAAGGTTCCTGGACCGTATTGAAATTTACCCGGGGAAAAAGGTTCCTGGACCGTATTGAAATTTATCCGGGGAAAAAGGTTCCTGGACCGTATTTAAATTTATCCGGGGAAAAAGGTTCCTGGACCGTATTGAAATTTATCCGGAAAACAGGTTCCTTTACCGTATTGAAATTTATCCGGGAAAAAAGGTTCCTGGACCGTATTGAAATTTATCCGGGAAAAAAGGTTCCTGGACCGTATTGAAATTTATCCGGGGAAAAAGGTTCCTGGACCGTATTGAAATTTATCCGGAAAACAGGTTCCTTTACCGTATTGAAATTTATCCGGGAAAAAAGGTTCCTGGACCGTGTTGAAATTTATCCGGGGAAAAAGGTTCCTGGACCGTATTGAAATTTATCCGGGGAAAAAGGTTCCTGGACCGTATTGAAATTTATCCGGGAAAAAAGGTTCCTGGACCGTATTGAAATTTATCCGGGAAAAAAGGTTCCTGGACCGTATTGAAATTTACACGGGGAAAAAGGTTCCTGGACCGTATTGAAATTTATCCGGGGAAAAAGGTTCCTGGACCGTATTTAAATTTATCCGGGGAAAAAGGTTCCTGGACCGTATTGAAATTTATCCGGAAAACAGGTTCCTTTACCGTATTGAAATTTATCCGGGAAAAAAGGTTCCTGGACCGTATGGAAATTTATCCGGGAAAAAAGGTTCCTGGACCGTATTGAAATTTATCCGGGAAAAAAGGTTCCTGGACCGTATTGAAATTTATCCGGGAAAAAAGGTTCCTGGACCGTATTGAAATTTACCCGGGAAAAAAGGTTCCTGGACCGTATTGAAATTTATCCGGGGAAAAAGGTTCCTGGACCGTATTGAAATTTATCCGGAAAACAGGTTCCTTTACCGTATTGAAATTTATCCGGGAAAAAAGGTTCATGGACCGTATTGAAATTTACCCGGGAAAACAGGTTCCTTTACCGTATTGAAATTTATCCGGAAAACAGGTTCCTGGACCGTATTGAAATTTATCCGGGAAAAAAGGTTCCTGGACCGTATTGAAATTTATCCGGGAAAAAAGGTTCCTGGACCGTATTGAAATTTATCCGGGGAAAAAGGTTCCTGGACCGTATTGAAATTTATCCGGGAAAAAGGTTCCTGGACCGTATTGAAATTTACCCGGGAAAAAAGGTTCCTGGACCGTATTGAAATTTATCCGGGGAAAAAGGTTCCTGGACCGTATTGAAATTTATCCGGGAAAAAGGTTCCTTTACCGTATTGAAATTTACCCGGGAAAAAAGGTTCCTGGACCGTATTGAAATTTATCCGGGAAAAAGGTTCCTGGACCGTATTGAAATTTATCCGGGAAAAAAGGTTCCTGGACCGTATTGAAATTTATCCGGGGAAAAAGGTTCCTGGACCGTATTGAAATTTACCCGGGGAAAAAGGTTCCTGGACCGTATTGAAATTTATCCGGGAAAAAAGGTTCCTGGACCGTTTTGAAATTTATCCGGGGAAAAAGGTTCCTGGACCGTATTGAAATTTATCCGGGGAAAAGGTTCCTGGACCGTATTGAAATTTATCCGGAGAAAAAGGTTCCTGGACCGTATTGAAATTTATCCGGGAAAAAGGTTCCTGGACCGTATTGAAATTTATCCGGGGAAAAAGGTTCCTGGACCGTATTGAAATTTATCCGGGGAAAAAGGTTCCTGGACCGTATTGAAATTTATCCGGGGAAAAAGGTTCCTGGACCGTATTTAAATTTATCCGGGGAAAAAGGTTCCTGGACCGTATTGAAATTTATCCGGAAAACAGGTTCCTTTACCGTATTGAAATTTATCCGGGAAAAAAGGTTCCTGGACCGTATTGAAATTTATCCGGGGAAAAAGGTTCCTGGACCGTATTGAAATTTATCCGGGGAAAAAGGTTCCTGGACCGTATTTAAATTTATCCGGGGAAAAAGGTTCCTGGACCGTATTGAAATTTATCCGGGAAAAAAGGTTCCTGGACCGTATTGAAATTGATCCGGGGAAAAAGGTTCCTGGACCGTATTGAAATTTATCCGGGGAAAAAGGTTCCTGGACCGTATTTAAATTTATCCGGGGAAAAAGGTTCCTGGACCGTATTGAAATTTATCCGGAAAACAGGTTCCTTTACCGTATTGAAATTTATCCGGGAAAAAAGGTTCCTGGACCGTATTGAAATTTATCCGGGGAAAAAGGTTCCTGGACCGTATTGAAATTTACCCGGGGAAAAAGGTTCCTGGACCGTATTGAAATTTATCCGGGAAAAAAGGTTCCTGGACCGTATTGAAATTTATCCGGGGAAAAAGGTTCCTGGACCGTATTGAAATTTATCCGGGGAAAAGGTTCCTGGACCGTATTGAAATTTATCCGGGGAAAAAGGTTCCTGGACCGTATTGAAATTTATCCGGGAAAAAGGTTCCTGGACCGTATTGAAATTTATCCGGGGAAAAAGGTTCCTGGACCGTATTGAAATTTACCCGGGGAAAAAGGTTCCTGGACCGTATTTAAATTTATCCGGGAAAAAGGTTCCTGGACCGTATTGAAATTTATCCGGGGAAAAAGGTTCCTGGACCGTATTGAAATTTATCCGGGGAAAAGGTTCCTTAACCGTATTGAAATTTATCCGGGAAAAAGGTTCCTGGACCGTATTGAAATTTACCCGGGGAAAAAGGTTCCTGGACCGTATTGAAATTTATCCGGGAAAAAAGGTTCCTGGACCGTATTGAAATTTATCCGGGGAAAAAGGTTCCTGGACCGTATTGAAATTTATCCGGGGAAAAGGTTCCTGGACCGTATTGAAATTTACCCGGGGAAAAAGGTTCCTGGACCGTATTGAAATTTATCCGGGGAAAAAGGTTCCTGGACCGTATTGAAATTTATCCGGGGAAAAAGGTTCCTGGACCGTATTGAAATTTACCCGGGGAAAAAGGTTCCTGGACCGTATTGAAATTTATCCGGGGAAAAAGGTTCCTGGACCGTATTGAAATTTATCCGGGGAAAAAGGTTCCTGGACCGTATTGAAATTTATCCGGGGAAAAAGGTTCCTGGACCGTATTGAAATTTATCCGGGGAAAAAGGTTCCTGGACCGTATTGAAATTTATCCGGGGAAAAAGGTTCCTGGACCGTATTGAAATTTACCCGGGGAAAAAGGTTCCTGGACCGTATTGAAATTTATCCGGGGAAAAAGGTTCCTGGACCGTTTTGAAATTTATCCGGGGAAAAAGGTTCCTGGACCGTATTGAAATTTACCCGGGGAAAAAGGTTCCTGGACCGTATTGAAATTTATCCGGGAAAAAAGGTTCCTGGACCGTATTGAAATTTATCCGGGGAAAAAGGTTCCTGGACCGTATTGAAATTTATCCGGGGAAAAGGTTCCTGGACCGTATTGAAATTTATTCGGGGAAAAAGGTTCCTGGACCGTATTGAAATTTATCCGGGAAAAAGGTTCCTGGACCGTATTGAAATTTATCCGGGGAAAAAGGTTCCTGGACCGTATTGAAATTTACCCGGGGAAAAAGGTTCCTGGACCGTATTTAAATTTATCCGGGAAAAAGGTTCCTGGACCGTATTGAAATTTATCCGGGGAAAAAGGTTCCTGGACAGTATTGAAATTTATCCGGGGAAAAAGGTTCCTGGACCGTATTGAAATTTATCCGGGAAAAAAGGTTCCTGGACCGTATTGAAATTTATCCGGGGAAAAAGGTTCCTGGACCGTATTGAAATTTATCCGGGGAAAAAGGTTCCTGGACCGTATTGAAATTTATCCGGGGAAAAAGGTTCCTGGACCATATTGAAATTTATCCGGGAAAAAGGTTCCTGGACCGTATTGAAATTTATCCGGGGAAAAAGGTTCCTGGACCGTATTGAAATTTATCCGGGGAAAAGGGTTCCTGGACCGTATTGAAATTTATCCGGGGAAAAAGGTTCCTGGACCGTATTTAAATTTATCCGGGGAAAAAGGTTCCTGGACCGTATTGAAATTTATCCGGGGAAAAAGGTTCCTGGACCGTATTGAAATTTATCCGGGGAAAAAGGTTCCTGGACCGTATTGAAATTTATCCGGGAAAAAGGTTCCTGGACCGTATTGAAATTTATCCGGGGAAAAAGGTTCCTGGACCGTATTTAAATTTATCCGGGGAAAAAGGTTCCTGGACCGTATTGAAATTTATCCAGGAAAAAAGGTTAGTGGACCGAATTGAAATACTTTAAAAACGTGAAAAGGTTCTTTATTGTGTAAAACTCATTTACATTTGCTGATTTTCTCTCCAGGACGGGAATTGAATTTATTTACAATTCCTGGACCATTAACAACCCTGAGATTGTTAACGATTCAGGAACCCAAACATTCTAATCGGTTCTGTAACAGGGCCGGAACCATTTTTCTCGCACAATTTAAATTCGGTCCAAGTTTCCTATTGTTTGAATACGGAACTTAGGCCCTATTTAAACTGATCCGAAAAAAAGGTCGCTGGACCGTATTTCAATATTTTACAGATAAAACGGTTCTTTACGGTCCAGAATCCATTTACGCTTGCTGATTTTCTCTCCTGGACCGGAATTGAATTTATATAAAATTCCTGGACGTTTTGAGACCCAGGACTTATAACATAGGTTTTTATTGGGTGACGTGTGGTCAGCGCATCGAGTTCCATCGCAGCTGTTTTTTGACTTTCGAGACCGGCCTCTGCTACTACAGGGTGGCTACAAACCAGCAGAAATGAAATTCCCTGACTTTTCCAGGTTTTCCAGGACAACATTTACATTTTTCCCTGACAATTACAAACTAAACTAAATCGATGTTTTTGCAAATGGAAATGATAAACTCATACAGATCCACGTATGGTTTTGTTAAGTACCAATATTATGTTCTATGATATTGACTTAATTTCTCTATTCTCTATGATTTGAATTCAAACAGCAAATTAGTGAATTTGGAAAATTATTATAATTCACAAGCTAGGGAAGGATTATGGAATTTTATCATACGCAGTAAGTTTAAAATAAAATACTTTATTATTTTTAAAGTTACGACTAAATGAGATAAGAGTGAAGAGTGATTGATTAAGAAATACAATTTATAATTTATCAGTCTCCTTATACATTCTCGGTATTATATGTTGATATTTCCACTGAGGTTTGGAACCCTCTGCTCGCAAGAACCATGAGTGCGGACTCATTTTTCAATGCATAAAGCTACTTCTCTCTTCTCTGTAAAGCAAACAACTTAACTCTTGCATATAAGAGAAATGATTGAATTGTACAAAAGAAAGTGTCACATTTCCTTACATTATCAATGGGATTTCTGCTTCAGTACAGTATATCCAAGTGAAGTACTGTGAAACTGACAACATGCCGTTATACCATTAATGCTGACGAAAAGGGTATGTAGGTATTAGAAATTGAACGCAAGGAATTTATAGAATTGCATTGTATAGGTACCTGATTTAGCTAACCACACATTAAAACAGGAACACTCTGTTAATAACAGCTTCTGAAAGTTCACATACGAGGGGCGTCCTGAAAAAAACTCCAGTAGTGCCTATACGCAGCACAAGTGGTCGGAGAGCGACACACACACATGCAGGCAGGAAGAAGTGGTATGTAGCTGTAATCTGGTGCAGTTGCAATGCAGCCGTTTTAGGGCAGTTCTAGGTTAAAGATTGCAGCTCTCATACAATCCCCACCGACTGCGATGTAGCCTACGTGTAGTAAGTAATCAGATTCTTGCACGCTCAGAATTTGGCACAGAGCCACCAACAATTGTGTGAGGTGTGCAGACCGGACGTCGTGAGTGATAGTATGGTCAGACAATGGTGCAGACAATTCACGGAAGGCCAATCGAATGTGCACAACCCCACGCGGGCCTTTGCATCACTTCAGGTGAGAGATCTTGGATTAATCCCTGTACAACTTTGGCCTTGTATAGATCACCGCTCAGGAGA
This sequence comes from Lepisma saccharinum, assembly GCF_977018435.1. Classification (NCBI taxonomy): domain Eukaryota; kingdom Metazoa; phylum Arthropoda; class Insecta; order Zygentoma; family Lepismatidae; genus Lepisma; species Lepisma saccharinum. The sequence continues at coordinate 22,098,461 of NC_139256.1, read as the reverse complement.
TGATCCACAACGGAAGTGCAGTGACGTAGCGATGGGCGACTCCACTATTAGGGTTAGGGGAGTGCAACCTTAGTGAGAAACATGTGGGCTCGCTGTAACCGGTGCAGCGATACAAATCGTTTAGGGTTAACAGACGTCCTATTGTACCTGGGCTATTCATCTTTTTCGAGTCCTATAAATGGTCCGGGCAGATTTTTAGGACAATTTGGAAATATTCTCTTTTCTGTTATTTGATAATAATTGTTAATATTCTTTCCGTTTTCAATTTCAAAGTAAAGAAATAAGACACACTCAGTTGCAAGCGCAAAGAAAAGAAATGTTTCTTCAACAAAGAAAAATTGTTGAACTTTTGAGTCTCTTCTGTTGTCGCCGCTCGTTGCGTAAGGTTTTGATTTCAAAGCATTTGTGACATCTACCGCGGCTCATGGTGATCAGCAAGTTTCTAACAATAGGTAAGAATATGCGATACGGCTTTCTTTGATTTGAGTTTCACGACATCAGAATTCAGAAATAAACAATAGTTTTTAACTCCTGTTCTCTTAGCTGTTACATGTCAGTGGAAAAGTGAAGTTATGTGAATCAGCGATCTGAACCATGCCGAAACACCAAATGTGATTTTAGTAACGGTTTCCTGACTTTAGGCCTGGAAGAAATAATTCCAAGGCAGAATGTCTTGCAGAATGTTAATTTATGTTATTATTTTAAAGTAAGAGACCGAGTTTCACAACCGTATAATATTACGGGGGCATAGTGAATAAATATTAGAATATTCAGACATATGTCTATAATGAGGCCTATTATTAGTTATACGGAAACGGTGTGAAATTGTTTTACAGGGGTGTGTGATCTATAAGTTCACCAAATGCCGTATATTCTTTTTAAAATTCTTTGAAATACAGTCTAAATAATGCACAGGATAAGCAATACAAAAGTGTTCTGGCCACTGAAAGAAAAGCAGCAAACTGTTGCTGCGGACACACACTCTGCGTAATTGACGCAAATCAACTCCCACGCACGTCGAAAAGAATACTAGACCGCAGCGGAAGGCTTTCTGCTACCCCCTAAATTTGCAAATGGACCGGTCCTTCCCCTCACCCCCCGCTCCCCGTCTCCCCTCGTTTGGGGATCTTCTCGTGAGCGGTGAGCTGTACAGACTTTCATCTCTTTGTTTAACTGAAGAGGTTTCTGGCAGGACAAGGATTTCACAGCTACACTGCGGTAGAGATAGTTCCAGTCTTTGCTGTCAGACACATATACCATGGGCATACAAAATTTAGTGCCATACTACGACTAATGCCAGAAGAACGGTGGTGATTATGCCGAAAATTAGGTTAGGACTCACTGTTACTAATGCAATAAATTACAACGGATATTCTTGTTTTATTTATGCGTAATCTGTAGGGACCTTCAATTTATGTTACTTTTTTTCCTTCAAATTAGTGTATTTTTTATTTTTTACTATTCGGTGTTATTATTCCCAAAATTCACATTTTCATTTTAGCGCATTTTCTGGCAAATATCTGAAATTATACCTTCATGGTGTTTTTAAACAACTGTTTCAAATATATATATATATTCATTCATTCATTGTTTTCTGCCTAATTGGCAGGTTTTTCACTGCAATCTCCAGCTTTCCCTGTTCTCTGCCTTACGCTTCGTAATAGCATACGACCCAGTTAATTTAATATCATCCATAAGCTGATATCTCTTTCTTCCACGGACTTTTCTTCCTTCAACCATTCCCTCCAAGGCATCTCTTAGCAGGCAGTTCCTTCTTAGACAGTGTCCTAACCAGTTTCTTTTCCTCTTCTTGATGGTCTCCAGTATAGATCTTTTTTCACCAACTCTTTTCAGTACGGCTTCGTTTCTTACCTTGTCCGTCCATTTTACACGCTCCATTTTTCGCCATGTCCACATTTCAAAAGCTTCGAGTCGTTTCTCTTCATTTCTTCTCAACGTCCAGGTTTCTGCACCATATAGTGCTACACTCCACACAAAACATTTCACTAATCTTATATATATATATATATATATATATATATATATATATATATATCGTCATGTAACTCTGCACGGGAACAGGCACCGCATGGCCTTGACGTCGTAGAGCGATGTGCTAACCACTCCACCACGGAGGTCAGCTTGTTTCTCTCTGTATAAGAGTAAAAGCAGGCGGGATTTGCCACTAGGCTATCCTAGGCTATGGCCAAGGGGCCACAAGCCCAGGGGGCACACAAAAATGAGACGCTGAAGAGGCAGAAGTGATAAGACCATCGACTAACTAAAATTCATTACTATTGTGATAAAAGCAACATAGAACATGTCGTAATTTTACTTGCCTCATTATAACATCATAAACATGTTACTTCATACACGAAAACGAAGTTTAATGAATAATTCTTAATCATATATGTCTATATTTTAAAGTTTTTATTTATTTATTTATTTATTATTAAACACAACAGGCGAATGCCCAATTACAGTGTTCTACATTTCTTGCTTCGAGTTTGTAAATTTACACTTTGATAAGAAATATTATTGTGCAGATGTAAATAAATATAAAACATGTCAACGCTAAATTATATGTGTATACAACAATTAACAAACCGAGTTATAACAATACATGTTAATTCAAGAGAGTGGAATAAAATATTTAACTATTATCTACAAAAATAGCCTACATGAATACAATATTTCAATTATTAAGTACAATGCACAACGTATTTACCTTTACATTCAGTATTTCAGATCTTTACCACCATGTACAATATGTATATATATATATATATATATATATATTATAAATTACATAAAATATGGAAATAAAATAAACACAGTATAAATCAAGGATAGAAGTTATTTACCTTGAATAAATACATTAATTATGTGTGTAATAAAGGATCTGTAAATAATTGACACTCTAGAATGTACGTACATATATGTAATTGAGTATAAACTACAAAAAATATATATATTTACAAAAATTGCGTTTATGTTTACATTGTTGACATTTATTCTTCCATTCCTTGAATAACTTTTTTGAATGTCCCAATAGGCATGTGAAATATAATTATCTAATTTTGGTTCCTTTATCTGTTGTACAGTTCACACATTCTCCTGATAGGTGATTTGTTCATAATGCTCGATCTTCTGTTACACCCCTTTGAATCGTGTCTTGGAGATAGGAACACGTATGTGTATTTGTTCTAGAAAATCTTGCACCTGAATATTATTGTTCATGATTTTGTATAAGAAACAGAGGAATTGCATCTTCCTTCTTGGAGGAAGTGAAGTACCATGAAAACAAAACTAATAATAATACGTAATAATAATAATATCGGCATGCCCAAAACAAAGGTTAGTCTAGGGGGCCAAATTTTATAAATATCCTATGGGTAGTAACAGGTAGTCAGTACTCGAAGTGGACATTTCTGGGTATGACAGGGGCTTCTGGAGCCTTGGGACTAGCTGGTGGGATTCTCCTAAGTTTTAACATGGGGACAATGTAAAAGATGGGGAGATGCCTTGCGTAAATTTTCCCAGCTGGGGGAACACCATCCCCTGTATCCCCCCTACGCTTCCAGGACTGGCGATAGTGAAGAAATGGGCGAGGTTCACACGAGAGAGTAGTGAGTTACTGCCAGGCATTCCGTATGCTTCTTCATGTATTAAAGATGTATTATGGTGCCGTCACACCAGAGTGATCTTGTGCAACGGTAAAAGTGGGAAGAGAAGAAACGAGACGGAGATGTTATAAAACACAGAGCCCGGTTACGCACGAGATCTGTAATAAAGTGATTGAAACCTTGCCCAGTCGTTGCCATCACCCTGCGCCGAAATCGTTCCAGAGCCTCGTTGTGGACCAAGTGGGCTGGAACGACCCAGCAACCACGTGTGGCAACCTTGTCCGAGTGGGAAGTACATAGGTGGAACATGTCTCCGTCCCAACACACGCACCGTGACGCACATGCTTGACATGCGTGTCGCATTGTTGATCCTGACAATGTCTCGCATTTTTTTTTTAACGAAAGTGAAAGTGCATTTCGGAAATACGTTAGGATGTCCTTGTAGCTTCTAAACAGAAACAATTCCCGTAAGGTCCATTGTTCTTGGACAAGTTGATAAGGGCCTCTCGCAAGCTATGCAAATCGAGGTTCTTTTACTTGTTTACAATGTCCTAATTTACAATTTCCACATCCTTTTCCACCATATTGCAAAACACAACAGCAATATTCGATAGCTAAATTAAATAAGCGAAAAATATTTTCCAGATTACAATTAAGAACCCGGGTTAAACCGTGTTATTCTCGTTGACTGCACTTCGTTCGTCAGGAATCTCTGTGCGAATTAAGCTTTTCTTTGGGAGGGGGGCGGTGCCCACTCAGTTGCGTAGGCTACTTGTGATTTCATTTTTTTGTATGTAAATTTGTATATGTTGCCAGCAGGAGCGTATATTCTAGGCTAGTTAGGCTATCTGCGAAGCCTAAAGTCTAGAGAATAAAATACAGGAGGAAAATCGATCAGAAATTGTAAATAATATTATTCATATCAGTGAAATGATGCTGATTCTGGAGTTGGCAACCTGATTTCTTGTGAGTTGGCAACCTGATTTCCTATGAGTTGGCAACCTGATTTTCTACGAGTTGGCAACCTGATTTCTCATGAGTTGGCAACCTGATTTCCTATGAGTTGGCAACCTGATTTCCTATGAGTTGGCAACCTGATTTTTATGAGTTGGCAACCTGATTTTTTATGAGTTGGCAACCTGATTTTCTATGAGTTGGCAACCTGATTTCTTAGGAGTTGGTAAACTTATTTCTATTCATAGCCTACGACCACGTGACATAGTGATATAGCCCCGATCTTGGACTCAGTATAACCACTGGGACAGTACACTAAACTATTGCTTTGCGGTTTTAAGTGCCTCAGAACAGTGGCAAGAACCTTGGCCATTATAAATCTTTTGATAACATTTAGACGTAATTTAGAAACATCATATACACTTTCTAAGAACACTCATACTCGCACACAACAAGAGCTATTGGTACTTTAGTATTATAAGGACTACCCCATTTGTCTATGTCAACCTAACCTAACCACTTTCAAATAAAGTGTTCCTATTTCATACCTCGGTTAGGATAGGTTAGGTTAGGTTATGTTAGGTTAGGCTATTGAACCTAAAAAACTTTACCAAATTGCTATTGATAAGTTCAAACTTAGCGTCCAACCAATCTACCTACAAGTTTCTTGTGATTACTTTAATGTATGTAAAACTAGCTGATTACCAGTAATTGCCCGGGTATTTATTTATCCCAATCTTGTATTAGACAGGAAAATAATGAATTCTAACTATAGTGTAAAATGTAACTAATTTTAAATGTGATCGTGAATGTCACCAATTAGCATAGCGACTCCGAAAACTATGGATTCGGCCCCTCTCACCCCCCATGCCGATAGGTGATGAACTTGCAGTTGAACCGCATTGGGAGTGTCACGAAAACTATGGATTCCATTCGCAGCACAGCCTGAAGGTTAGACAACCTGAGAAACACTATCGTTGCGCGGATTGCATAGAGTCACGGATGCCTGTTCTCGATTATTTTTACATGTCACCCCTTCCCACCCCACCCATAGGGGTGCTAGGGGTGTCTTACCCCGAAAATATTATTTCCAGATTGCAAGTGATACGCGTACCATGTTTGGTTGTAATCGCTCCCGGCGTTCGAGAGTTATTGCTGAACAAACACACACACATATATACACACATACTACCTTGTAATCAAGGGGTCCCGGGTTCGATACCCGGTGGAGGCACAAGTGGTTCGGATCCCACTTTAAACTGTAGGTACAGTCCCGATTAGCCTTTCTGTGCATAAAGTGGACTTAAAACACCAAATCAAACCAATACACACATACATCCATTTTTATATATATAAAATATACATATAAAAAAATATAGAGAAGAGATATCAGCACTATGCCATGAGGTTATCAGTTGCAGATTAGTGTCCTTTTATCCACAAGGCTGCATACTTTTCGGCAGGGAAATCTTTCCGCGCTTTCCAGATTTAACCAGCGTGCATCAGACTGGTGCACCAAAAATGACGTCAATTCGGAAAGCTTCATACTGAAACAATGAAAGTTTGATTCGGACTAAATCAGTGACTAAATCACAGAAGATATTTCATGAATATTATATATTTCACTTAACGACATCTTATTTTGCATGTGCAGTACGAATTTAAGTGGTATTTTCTTGTAGTGATATCAAATTTTGCAAATAGATGCTTTCCTACATGTTGCAGCAGAAGATGGACGCATGTTTTGATGCATCGGCATACTTTATTTCACTTTACGTGCAAGTGAAGGAGTGGTAGTATTTAAAATGTCGACAGTTTATGTCTGCATCTAGTTTATTCTCCCTCCGTGCAACAAAATCGGCGTGATATTCCGTACTTTTGCCTACAGAGCGCTCACATATCACGAAGCGGAAGAAGCTTCAGTATAGACGACGCCATTTTGATTCACCAGCCGCATCAGCTCTTGAGGCTGGTGTAAATTGATGACGTCATGGTTTAAGATGGTGAGAGCTTTGGTGCGCCCTGCAAAGACGAAGCATGCATCGGTGGTGCACCAGCCCGTCCACCGGTGAAATCTGGAAAGGGCGGTTTGATGACTGGACCATTAATGGACACGATTTTTTTTACAATTGTGCTTGATACATAGCTAAGAAATGATGCTACCAATTCCATTTTCTTTGAGGGGGCAAAACATCCCGGGCAGGGATAAAACAATTTTTCTTTTGCCGGGGATAAATTATTCTGTGTGTGTGTGTGTTGGGGGTCCCGGCATCCTCCATGTTAATTCGCACACTGGGCTTGACTAATGAACACATGAGAAGAAACGGGATTGCGCTGAGCGGAAAAATCGACTGCAGCTACCAGTTGTTTGCAGCAGCTTGTACTGCTTCGCTCCGCCCACTCGCTTGCTCCGCTTCCCTACCGCGGCCATGTTCCAGATATTCCCGGGATAGAGTATAGTTAGCGAGCTTACCAACAGCCTAGAGCGTGAGCAACACGGTTCGCGATTGGTGGTGCGTGGAGATGACGCCAGCGGCTCGCTTGCTGATTGGAGGATTTGGAAGTTATGACTTGCTTCCAAGCTGGAAATGCATAACAGCCAGGGATGTTAAATTTTTCTGTAACTTGGATGGTGTGAAATTTAAGGGAAAACAAAACAACTGCTGAATGTTAAATATAGATGAACATAGCCAACATACATTTGATTTTAACCACTGCATAATTATTTAATAAGCTAAACTTACCATTTTCTGTCCACTTTAAGAATAAACTCAATGTAGACTAATACAAGAGGCTTCTAAGAAACCCCATTGGTTGTTTCAATGGCAGCTGCGCAAGAATCTTGCGCGTAGCAATATAATGCATATGATAAAGCTATATAGGACCTTATCATGAACTGTGCAGCTACAATCAGTAACTGTATTAGCTAGACAAGACTCGAGCTATCAAATAGGAAATAAATTATTTCTTAGAAGTTACATGGTTTATTTCCATTAATTTCGTTCTTGTAATGGACGGAGAATAGTAAGAAAAAATCATCTCAGTATTGCTTGTAAGTTTTAAAATTAACAACTAACTTACATGAAACTCTCCAATGGTATAACGAAATAAAGTTGTCCGTATGGCAGGTTACAATCCTGATGAGCCGACCTTCGTAGCAGAGTGGTTGGCACATCGCGTTGCGAATCCCGGCCTGGGTGGTCTGTGATTGTTCATCAAATTCATCATTCATCTTTGCTAATGTCAATATTTTACATAGTCTTATGTAAAATAGAACATGAACTAAATTTATCAATTAGTGTAATTTGTGTTTCCGTTAATTAATATCGTTTTTCTCGCCTTTCGAGGTAAATGGGGAAGAATTGTTTTCCTCAAGGTTAGAACTTATAACCCTGTTTTTATTATTTTTACGGCTAATTCATCGTGGTACCGGCATGGACACTTCTGGGTTCTAACAATCCTATTTACTTATAATGGGTTATTTACAACTCACAAGTGCCCATAACTGTATATTAACCATTCAGAATGCGAGTTAGGTATACATATTTGCTTCATGTGTCTAGCTGTAACAACCGAAGTGAATTAAAAGCATTTTGAAATGAAATTAATCGGAATAAATAATTCGGAAAGTTTTGTGGACATCTAAAACTACTTGAGCTGAATGTCCAAAGGTTGTTGTTGTTGTTGTTGTTCAACAACAATAGCTTCTGGGGTGGATAATAAACCTTTTCGAGCAAGGCCTCATCTCCAGGAAAGTATCTACTCGGAGCAAGCCCCGGCACCTGCCAACCCGTTGGGGAGATGAGTCAAGGCAAATGGATAATAAACCTCTTCCTACACCCACAAAAATAGGCAATAGTTAGGCTGGAGAGTTCAATGAACAAATCGATCTCTAACTCAGGGGTGCCCATCCCCACCAAGGCCTATGACGCACTCCCCCCAAAACGGGTAGGAAATCCCCGCTTTATGCCGAATTATTTGCTCAAATTATTTTCTTCAGACAAAATTTGCGGAACAATGTAACCAGCGGCGTACCCAAGCGGGGGTTGTAACTCCTCCCTTTTGACCCAGTATTCCTAAAAAAAAGAACGTCAAAGGTAGGAAAAAATGGCAAAATGAGAGCTCACTACCAGAGAAAGTGTACGTAACCTCTCCCTTTCGAAAATCCTGGGCACGCCACTGAGTGCAACACAGACGTATTTAAGCAATATGTGTTTACTTTAGGTATTGTTTACAATGTAGACAATTGCTATTACTTGACATTGATTGAAATGACATTTTACACAAATGATAAATGATCCTTATTTTTAACATTTTGTCTGCTTGAGTATGCGAACAGCGCATCCTCCCCCTCCCTTCCAAACTGATTCTAAAGGCATAAGCGATGGTGCTTCATTTCAACCCCATTTCCGCGATCAGCCACAGGCAAGTAGAGAAACTGTACATAATAACCATAACTAAAAATCAATAACAAGTTAATCAAATGAAACGATCCCCCTATTTTTGTGTGTAGATATGTAGAAATGGCAGCTAAACTATAAAATTTTGTCCCCCCAAAAATTCCCATGACGCAGGCGCGTCATGAATCCCCCCCCTGTGGACACCCCTGCTCTAACTACGCACTGGTAATGATCAGGCTGAAAAGTTCATACGAACTACCTATTTATAATATTTTATAAGTTCATTATACTTGTATTTATCTTTGTTCTCTACACAATATCCATACTGATCTCTATACTGTTCACTTCAGTCCTTTATTATACACAAGGTTCTTTATATCAATAAAACTGTTACAGCTGAATGATAACAAAGGTACCAAAACTGCTACTTCATCTTGATAAACTTCTGAATAAAGTGGCGCACTCTGTTGATAGAAAGGAGAATCACGCTTAGGTTAAAAGTCAAGTCCAAAGGTGAGAACAATGAAGAAGGTTCACCCAGTAAGTAGCGTAGTGAAAGTCGTCATCAGCCGGCATCAGTTACAACTGCTGACCAACACAATAATGACGTTTCGAAATCATAATGGAAGGTTACGTAAAAACTCTCTACATTGTGTCCGGTAGTTACGGCCAGTGGACATTATGAAAAAAGTTTTCGTGAAGTTGGCTCAATTGGGTTAACCGTCGTGTGCGTTGTCATGTTCGCGAGGTTCCTGCACTTCACCCTTCATCTTTTGATCATTAAATGGTTGAATGATCCCGTGGTTGTAATGAGATATTCAATTATGACGAGATAAGCTGTCACGAATTTGCTAAAGTGGCCTCGCATCAGCGCGGACACCAACTGTCGCTTGCAACGAGGTAAAAATTGATAGAATGGCGTAAAGCCGGAAACCGACCGTCTTCTGTTTAGGTAAATTGAATGGGAGGTCTAGCGGGCGCCATAAAATATATAGGCAAGGTACCGCACCCAGTTTTGTTCAGCCGAGGAAATTGTTGCGCATTTTCCGGGAGAGTGAGTCACATTCTTCAAGACAGATGCATAATAACTGCATGAAAAAAGAAAGGTGGTACGTTTCAAATGGACAATGTGGAAATATATTTGTGAGGAGAAGAATAAACGCAACTTACAAACCGATTCTGATTTTTGAATTTGTTCTGGAGCAAGTAATTGATTTATTGAATTACATTATTTTACGTCCCTTTTCTGCCACTTTCTACTAATCGCGACGATGAGGATGACTGATGATATGATGAAATTGATGAAAGGACACTCTCAAAGAACACCCATGTCCAGATCAGGATTCTAACCCGGAACCACTGGCCACGAAGCTAGGCTGCAGCAGGGAATTGGTCGATATTTTCCGACCATTGACAACTTTAATTCTCTCTTCTTTATAAGCTAGGGGTGCTTAATTCCAGTGCGCCATTGAAAAATAGTCAGAATATGCGACGAAGAAATTTACACTTACAGAGGTAAGGGGAGAAGACACCAAGACACAACTGAAATATTCTTAAATATAGGTACTAAACCTTCTTTTAACATCGGAAATAAAACTACGAATCTTTAAATACTAGGGCAAATCAAAAAGTAAGTTACACCCCCCTGTATAAAAGAAACAAAACGCATTAGAAAGAAAATAATTATTGGAGAAAAATGCATGAATATTTAACTTTTTTGACAGTCACCAAGGTATTCCAAGCACTTTTTGAATCGTGTGACCAGTTTTTTGATTTCTTGTGTGTAAAAAATTACGTCCAATTTCAATTGAGTTGACTTTTGTGCTATCGTTTAACAATTGTGGCACCCAGTGAGAGCACAGTTTACTATACACCCGACTGATCATGAATCAGCATAGACACACTATCGTAGGATATGTTCAGTTCACTTGCAATCTCTTTTAATTTTCACTTGGCGGTTGGCAAGGATGATTGCATTAACACGCTCCGTCTTGTCGTTCACGTTCGTTCTTTCCTCTTCGAACATCTGGCAATTTCCTGATCATGGGAAGTGAAATTGCATTCCCACCATACAGCTTGACAATTTGGCGATGGATTTCACTCTGATTATGCCTTCGTGTCCACCAGTGGCGGAGCGTGACCTTTCCAACAGTGTAAGCCTAGCCTGATGAAGGCTTGTGTTTATTTTGGGGCTGGGTCAGTGATTTATCCACAATCATCAACCCCTCCCCCTTTTTTTCAGAACACCTTCCTGAATTTTTTCACAAAAAACTAATTTTAGCACTAAATTTAACCTTACACCCTTTAAAAACAAAGTTACACTACATCAGATTAAATATTCTGGATAAATCCCTGAGCCTGGTGTTTTCTTGCTAGGCTGTATATCTCCTACATTTCAACTGATAATTGCGTCGGTTTTATTCCTATCACAATGAGTAACTTATCCATAAAAAAAATGCAAAGTTAGATAAAATGAAGAATAATGATAATAAAGAAACGAAAACAGAAAGAAACACAAAAGTGCTGAATACTTTTTACAACCCCTGCATAACCAAGTATCAGCTCGTACCATGAATCACAAAATCGGGGCACTTTATTTTTCGTTTCTGTTACCGTGCCTGCTAGAGAAGTGGTGGGCCTACCTACATCCACAAACCAACAACAGTTTGTTCGTGCAAGAAGCACTTCGAAGCAAATGGTCGCCTGTTTTTTGGGGAAAAATTGACATATGGCTACAGTGCCACTAGAGAATCGCAGAACCGTAAATTCTAGTAGAATCCACTGGAGATAGAACCAAACAATAGACCCTTTAATTGACATTAATGGCTTTTTTATTCATTTTGAGGGGTGACGCTATTGTTAATTAATCTAGCGCCACGTGGCGACACGTGTCGGGGGTGGAGGAGGAGATGAGTCATCGATGACTCATGCACACGTGTGAGTTTGAAATTAATGGTTTTCCATTAGTGCACAAAAGATACTATTATGTATTCCGTTTTTGACCTAAGCTAACCTTTTGTTGTATATTATATATGCGTTTCTGCCGGATATGAGTCACAGATGATTTATACAGACGTTGGAGTTTGGAATTAATGGTTTTTCCATTAAGGTACAAAAGACACTATTGTGGAGTTCGTTTTCGGACTATTCTAACACTATTGTTGTATATTATATATGCGTTTCTGCCGGATATGAGTCAGGGGTGCTTTATGCACACGTGGGAACTTGGAATTAATGGTTTTTCCATTAATGTACAAAACACATTTTCGGCCTATTCTAAGGCGTCACGTCCGCCCATTTTGGCGTCGGTGGTGAGTCATATTTGGTATAATTAAGGATCCAGATTTACCCGAATTCAACCGGTGTCGACGCGTTCGATCGGAGGTAGAAGATATTATAACACATGTTCGCTTTAAAGGCGAAGAAATTGAACGATGTATCCTATATGCAAACGAAGTATGCGAGCGGAATCCATGTTAATAATATTAACCTGTTACGGAAGAACCTGTTATGTGGTTGCATTCATCGGCACCCCCAAACCGCGCGCGTTCATGGATACGCGTGGGGAAGAAAGGGTCGCCATTGTTACGGTCCCCTTCGCTTGGTCTTCTTCCGAAGTTGAATGGAAGGCGAGTGTCGCCAAATTTTTACACACGAGTATTGATTTTCTTTGAGGTTCCAATTTTATTTGGTGGAAGTAATCTACGCGGTATTTCTGCCGCCTTTCGTAACATTGCAAAGACTATTTGACCAAAACCGTAAGGAATTTGGCTGAACTAAGAACATTCAGTTCCAGTATCTACAAGTTAAAGTGGATGCCAGCCACTATTTGCCCTTATTTCGGGGTTGCGAACCACGGACCATTTGATTATTGCCTTATATACATCAGGATTCACGTAAAATTGACCAGATGTTTTTACTGTTAGGGACAATATTTCGCATTTTTTGTGTATTTTTACTCAGAAAACGCTATTTGAACGATTCAAGCAAGAGTTCGCATGGCAATTTAGACACACAAACTGTGTTTCTTCAACTTTAGCTGAAATTTAGGTTTATTTTTTACTCTATTATCACAATTTCTTCTATTCAGGCAACATTTTTTATTAAATTTTGGACTCACAGAGACATTTTTCAACTTTTAACTTGATATTTTAAAAGTTTATTTCCATTTTTTACTCTAATATCACAATTTCTTCTATTCAGGCAACATTTTTTATTAAATTTTGGACTCACAAAGACATTTTTCAACTTTTAACTTGTTATTTTAAAAGTTTATTTCCATTTTTACTCTAATATCACAATTTCATCTATTCTGGCAGGAGTGTTTATTCCAGTTTAGACTTGCAAAGATAATTTTTTCAACTTCTTTTATTAATTTTTCTATTTATTGCCTTTTGTATCTTATATTTATTAATTCTTAACTTTGAGTTTTGTTCTTTATTTAAAAAATTTCTCTAATCACTAAGGAAGAAGTACTTTTAAGTAAAACTGTACCCACAAACTTTATTATTACTATTATTATTAGTATTATTATTATTGTTGTTGTTTTTGTTTTGATGTAGTTGTTGAATCTTGTTGTTGTTGTTAGGGTTTATTGACTTCCACTACGCTATTTTTGGTTTGCTTCGTAGGAAAGTTTGCTTATTTTAGAGTTTCCTAGGTATTTTCTTACTGTTAGGGTAGGTAAAGTTTCCTAAATATATGAGTAGGGTTCCATATATTCTTGTTCTTGCATGTTTTTCATATGATGTGATCACCACAACTCTCCAAGGGCTTTTACTGCATGTTTCCATTTTTATTGAGGCTTAGTGATTCCTAGAGCCACTTTATGCATGAGAGAAAGCTTGAAAATTTTGATCTCAGATAGCCGTCAACCTTATGTCAGAGTATTTTCGAGTATATTTTAGTCTTATTATGGCCCACTAGAATATCACGGCTTGCTTTTTTTTTTAAGTATGTTGCGCAGTTATTGTATTTTTGCTTTTGCTTTCTAGATAAACTGTATGAAATGTTTAATATTTGTACTTTTTGCACTTATAAGAGGCCAAACTTTTACTGTAACTAAAATTATTATGTCTCTAGGCACTGAAACCCCTTTACCAAGAGTACTATAACTGCATGTTTATTAATATTGTTTCTTTCATCCCTCAAATATAACAATTTAACAATATAATGACTAATCACAGGACAAGTCGATGTTAGCAGATGACTACGTGGCTCTTAAGTCCACCTGCCAAACTTTTCTTACCATGCTATTTACCCTTATAGTCTTTTATTCGGGGTACGTTTCAAGTACTATTGAATTTTTGAGTGTTTGATTAACACCAGGGGTTATTTGTATCTGTTATGCTTTATTATTTGAGGCTTCTTTTTTTATTCTACAATCACTATATGTCCCTGAGAACTAAATTTCCACTGACTGAAGCTTAAAGCTTACGCTCTGCAGCATGTTGAATGGTTAAGCACTGGTCAATATGAATTTTACAGAGGCTAGTAGGAGGCATAGGAACACATGCCAGAGCATTATTAGCGTGCAACCAGTTACACAGCCAATATTTGCTATTTCAAGTAACTACATGTACCAGAACATTTTACAGCCCAACACTAACTAGACTTCAATTTATACTATATTAGGGGCTAAATGTAGCAAGAACACTGATTGTACATATTTTTGAGAATCCAACTATATCAGGATTTTTTCTATGTAAGTATATTTTTATTGATTACTAACTTTAACAGACCAATCAGGAAGACAACAAAATTCACTAAACTTAGTACTATAGTGTAGGTGATTGCATGAAAAGTAGAAATTATAACATCCAAAAGATTTCGCTTTTTTTGCTTTTGTGACTAATCGTGACGCTGAGGATGAATGGATGGCCAAAAATCTTAAGGACTGGATGTATTTTACCACTACAGACGCCTATGTAGAAACACTAGAGTACTGTTAGCTTTCAAAATTGAGGATATACTGTACTGTTTCTTAAATATTTTGTACTTGGCACGTTACAGTTATATCCATTTCAGGACAAATATTGCTAAAACTCTCAAATTTACTGGTACAAGTTGATATTTCTGCTATCAGACGAATTAACAACCCTATTTTACAAACAAATGGTATTGTTTACACTTTATTTACTTCAATCTGAGACTAATATTTTACAGTAATTGAATCATTCAGCCCTAGTCAATACTTTACTGCATCAGAAAGTTTGTTATTAATCTAATAAGTATGCTATTTTGGGATATTCTAATGCAAACGTTGTTTAATTCACTGGTTATAATGCAAACTTTTGCACAAATTCGATATATTCACTACCTTCAAACCAAACAATTGTACTTATTTAGCGCATTTCATTTATATTTCTTGTAATTAACTTATGTTTCTTATAATTAACAAACTAAACTAATTACTTTGGCATGTTAAAAACCTTATTTTTTACTATTTCCTATTCTATCAGGTTCTATATTGCTGTTTTTATCAATTATGTAAGACCACACTCTGGTAAATGCCTATATATTCTCTTTTATACACACGCACGCACGCTACACACACACACACACACACACACACACACACACACACACACATTTACACACTTATACGAACATACATCTGACGTTTTTCAATATTTTGCTATGAAGTTTGCATCCACGCTATTCAAACAAGGGCAGGCAATGTAGTATTTATGAGTATTAGTAATCCCAAAGTGGTGTTTTTTGTGTCCAAGTTCAGATGAGAGTCTGCTATGTGCCTTTTGCAGGGGATTGCATGTGAAGTGTATGCATATTGAGCATTATTGAGTGTGTAGGCTTCCAAGTTTTGCTGTTACTTTCCTATAATTCTGCGAGACTGTAGAGAGTTCTCCCTTTTCAACCAGTTTTTCTTTCATTGATTGGATACTTTTTGGGAACTTAGCAGTTTTTTATGTTATGAAGCAGATTGTTGTAGAATATTTTGCATGGTCATTTGTGATATTGAGTGCCTGCTGTAACGGAAGTAAGTATCTTTCCTTCTTGTGTTGATGTTCTCGTGTAGGTTTCCTATTTTCGGTCAAGTTGCAGTAGGGAACTTAGCAGTTTTTTATGTTATGAAGCAGATTGTTGTAGAATATTTTGCATGGTCTTTTGTGATATTGAGTGGGTGCTGTAATGGTAGTAAGTATCTTTCCTTTTTGTGTTGATGTTCTTGTGTAGGTTTCCTATTTTCGGTCAAGTTGCAGTACTTAGAATAATCGCTATTGTCTTATTGATCTACGAAGCTCCTTTGAATAATCATTTGCAGGTGACCCTATACTCCACGCTGTACTTTGTTCTGGGAACTATCTTTTGAAGCCTTGGCATTCTGCTAGTACAGTATTATTAGCGTAGAGGTAAATTAGTTCGTGAAAATATGTATTTTTCTGATTAACTATAGTCGCTTAGTTGTTCTAGCAGGTATAAGTAGTTACTGCTGATGTTGTTAATTTTCTATTCGCAGGGGCTATGTATGATGTAGCGTATTTGTGTTGGCTGTCCCTTTTATTCCTATGTTGTTGAGTTTCTCCATAAGCATGTCCTGTTTTACTCTATTCTATGCCTTGTTGCTGCTAGATATCTGAGGTATGTTGCTGGTTCATATCTGATGTAGCTTGTTTGACTATCTATTATTTTTGCTATGGCTGTGGCTATTGATGTCCCTTTCTGAATTCCATGTTGGTTTCTGTTTATCCTTGTTGCTGCTTGTTATCTGAGTTAGGTTGTTTGACTTCAGGACTATCCTTTTTTAACTTTATTGTTGATTGCTGTTTTGTGTCTTGTAATATTATTTACTATAGTAACAAAATTATTTTTAAAAATTGATATTTATCAACATACTTGTATATTTCTTGTTCAGTATTTGTCAAAGTTTAATTTATTTTGTCCGCTATCTTTAGCAAGTAACACTATTTTGAAATTTAATATATAAATTCATGAAAATTTACTCTAATTTTATATCAACTAACATATTTATTTTAACAACAATAACAAAATTGTACAAAAGTTCAAATAGCAGAAGAATTGTACTCTTAAATTATTAACTTTGAAAGAATAGTATTTTTAAAACATTAACTTTGTAAAAATTGTACTTTTAAAACATTCACTTTGAAAAAATTGTACTTTTAAATTATTAACTTTGAAAAAATTGTACTTTTAAATTATTAACTTTGAAAAAATTGTACTTTTAAACATTAACTTTGTAAAAATTGTACTTTTAAAACATTCACTTTGAAAAATTGTACTTTTACACCAGAAATAATCAAATATATGGGAAAGAAGGAGAAGTTCTGTTGCTCAGAATAATAAATGTGGGATGGAAGGAAAATAATTTTGTTACTATAGTAAATAATATTACAAGACACAAAACAGCAATCAACAATAAAGTTAAAAAAGGATAGTCCTGAAGTCAAACAACCTAACTCAGATAACAAGCAGCAACAAGGATAAACAGAAACCAACATGGAATTCAGAAAGGGACATCAATAGCCACAGCCATAGCAAAAATAATAGATAGTCAAACAAGCTACATCAGATATGAACCAGCAACATACCTCAGATATCTAGCAGCAACAAGGCATAGAATAGAGTAAAACAGGACATGCTTATGGAGAAACTCAACAACATAGGAATAAAAGGGACAGCCAACACAAATACGCTACATCATACATAGCCCCTGCGAATAGAAAATTAACAACATCAGCAGTAACTACTTATACCTGCTAGAACAACTAAGCGACTATAGTTAATCAGAAAAATACATATTTTCACGAACTAATTTACCTCTACGATAATAATACTGTACTAGCAGAATGCCAAGGCTTCAAAAGATAGTTCCCAGAACAAAGTACAGCGTGGAGTATAGGGCCCCATGCAAATGATTATTCAAAGGAGCTTCGTAGATCAATAAGACAATAGCGATTATTCTAAGTACTGCAACTTGACCGAAAATAGGAAACCTACACAAGAACATCAACACAAAAAGGAAAGATACTTACTACCATTACAGCACCCACTCAATATCACAAAAGACCATGCAAAATATTCTACAACAATCTGCTTCATAACATAAAAAACTGCTAAGTTCCCTACTGCAACTTGACCGAAAATAGGAAACCTACACGAGAACATCAACACAAGAAGGAAAGATACTTACTTCCGTTACAGCAGGCACTCAATATCACAAATGACCATGCAAAATATTCTACAACAATCTGCTTCATAACATAAAAAACTGCTAAGTTCCCAAAAAGTATCCAATCAATGAAAGAAAAACTGGTTGAAAAGGGAGAACTCTCTACAGTCTCGCAGAATTATAGGAAAGTAACAGCAAAACTTGGAAGCCTACACACTCAATAATGCTCAATATGCATACACTTCACATGCAATCCCCTGCAAAAGGCACATAGCAGACTCTCATCTGAACTTGGACACAAAAAACACCACTTTGGGATTACTAATACTCATAAATACTACATTGCCTGCCCTTGTTTGAATAGCGTGGATGCAAACTTCATAGCAAAATATTGAAAAACGTCAGATGTATGTTCGTATAAGTGTGTAAATGTGTGTGTGTGTGTGTGTGTGTGTGTGTGTGTGTGTGTGTAGCGTGCGTGCGTGTGTATAAAAGAGAATATATAGGCATTTACCAGAGTGTGGTCTTACATAATTGATAAAAACAGCAATATAGAACCTGATAGAATAGGAAATAGTAAAAAATAAGGTTTTTAACATGCCAAAGTAATTAGTTTAGTTTGTTAATTATAAGAAACATAAGTTAATTACAAGAAATATAAATGAAATGCGCTAAATAAGTACAATTGTTTGGTTTGAAGGTAGTGAATATATCGAATTTGTGCAAAAGTTTGCATTATAACCAGTGAATTAAACAACGTTTGCATTAGAATATCCCAAAATAGCATACTTATTAGATTAATAACAAACTTTCTGATGCAGTAAAGTATTGACTAGGGCTGAATGATTCAATTACTGTAAAATATTAGTCTCAGATTGAAGTAAATAAAGTGTAAACAATACCATTTGTTTGTAAAATAGGGTTGTTAATTCGTCTGATAGCAGAAATATCAACTTGTACCAGTAAATTTGAGAGTTTTAGCAATATTTGTCCTGAAATGGATATAACTGTAACGTGCCAAGTACAAAATATTTAAGAAACAGTACAGTATATCCTCAATTTTGAAAGCTAACAGTACTCTAGTGTTTCTACATAGGCGTCTGTAGTGGTAAAATACATCCAGTCCTTAAGATTTTTGGCCATCCATTCATCCTCAGCGTCACGATTAGTCACAAAAGCAAAAAAAGCGAAATCTTTTGGATGTTATAATTTCTACTTTTCATGCAATCACCTACACTATAGTACTAAGTTTAGTGAATTTTGTTGTCTTCCTGATTGGTCTGTTAAAGTTAGTAATCAATAAAAATATACTTACATAGAAAAAATCCTGATATAGTTGGATTCTCAAAAATATGTACAATCAGTGTTCTTGCTACATTTAGCCCCTAATATAGTATAAATTGAAGTCTAGTTAGTGTTGGGCTGTAAAATGTTCTGGTACATGTAGTTACTTGAAATAGCAAATATTGGCTGTGTAACTGGTTGCACGCTAATAATGCTCTGGCATGTGTTCCTATGCCTCCTACTAGCCTCTGTAAAATTCATATTGACCAGTGCTTAACCATTCAACATGCTGCAGAGCGTAAGCTTTAAGCTTCAGTCAGTGGAAATTTAGTTCTCAGGGACATATAGTGATTGTAGAATAAAAAAAGAAGCCTCAAATAATAAAGCATAACAGATACAAATAACCCCTGGTGTTAATCAAACACTCAAAAATTCAATAGTACTTGAAACGTACCCCGAATAAAAGACTATAAGGGTAAATAGCATGGTAAGAAAAGTTTGGCAGGTGGACTTAAGAGCCACGTAGTCATCTGCTAACATCGACTTGTCCTGTGATTAGTCATTATATTGTTAAATTGTTATATTTGAGGGATGAAAGAAACAATATTAATAAACATGCAGTTATAGTACTCTTGGTAAAGGGGTTTCAGTGCCTAGAGACATAATAATTTTAGTTACAGTAAAAGTTTGGCCTCTTATAAGTGCAAAAAGTACAAATATTAAACATTTCATACAGTTTATCTAGAAAGCAAAAGCAAAAATACAATAACTGCGCAACATACTTAAAAAAAAAAGCAAGCCGTGATATTCTAGTGGGCCATAATAAGACTAAAATATACTCGAAAATACTCTGACATAAGGTTGACGGCTATCTGAGATCAAAATTTTCAAGCTTTCTCTCATGCATAAAGTGGCTCTAGGAATCACTAAGCCTCAATAAAAATGGAAACATGCAGTAAAAGCCCTTGGAGAGTTGTGGTGATCACATCATATGAAAAACATGCAAGAACAAGAATATATGGAACCCTACTCATATATTTAGGAAACTTTACCTACCCTAACAGTAAGAAAATACCTAGGAAACTCTAAAATAAGCAAACTTTCCTACGAAGCAAACCAAAAATAGCGTAGTGGAAGTCAATAAACCCTAACAACAACAACAAGATTCAACAACTACATCAAAACAAAAACAACAACAATAATAATAATACTAATAATAATAGTAATAATAAAGTTTGTGGGTACAGTTTTACTTAAAAGTACTTCTTCCTTAGTGATTAGAGAAATTTTTTAAATAAAGAACAAAACTCAAAGTTAAGAATTAATAAATATAAGATACAAAAGGCAATAAATAGAAAAATTAATAAAAGAAGTTGAAAAAATTATCTTTGCAAGTCTAAACTGGAATAAACACTCCTGCCAGAATAGATGAAATTGTGATATTAGAGTAAAAATGGAAATAAACTTTTAAAATAACAAGTTAAAAGTTGAAAAATGTCTTTGTGAGTCCAAAATTTAATAAAAAATGTTGCCTGAATAGAAGAAATTGTGATATTAGAGTAAAAAATGGAAATAAACTTTTAAAATATCAAGTTAAAAGTTGAAAAATGTCTCTGTGAGTCCAAAATTTAATAAAAAATGTTGCCTGAATAGAAGAAATTGTGATAATAGAGTAAAAAATAAACCTAAATTTCAGCTAAAGTTGAAGAAACACAGTTTGTGTGTCTAAATTGCCATGCGAACTCTTGCTTGAATCGTTCAAATAGCGTTTTCTGAGTAAAAATACACAAAAAATGCGAAATATTGTCCCTAACAGTAAAAACATCTGGTCAATTTTACGTGAATCCTGATGTATATAAGGCAATAATCAAATGGTCCGTGGTTCGCAACCCCGAAATAAGGGCAAATAGTGGCTGGCATCCACTTTAACTTGTAGATACTGGAACTGAATGTTCTTAGTTCAGCCAAATTCCTTACGGTTTTGGTCAAATAGTCTTTGCAATGTTACGAAAGGCGGCAGAAATACCGCGTAGATTACTTCCACCAAATAAAATTGGAACCTCAAAGAAAATCAATACTCGTGTGTAAAAATTTGGCGACACTTGCCTTCCATTCAACTTCGGAAGAAGACCAAGCGAAGGGGACCGTAACAATGGCGACCCTTTCTTCCCCACGCGTATCCATGAACGCGCGCGGTTTGGGGGTGCCGATGAATGCAACCACATAACAGGTTCTTCCGTAACAGGTTAATATTATTAACATGGATTCCGCTCGCATACTTCGTTTGCATATAGGATACATCGTTCAATTTCTTCGCCTTTAAAGCGAACATGTGTTATAATATCTTCTACCTCCGATCGAACGCGTCGACACCGGTTGAATTCGGGTAAATCTGGATCCTTAATTATACCAAATATGACTCACCACCGACGCCAAAATGGGCGGACGTGACGCCTTAGAATAGGCCGAAAATGTGTTTTGTACATTAATGGAAAAACCATTAATTCCAAGTTCCCACGTGTGCATAAAGCACCCCTGACTCATATCCGGCAGAAACGCATATATAATATACAACAATAGTGTTAGAATAGTCCGAAAACGAACTCCACAATAGTGTCTTTTGTACCTTAATGGAAAAACCATTAATTCCAAACTCCAACGTCTGTATAAATCATCTGTGACTCATATCCGGCAGAAACGCATATATAATATACAACAAAAGGTTAGCTTAGGTCAAAAACGGAATACATAATAGTATCTTTTGTGCACTAATGGAAAACCATTAATTTCAAACTCACACGTGTGCATGAGTCATCGATGACTCATCTCCTCCTCCACCCCCGACACGTGTCGCCACGTGGCGCTAGATTAATTAACAATAGCGTCACCCCTCAAAATGAATAAAAAAGCCATTAATGTCAATTAAAGGGTCTATTGTTTGGTTCTATCTCCAGTGGATTCTACTAATTCTGAATGGTACATAACCATAAACAGCCATTTCGTACGTTGTTCGAAGAGTGTTTAAACCACGGACTATGTAATTAATAATATTTTGTTCACATATGACATGAGATTTGTAAAACTGGTTCAATATTCAGTTTTAATTAAAAAAATTTAATTTTTGAAAAAGTTATCGCACTTGTTAGCTCAATTACTACCAGCTGAGTTCAAATATAAACGAAAAACAGAAATCTTAATATTTCCAATGTTTGTGCTCTCCTACAAGCGAAAAACAGAAACAAGCGTTTGTATATCTAATTTTCCCGTTTCTCGCTCATTATTAGGTGTTTCTCCTTTTTTCCCTTCCTGTTAGTTCTTTTGCTTCAGAATTCCCTGTTCCTGGAAAAAACCTCCTTGAAACACCACTGGCTCAAATTTCCTTTGCAGCCACCATTCATTCATACCCGACAACGCTGGAGAACCCTCCTCTTGCAGGACCTGGGTCTCCCTGGCGCGTGTTCACGGTTAGCCAGTGAAGCCAACCCAAGCATAATGGTGCTAAATCTCGCACAAGTTTCAAAAGTCGTTTGGAAGTTGGGAATATAAATGAAACAAGAGGGCCGCTGTTCGTGGTAGTTGAATTTTCTCAAACTTTTCACGTATGACGTCGAACTCATCCCGTTGGTTGAACCATTCGAATTTATATTTATTTCTTGTTACAAATTAATATTAATAATGTGTAGATCGCAGAACAATTTAGTAGTATGTAGCATAATTACGGAGTTTGAAGTAGACCATGGATGTTCAGAAGGGGCAAGGGGAGGAAGCCCTTCCTGGAAAACGAATGTCAACCATAAAAGAATATATTTCACACATATAATTTCATTTCAGTCACATCAAATTATGTTAATTATTGTAAGGGCGTTGCAGAAAAATGTTAACTTCAAATTGAATTTGTATCTTTTGAGAAGGCAACTTTATTATGGGGGAAATATAACTAGTTTACCCCCACCCCTGGAAAAATTACTGTGCTTAATCAACCCCGGTGGAAAGAAATACTGCTGACATACATGAACAACACTTTTTGTAAACATAAGGTTTGCAACGCTGTTGTAAGCCTCTGGCCGGAAGGTTTACACACGTGGGTTTCGGGCCCGCTCTTCTCCACCCAGACAACGGGCCTTGCACCCAGATAGGGTAGGCACCAAGACTAGTCTTGGGTAGGCACTGCTCGTTCGCGGTCAGAAATTTGTAAGGCAAGATTCAGAAGGCTTACAGCTTTCCACAAGCAGAAGGCGGGAGATCCCATGTGCTGCCTGGCGCTGAAGTGTTGCAATCTAACAAACATGATCTCGAACACTGGTGTCGACCCGATTTGAACTTTGAAGTTGTTTACGAATTTTTGCCAGATAATTACGTACATTTTACTAGAACTAATGAAGTGTAAGCCCGGCTTACACGGCTTACATGGACGCTCCGCGCCTGGTGTCCACAAAAATCGGACGTCTTAGCGAAACTCAATGTTGGACGCCACCTCAGTACAACACGCCATACTGACACGGTGACTACTCTAATATTAAAGCAGCTGCAGCATAGCTACTTCTGGTATGGGGAGAATACATTCCGGACAGTGCTGCCACCAAGCGTGATTATTTTCTCTCTTTTAGTACAGGAACACGGCTCGGGTGTAACTTAATTTTTGATTCGCCCGTTTAACCTATATATTTTTTTTCTCGAGTTTTCTTTGCATTTCAAAATTTGTAGGATGTAAATATAACCATGGGATAAGAAGAAAATATCGAAGGACGCACATTGATGTCGGTGAATGGTAGTTAGTGGATGTGCGGGAAGGGGAAGGGGGGGCTCAATCCTAGGGCGTCTAGATTCTGGGCTGACTGACTAACCACTCCGCCACAGTAGCTGGCGATATCTATGAACATTATGCTTATGTTTCATAGGCTAGAGCAAACAGAAAAATTCATGGGATTCTCTGTTGCAAACATGGTCTTCACTCAACCAAAGGTAGGTGTGTACAGTGGGATCCATGAGTATTATCTCGCAAATTGTCCATCACCATGTTCCTGCATTTTATTTGACCCAATAAGAGTTTCAAGAATTAAAAGAAAACTCAAGACAAGCTCCAGACAACTTCTGCACCACCATACATAAAAATCCATCGCTTAATAACACATAGGATGCAAGAGAAAAATTAATGAAAATAGTCATGGACAATTTGCATGGTAATACTCATGGATCCCACTGTACCATTTAATGGCAACAATGCGAGAGATGGTAATCTTAACAGTTACAAGAAGCTTGAGCCGAGATGAGGAATTACAATGCGTCTCACCTAGATGGCTTTCCCAGATGGTTTCATCAGGTTCATTATATCATGGAAACCTACAACCACGCCGCTCCAGCAATTAGCAAGAACGTGATACCAGGAGAAAGCTACACGGGATGATCTACGCAATAATGTGGGAAATGGCTCACGCAACTACACGCAGTTCCTTCCCAGATTGCGCATTAACTGTCATCATATGCAAACGGTAACATGCGAACATTGTAGCATTCGCGTCACATGTTTCACGTCCATAATTTCATCCTCTTCCCATTTGTTTGTAAGTTGGTAACACTTCGTAAGTTGGCAACGCTTCTTCTTGGATCATCAAGGATTGTGAATGGACGTCGGCAGCAAGTTTTGTAGGGGAAGTCCGGCTGTTGATGTAAACTTGAAGGGAATTATTATTAATCTCATGAGATTATAAACTAATAATAAATTATAATTTATTACCAACTTATTATTATTATAGTGTATCCTTGGATATACCAGATGAGTGAATATCCGGCTGTTTTTCTTTATTCTTTAAAACTTTCGTACCGTTAATTATATTGGACTTAATGGTTATTATATAATATTATTAACTTTGGCATATCTTGTTCAAGCAAAATATTTGAAAGCAAGCGAGAAATGTTAGCCATTGTTGTGTGACGTTTCAAAGAAATATCTCATTTTTGGAATTCTGAAATTTCATCGAACGAACTATTCTTTGAATTTAGTGGTAGAATATTTAAAAAATAAATAAATAAAAGAATAAAAAGAGGTCCTGATTTGTTTCTTGCATTTACACTCAATTGTTCGAGGTATCTCATTAACTGAATATTATTTCTCTTATCAACAACCAAAATAATGAGCTGCTTCCTTTTTTTTAAAAAAAAAAAATTGATTAATTGCGAGGGGGCAGTCATATCCTCAATCGTTACGGGATGATAGCCAAACACAGTTCGTGTTGTGAAATGTTCATGAAGAATTTTATATGTTCACTCTTCACTACATATGAATGTTCTGCACAACACAGTCATAACACAATCATTTTCACAAATAGAATTCTAAAGTCTATATAAAATAGCGTCCTTCAAGATGGCGCTTCTAAACGTTAACATGATCCATATGCACACTGTTAATATCATATAGATATGTTGCTCTTATATGAGTGTAATATTGTTACAAATATTCTTGATTTGTCCGCACTAGGAATAGGTGGATATGGGATTCTAGTAGATTAGGAATCGGATAATTTGGTTTCGAACGCTCACCATATAGCTTGTGTTTTAAAGTTAAGTTAGCTAGGTACAGTGGGATCCATGAGTATTACCGTGCAAATTGTCCATGACTATTTTCATTAATTTTTTTCTTACATGCTGTGTGTTTTTAAGCGATGGATTTTTATGTATGCTGGTGCAGAAGTTATCAACATCTTGTTTTGAGTTTTCTTTTAATTCTTGAAGCTCTTATTGGGTCAAATAAAGTGCACGAACATGGTGATGGACAATTTGCACGACAATACTCATGGATCCCACTGTACAACTAATTTTCAACAGAAAGAACATTAGAATTGTCATGTGTGGGCATTTTAATAAATTTGAAATTCGACTATGTGGAAATCGATTGCAATAACTTGTGCAATGACCATACAACAGTGCAAGTATAGGTACACGACAGTACGTACAGTCATTCCCTATAAGGGAATATGTGTGTTGTCTATCTCTAAGGCGATAAATGAATTTTAATAGCAAATTTTCAATTGCAACTTTTACCACCGCTGTAGAATTAGACAACACACATAACGTCTTGCATGGAGGCGAATACGTATTTCGTATTTCAGGATCTAAGTGTCTTATTTTTATTGCATGTGACTGTACATTCATTCAATTTACTTGGGTGTAATGTCAATATTACATAATATTACATATATCAAGTTATATTGACAATTGTGTACCGTATCGAGATAATTTTTATCAGTTATCTCTGTACGAGTACATACGTCATAATGTAAATGAAACGACACTCTTAAAAATAGTAAGCTCTTTGCATTGGGTTCAGTAAAAGGTGAAAGAGATAGAACGAAGGTCACAATTTACAATGTCCTTGACAACTATTCAACTGCCAATCGTTTTGAAACACAAATGAAGCTGATATACAGCCTAACCTGGACACTTTTGAGGCAAGTAACACAGAATACTGCTTGACCAGTAAGATCCAAAGAGTAATATTATTCAACGAATCATACCCGAGGAGAGAATGCCAATGGAAGAATGTACAATGCAGGGTAGTTAAGAGAAATAAATCTAAACAGCATGCTTCTGGCGTGCGTTGTAAAACAATTTTCTTGCAGACAATGACGAAAGGCTACAATACATCTCATGACCTTCCTTGAATACGGATATTGCACGATAATATCCTGCAGATAATAAATTACAATTTTTCTATCAGCACGTAAGCAAAACGAATGGCAAATCTGTCATCACGGATGTAAAACAGTGTTTCCAACTGCATCTATTTTATAGTACGGATATGCAATCTTCACAAATACCAAATTTGAAGTATTTTTTTTAACATCTTAATGCTGCACACACATTATGTTCCATGTACATACATATAAATTAAGGGTGCTTTCAGACCGAAATGACAAACGACGGGCGAAAAGCGACACGTGTCACCGCAAACGAAACTTCACAAGTAAATACAACCTTTCACACTGAATTGACATGATACGTGCATATCTCGTTCCGAGTGTGTATTTAGCTGTGATGTTACAGGTTATTTAGAGGAAGTGTCAAAAACGAGGTGGTCCAGTGGGTTGAGCGTCCGACTTCCGCACGGGAGGCTCTGGTTCGATTCGGGGTGAGTGATTTCAGGTGTGAATCGTTTCCGCAATGTCCATGTGTGCTCTGGGGTTCACCCAACCTCTAATAAATGTGTACCTTGAGGAAAACGTGGGCGGTAAAGGCGCCAGGAGCATCATGCTTCTCACATCACCTGCACAAAATGGCAGATGTTGTGAATGCGTGGGGTCCTGCCTCCTCCTTTACCATCAACGAATTTTACTGTATGTCGACTTATTTTACGTCGCTTTTGTACTTATTTAGGTAAATCGTGACGATGTGGATGTAATTGACACGAAGAAACACGACGCTTTGGCCGTCAATTGAACATAGAAACTCCTGAGATGAACACTCAAACGCGTTTGGTCTCAATGGATTAACTAACTAAATAACTAACTCTCTAGCCTTCTTAAACCCGAAGGTTCATGGCTGTAGCAACACAGGCCTTCCATCTGTCCCTATCTTGAGCAAGATCTACATACTCCTTTCCATCCCTACCGATTTCCTTTAGGTCCATCTCAACGTTGTCCCTCCATCTTCGTCTTGGCCTTCCTACAGGTCTCTTACCATCAGGTTTCCCAACAAGAATCCTGTAAACTCCTCTTTCCTTTCCCATTCGTGCCACATGGACTGCCCACCTAAGTCTTCTTGATTTAATCATTCTAATAATATCCGGAAATGAATACAAATTATGTAGTTCTAAATTATGTAACCTTCTCCACTCACCTGTCTCCTCATCCCTTTTAGGTCCAAATATTTTTCTAAGGATCTTATTTTCAATGGATTAATCTATCTAATTTCCGACCTTAAATATTAGTCTCTTCATAGGGTGCGTTGGTAGCGATTAGGGGAGGGGGGGTTGAGGAGGGCAGTTGCCCCCCAACATTTTGCCACTTTTGCCCCTGTACAATGCTAAACCTTATGGAGCAAGGGAAAGTAAACTGTCCTTGCCCCCCCCCCCCCCCCGGTTCTGGCACCTTGTACGCCTAGTTTTGGAACCTAATCGCCGCCATTGACGCGTTGTCAAAAACTGTTTCTTCTTAGCTCGCCCCCCTCCCCCACCACTCCCCATTTGAATACCTAAATTAGGCAAGAATCTTACTGAAGAACCATTGGTGCGCGATTTTTTTTTTTTTTTAGTTTTTGTTTGTTTCAGCAAAGTCTGCACGTAAATCACTTTTTTTTTTTAAATAATGAAGGCCTTGAAACATTAAGACTACAGATGGCGCCAGATTTCTTTAGGGATTTAAATTGCATGTATTTACCAATCACATACTCATAGTCCGTATCGGACCAATCAACACAAAGTCATATTTAAAGTGCCCCACCAAACTTTACCTACCAAGGCCATTTCTGAAACGATAATATTTTCGTCAATTTTGAAACTCCATCTCTCACTGAAAACGTGTTGAGATAGTTCTTAAAAGTATTGTCCGTTCACGTTAGGGTCGTGTTCATCAAAGATAAGTTAGTCTGTCTGAAGAATTGCGTGTCCCAAAAGTCTTCTCATTCTGTTATTGATTTGATTTTAGTTATTTAGTGTCGCTTTTTTTGCCACTTTAGCTAATCGCGAAGATGAAGATGAGTGGTGATATGATGGAGCAGTAACAGAGAACATTAATGCCCAGGCCGGGATTCGAACCCGGAAGCCCTGACATCGTAGCGCGCTGTTATAATCACTCCGCCATGTCGGCGCTTCTTATTCCAGGTAGAAGAATATGACTTTCCTATATCCAGGAATGGGGATACGTCGTAAAGAAAGGGTTGAGTGGCCTCCGCGAAGCCCAGACCTAACACCACTTGATATACCTTTTGGGGCACTTAAAAGCCAAGCTATATGGCTGGCATATAGAATCAGGCGTGCTTATCAGCAAGCTGATCCTATCATCACTATTAGGAATAACGGGAGTTTTTTTTAACACTTCCAGACCTTTTGGGACACCCTGTATATTATCAAATCTACTTTGATACTATATATTCGTCTTAACGGTGACTTTATTACAGGTTTATAGCATGCAAGTAATAAATATCATGAGTTAAAACCATCTCCTGTATTCACAAGTATATCGTGTGTATAGAGGGTTCGGATGTAAGAGTGATTTGTGAGTTTCGTTTGAAGTCTGTTCTAATTTTCCATTTTTTTATGCACTGTCGTTTTCTACGTTCTGAATTTAATCGCAACGGTTCTGATAATGTGCAAATTGTATTACAAAGCAGAGCTTACTTATTTTCACCTTCACACCATACTAGGACCAACCTCTCAAGTTCAAAGGAAATAATGTTTTCAGTTGGCGAGTTATAATGACAATTGTCTTGACTAAAGCGATGTTACGGAGATGCTCTTATTGACGGAAAAATAAAAATACAATGCCTATACTGAAAGCTCATGCCCGGTTCGCTCAAGCATCGCTAAAACGCTCTTAACGAGTTGATAGTTAAGGCATCACTAAAATCTTAGCAGCCTGTTAAACTTTTAATGTTCGCTCAAGCGATTTTATAGTCCCGTTAACTAACGACATGTAAGAGGTGTCTTGCTTTGATGCCTTGCTATTCTCATACTTTGATACGAGAAATGCAACGTTTTGATTGGTTGCACCGCGGACAGTAGACTGTACGTAAGCGGATTTGGGCTTTTTTGTATGAAATCCCAGGAACAACAATAAATAAAGTAACGTGTAACACATAAATATATGTTTAAGAAATGAATGTTAGTTAGGTATTTACATCCGCACACCGAAAATGTTATGTATTAGGATTAATAGTTACATTATAATTTCGTAAGTTAGATTTAAATGATTGCCTACCGACTGCCAATACAAGATCATAAATATATAAATAAAAACTACTGTTCTAGGTTAGGGTAATCTGTTTGAAGTTTGATAAATTTAATTACATTAAAATGGCTTTGCAAAAGAGGCCTAAAGGTGGAAATGAACGTGTGTTTGCTATAACAATTTTCCTCAACAAAAGAGAACATTTCACGAAATGTACACCAATACCTTACTGTACCATGGCAATTAAATAATATGTAAATATTGTAAGTCACTTCTTTTGACATTGATGTGAGTGTGGCATTGCAAACAAGAAATCTACTGTATGATTACCGTTCATGCATACGTATGTACAAGGGACGTTTCTGAATGGTTGTGTTTTTGTTTCGCACAGATATTTAATATATATATATATATATATATATATATATATATATATATACAGGGTGTCATTTTAATGGCGCCCACGGACCACGGAAACGTATAGAGGAAATCAAAACAAACAACTTTTCTCAGTAACATTTTTCTCGTTGGTGCATCGTTTCGGCGCTACATTCGTTCGAAAAAACCCGTTTTGCCGCCTGAATGCTGGCAACCACACACAACATTTGATTGCATTTTTGACGTCATTTCCCGTCGTGAAGCAATGCGTTCCAGGGTTGCCAGGAACACATATATTCTGTGAAAAATGACATGGCTACAATCAGCCACATTATGTACCGTAAAACAAAACGAGAAAACACGTTCTGTAACCTAACAGGAAGTAAACAAACGATACGAAAAATGGTAGAAAGAAAATATAATTCAATTGGAAATGGTCATATCGAATTTTGTCTCAGCTTACATGTCAAATATTAGCAAATCCAGTTACGAAGTTGGCATCTACAATTTAGTCTATCCACTTCATCCTTCTGATACTAGCTAGTTGTCTGTGTCACACTGAACAGTTGACAAAATAGAAATGATAGAACTCAAAATTCCAAAGGTAACACATTCTATAATGTATATTCAGGGAATTATGAGGCAAGTGGCGAAATGGTTGAAAATACGGGGATATATGTAGTAGTAAAACAAACTCTCCGACGACCGTGTTTATCTACGCACCGGATACACATGTAACAGTTTGCAACTGTGAACATGGCAGTATATACGCTACTGATTCATAATTAGATTGTTACTGTGGTTGTACGTGTTTTAGCCATAATGTAACAACGTGAACCTCGGATACTTTCGTTATCAGCACAAAAGTACCACAAGGTATCTGGTGGACACAAACCTGTAGATATCAACCTTGCAACGAGATTTGCAAATATTTCACATATAGCTGGGCGTAAACAGCCACATTAAGCTGTAAGTCCAATAAAATTAATTATTGTTGATATTTGACATGTAGGCTCAGACAAAATCCGATATTGACACTTCATTTCGAATACGTTTTTACGTTTTCTCATATCGTTGGTTCACTTACCCCTTCCCCTGAGATGACTTCTGATCTTCTGGCTGGTAGACTATGATCTTCGGTATACTGGACGCCTTTCTTGCTTCGTTTTACAGCAAATAATGTGGTTGGGAGTTTGTCATTTTTCACAAAATTTGTGATTTCCTTGCAACCCTGCTGTGCGCTGTTTCGCCGCGGGAAATGACGTCACAGGTACGATCAAATGTTGTGTTGGGTTGCCAGCATCCAGGCGGCAAAACGGTATTTTTTGAGCGACTGTAGCGCCGAAACTACACACCAACGAGAAAAATGTTACTGAGAAAAGGTGTTTGTCTTGATGTTCTCTATACGAATCTGTGGTCCGTGGGCGCCATTAAAATGACACCCTGTATACAATACGATATTTTATATTTGATTTATCATAAATGGTAAAAAGAAGGACAAGTACACTGTTAGACAGTATCCTTATCACTTGTACGAACGTACCGTGCAAGGAATAATTTCTGAATGGGTGGTAGTGTGTTTTCAAACAAATATGCATACTTTTACAATGTCCATGCACGAAACCACATTACCAGAAACAGCTTAGGATTAAGCTTTTTTCTTAATGAAACATACATATGTAGTACGGTACTTTACATTATGTTTGGTTATTCATTATGTGATGAAATTGTTGTCATTCAGAAAATGTACCTTGTACATGGAACGGTTGATTAATATGATATTTTACATTTGATTTATCATGGTAAAAAAAAAACAAAAAACAAGTGCACTCTTAGACAATATCATTACCACTTGTACGTATGTACAAGGAATAATTTCCGAATGGATGGCAGTGTGTTTTATGTCACTGCATAATGTCCAAACTATCTACCTGAAACTGTTTAGGACCTCGAGCTTTTTTCTTAATGAAACAACATATGTAATCTATATTACGTGATGAGATGGTAGTCGTTCGTAAATGTACCTTGTACATGTAACGGTTGATTATTTCTTTCAATTTTTAAGTGCTCTTTCAGCATTTTCAGTATGCTGCATAATTATTGTTTTGATTTTGAGACTATATTAAGACTCACGTTATATTAAATAACATGTTTTATTCTAGAGTAGCTACTTACGTACAGCTACGAGCTAAATAAGTAAATAGGTTAGGCAGGTTTTCTTTATTTCTGTACGTGGTTAGGTTAGGTAGGTCAGGTTTGGTGCTTTTAACATTTATCTCCAGTTTGCTACAGCTGTCCCTAGCCGCTTGTGATTCAGAATATAGAATGACTCGCATACTTTCGACGTTGGCTTTGGCCACGTCTTGTACGCTCGCATCTGTGACCTTCGGCCACGTTGTGGGTGTAATCATGTTATAGATGGGGTAAAATGTCTGCATGTTTTATTGGATGAAGCCAAACAAGTGAATAAGTTCGCTAATTTGAAAAGTTTAGAAAGTAGCTTTATGTCTGTATGGGCTCTAATAAGGTACAAATATTCAAAATATTATTGCCTATTTTGCTAATAATACACGAGTAAGTAATAACAGTTTTAAGATAATTAGTTTGATGTTTTGCATAAACGAATTCAATAGCGACACTAAATTGGAAAAGTAATATTTACGTCTTTTGTCATTTTCAAAATTTTAAACGTAATTGGATAATAATTGTTTTCTGTCATTCTCCTCAAATTTCTACCTTGCCTCTGTAATAAATTCTGACGCTCTTATTTTGAAATTCGAAAAGCCTAGCATAATTTCCTTACAGTAGTTTTCGGGGTGAAAATAAAGGTTCTTTAAGTTCCCTAGCATCGTCCGTTTCCATGGTGAAGAACAAGCACCGCAAACTCTCTAAACAATTGTTCGTTATTATACCTCTAAACATTTAATTAAAACAACCACGATTTAAATATATTCGCATTGAGTTCACCAATATATACGGTTCGCTTATTTGGAAAGTTTTGAACGTAACTTTCTGTGTGTACGGGCTCTAATATGGTACAAATATACAAAATATTCAAAATTGTCTATTTTCTTAATAATAAAGTGAGTAAACAATAACCGCTTCAAGATAGTTAGTTAGATTTCTTGTATAAACGAATTCAAGAGCGACATTAAATTGAGAAAATAATATTTACGTTTTTTGCCATTTTCACATTAGTAAATGTAATAGAAAAATAATTGTTTTCCGTCATTCCCATCAAATTCCTACCTCTCCTCTGTAATAAATTCTGACACTCATGTTTTGAAATACGAAAAGTCTAACATAATTCCCTACCAGTAGTTTACGGGGTGAAAATAAACGTTCTTTAAGTTCCCTAGCAACGTCCGTTTCCATGGACAACAACAAGCACGGCAAGTTCTAAAGAATTGCATGTCATTATACACCCTAAACATTTAGTTAAAACAAGCACGATGTAGATATTTACGCATTGAGTATAAAAATATATACGTAATTGTATCTGGACCTCTTCTTATGTAGATGTCACCTTTTCAGAGCCAGGAGTTGATTCATCTGTGTGTTGTAGATCTGTGAGAAATATAATGTACCTCGACAATTAAGAATTGAAGGAAACAATGTGTGCTGGAAAAAAAAGCTCGTGGCAACGGTTGCTAAGGACGTGAAAAAAGGGCATTTTCACCCTTAAGAAAGGGCCAATTGAGCGATTTTTTAATTTTCTCGGTCTTTTTTGACAATTTCATGGGGGGTCGTAATCGGGCATTTTTCGCCTCCGGGGCTTCCCTCATGGAGAACATTTATGTCAGTGAGTCAGTGGTGGGATTGGGGCTATATATAAATTGGACTCGCGTACTTTCGACGTGGCCTTTGGCCACGTCTTGTACGCTCGCATCCGTGACCTTGGGCCACGTTATGGGCGTAATCATATTATAGATGGGGTAAAATGTCTGCATGTTGTATTGGAATTGGATGAAAGGGAACAAGCGTATAAGTTCACTAATTTGAAAAGTTTAGAAAATAACTTTATGTGTGTATGGGCTCTAATATGGCACAAATATTCAAAGTATTATTGTCTATTTTCTTAATAATAAACTGAGTAAGTAATAACCGTATCAAGATTATTAGCTGGATATCTTGCATAAACGAATACAAAAGCGACACTAAATTGGAAATGCAATATTTACGGCTTTTGTCATTTTCACATTCTTAAATGTAATTGGAAAATTATTGTTTTCCTTTATTTCCCTCAAATTCCTACCTTGCCTCTGTAATTAATTCTGACGCTTGAATTTTGAAATACGAAAAGTCTCGCATAATTCACTTACAGTATTTTTTGGGGTGATAATAAACTTTCTTTAAGTTCCTTAGCAACGTCCGTTTCCATGGTGAACAACAAGTACCGCAAACTCTTTAAATAATTGTTTGCTATTATACCTCTAAACATTTAATTAAAACAAGGACGATGTAAATATTTTCGCACTGAGTTTACTAATATACCTATGCGTAATTGTACGTGGGCTGAAACTCCTTATGCAGTAGAGGTCACCCTTGTTTGAAGCACCTTTTCTAACCAGGAGTTGATTCATCTCTTATTGATCTGTGAGAAATATAATGTATCTCGACAATTAAGAATTGAAGGAAACAATGTGTGCAAAAGAAATGCCCGTGGCAACGGTTGCTAAGGACGTGAGAAAAGGGCATTTTCACCCTTAAGGAAGGGGCGATTGAGAGATTTTTTAATTTTCTCGGCTTTTTGGGACGATTTCATGGGGGGTCGTAATCGGTCGTTTTTCGCCTCCGGGGCTTCCTTCATGGAGAACATTTATGTCAGTGAGTGAGTGAGTGGTGGGATTGGGGCTATATATATATTGGACTCGCGCACTTTCGACGTGGCCTGTGGCCACGTCTCGTGCGCTCGCCGACGTGGTTCGCTTATTTGGAAAGTTTTGAACGTAAATTTATGTGTGTATGCGCTGTAATATGTAGAAATAATCAAAATATTATTGGTTTCTTTCTTAATAATAAGCTGGGTAAGTAATAACAGTTTTAGGATAGTTAGTTAGATGTTTTATGTAAACGAATTCCATAGCGACACTAAATTGGAAAAGTAACATTTTACTTCTGTAGTCAGTTTTACATTTTTAAACATAATTGAAATAAAGAAATGTTTTCCTTCATTCTTCGCAAATTTCTATCTCTCCTCTGCAATGAATTCTGATGCTCACATTTCAAAATTCGAAAACTCTAATACTGTGCACAAAGTGGACTTAAAACACCAAATCAATCAATCAATCAATCAATCAATCGAAAACTCTAGCATAATTCCCTTACAGTAGCATTCGGGGTGAAAATAAACTTTCTTGAAGTTCCCTAGCAACGTCCGTTTCCATGGTGAACAACAAGCACGGCAAGCTCTAAGGAATTGCA
This sequence comes from Lepisma saccharinum, assembly GCF_977018435.1. NCBI lineage: Eukaryota > Metazoa > Arthropoda > Insecta > Zygentoma > Lepismatidae > Lepisma > Lepisma saccharinum. The sequence goes on along the minus strand of NC_139256.1, from coordinate 22,062,364 downwards.
TGTCATTATACCCCCTAAACATTTAGTTGAAACAAGCACGATGCAGATATTTACGCATTGAGTATAACAATATATACGTAATTGTATCTGGGCTGAAACTCCTTATTTTGTAGATGTCACCCTTGTTTCAGGCACCTTCTCGAAACCAGGAGTTGATTCATCTGTGTGTTACTTATCTGTGAGAAATATAACGTAGCTGGACAATTAAGAATTGAAGGAAACAATGTGTGCAAAAGAAATGCCCGTGGCAACGGTTGCTAAGGACGTGAGAAAAGGGCATTTTCACCCTTAAGGAAGGGCCGATTGAGAGATTTTTGAATTTTCTCGGCCTTTTGGGACGATTTCATGGGGGGTCGTAATCGGGCGTTTTTCGCCTCCGGGGCTTCCTTCATGGAGAACATTCATGTCAGTGAGTGAGTGAGTGAGTGGTGGGATTGGGGCTTTATATATATTGGATGAACATTTGTGTCGAGCACTCTCTTCACTGCAAAATCATTTTTTTCCATTATGTTAATTAGAGTAGGTGGATAATAATTTGAAAAGTTCGAAAGAACAATTCCCTACTACTTTGAAAGATTGCAGGCTACATTGTGTAATGTCACATGTATTTTACATTAAATGAGAGTACAGGACGTGTATTGTCTATTTCTAGGACAGTTGCTTCATTTTAATTTTATCTCTTACGTTTTCTGACATTTTTCAGTTTAAAAAACAACATAAAATTGGAATGGTAGTTATAAGCAGACATAAGCATAAACACAACAAACCACGGCTTTCTCCAGTTTCTATGTGATCCACTGGAAAACGGCGTGGACGACGACACCGAATATTTTGGTGAATAACTTTACCTTATACAAATTGAAATATGTAAAAGGAGGTTACATTATTTTAAAAAGTCATGCGATATTTTGTGTTTATGGTTACAGTGCAGTCCAGACTAGGCGGGAATCGGGGAGTGTTGTGCCACCTCGCTAGCCGACACACAATATTACGACCGACGATTCATTCTAGGTAAGACTCCCGATGTTACTTTCTGGGTGTTACATCTCATCCACATCGTCGGGACTAGATAGAAGGGGCAGAAAAGCGACGTAAAATGAGAATACAAATCGAAAAGGTTGTAATGAGCACGTTCTCAGTCTCGCCGCAACAATTCGCTTCTATCACCGCAGCAACGTCTCCAATGGGAAAGACGCTGGTCCATTTCCAGCCTCCAACCCAGCTCTCACCTTCATTCAAGGCTTATTCGCAATCCGCCGCGAGATTTCTTCCCAGTATTGTTTTCTCCAACAGGCCTCACGAAACAAGCGGGGCCAAGTTCAATTTTTATCTTCAAGGCGAAATTAAAGTATGCAATTGCGCTGCTCGCTCCGGAGAGAAAAGAAAAATGAAGCGAAAGCCAGATTCTCCCTCCCCCTCGGCTTAACCAGGCGTAATATTCGCAACCCCCCCTCCTGCTCCGTACGCGGACGATTCCCTGAAATTACCACATACCTTTGTCTCTTTCTCCGCCCCCTAATCCTCCCGTTCGTGGTGACGTCATATTATTGAGGATTTATCTTGGGGCGTGGGTGTATATATAGATAGAATGCATCTTAAGGTGCTTCGAAGTTAATTTACTGGCAGAGCACGAGCTGTTCTTCGGCGTATCTTCAGAGCTTTTCTGTCGACAACTCTACCACAATGAAGGTATTGGTAAGTACCTCACACGATCATCTGCATACAGTGGGGCTTAGGAAGATCGGACTAATGTTAGGGATTCCAAAAGATGGCACTGATCTCGTTAGAGTCCATGCACAACTCACTGACCATGCCTCTTTACTAGATTCTTACCTTTTGCGGTCGAACCTATTTTTAAATTATTCCATTTTCTTTATTTGCTATTCAATTTGCTATATAATCCACTCCTTGAGGTTTTGTAGGACATAATTCAAAACTTCGCATAAACATTCTCGGCATATTTTTATAATTGAACCGGTTCAACAACTGGTTAGAGATCGGTTAGTTCAAAACTCTCCAGCCTAACTATTCCCTATTTTTAGGGGATCAGGAAAAGGGTTATAAAGTCCTTGCCTTGACTCATTCTCACCCAACAGATCGGTAGGTGCCTGGGCTTGCCCCGAGTTGATATCTTTCTGGAGATGAGGCCTGCTCGAAAAACGTTCTATAAGACAAACTTATGTCTTATATGAAACTGTGGACCAAATATGGTTTTTGTCCCCAACAACTCTTCCTAGGCACGCCGCTGCCCTTATATTAACGTCATGCCTGTCTAACACTGTTCCACTGCTAAAAGTACTACAAGAACAGTATTTCGACAACGACATAGTAAGTTTGTAAACAATGCTTAATAAACCTTTGGAAAAGATTTCCCTTTTTTATATACCGGGTGGTCCAAAAGTCCCGGAACGGTCACATATCATGAGGAATACACATCGAATCGGAAAACGAAAAAATACGTGTTTAATAAGTGAAAGAAAGCTATTTAATTATATCACACTTGATTCCTAACCCGCGCCCCCTGGGGTTGCGAAGGGGTAACTGTGAAATTTTAAATGGAAATCCCCATTGTGAATTGTAGAATCGGCAAGAGGACTTCATCCCGAGTCCAACGAGCTATAAACCATCCTCCTAGCTTAATTAGGAGCGGAGATATGTCGATTTTAAATTTTCGAAAAAAAAACGTAAATTTCATAAAACCTAAAACATTTTCAAAGATACCCTCTGCCCCTAATTGAGTTAGAGTTAAAGCGATTGCAGATTCCGAATCTGGACGTCAAGACCTTTCAATAGAGTATATGGAAGGGGGGGTCTACGGGGTTTTATGAAATTTTCACGTTTTATTATTATTATTATTATTTTAGAAAATTTAAAATCGCCATATCTCCATTCCTAATTGAGCTAGGAGGATGGTTGATAGCTCGTTGGACTCTGAATGAAGTCCTCTTTCCGATTCTACAATACAAAATGGGGTTTCCATTTAAAATTTCACGGTTGCCCCCACCCCGCACCAAGGGAGCGGGGGTGGGGAATCAAGTGTGATATCATTGAATAGCTTTCTTTCACTTATTAAACACGTATTTTTTCGTTTTCCGATTCGATGTGTATTTCTCACGATATGTGACCGTTCCGGGACTTTTGGACCACCCTGTGCTTTACAGGGATTTAATATAGAACACCAGGAAAGGTTCACATTCTTCATTTCTTCCCTTCCAGGCTTTTGCACTTCTCATCGCCGTTGTGGCCGTGGCTGCTTCACAGGAAACCAACGAAAGCAACAATAAGCAGAAAAGAGGAATCCTGGGACTGGGATATGGCTATGCCGCACCGTTGGCCGCGGTGCCAGCACCAGTAGTGGCCGCCCCCATAGCCTACCCGGCTCTGAAGGTTGGCTACGGACTCGGCTACGGATTTGGATATCCCTTCGGCTACGGCTACGGCTATGGACTTGGCTACTATGGTTAAAGGTAAGTACGGGACGCCAATTTCCTCTCTTTCGGTTCTGTTCAAGCAGAACGCTTCTTGAACTCGTATGCTTCTAATTTCATCTATTCTCCATCCACTGCAAGAACGAACTTAATGTAAATAGTTGAGAAATAGTTCCTTTCTTATGTGTTAGTTCTGTTATTATTTTGCGGATGAATACTCCGTGCCGTTGTTGTGAATCGATACAAAGGCCGTGTCCGAAAGGTGCAAGACAGTACTTGAAGCGAGCATCCTCCGAGTATGGTCTTGGAGTGCGGTCTTCAAGTCGTGGACTGGAAGTGTTGTCTTTCGAATTGCACTTCGACTGCAGCGCCAAATGCGATCAATAGATAAAACTGAGTACTCGTTGTTTTCCTCGCGTTTTTAACACTTATTTTTCACCATACAAATCACATAACATTTTCAAATGCTCGCACACATACATTTCCACACATTAGAAGAACCATAACCAACAACATGCTGGCCATAAAGTATATCTACCTGTGTCACTGGCTTTCTACCTCCGCGATTTTAAACAAATGAACAACGAGGTCGGAAACCACATGACCTAGTCACCAACCATCTGTACTGCAAGCTGTGCACTTGCGTGCTTCTGTTCTTGGCGCTTTCGAACTGTACTAGGTGACGTCACTTCCGCCAAGACCATACTTCAAGTCTGTACTTTGTAGCTTTCGGACAGAGCCTAAACCTTCATGGATACGTCAGCATATTATCATATTTAAATAATAATAAATTACTGAAGAGACTGATATTTAATGATTCCACTCGTCCTAAAAATGTCTTTCTTTGTTTTCCGGGAGCTGAAATATGAAGTTGTATGAAGGAAGCAAGAACTGCTTATATTATTCATTGCCTTCTTGAGTTGCAAACAACCCAAGCATTTAAATGCCTCGCGGCAGTTGGAGGTGCTTTATTGTTAACATATTATAATCGGGAGCGCAAGGTCGAAAGAAAGAAGAAAGGAAAAGACAAATTGCTTTTTATTCGAGAAAAGAGAAAAATGGGTAATAATGTCGACGCAAGTTATCGTAATGTTTTGCGTAAATGTTTCACATGAGAAATATGACAATATTTTTTACTTTTTCCGGGCCCCCTTAGGCTTCGAGCCCGCCCGTCTGTAGGTTACGCCACTGATTTGACGTATTATAACGATCAACTAGAATTTAAAGCCAGATAAAGCAGAGTGTTTTAATGTTATTACCATTAAAAATTAGCCTTTTCTATATTTTCCCCCCCTCACTCCTATTTAATACATTTTTGTATCAACCTCATGAGACGCGAGGCCCCGGGCGATCGTCCACTTCGTTCACCCTTTGCTACGCCACTGGGTCCAAACAACTTCAATATAGCATCTAGTATAGTCCACGCGTTTACTTCGATAACGTCGAAGAAATAAAGAAACCCGCCGCCACAAACGTGAGTGGGATTAAACAGCTGGTGAGTTGTTTTCGTTAAATCACACTCAACCTTCAGCCAATGGGCGCAGCTGTCATTCTGCTCGTCTACTCCACGTGGAGTCTCAGTCACATGACTGCGGATACGCTGTTGCCGTATTTTGCAACTTCAATGTGGAGACCGTGGGAAGGTTCTTGTGCGCGGAGGGACAATGTGGCGTAGAGTAGATGTGTGGCAACACTGTGCGTTGAATGTGATTGTTGGAGCTGGTGGGCAGGCTCTCTGGATTTCAAAGCCAGCCGGTCGTTAACGTAGCTAGCGTATGGTTCTATCACATGGCTTGTATCCCAACGCGCAAATATTCTGCGCATCTGCCATTCGAAAGACCAATAGGGTTTCTTAGAAGCCACATGTATTGGTTTACATTAACGTCGGTTTTACTGCGGAGAGATGAAGTTAAACACCGGGGCAAAGCCTCGTTAAAAATACAGGGTGCCCATAAAGTGACGCAACCGAGATTTTCAACGTACGTAACTTTAGTACAAAAAGCGATAGAGACATGAAACTTACACTGTTATTAACTATGTCTATGTGAATATTTATGAAACATTATTAAGAAAATCTACATGGACGTTCAGTACACAATAAAATACACTAAAGTGTAAATAAGTTTTTGTACTAAGCGAAAACAAACATGAATGAAATACAGGTTTGGAGTCGCATGCAGAAAATTTCGATGTTTATCGATAGTCCCAGTGGGTATTTATCGAATTGAAAAAGAACGATAATTGTTTTTATGTATTACGGACTATTTATGGTGTTAATTATGACATATTCATGGAAAAGCACGTTTTTTTTAAAAAAAAAAAATACGAGGTGCACTGGCAACATTGGTCGTGTCAGAGGGCAGTTCCGTGTGTGTCCGACATCTGGCCATGTTATTCAATCAATTCCCAGATGGAATATAGTTGAAATGTATCACAAACAAAGATAGGGAGGTTGGTTTTATATCATCGGATATAAGCGAGGCTGGGTTGTAGCCCACAAACCTTCCTGCCCATCCAAATATCCTGTATGTGAAAATTTTCAGAATGAAGTCTTTGAATTAACAACAATTTTACTTCTTTTTTTCTAATTTTGCTCGTTCGGTGCCCACCCTTGTGCTATAAATAAGGCTCAGGTCTGATATGATTATGTTATAAATATATCAGTCACCTGGATCTCGCAATACTATAGGTCTTTTCTACTCTTATGGCGGCCGGTCCTAGTTCTGGTAAGAGAAAGTGTGGAGCGGGGATTACGCCGCAGAGCAACCAGACAACAGCAGTGGCGCCGAGAGACACAACGCGGCGGAAAAAGTACTACGTGAACCTCATTCTACTGGCTGCTGCGTTTCTTATCGTGCTGGATTGGTCGCTTCCCCGCTCCTCACTTCCCTTGTCAGCATTAGGATCGGCCGCCGTAACAGTAGAACAGGCCTTTAGTTTCCTTGCATGGCGTTATGTGTGTTGCATAATTCCACGGCGATGATCGACGATCGCCGTAGGCAACACACACAACGCCATGCGGGAAAGCGAGCATTTCAGGATATAGGCATCTAATTGTTATTGCATTTAACTGTACACACATTTTATTACATACAAAATGTAAATTACCTTGTTTTGATTAAATTAATGTGATTAAATCCTATTTTCTTATTAAAATTTATCTTATTGTTCTTTGCAGGTAAAAATGTTATCTGATTGAATGGTACAACATTCTCTCATATGCCTCTCACGATCTATCTCATCACTTTGTATTAAATATCATCCCTACAAATAAATATATTTTGTCATAAAGTGCTATTCATTCAAAATGTGTGTCATAGAATTGGGACAAGAAAAACTATAATGCAAGATTTCTCAACATGGCGCCCGGTCTCGTGTAGGCCAGGACCAGATTGGCCTATCTGTGCATAAAATGGACCAGACCAGAAGCTAGATATTTTGGCGCTCAGGGCAAGAGTTGTGGATTTCAAGCACCAACATGTTATGAGTCCTTCGACATTGAATTCTACAAAGTTTGAAATTTGACGATTGATGATCAATCGTTGAAAGGCCAAGGGGGAACCACATTGACGCCACCCGCACGGTCGGCGGCCATCTTGATGTCCGCCATCTTGAATTCAACTTCAGAATTTTAAATGGGAAAGGGGTGATATGATATATCAAATCAGGCTAGAATTTCACGAGAAATGCAATGGTGAAGGTTTTTTCGACGTATCTTTAACCAGTAAAAAGTTATGACTGAATTCTTGTACCAATTTGCTCCTTTTCGAGGTGTTACAAAAATGCCTTAAAATTTGTTTAGCGCATCGGTAATCCATCGAGATCAAAGTGACGTCTATGGAGAGAAGTTCGCATGCCATTGCACAAGATTTTAATCGGATACATCCATGAGGAGCTGTGCATTATGAATGGTTGTCGCGAACAATTACAGTGTGATGATGCTTCCATTAAATGAAAAGTCCTTCACAGTGACAAGGCTAATGTTTATGTTCATAAGGAAGTTCATAAACAGAAAATTCGATGCTTTTCATCTGATAACCCATTTTTGACAGATCAAACCTGAATGGTTAGTGCTGGTAAGTTAATGGTGTGGCGTGGTGTGTGGAACAGAATTGGTTAGTCAATTTTCCATCAACGGAACCTTAAATGCTTAGGACTACTTGGATTTGTTAAATTTGTTGCATTTCTACAGTATTTTAGTTTTTTCTTAGCATCAGAAGAATGTCTTTAAACTACTTTCGGAAACGGAAATCTACAGAATATAAGCCTACAAGTACACCCAACGGCCAAAGAAACAGTAGGCAAATTGTCCATCACCATTTTCATTCAGTCCGTTTTCCACAATGTGACGATCAAGAATTGTAGTAAAATCGTAAATAGGCAGAGGGCAGCATCTGATTTGTATCAACAAAATTCATTCCTTAAAACAACACAAGGCGTGGAATAAAGAGTAATGAAAATAGTGGTGGACAATTTGCCTACTATTATCTTTGCCGTTGACTGTACAAGAAGAACAAAAGTTAAGAATAATAATTAAAATAAATAACGCAGTGTGCAGTATGTTCTCAGTAGAAAAATTTGTAATTTAAAATTATTTAACTGTGTTTTAAAAAATGAAATCATTATACTAAGTAAAATTTACAAAATATCTTAGAAGCCCGACTGATATTTCCGAAAGAAAATCATCAACTTTTATCGCTTTCAATGAAGCAAAATTGCATATATACTATCAAAACCTTTTTTCTTTCAATTGAAAATATTGGCAGATTGTTTAACCTGACACATGGCAGAATATTTTGGTACAAGGTGGATTCATTTAAATTAGGTTTATTTAAATCGCGATTTAAATAAATAATTTATAGAGTAATGTACATAAGGATTTTGTAGATATCAGAATCTCTTTTGGTGAAAGTACATTAATCTCGTAATCATTTATTGGGCTCTAAGAAAGGAAGCAAAATATATGTACTCTCTTCTCCCTTCCTATCTGCTTAGCCTCATCCCACTCTATGTCATGTTCTGGTTCACTCGGCTGCTTAAATAAGAAAGAGAGAAATGCGATATTTAAGCACACGAGAGAAACAGGACATGACATAGAGTGGGATGAGGCTAAGCAGATAGGAAGGGAGAAGAGAATACTAGTGAGAAAATGGAAGGGGGCCAAGGAAATAGAGAAGAAAGGTGAAGAAGACACAATGAACTGGAACTGGCGACTGAAGTTAAACAAAGAATGGAAGAAGGTGTTAGAAGGAGTGGAAAGGACAAGAGCGAAGGAGGAGAAAAGAAGGAAGAGGAATGAAGAAAGAAAGGCTAAGGAAAAAGAGCGTGAGACAAGGAGTCCAACCACTTTCCAGATGAAAGGAAATGTTTATCTAAATCGCCTGTCAGGTGAAACAACAGTTGACAGGGAAAGGCCGCCTGCTGGAACACCTGGAAAGGAATGTTCCAGATAAACAACTTTCTAATAATATTGTGTCTGGAGGGGAGTGATTTGTGTACATATATATATCTTCCTGTTTTGTACATTATTTCTTTTATCTCTGGTACAGAGACTGAAGAATACCTTGCTAGAAGGTTGAAAGGTAACGTTTAGTTTATGTTTTAAAATAAAATAAATTCTGCCTTGGTCAGCATATTCAGTTTTTGGTTATCATGGAAACAAGGCTTAATGGTGTTATCAAAATACTAATCATGTTAAACCGTAAATAGTGTCATTTTCATTAAAATGCAAATAAACATGTTAGCTGATATTTTGCAAGCTATCGTTTAAAAAATTGCCAACATTCAGCTACAAAGACTATAGAAATATTTAAAGTTACAATTTAGAGTACATCCAAAATGTTTTGTTTTCACTGGAAGAAAAGTTACTGAATTATTATAGTTTCATTAAAAAATACTCAAAAACATTTCCATAGTGGGTCCTTATATAAAGTAAGGGAAACGGAAAAATGCAAATTTACATATTTCTTTATTTACTTTAATCAAACTGTTCAAATCTTTTACAGGGCAGTTTACTAGAAAAAGCCTCTCTATGAAAAACATACAAGCAGTTCTAAGCCGTGGTTTAGCTATTCAACGGACATTGCTATGTGCCGTATTGCCACGTTCCGCGAACAGCTATACTCCCCTGAATAAAAATCTGTATAAAATCAGTCTCGCAATGTGAATTGACAATGATAATGGGTTTTAAAAACAGATTCAAGGACCTTCAAAACAAGACTAATATTGTATTTGTAGAACTTGTTAATTTTGAATTGGATTCCAAACTCGAGTATCTATAGTTTAATCTGATAGTTGTCTTCACCGCCCCTTAGTTGTCTTCACCGCCCCTTAATCTACCCTTTGCCTTGGGTCTGATAACACGCTATTGTTGAAAGGACAATGAAACAAATAAATTCAACATATCGCAGACAATTTGATTTCATTTAGTTTATTCTACTTCGCTTTTTGTGCCACTTTTGGCTAATTTGCGAAGATGGGAATGAGGGATGACTTGATGAAATTGATGAATGGACACTAGGGTGGAGTGAAATTTTTTTTCTTGAATTTTGAAATGCCTGTAGTCAGAAAAGTTGAATTTTGGTGTCAGATAGTCAAATAAAAAAAAATCAGCTCTGTAGGTCAATTTCTTCTGGTGCCCCAAGGCCTCCGAAGTTTTCATATTTCCACTTATTTTAGCGTATTGAAAGATACATGGAGAATTCTGGATGTGATGAAATTATATCTTCATATCCGCCTTTAAAAGCAAAATGAGAAAAACTCAGGAACCTCATGTTTCAGAAATTAGTGAAAGTGTTTCTCATCAAGTGGTATGAATTTTGATGAAAGCTTCATTGCCATCAGTGTCATATCAGCAAGTCGTTGCAGAAGTGAAAAAACTTCACGAACACTATCGAAATCTCTTAAAGCCCTTTAAGCTTAGACAAAATGAAGAAAAACTAGAAGAAAAAATTGCATTGTCTTGCACACATGCTAACTCTACATTATTTGATATATCGTGTTGCAAGTGTAAAGACTTTTCAACCTGTGTTTGTTCTAGAGAGACGAAAGTACCTATTCAAGAAAGAGAATTTCTTTTGGATCATAGAACGAGAAAAATGTTCATTGGAAAAACTGATAAAAAAATCCAAAGAATTGCAGAAGAAGCCAGCAAGGAAAGCTATGGAAGAAGCAAGACTTCAGAAACGTTTGTCAAGTTGTAGTGTCAATGCTGCTACTAGTAGTCCTCAATCAAGTCCATCAAGTGAACTGGAGGAAAAAGGTTGAGATACTCACAGCGACACGAGCAAAGTACTTAAAATGTCCTCCACTTCAGCGAATTCCTCATTAACCTCAAACGAAACTCAAATGTGGTTGCCTCTCAAGAATTTTGCTAGAGAGTGTGACAGACATCGCATATCTGACAGAAGTGCAGCTAAAATTGCTAGTGCAGTGCTTCAAGATGTAGGTGTTATTAGTGATGCAGATGTTTCTAAAGTGATAGATGGGAGCAAGGTTAGAAGGGAAAGAAGTACAGTCAGGAAAACAGCTGCTGATAGTTTGGATACTCTGACTGGATTGTATTTTGATGGCAGGAAGGACCAGAGAAGAATTAATGAGAAGAGAGGAGCGAAGAATTATGGTCGCGTCGTAACAGAAGAGCATGTGACTTAAGTCCAGGATCCAAATTCCAAGTATATAGGACACGTCACTGTATCACTATAAAAAATGAGATCTTGAGCTTCTGTGCTAGGAAGGAAATAAGTATGGACGATCTTTTAGCTTTTGGATGTGATGGTACAAATGTGAATACAGGAAACAAAGGAGGAGTTATTGTTTTACTCAAAAAAGAACTTGGTAGACCCCTCCAGTGGCTTATTTGTTTGCTGCATATAAATGAACTCCCACTGCGCCATCTCTTTCAGAAAATTGATGGATTCACAACTGGTCCAAAATATTTTTCTGGGGAAATAGAAAAAGCTCTACAAACTTGCGAAAAACAACCTCTTGTGCAATTCAATCCAATAAAATTTCCTTCTTCTTGTCAGCTTGTTGTTAATGTTGACTTTGAAGACTTAAGTACTGATCAGAGGTATCTCTATAATTGGTGTATTAGTGTAACAAATGGACACTGCAGTGATGAATTAGCGAATCGCAAACCAGGCCCATTAAACCATTCTAGGTGGCTACCAACAGATGCAAGACTGCTAAGGTTGTATGTATCGACTGATAAACCCTCAAATAATTTGACAACTCTTGCGACCTTTGTGGTGATGGTATATACTCCAGTGCAAAGAGATGGATTTATCTTTTCAACTATCAAGTCAAGAGCATTGATGAAACCATTTCACACTAAGAAAGAATATAAGTTGTAAAAGTAATTAGTATTACGATATTGGGCTATATGTAAGTGTAAAAGTTTAACATTGTTACATATTTTGGGTACTAATGGGTACTTGGGTAGTTTATTTTATGTATTTCGGTAGCACAACTTTATGGTTGTATTCAAATATCTATTTCTTGTACTTGTTTACTTAGGAAACAGGGTATTCTGTGTTTCAGTTCAGGAAAATAAATAAAAAGTTATAATTTTCGGTGAGTAAATGCTAATGTTCAATATGAAATCTTCAGTGACCCTGGGGCACCAGTAAAAATCAATTATTTTTTCTGAAATAGTTAGGGTTAATTAACTGTATAATAACACAGCTTTTCCCACTACAGGCATCTTCATTTTTTGAAAAAAAAAAATTTGCCCTATATTTTCACTCCACCTTAATGGACACTCAGAAACACCTAGGTCAGGATTCGCAATCACGACACCTAGCGTCGTAGCGCGATATGCTAATAACTCCGCTACAGGGGCCGTCATGTCGCAGACAACTCTAAATGTTTATTGAATACAATTTTATAATAATTCCAATGGTAATAGACATCAAATGAAAGCTTACATGTCAGAGAATTTACGTACACACAACTTGTTCTCCACGTCATACGTCAAGGTGAAAGTCGACTTATTTTTGGATTCATTGATTGGTTAATTGATTGTTTTAAGTCCACTTTATGCACAGTAAGGCTAATCGGGACTGGACCTACAGTTTAAAGTGGGATCCGAACCACTTGTGCCTCCACCGGCTATCAATTTGATTGATTGATTGATTTAGTTTATTTTACTTCGCGTTTTGTGCCTCTTGGCTAATTTGCGAAGATGGGGATGAGTGATGAAATGATGAAATTGATGAATGGACATTCACAAACAACCAAGCCCGACCGGGATTCGAACCCGGGACCCTTAGCGTCGCAGCGCGATGTGCTAACCACTCGGCCACAGGGTCGGGCCCACCGGCTATCAAACCCGGGACCACTTGATTACAAGGCGAAAACGCTACCACTGCGTCATCGAGAAGGTAGAGTTATTTTTATTATTATTATTATTATTATAGGGTTACAATTAAGCCATACAACATTTAATTTAGAACAATATTAATACAAATAATGACTTAATGCCCTATGTGGTAAGCCCGACCCTGTGGCCGAGTGGTTAGCACATCGCGCTGCGACGCCAAGGGTCCCGGGTTCGAATCCCGGTCGGGCTTGGTTGTTTGTGAATGTCCATTCATCAATTTCATCATTTCATCACTCATCCCCATTTTCGCAAATTAGCCAAGAGGCACAAAACGCGAAGTAAAATAAACTAAATCAATCAATCAACCCTATGTGGTAAAAAATATACAAAAGCTACATCTAAGGAAAATGAGATAAATTTACATGAGTGTACAGTGTTCTATAGTAGCAATGAAATAAAGAAAGTTTGAGAGTTATACACATTTAGAAGAAAGGAAAGTGTAAGGGTGTGTGGGTTTGGGTATGAGTGTGTATGAAATTAATGTTCGAAGCATATGGATGAAAATTATAACACATAGGCCTATGTGTGTGGTGGGAATGGTGGTGGTTGGGGGGGGGGATATGCACTGAAAATAATATTACTGGAGTTAGAATAACCTGGGGCATACATGACTTGAGTTGAGTGGATCACATTGGGGTGGTGACAGGATATCTTCATTTTTTTCACTAATCTAACTCTTGATTCGGTATGTTTTACTTCACTTTTCTGTCACTTTTAGCTAATCGCGAGTATGAGGAAACATCGTGATAAGACGCTATTGGTGAAAGGACAATCACGGCCAAACGTCGTTATGTGTACGGGAAACCGGTCGTGACTCTTACGGTCCAGTTTTCAAGTTCGGTACTGAGACCGTCGTTTATTGTCGTACTATTGCGAGGCGGAGATAAATACCTTGAAATGTTACACTGTTTTGTTTACCTTGGAGATGTAGATTCGAACAATCATAACTCACTAATATCATAATATCAGATACATGAAATACATCAAATAACAACACTGACGAACGTTAAAAAGTAAATATAGGGTCAAGTGCCCATATTTCGGATACTTAATTTCAAATTAGATTTTCAGTACCTAAATGTAAACAAAATAAGCCATAAATGTGTTGATAAACATTGAACACATATTTATTAATGTTTCTGAAAGTTATATTAACATTTATAAGAAAGACTTGGTATATTTTATGAAACAAAGAATTGTATGCATATTTTTAGTCTGACAAAAAGGTTGCCTAATGTCGGATAGGGTATTTCCTAATTTCGGATAGGGTTACTAATGAGTATTTGGGAAGGGTGCACAATTTCGGATAGTCGAAATTAGGCACCCGTGTAGCATCCGAAATTAGGAAACCCAGTCGCATATTCAATATGGCGATTCTGTGCGTTCCCCTTCTGAAATAATGTGACTGAAACTACGTAATAATATTTGCTGAATCTCTCAAGATTATATAACATTTAGACAGAAGTGAGTAAATACTAAACTTCCAGTTGTAGGCCTTAAGTTTGGATGGTGAAATATTACGTCAGAACTCCGGAAAAGTCAGAAATATCAGTCACACACTAAAGAAACATTGCTCAAGGTCACGCACAAGGGTGAAACTTTGGGACGAAGTAGCGTGTTAGTTGGCACTATCTGCACTTCGGCGCTGCTGTTCTAAGGTGGAAATTTCTTGGTATCCGAAATTAGGAACCTATCCGAAATATGGGCACTTGTAACAACAAAAAAATATTGCAATGTGAATACATGTGAAGTATAGATACATATCATGGATTTCATTAACATATCATTCCCTTTTAGTTTTAAAACTTTATATGAATTTAGGGTAGCTATTTGTCTGCCAGCTCCTGTGCTCTTTTAAATTAATTTATGTGCCAACCCTCGGAAAGCGGTTATCTAAGACAATTGGGTCGGCGTGGTTAATTCTTTCGTTCAAATGAACGTATGCATCCAGTCGTAAGCACGACATTTAACAAGTTTCTCGGACGGGTGTAATACACCTAAGCCTCTCTCGTCCATTGAGAACAAATACACCATTATATAGTGATGCAAAACTTAATCAAAAACCACTATGCAATAAATAATACTATTTCACGCGCACGACCTTGCAATATAAATTACGCTTTCCACAATTAAAAAGGACTCATCAGTCAACTATTGACAAATTAAATGGCGTGTTGGGGCGGTCGGTTACACAAAAATGGAGCACACTTTGACAATTTACACAAAAATTAAAGTTATGGAATGGAGCTTCTAACCCTGAATGCAGACAATTAAATTAGAACATCTGAACATGAAATGACCCTTTTTTATATAACAATATCAAAAAATTATCAGACACGGAAGTTAGGTTCGGGGTTTCTGAGTCACTTTGCAAATAAGTGAGACTTCGGCGTTAACAGTACGGTGTTGATACTAACAATGCACGTTTACATGGACATAGACCATCTGAAGAATACTCTACCGGACTCTGCTACATTGTGTGGTCATTCATCTCTCCTGGACGCGAGACTTGCATAAAGTTCTTTTGCGGCGAAATTGTTCTCCGAGGTCGGTCGCGGCGAAGGATGATTGCAACGATATGGTGTACTTCCACCTCCTTAGAACTTCGGGTGTTCCTCTCGTTACTAGCGTCGGGTGTACGTGGTCACGCGCCGGTCCGGAATCTCTCTAGTGTCGGGCATCAATTGGACGTCGATCTGGAATCATCTCTCTCTGGTAACGGGCTTCGATTGGACGTCGATCTGGAGTCGTCCTTCTCTCTCTCTCTCTCTCTCTCTCTCTCTGGTAACGGGCTTCGATTGGAACGTCGAACTGGAAACGTCCTTCGGGCTTTGGGCAGTGACTGGCTTTGGCGTCGTCTTTGGCGCTGGCTGGCTGGCTTCACCGGATGATGGCGATGCATCGTTGCAGGCGTCAGGGAAGTCGACGGACTCCGTTCTCTATCTCCATTAGCCGCCTATTATTATGTAGTCCACGCTTGGCAAAAACAAATCACCGCGTAATACTTCACCAAAATAAGGCGCACACTGGTAACTCTATCTGCAATTCGCCCACGGTACGTAAGAAAACAAAGTCCACGGACACAAAACAATAGTCACGCGAGAGTGTAGCGCGGAGATGCTCTCTCTATGAAATCCGGGTAAAAACCGTGTCTGGACTCGTAGTACTCTTGATTTTATATCACTTTCGAATTTGTCCGTTGAGAAGCACGCTAAAGTGGCTTGGCTTGGGTTTCCGAAGAGATGGAAATGACCTCTGTCCATTGTCTTGAAACGCGGTCACCAGGCGCGTCCTCGATCCTTGCAGCTGATCTTGGGCTCCAGCTGATTTTCCTGGTCATCCGTGAAAAATGGGTTCGCCCACCCGCTGCGACTCCTAGCCCGGTCCCGACGAAAATAATCCTTCCTTTTCTCCGTGACGCCCCGTGTTGGTGCAAATATGTGATGTTTTAAGCCGCAATGACAGTTCGGCTGTCACTCAGGAAAAACCCGTCTCCCAACTCCCGACGTCTGGCTCGGATACAATTTATCCACAAAATAAATCAAACCTCACACTTTTATATTTGAACATAAAATGAATCAATAAATAAAAATCATTTATATCGAACTGCGTTTCACATGTCACTGGATGGAGATGAAATTCATGAAGGAACACTCACAAAGAACACCCGGGACCCCTGGCATGGTAGCGTGCTGTGCTATCAAATCGGCAAACTGAACAACAATACTGCTGAAAATATAATTATGATATCCTGAAAATTAGTATATTCTTTCAGGCACGTTATGACCTCCCCACGTAAATTACCTCTATAGATGAAGCAGCCTAGGACCGAACGTCTTACCACGCAATGGAAAGTTATACTGGGCCCCATTTTCCTTGCACCATATAACTACATACTTAGTAGTGAAAGCCACAAACCTTATCAATAGAGCATAAATTATAACCAAAGATATCTTTTCATTCTTTAGGTTTATTACAATCAACATATTAACAGTAAATAGAATAACTAGAGTTGAAGAGCTGTATCATTGCTGGTGAACCCTGCCCAAGTCTGGCTGCGCAGTAGCAAGGAGGAGGAGCTAACGGCTGCGCATCATTATCATTGCGTTCTGTCCTTGCTGTCGACCATTCAAAGGGCGAGTAGGTGGCAACTACATAAACGTATCTCTCTCACACTCTGCGCGGAGTAGCCAAGGCCACCCGCAAAGATACAGCTCGTCAACTCTAATAACAACAATTCTAACACCATTCACGTATATATCCAGTAAATACCCTTGAACAATTGGCACCTAGATTTAGTGTTCCCTCCCTTGTGTATGTAGATCGATAATTCTTGCATTAATACCCGTACTGTTATCGGCCATGCAAATGTATGGAGTTTAGTTTTTAAAAAAATACCCCCCCCCAAATTAATTATGTTAGTTTTAGCCCTAATGGCCGATAAGCTTACTAAAGCGGTTTACGTTATTAATTAATTCATGGTTTATTTGAAATACTTAACTGCAATGGAGCTTTCCCCCAGTGTATTCGCTACCCGAGACCAAATAGGCGAGCTATTCTCCTGGCTCGCACACGAGGCCTCGATATTACGTAGCGTGACGTCATACCATGTGATGTTGTGTTGCCAAATCGTACAGCTAAGAAAGGGGGGGAGATAACGTATGAGGGGGTTTCCGAACCAAGTGTCTCAATAATAATAAAAATAATAATAGTGTTTGCATTAAAATAATATTAAAAGTTTAGTATCCGCGAAACGTCTGAAATTCCTTTATTTTCTTCTTTTTCACATTGGTACTTACGTATTCTGCATTCCTAAGGATTCTTGAAGGTGCCATTTTTATTCCACGCAAAAAATCTCAATTTTTGACTTTTGTTCGTTTTCGCTTGGGTTACTCGCAATATGGCGGAGAAATCTTAATTATATAGCGTTGTCCATGATCAGTGGTTATGCGTGTTGCAACCTTCTTCATCGAAAAATACCTCCTTTCGTGCTATTGATTTTGTAGTTTTTTTCCAGGTTCGAAAACCCCACGAACCATGCACGTAGCCCCACAAACCATTCATAAATAGCCCCACGAATCATTCATAAATAGTCCCACCAACCATGCACGGCAAGGTTTAGGTTAGGTTCGGTTAGGTTAGGCAAACATAGTTAGAATTGTCATATTCAAAATTGTCATGTTCTTGGAAAACAACGGTGTGGTTGGAAACACTGACCGGGGTTACATCATCGAACGCACGCAACATTTGATTCATCTAGTGGAAGGAGATAGAGGCAACAGCTTTCGTGCATTGGAGAGACATTAATCTTCAAAAATACATGATTTACCGGCGAAGTAAATTAAGCGATGGGAAAAAAAAACCACTTCCACGACCTTTCAAAAGTGTACGGAAAGTCAGTTCGGTAAATACTTTCTCCTGTAAAATTGAAGAAATACGTTTCTGGTATGCTAAAATTTTACTAAAATAATTGCATTAAATGAAATTAATACTAATTACAATAAATAAATTAATATTATATTATTATTACGTGAATAGTTAAAATGGCGGTATAAGAATAAAGATATAACAACGCATATTCATTATGTAGCTTACCTGTAGTTAACATCGAAATAATTCATGTAAAAACAAGTGCTCTGGCAATGAAATTAATGTCAAATACATGAAGAATCGAATATTTATTGAATAACGAAAACAATGTTAGATGCAGTTGGAGAAAAGTAAATTTCTGTATTTTATGCACATTATTATGAGTAGTAGTGTGTATAATTCATTGTAATATCATTCAAAGATGTATGATCCCAATATAATCCTTGCTTCCAATAAGCTCAGAGGAAATTAACAAACATCGATTATACAATAAATGCTAAACGAGCATATTTTCATTATTTAATTTTATCTTATTTAAGCCTTTCGGGGGGGAGGACCCCCTGGACCCCCCATAAATACGTCCTTGTATTCTTTCTATTTCAGTTATTTTACGTCGCTCTCCAACCTTTTGGGGCAATCACGATGATCAGAATTAATTGATAAAATGGATATTGGGAAAACTGAAAGAAGGTTCGAACCTATGACGTCATAGCGCGTTACACTGAACACTCCGCCAAAGAAGCAAGCACGAAAACTCATAAATTTATTTTTAGACCTTCGATATTTGTAATCTCCAACATAGGCGTGCGTAGACCCTCTGATTAGGGGTTGGGGACAAAAGCCTTGATGCAATTTCAGTCGGGAAAGATAAACCTCATTTTATCTCACTGTTTTAGTTTCATTGTTGTGTGTTGTTTTGTGTGTGTGTGTATGTATGTATGTATATATATATATATATATATATATATATATATATATATAATGCAGCAACATAGAGGCACCATAATGAATAAATACATTGTCTCTGTGCCGCGTTCCTCTTCCTCCAAACAATTGTGTTCATGCATTTAAGACCAAACTGTTTAGCAGCAAGAGTTTGAAGTAGTTACTAGTTATAACTGCCCTCTCTGGTAATTTACAATGCATTACAGAAACCAAGAAAATTGCGAGCGAAGCGAGCAGGAAGATTTTTGAATCCAAATTTTTGAAAACTGAAAAACAATATTGATTTAATATGGCACAAAACATTTCAAGGGGGCACCATGGCATTCTCTTTTACAATTTTTTTTCATTTCGATCGTTCGGCGCCCAGGGACAAGTCCCACCGCCCCCTAGCTACTGCTCGGAACTTGGCAAGACTCTAAGGAAAGAAGATATGTTACGAAATGTATTTTTATTTGCATAATATTTGATATCGATGGGGGCAATTGGCCCTCTGTGTCCCCCTGCAAGTATTCTTGGCGGCCGTCTGGAAAAAATAATGCAAGAAAGACGTGAAAACTAATTCCTCTTGTCCTGCTACTCTTAGATTCTACTAGTCTTGCTTTCTTTTAGCTCAATGTTTGCTCCCCAGATTGGGGAGGGGCAATGCCCATTTCCCCTCTGTGGTTTCGCCACTGCACCCCCTAGCCACGTAGTTGCTTTGAACTTTAATCGGATTGAAAATACTTAATTCTCCTTAAGAGCATAATATCGTTCAATAACGGCGATAAGATTCCTCTCCACTAAATTTCTAGGTGAAGGTACAATAATGTAGGAGGGACATGCACGTCTGGAAGGGCGGGGGGCAAGGATGGCCACACTTCCCCCTTTGAAATTGAATGTCAACCTAAAAGTATATATTTCACACGTATAATTTGATTTCAGTCATAATTTACATTAATGCGATAATTTCAAATTCAAGTAGTGTTTTTGAAGGGGTCAACACTATTATGGGGGTAATATGCTCCATGGGAAAATACCTTGCTTGTCTCTCCGTGGAAGAATCTGCGGACGTCCATGATTAGGAGGGAGGCAATTGCCCCAATTGCCCCCGTGCGCACACCTATGATCTCCAGATGAACACAATTCCATATAAATTCTCTAGTCAAGTATGGATTTACAGCTTTATATTGCACAAGACCAATTTAATATGCAAGAGTTGCACTTCAATGTTCAATAATAAAGTAAATGTTCAAAAATGGTAAATATATAAAGAAAAAGTGTTCTTTAAATAAACAAGCATGTACACTTGGTGTGAGAGAACACACCTCATGCATCTAATAAGGAGTTGACATTCTTCAGTGCCATCTCTGATGTATTTTTTTTACACCAATAGTTGTAAAACAACACCAGTCAGAAAGGTGTTAACACTCTATTACACTTTATTGTGTGTTGTGCTGCAGTCGTCGTGTTGCCAACAGTTTTGGTGGTGGCACTATATTGTGTAGACATTGGAGCAGCCAAACTTTTTGGTAAAATTTTGGGTACTACTTCTCTCTATGCTACAGTTATATAGGTGTGTAAGCAGTGGCGGCGATTAGAGGGCGCCACTTTTGCTCACACACTATGCTAAACCTTATCTACCAATGGAAAGTAAACTGACTTTGCCCTCCCCCCAGTTTTGGCACCTTGTCCCCTAGTTTTTGAACCCAATTGCCGCCACTGCGTGAAAGGATAGGGACACAAAAATGATCAACGTGGTAGCTAAATTACCTGCTCATAACACATTTCGTTTTAGCGTATATCTCATTACGTCGTATTCTGGAAAATCACCTCATGTTGGATACTGTCGCAGCAATAGATTTGTCTTGTTGCTAGATTCTGGACATTTCTAGAAGCTTCTGGAAACCGGAAATAGGTTCAGCTTCCGGTGCAGATGCCCTGGTATCCTACGAACGACAAAGGCTTTTTACCAAGATGAATCTGGTTCAGACTCTGACCGATATTTCATCCATTTGCGCCAAATGAGAAAGCATGGTTGCCAAACTAATTGCTGTATAAACACGAAATGCCATTGACATTGATTAAATTGAAAAACTGTAAATGGCTGTCTCTCACTAACAAGTAGTCTGATTTTGCTGAAACTTACAGCATTTAAAAGCTAAAATTTAGTTTTTCTATTGCGTATAATGAATATTCTAAGCGTAAATTTAATAACTATGAATTTAGTAATAACGCAAAACAACAACAATAAAAAAATGAAACAATAGCCACAAATAAACAAGTTGCAAACAACGTAAATGTGGAACATGATCATTTGTTCCGCCCAAAAACTTATAGCTTTTGCTATCAAACAAATACTGTACTCTTTCATCAATATTATTTTTATTTTTACAGCATTGGAAATCTACTAGCAAGCTTTCCGCAACATTGTACAAGGAGAAACAAACTTCTCTCTAGTGAGGCGAAAATTAATCTTCATTTGTCAAGGACATTATTTCAAAACTGTATAATTCCACAATTCTTACTTGTTAATATATTCTCTGGAATGGTTGAGGATGATTGCAAATTCTAACATGTAGTGCCATCTATTGGCTTTTATTGCAACTACGTACTTGTGCAGTGCAAGATGGAACTTTCTAGATTGAACACCAGTCTGGCCACACATTTCAGGAAATCGAGGTGTTTCGATCTTGAACGCTCTTTTTATTGGGACATATGTAGTGCAACAGAAGTAAATAAATGAACCAGAAGCGGGTAGAGGAAACGTCAAAATGGAAAAATGAAAGTAGTTATTTTTTATATTTCTTCCTGGATCCCGTCCCGATCTCGATCAGTTGTGGAGCATCTTAGGTGAAATATGCCACACTTCTAGATAAGTTTAAAATTACAATACATATTTTCAATCTCCATGTCCACCTGTAACATTTTATTTATTGATTGATATAATAAAAGAACGTACAGTTAATAATTTATACACATTTTATGTGAGGGAACTGAAATGTTTACATAACTTGATTTTGTTTTTCTTGTTTAGTAAAGTTAGTTTTTATAAGTAACGGCTGCAGTTACTGGGATTATTAAGTAACCGAGTTTAAAAAGTAACTCAGTTACTGATACTTGAGATGAACTGTATGTTATTATAGTTACATTCTGCCGGAAATTTTCTTGTAAATAATTTGCACACAGTCAATGATTATAAATTAAAATAAAATAAATATATGAACATTTACATGTGTTATATTTATGTTTATGATACATTTTTCTTATATTTATATTGTTATACGAAATATTATAACAAATGAAGTGATGAAACAAGGAATCAGCTTAGCTCTAATGATCGTTTATCTCTCTATATGTATATGCATTAAAGACTTTCCCATATTAAACAAGAAAGTTAATTCCTTACATATTAACATTCTTATTAGAAAAGTAAATATCAATACTCCATGCTTAAAAACAATTTCATTCCAAGCTCAACAATCACTCTCTCAAACGACAAAGCATTTTTGTAGCTTGACTACCATGTTCCAAATTAATACAGCCATATA
This sequence comes from Lepisma saccharinum, assembly GCF_977018435.1. Taxonomy (NCBI): domain Eukaryota; kingdom Metazoa; phylum Arthropoda; class Insecta; order Zygentoma; family Lepismatidae; genus Lepisma; species Lepisma saccharinum. Next base: position 22,039,712 of record NC_139256.1, on the reverse strand, counting down.
CTCAAAATACTGAAGTCTTTGCGTAATTAGAAATGACGAATTGCAGTATGGATTTTCTAAATTTAGCATGCGACGTAACCTAGCTTCTCTGCCTTAGGCGATTCCACGGAAATCGTTCCAACTTAGCAACCAGAGAATACACACAGTGGAAACAGACTTGCCAAACGTAGCTCTTCTCCCAGGTTTTAAATTTTCAAGTTAACAATTTAAGTATCGTCAATTAACTGTGAAAATTACTGTTGATAACATTTCCTTCTATTGCATAAAAGAGCCTCTGTTACACTTGCAGCTACTTGTAAAAGTAAGAATTACTCAGAAAAGTAACTATTACTTGCAACTGCGTAACAAATAACTGGTTACTTCCAAACACTGACTTCCGGGCATGATCAGTCAACTCTACCCTATATTGATATACGGGGGGAGGGGGGGGGGGGAAGATTGCCCAGGGGGCATCCACCTGCATACATTCGAGTGTATGCTCTTATGTCCTGGTGCCTAAAAAGACCAGGACGTATTTTACATTAATGTCGGTTTCCCCCGTTTCTCTTTTCTTTATTGTTTAAATTTTACAAGTTATAAGTACCAATTACCGGGGCTATTCGACAGTCCTATTTTGATATAGTTCATTTAATTTTATATAAGAAGCAAAGACATCATGTGTATGATGGTAGACAGTTGAGTACGTATTAAATACACGGCAACTGTAACAGATACGAAAATTACATTTTGTTCACTACTAGAAGTATTAAATGCGCATGGTTCAATAAAAGTGGTTAAGTACTAAATAAAGCATTAACATACCTAGGTATAATAAACTGACATGTTTAGAATATTCCGAGCAGAAATCATGGAAAATATTTACTTAAAGGGCCATGAGTAACCATACTTAAAAGGAGATGGTAAACATTCTTACAGATAAATTTTTCAAAGTCACATAATGCAATACTGCCAAGAAAAAGAAGGGGAAAAATCAGAAAACAAACCCACTTCAACTCGACGTAACACCTGATCTGGGGCAAGTTAATGAAAACATCGCTCCGGGCGACACCTGGCGGAAACAAGGAGAACTAAAAAGAAAAAAAAGCGGGAGGGAGACGAAACGAATGGAACAGCCAGTTTTATTTGGTCGAAGGGGAAAGTAACGGTTTTTGTTACTCCCAGCACAATGTACACAATGCGTGTGCATTTATATTGTGAGGCAAATTATGAATTTCAAAGCCATTGATGTATTCTACTTGGATTTTCTCCACCTGTTCTTTAATGTTGATTTCTTGTCTCACTCTTGTGTAACGACTAGAAGCCGACAGTCTTACGTAATCTGGAGTGTTCCAACTGGGGAACAGACCTGTCTTTCGAATTAGATCTGTGGTTAAGGCACCAAGGCTACTAAACTTGCAAGACCAGTCCAGGAGGGTCTTTATATAGAGATGCGAGCTTAGGAATTGTTTGGGAGGGGCCGTATCACGCGATTAATAGTGACGTGGCCGTGAATTTCTAACGGGGATGCTTATGCCTTCCCCTTGTGAGCATGTCACTGATGCTTAGTCTGTACTATGAAAACGTTTAGGAAGACATTGTAATTGCAGACGTGTATAACTACACTATATAGCCAAAAATCACCGGACACCCAGTGCTATTCATTCCAAACACACCAGTCAGGTAACTAATAAGAATCCGAACCTCCCTTCGCTATTATTACAGCATTTACTCTCCCGGGGCGCGTATTTACAAACTCTATAGTACTGCAGAACCTCCAGCGATATTTGGCTACTGATTGGCTGCCATTCCGGAAGTTGATGCAGCGTTCCTTCAAGTTAACGCTAGATGGCAGGGTTCAAATTAACAGTGTAGATTTCAGATACCTATCCAACAAGATAAGAAACCCATTTACCCTAAGGTTCATGTTTTAGCAAGATTATTTAAATTAATGTTTTAGAAGACAGAAATCAGAACTCTTCTTGAAGTGAATGATTTTTCTATTTAAAGTCACATCAGCGCAAACATTGTAACTACCAATGACTATTGAGAAAATTATGTATATCCAACGAAAAGCATTTTATAAACATTATATTTTATTATATAAACGTATATTTCTTAACATAATTTCGACAATCTGTTTACAACCTTATTACTATATAATCACAAGTCTTATTTTTCCATACTTTTGTTGTAAATGAAGAAGCTAGGAACAATGGACACGGAACATAAACACTTCCGGTGCACACAGCCAATAAGAAAGCGTTATATACCTCTGGTTCTGCAGCACTGTAGGGTTTGTAAATACGCCTTTGGGGCCTGGCTTTCCAAGTTTTGGAATATTGCTGGTGGAATTTCTTTCCATTCGTCTCGTAGCCTCATGAATAGTTCATGGGTAGTTTTCAGTCGAGTGGGTATGGCACGCAACCGACGCTTCAGTTCATCCCAAAGATGTTCTATGGTGTTGCAGTCGGGACTTTGAGCGGGCCAGCTAAGCACATCCACCTGATTGTCCTCAAACCACGATGCAATGGACCCTGCTTTATGGACAGCTGCTTTATGGACAGGGGCATTATCGTGCTGATAGAAAAAAGGGGCCATTCCAAACTGTTGCCACAGTGTGGGCAGCATGCTATTCTTTAAAATGTCCACACAAACACCACTGTGCATGTTGCCATTGACCACACTAATGGCCCGAGCCCAAACCAGGAAAAACAGCCCCAGACCATCACGCTACCGCCACGTTCACTTGGGTGTCCGGTGACTTTTGGCTATGTAGTGTACATGCATAAACTTCAAGCGTTCTCTTATTAAAGAATGTGTGAGTCATGTATGCATTTTCATGCCAAGAACTTGAAATAATGTGTAATAAATAGACCTAACTACATAAATACTTCTAGATACCTACTTACCAGTGAAATATATTCATAGTTTTAAACACAATAAGTTTGTTTTGCACTATTGCACTCTTCAAAATAGAATTTGTGAAACTGTGAGATGGAATGAGGTTTACTTTCCCTCGATGTTTTTGCCTTCTAATCGGCGATTGTGTCCAAGGCTATGGAAGAGACAATGACAAACGCATATGGACAGTGGCGGAGAGGGGGGCAGTTGCACCCCACTTTTCGCCACTTTTGCGCCCGCACTATGCTAAATCTTATATACAAAGGGAAATATACTGTCTTTGTCCCCCTTTTTTTGGAACCCAATCGCCGCCACTGCATATGGACGATACAACACAAACCTCCACAGATAATTATTCTGTCTGCGGTCGAGGCGCCAGAGCCTTGTCAGCCTGCAAAAAAATGCAGCCCAGGTTAAAGGTTGACATTGAGTGAATTCAGAGGTCGCCCCTAAAAAGTTATGTTTTCGTAACCTTCATTTGTATTATCTGTACTATTTTTCACACTGATTTCCTGTTCTTAATAAATCATAACTTCAAGTAATACATTCTTCTTTCCAACTCGTATTTCAATTAACTATTTTCTAATTATAATAACTAAACTTAGATTATTCGGTACTGAAATACTTCTCCCTATATTACAACAAACAAATGAAAACTGATGAGATTTGAATATAGTGTATAAAGAAGTTGTGCAAGTGAAACAAAAAACAGCTTTAAAAATGAGTTTTGGTATATAATGTATTTCTTTTTATCCTCTTAATAATAAAAAATGGTAACTGAGAGTAAATATTGGTAGGTGGGGAGCAAAAAGGTACTCCCTCTCCCATGCCGTACTTCGGGAGGGGTAGAAGGTACCTTTTCCCCTAAAATAAACGTCTATGGGTTTCAGTGGGCGTGTTCGAAAATCCATAATTATAGGATTGGTGCACAGTTACCTAACCAAAGATTAGGAAGCTCTGACTCGATTCCTTGCAGGGTATTACTGAAGTAATTAAGAACAATGAAACCGTTTCTTAATGGGTTTTCGACATTGTTGCTCTATATGTAGGACGGACGCAGCCTCTAAAGGATGTAATTTATGGGTTGATTTTTAATTTTCACGTCAGTTACTTTCATTTACAGCTAAATAATTGACTCCTCGACGTAAGGGAATAATGACTTAAGCAGGATAGCTTGCATTTTCCCCACCATCATTTTTCTGTGTTGAAAGGAACGTAGCTACCCATTGTTTCACCTGTTAGTCGCTTCGCTTCCTTTGAGAGCAACTTTTCATGTTTTTTTTTTCTTTCCTTACACAAAGATTGTTCATACAAGGAGGAGTCCGTCTCCAGCAGGGGCGGAGCAAGGAGGTTGGTTGGTTGATTTGGTGTTTTAAGTCCACTTTATGCACAGTAAGGCTAATCGGGACTGGACCTACAGTTTAAAGTGGGATCCGAACCACTTGTACCTCCACCGGGTATCGAACACGGGACCCCTTGATTACAAGGCGACGACGCAACCACTGCGCCATCGGGGAGCAAGGAGGTACGAAGGAGTGCTTGCGCCCCCTTTAATATTTTCCAGCACCCCTTTTCAAAACATATTTCCAACCAAACACTATTAACTTGTAATGCCATAATACGATTAAAACTATGTCGTAATATTACAACATCGTACCCCCATAGCACCTCTCCAGCAGTGATGTGCGTCTACGCGTAAACAACGATAGTCTACACGTAGACTATTTTATACACGTAGATTACGTAATCTATGTAAACAACATGGTGAAAGGTGATAACTTAGCAGAGCGCGCCGTGGAATTGAAAGAAAATTATACTGCGTATCAGTTGCTGATGTGTAAAGATAACTTTTCATTCTCTTTCTTTCAAATTCGAACAATTTCTCACCTAAGAAGAAACCTAATATAGGAAATATTCTAGTGTTTTATGGGGAAAAGACCACTCTTGCCTCACGACTGCCATCTGTTGTTGTTTTTTTGCATACTATTTATCTTCTTGCATAGTTGATGATAGAAGAGAACAGAAATTTTGTTGTAAATAGGATTCTTTTCATTTCGTTAGGAACCAATATAGTTGAAAATGCCACTTCCTTTTCATGAAACCCTTCAAAATTAATTTTAATGCATTTTAGATTGTCTACATAGTCTATGTAAACTACAACCCAATGTAATCTACGCGTAGATTACGTGTAGACAACGCATGTAGACGTAAACTTATAGTCTACGGCACTTCACTGCTCTCCAGTCTCCAGGCACATCCAGCTGAATTGAAAATTCAATTCGCGATATAAATTATGATCTGAACAAAATTAGTACTTGGTCAGCTAATCATGGGCTACTAATTAATCCTTCAAAAACCCAAACTATTATTATAGGTTCACAAAAAATGCTTTCCGCGTTTGAAATTTCGTCCCTCCCGCCCATAATGGTCTTAGGGAAAGCTATTAAATTAAGTAAAACAGCCAAAAATCTGGGCGTAATGTTTAATCAGCATCTCTCATGGTCAGATCACGTAAAAGAGCCTTCGCTGAATTACACGCTCTTGTACGGCTTAAACATTTTCTACCCGTTAGCATTAAAATCAAACTGGTGCATGCACTTGTTTTTCGACACTTCGATTATTGCGATTCTGTCTATTCCGAACTACCAGATGATCTCGCTCAACGTTTTCAACGAGTACAAAACACCTGCGTCCGCTTTATTTTCGATCTGAAATATAGGGACCATTTATCCGTTTTCTTTACAAAGCTAAATTGGCTCAGATTAATTGATGGGCGAAAGGTACACAACCTCACCCTTCTCTATAGGGCAATGAGTTCAAAGGAACCGGCTTATCTCTCAAGCAGATTCTCAATCCTTTCCGTATCACACAGCCTTGACATCAGATCGCGAGGGAGAACTCTACTACTCATCCCCCCTTCATAACTCAATTTTTTATTCAAAATCTTTCACCGTTTCTACTTCTCGTCTTTGGAACTCGCTGCCCCTCGAAATCAGGAACTCATCTTCAGCATATGTCTTTAAGATGCAATTAAAACATTTTTATTGGGCACAAATAGTTAGCACATTATATTTTAGCGATAAATTGAATACAGTTAAGCGCAGAAAAACTGAAAACCCTTATTCACCTTAATATTTCACGTCCCTGACTACTGTCATGAATATGTGATTGTGTGTGTGTGTGTGTGTTTTGTTGTATGCTCGTGAGTATAGGTTAGGTTTTTATTCCCGTAGGCTAATCGGGACTGGACCTACAGTTACCTTTCTATGTAATGGTTTAAATGTTGTTTTCCAATTTTCATATTATCAAATTTCGATGTAAACATGGTTAAGTGGTAGAAAAGGCTACAAAGCCTTAACTTCACCATGATAAACAAGACGCAATAAATAAATAAAATAAATAAACAGTCAGAAAATTGATTGCTAAGATCCAATGGCGCCCGCAACGGGGGGCATAGGGGGCACTTGCCCTCTGAGATATCTGGAAAACGATACTATAATTCGAATGGTGAAATTGTACTGATTTTATTAGAAATTTATAGTTTTCTGTTATTTATAGGCTGTACGTTACAGCAATTAGCTACCTCGTCCAACAAAATAACGAGAAACATTTTCACCGAGATATTAGAATTATGTTCACTGCCGTAACTAGTGTGTGCATGGAGGGATTATATAATTCTGACCTTCGGAACTGAAAAATTCACAATTTCCAGGACAGTCGGAGAAAAATCTCGAATTCCACACGCTATTTCCCCCTAAGAGTATGATTGGTTTTCCACTTCAGGAATTAAAAATGTTAATTTCAAGAAATTTCAGACACTTTTTGTGCATAAAATACCTATGTAACCACTTTTAGATACCATTCTCCATTGTTCTGGATTCCAAGAAGTCGGGATTTGACCATGATAATTCACTCGCCGTGAATTGTAACTTTTTTCCCCCCACAATACTCTTCGGCGCGTAAAAACATGGACCAGGTTCCATGAAGAAGAACAGATTAAGTGGTCTCTGCTTGGTACCTGTGCATCGTGAAAGGTATAAAGAGACAATGATCTATTAATAAACAATTTATAGGTGTTTATGGAAAGAATGCAGAGGCGTCTGCTGAGTGAATGCGTCAATTGTGGGAAATGAATGATGATTACTTTCTTTCACTTCAGACGCCTCTGGAAGAAAGAAAGGCGAATCCAGTTCATATTTAGATAGTGGACTGAAGTTTGAACTTGCCAACAGCGATAAAGTATTTTCAATTCAATTTTTCAACTTCAATTGTATGATTTTTTAAATAATAATATCAATAACAATAGTAGCAGCAGTAGAAGTAATAAACAGTAAAATATATCTGACTGAAGGCCAGAATGTGAAATCTTACTCTACCCCCCCGAGAAGAAATCCTGCGGGCGGGCGCCCTTTCTAAGATCCCTGAACCTGGGCCTCCTAACCTCACCACCCAGTGGCGGCGATTGGGGTGGGGCGAGGAGACTTTTGCCCCCGCACTATGCTACATCTTATATACAAAGGGAAATATATATATATATACTGTCTTTGCTCCCCCCCCAGTTTTGGAACCCAATCGCCGCACCTTTCACTCTATGTATTTAATACAATTCCGTCTAGTTCTAATAATGCTATGTGATTAGGTTAAAAGAGCCGGGTTTAGAGGTCTTTGCAATCAATTTTGGTGACTGGTAGCAGGTGGATGGATGTGCCTGGAGGCAAACCCTAGAGGGAAGTTGAGTGCAGAGAGGAAGTCCATGAAAATGTATTTCACAGGAGCGTATATTCTAGGCTATCTGCGAAGCCTGAAATCTAGAGAATAAAATACAGGAGAAAAATCGATCAGAAATTGTAAATAATATTATTCATATCAGTGAGATGATGATGATTCTGGATTTGGCAACCTGATTTCTTATGAGTTGGCAACCTGATTTCCTATGAGTTGGCAACCTGATTTCCTATGAGTTGGCAACCTGATTTCCTATGAGTTGGCAACCTGACTTCCTATGAGTTGGCAACCTGATTTCTTATGAGTTGGCAACCTGATTTCTTATGAGTTGGCAACCTGATTTCCTATGAGTTGGCAACCTGATTTCCTATGAGTTGGCAACCTGATTTCTTACGAGTTGGCAACCTGATTTCTTAGGATTTGGTAAATTTATTTCTATTCATATCCTAGGACAACGTGACATTGTGAGATAGCCCGGATGTTGGATTCAGTATACGCCACTGGATTTCATTACCTTTTTACTAACCTACCTTTATGTTGTACTATGTTCTTAAGTTTACTTTATGATCAGATAGGTTAATCAGGACTGGACTTGTAGTTTAAAGTAAGATACAAACCAGTTTACAATGTGTGTCTACTGGGGATCGAAGCTGAGACCCCTTGATTACAAAGTGACAGGGTCATCACTATTCTGTGGTGTCTGTAAGAGTGTGCAGGCATTTTTCATGGGAAAATGTACTACTGCCGAATATGTTTCAGTTGCTTTAAGTCTAGTTTATGCACGGATAGGCTAATCGGGACTGGACCTGCAATTCAAAGTGGGACGCGAATGTTCCTCCACCGGGACCCCCCCTGATTATAAGGTGTCAACGTTACCACTGAACCACAGGAAAGGTTGATTGATTTGGTTTATTTTACTTCGCTTTTCAGCCGCTTTTGGCTAATCGCGAAGATGAGGATGGGTGATGATATGCTGAACACCCATGCCCAGGCAGGGATTTGAACCCGGGATCCTCGGCGTCCTCAACCACGAAGTTCGCTCACGTCACGCTCCCCTAATGCTTCTTAAATAGAAGCTTTCGCACCTAGCGCTCTGGTCAAAGTTGTTCAATTCGGATCTGGTGCGGGGCACATACAACTGCTAACAGTCACTAAAGCTAATTGCAAGAGCTCTAAACCTGGTGCTCCTGACCTAACAATTCCTAACCTACAATTCTGCTAAGCTCTAACAATGAATGTTTGCTTGGGTTAGGAGGGAGAGGTTTAAAGCTCATAGCAGTTAGTTTTAGTGACTGTTAGCAGCTGGATGTGTCCCACACAAGACTCGCTTCGCTTATGATCAGTTGAACGTGAGTCAGTGTTGTGCCGTAGACTATAAGTTTACGTCTACATGCGTTGTCTACACGTAATCTACGCGTAGATTACATTGGGTTGTAGTTTACATAGACTACGTAGACAATCTAAAGTGCATTAAAATTAATTTTCAAGGGTTTCATGAAAGGAAAGTGACATTTTCAACTATATTGATTATTAACGAAATGAAAAGAATCCTATTTACAACATAATTTATCTTCTCTTCTATCATCAACTATGGAAGAAGATAAATAGTATGCAAAAAACAACAACTGATGTCAGTCGTGAGGCAAGAGTGCTCTTTTGCCATAAAACACTAGAATATTTCCTATATTAAGTTTTTCCTAGTTGAGAAATTGTTCGAATTTGGAAGAAAGAGTATGAAAAGTTCTCTTTGCACATCAGCAACTGATACGTACTATAATTTTCTTTTAATTCCACGGCGCCCTTTGTTAAGATATCACCTTTCGCTATGTTGTTTACATAGATTGCGTAATCTACGTGTATAAAATAGTCTACGTGTAGAATGTAGACTATCGTTGTTTACGCGTAGACGCATATCACTGACGTGAGCGAAGTGGACCTTCTGCACGTGTATAACTATGAACATCCTGTAATTTTGTTGGTGATGTTAAGTTGCAGAATGCAATCTTATTGTAACGAACTACCACACTGTGTACCGCAGATGTTACCAATTTTTGTAAGGTAGCCCACGTGTACATTTGGTCATCACATGCCTCACGAAGATTGTTTCTTCAGATTTATCAGCAATTAAAACATGTGAACTATATGAATTGAACTATGCGAGAACTTAAACCGATCAACTAAGTTATTACTTAGCATGAGTAGAATTCGGACAGTACAATTTATGTCGAGGTGAACGTTTTGCCAAAAATAACTTTCTGGTAAAATTCACAAAAATGTGTAAGTTTATGACGACATTTTGTGCTAGCCAGTTTCAAACGGAGCAATAACAAGTTCAGCAACATCACACGCCCTCTTTTATTTCATTACACAGACTCGAGATTAATGGCTTCCAATGCAGAACAACATTCTTAAAAAAGGAAAAGTAATCGAACGCAGAACAAGACAGTTGCAAGTATCAACTCCCCTCGGCTATCATCCACATATCCATAGCCGGAAACCATGAACCGAAAGAGAACAATCACATTTTATTCATTTTTTTCTTCTTCCTCCTCCACTGTAAAGAAAAACTCGTAACAAAGTCAAGTATCAAAACCACTGACGCGAACCAACTGTGCATTATGTTTCCCTTGACCCCAATAGAACACGAAACCTTTCAAATTTCTGCAAGGTTTATGTGACTCGTTGTCCATATATCTGGAAGCTTGAGAGGGGAGGTTGTGAGGTGATTGTTTTTCGAATGCTCAGGTGAAAGTCAGTAGAAGTCTTGTGATTCAAATGCGTCTATACGGTGACGTGCAGAAGTGAGCATAAAATCTTTTCCTGATTTGAAACATTTATTGCACGTAAAGTACGCCAGGTAGAGAGACTTGTAGTTTATTATAACCCAAAAAGTTTTGGGTACTACTTTACTATAGGGGTGACACCTATAAATCATTTATTTCGCACTTTTTTACATTGCTAACGTACTACTCTGGAATGCGGAATATTTCTTTAGGTGAAATAATGAATTTCTGACGAAAATAATGTATATTTCTTACATTTACGAGTACTTACCGTTACTCGTTATTTCGATTCTGTAACACACATTATGGCGATAGCGTACTGGTTCATCGCGCGTTGTGATAGCGTTTTGTCGATTTATGCAGTGTTGCAACCTTGTTCACCGGAAAATACCTACTTTCGTGCCCGGATTTGAAATTATGCAAACCATTGACGTTAGCCTCACAAACCATTGACGTTAGCCCCACAAACCATTGACGTTAGCCCCACAAACCATTTTCCGTAAGGTTAGGTTAGGTTAGGTTATGCAAGCATAGTTAAAAAAAATACTCGACACGTCATGTTATAGTGAAAACACGGCGAGTTTGAAACACTGACTACGGGGTTTACGTCATCTAACACACGGAACATTGTGCTCTCGTGCAGAAAGCAAATGGCGGAAGCAGCAACAGCGTGTCGGACAGAAATTTTCGCAGAAAACAACATGCATTCGCATTAAAATGGATCAAAACTACATTCACGAACTTCCACAACGCTAAAGAAAATGATTTGCGTAAGTACTTTCTCCTCTAAAAAGTAAGAAATCCGTCACCCATATAGTAAAGTGTTACCAAGTTTTGTTGTTAGGCACAGACATGTTGCCGCAAATCACAAGTTTGCTGTTTTATTCATAACTACAATGTGTGCGCCATCTGTTGGACGGAGAATGTCTATTTCAGTATCCGGGTGTCCCATCTTCATTGTCGATGATTATACACTTTGACCTTAGTGTATTCTTACAGAAAAGAAGTCTAAAATCGGTAGAACGTGGAGGACATGATGTTGGACCATCCCTTCCAGTCCCAATCCCATGGTTTGCAAACGTGTTACTTAAGTACCGACGAACACCTACATCTGAAGATCACCAATAAAACAACAAATTGGTGATTTTGGGGGGCATTTCGAAAACACATGCCTGTCCCTAACATAAAAAGACGTTTTGAGTTTTGATGCAATTTCCGAAGAAAACGATATATCTCTACCAAGCATACTTTTTGCATAATAAATGTTTTAAATAAGTGAAATACCTTATGCTCACCCGATATTTTGTAAAGAAATTACTTGTAACTATGGTTCGTAAGTTGACGACCTATACCCTGTCCCAGCTATCTGTGGAGCAAGGCGGCGCATAGCGTCAGAGAAGCGAAGGAATTCTAGTGGCCAGAGCGAAGCAGGCTGGTAACTGCAGTCGCTTTCCCCCCTCCACGCAATCCCGTTCTCTCTCAGGTGTTCATTGGCGGAGCCGTCTCGCGTCACTACTTGCGCAAAGACTTGTTTACGTTTGGCCGCTCCACAGTTAGCTAGGACGGAGTATAAATTGACCAATAAAATGACCTTGAAATTACTGAACTAGTTTTTTGCCCTCCTGTTTAAACACGGTGGAACAAACTGTTCGTAAAAGCCGCTCTTGAAATTGATTTATTGAATTAGCCTATTTTAGGTCGCTTTTCTGCCATTATTGGTTAATCGCGTCAACGAGGATGAGTGATGATATGATGAAGTGCCACTCAGAAAGAACGTCCATGCCCTGGTCGGGATTCGAACGCGGGACCCTGGCGTCGTAGCGCGCATTGACTACCACTCCCTAACGGAGTTCGGCATTTCTTGAAATTTGGAGTCCTATTCAACAGTGGGTTGGAGTACTCTGACCCTTTTTCTATTCAAAATCTTTGACCTCCTCCCCGCCCATCCCCATTCTCTAGGTGGTCATCACGAACAGTATGTGCCGTAGACTATAAGTTTACGTCTACACGTAATCTACGCGTAGATTACATTGGGTTGTAGTTTACATAGACTTACGTAGACAATCTAAAGTGCATTAAAATTAATTTTCAAGGGTTTCATGAAAGGCAAGTGACATTTTCAACTATATTGGTTCCTAACGAAATGAAAAGAATCCTATTTGCAACAAAATTTATCTTCTCTTCTATCATCAACTATGTAAGAAGATAAATAGTATGCAAAAAACAACAACACATGTCAGTCGTGAGGCAAGAGTGCTCTTTTGCCATAAAACACTAGAATATTTCCTATATTAGGTTTTTTTCTAGGTGAGAAATTGTTCGAATTTGGAAGAAAGAGTATGAAAAGTTCTTCTCACACATCAGCAACTGATACGCAGTATAATTTTATTTTAATTCCACGGCGCCATTTCCTAAGTTATCACCTTTCGCCATGTTGTTTACATAGATTACCTAATCTACGTGTATAAAATAGTCTACGTGTAGAATGTAGACTATCGTTGTTTACGCGTAGACGCACATCACTGATCACGAATCTTCATATTGGCACCATTCCACTCACCATATGTGATTTCAAGTGCAAGATCTTTGCGATTCTAAGTTTTGGAAACATTAGTCTAACTGACGTCATTCTACAGTTCTTGGACGACCATTAGAAAACTAGTGACCGAACCAAAAATTGTTACCTACAAAAGTTGTTTGAAATTAAGAAACTTGTCAAATGAGATTTTACTTCACCACCATCACCATTTGATTTTTCGAGGTAACTCCAAGCCAAGTGTATAATAAGTAACTGACACAGTAACTTGGTAACTCTCAAAGTAATAGTTACTGCCTCTGGATTACAATGAAAGTAAATGGTAAATGTAAATAGGTTATTTTCAAATTTATGGTAACTGCATGTGAACTACTATGAAAGTAACGGTTACTGCAACTGTGTTACTTTCAATGCAATGGTAAATCCAAGTTAGCTACTATTAAAGTAATGATAACTGTAACTGGTTTACTTTCAAATAAATAGTAACTGAAACTGGGTTACTTCCAAGTTACTGGTAACTGCACTTGGCCCATATTTACAGTAACTGCAACTACATTTGAGTTAATTTTTTTCAAATCAAATTAGTTATTTCTAAAGCAAGTGGTTTAGTTTCTAAAAAGTAAATTTCCGATCACTATCATGAAGAAAGTCCTGGAATTTCCTGAACGTGCCAGAGCTACAAAACAAGAAAGTGCGGATAAGCTTCCTCAGGGGGCATTAGCATCGTCTTCCTGGGCAGGGCAAGTGATCTGTGTGACAATGCAGGACCACACCTATGGAAGCTACCAAGAGGCTGACTACCAAACAAAGCGTGCCAGCAATACTGATCGATCTCTCGCTCTCTGTCGGCGAGCTGATTAAAGATACAGTTGACAATATTGCCTAATTGGAAGCCAGGATCAGGTAGCCGCAATGGCGCTCTCGGAGTGGCTTCTGGGAAACAGTGTTGCCATCTATCTTGAGCAACATTTCCCCTTTTGAATGATTTTTTGTACCTTTCACAACACGGCAGTATCTCAAATGTGGATTGTAAAAGTGGGATAGGTTTCTAAAATAGTATAAATTGGATATTTCCTTGTGATGTCTTCATTTGTTTCAGATTATTTCAAATAATTTTCACATCATATAAGTAGCCTATACTTATTTACATAAATACAGAATTTTATTCATGGCATTTGTAGTAAACAATGAACTTTCCTTAATTGATTTGCTTCATTTTACTTCGCTTTTCTGCGACTTTTGGCTAATAACGAAGATGTGGCCCAATAGAGATGTGAAATGATGAAAGGACAATCACATATACACGTGGACTCAAGCCCGTACCCAAGGAGGGGGGGGGCATACCCTCCTTCGAACTCCTTTAAAATCTTATGAAAATAACTGGATTTTTTCAGTGTTGCCACCTATCTTGAACAAAATTTTCCCTTTTGAAAGATTTTTTGTACCTTTCACAACACGGCAGTTTCTCAAATGTGGATTGTAAAAGTGGGATAGGTGTCTAAAATAGTAGAAATCGGATATTTCCTTGTGATGTCTTCATTTGTCTCAGATTATTAATGCAAGAATTTCGATTATGCTCTTAAATAAATCTGTAAGTTGTTTATGAAGAGGGACAGACTCCAAAAATCTGCAATATTTGGTCATTTTAATTTTGAGGGGTTTTCTTTGTATAGTTTTGAATCGGGATCGTTGGCGAAAATGTATTCTAAAGACCAAGCCCCCCTTCCCCTGGCTGTAGCGGCGAAGAGTGAGTTAGTCACATTTTAGACTAAATGTGGTGGAATTTTCCATTTATTTGGAGGTTGATAGGCTTTCCATAGTGAAAATTTAATCGCATGGTTAATATCGATTATTCGACCTTGACAAACAGAGCTGGTTCGATAATTCTTATGATTTGGTTTATTTTGCTTAGCTTTTCTGCCACTTTTGACTAATCGTGAAGATGAGGATGAGTGATGATGCGATGAAATTGATGAAGGGACAATCACAAAGAACGCCCAGGACCTCCCCGATGGCGTAGTGGTAACGTTGTCGCCTTGTAATCAAGGGGTCTCGTGTTCGATACCCGGTGGAGGCACATAGTGGCTCGGATCCCATTTCAAACTGTAGGTGCAGTTCCGATTAGCCTTACTGTGCATAAAGTGGACTTAAAACACAAAAACAAAGAACGTCCATGCCCAGGCCAAAATTCAAATCAGGGACCCCTGCCGGGGGTTCGAACCCACCGTCGTCATAGCGCGCTGTGATAACAACTCCGCCACGGTGATCTCATTAAGATTATAATTTCAAATTTATATGTAGAAGTAGTCACTAGATGTCGAAAGGCTAGGTATCTAACAATATATTCACTACCGCGCAACCAGACTTTACTCTGGTAGGAAGATATTCCGTTAAAATTGACCTTAACGAAGTCGAAAAAATCCCCTGACACTAGATAAATTTGCCTTCACATGGCAACACTGCTAATACGAACCGAAAACATTCCACGCGAAAGCTTCCTGCAAACATATGAATATATCTCACATGTGTGTGCACGTACTGGTTTGGGGGATCCAGTCCAACGTGTGATTATAAACTGACCGGGTGCTGTACGTACAATAGTGAAAGTGGAACTAGACGAGGAAGAAAAGCCCCGCCCCTCCTCCGGCCCCTCCTGGTCCAGTAGGCCCCAGGGACAGGGCACTGTACGGGAACACCGGTTGCTTAACACTGCACCAGCTACTGTAGCGCAAGTGAGTCATTAGAACGACACCCACGTGCTTCTTGCACGTACAAGATATGTTCTCCCGACTGGTCGACTTTCTTTTATTTTTCCTCTTCCGAGTCTTCCAAAGCACTTGGGCTGGACCTAATTTGTTCGCAGTTTCGTTATCTTGGAAGCTGTAAATCTATGTTTCTTAACACTTTATATTCTTGTATATCTGATTTTGGTTTCGTTGGTTCTCGTAACCACTTGTATAGATGTTGTTTATGCATTTCATTTAGCCTTCCGCACTAAGTCCATCCTCGCCTATATTTAGAGTCCGTGTCGCTTGCGCCGAGGCTTCTTATCGGTTCATTTCCGCCGCGACATATGTCAAGACCTTCCTTGGTGGGTTTTCCCACAATCCGGAGTGTCATTACCGCCGCGCGCACGTATGTTTATGACGTTACCCAGCTGCAGCTGTGTTTATCTTCCATTGAAAAGGAAGGTAATTGGTAAATGAATGTAAGATGAAAGTACATATGAGGGATCTACGTACACTGAGAAATTAGTATTTATGTAAAACTGAGACTTGAGAGAGACGAAAAGATTGCTGAGAATATGGAAATGATGGAAACAACGCGTGGAAAGAATTCAAATAACGATTGTATTGTTGTTGTGCAAGTGTATCGAAATATTGTGTCTATATATACGTAGCTATTACTTATATAATGTTTGCAAGAAATAACACTGTATTTATAATGTTTTTGACGATTTTATGTTGTGTATAATAATTAAGTGTAATAGACTGGCACATTTAAGTTGCTTCTAAAGTGTACATTTACGTAGTACTTGTAGAATGCTTTATTTTAACAATACTGTATTTACAATGTTTTTTTGACGATTAACGATAAATGATTAATAGTTAATAGGCTGATGCTGATTTATGTTTTTGTATAAAATTGATACAAGTAATCCTGTGTAACCTCTTTTGAAATTTTGAAATAAGTAAAGAAGAGTCATATTTGACTCTCTGGATAGGTTTAACTTTTCAATGTAAACACAGCTGTGCATTGTCATAAACACACGTTTGATTTTATGTTTTAAGTCCACTTTATGCACTATGCACCATGTGCCCAAAAACACACGTGCGCGCGGCGGTGATTACACTCTGGATTTTGAGAAAAACCAGCCAAGGAAGGTCTTTACATATGTCACGGCGGAAATGAACCGATAAGAAGCCTCGGCGCAAACGACACGACACCCTATACTTAATCCACCCTTCCACGTTTAATCCAGCGACAAGCTGGCAAGTCTGAAAGCTCCCATCCCTTGATAGAAATTTCAGGTGGAGAACTACTTCTCCTCGGAAAAAATGTGTTGCATAACTGTCACCTATGAAAAAAAGAGAAGATAAACAGTGCTTTCTAGCTTCTAGCAGCACATTAAGAGGCACATATTATGAGATTGGTCAGTTGAAGTACATGCCATTTTATCTGAACAGGAGTGTACAAGGACAGCTGATATTATTCCTCGATTGCCGTTTCGCAACTGAGATTGCTACCTCTCCAGAGCACACAACTTTCTCAAGGTCAGACGCTAGTGGCGTTTAGTGTATGCGATAGTTCTCCGACATCTGATTATAACTAATGCAACACAGCATGGTCACCGTCTGGTATCGATGACAAGTTGGAACATGTCCAAACAAGATACAACACGCATCAGTCCATTCATTGGTTCCTGTTACTTGCAACTAGGGAAGGCAAAGCTAAGGTACCCCTGTGTGTGTGTACACATGTCATGACGGCATATCGGGTGATGTGGAAGTATAGAGCTCCACATATTCTTGATCTCACCATAGTTAGGATGCTGAGATCATCATCATGCTCGGCCTCCTTTACCCCCATGCAGCCATTTTCCAGGCTGGGTGGGCAAGAGAGCCGGGCAGAAACAGGGAAATGGCTGGAGATAATTCCTTGTCCATATCACATGCTCCTGGATTCCAACCCGGGTCTCCCCTGACGTGACATCCAGATAGATGCTCTGCCAACTAAGCTAACGTGACTCTGGTACTGTATTATTTATTTATTTAATAGAATATTCCAAATACAGCATTATTCCAAATAGCAGGCATATTTCTCCCCATAATAATGATGCCCCATCAAAAACACTATTTCAGCCTGAAATTATCATGTTTCTTCAATGAATTTATAATAATTAACTATAATTTTAATAAATTAATTAACATTTAATTTTAATTATAATTAATTACTGTGACTGGAATGAAATTATGTGTGAAATATATAATTTTTAGGTGGACATTCATTCCGCAGGGGGGCGCGTGCCCCCGCCCCCCCTTCCGGACGTCCATACATAAGGCGACTTACATACTTTTACTCAACAGGCTTCTAAAACGTACAAGATTTTCAAAAATATCTATTGGCTGGGTAGTCTGTGGAACAGGGAACACTGCATGAGGCACATTCTTGGCTTCCGAGAAGCGAAAAGTTGAGCGCTGAAGGTGGTCGCTTCTGATGTTGCCATTCACTATTTTATGCAGCAATACATTAGGTCTCCTAGTTTAACACTTTCAGAATGGAACTTTCCAAATGTTAAACATCCCTCGTAAAAAGCTTTACAGAACCAAACAGCCATCAATAGAAGTAGATGTTAAAAATTGAAATAAAGTCACATATTTTATGTTGAGTTCACCCCACATTCCAACTTCCATTATGGGTGTGCTAATATGATAATGGCACAAAAATGTAATAAGAAAAAATGAAGGATGAAAGAAAATTGTTGTCCATACTTTCACGACAGAAACTTAAGAAAAAGTTATTTTGTAATAACAGTAATATAAAATATTCAAGTTAGTTACTTTTTACAGTTTCAAGGACAATTAATTCATCAAAAGGTGCACGAATTATAAGAAAGAGCAACACAGCACAAAAAATTATCTCAAAATACTTATAAACATGCATAATAAAATACAAGTATGTACATTCAAAACTGAACTAGAACACTAGTGCCCTCTCTTATTTGATTTTGAAATTAAGATAAACATCAATGTGATCTGAAAAGTTGTCGTCAAATTAGAAAAGCACTAACGTTGCATCTAACAAAGCGACAAGCTTTTAGAATCCAGACCACTATAACTGAGATGTAATGAATGACAGGTGCAGCATATGCAATTCGTACCTCACATTCACTTCACAGCACAGACCTCTTGTGTGGCAGTACTCAATGGCTGTAAATCGGTCAGTGGGTTTTTTCATAGCGGTACAAAAAAAAACGCTCTAAAAAAGAGACCAATATGCATTTCAAATTACGAGGAACTGGTTTTGCCACTGTAAGTTGGCTGGTACCTGGTACGCTTAATCGAATGTCATTCAGGTTGCGGTTTTTTTTTCTGTAGAAGGTCTTGATGCCACCGCCCACTCACTCATTACTAGATGGCGCGTCGGTCGGCACGTACGCTTTTTACACTTTTGAGCAGTGATGTGCCGTAGACTATAAGTTTACGTCTACATGCGTTGTCTACACGTAATCTACTCGTAGATTACATTGGCTTATAGTTTACATAGACTACGTAGACAATCTAAAGTGCATTAAAATTAATTTTCAAGGGTTTCATGAAAGGAAAGTGACATTTTCAACTATATTGGTTCCTAACGAAATGAAAAGAATCGTATTTAGAACAAAATTTCTCTACTCTTCTATTATCAAGTATGGAAGAAGATAAATAGTATGCAAAAAACAACAACAGATGGCAGTCGTGAGGCAAGTGTGGTCATTTTCCCATAAAACACTAGAATATTTCCTATATTAGGTTTCTTCCTAGGTAAAAATTTTTCGAATTTGGAAGAAAGAGTATGAAAAGATCTCCTCACACATCAGCAACTGATACGCAGTATAATTTTATTTTAATTTCATGACGCCCTTTGCTAAGTTATCACCTTTCGCCATGTTGTTTACATAGATTACGTAATCTACGTGTATAAAATAGTCTACGTGTAAAATGTAGACTATTGTTGTTTACGCATAGACGCACATCACTGCTTTTGAGTTAATACTGGGATAGATCTCTCACTGACTTTATCTATCTATGTTTATTAATTTACGTAGCTTTTTAAATCTTTAAGAAGAGAATAAATCAGAATTTTATTGGCAAAACTATCATATGCGGGAAATCGCTCTAACTCGTTCATTCTTTACTTTTTTACATTCCTACTTACCTATTCTGCATTGCGAAACATTGTTTAACAAGGGATTTCGCTATTTTTAAACGAAATTAGTATCTATTGTCGACATATTGAGTAATTATTGTTCATTCTTTTCTCGCTTCCTGAACACGCAAAATGGCGGGCAAATCTTGACTAGCGTTGTGTTTCAAACGGCAAAGCAGTGTTTCAATCTTCTTAACAGAAAAATTCCCGCATAGTCCCGAAAACCATTCCCACATAGGCCCAGAAACCTTTCATGCATAGCTCCAAAAACCATTCGGGATAGTATGACCATCCACGAATAGCCCCAAAAACCATTCCCGGAAAAACCATTCCCGCATAGCCTCAAAAACCATTCTGGATCGTATAACCATCCACGAATAGCCCCAAAAACCATTCGCGATAGCCCCACGCACCATCACGGCAAGGTTAGGTTAGGTTGCTTTAGGTTTGGCAATATAGTGAAAAAACTGTGCGTTTGGAAACACTTGCCGGGGGATTACGTCATCAGATGCTCGCAACATCCGGTTCAAGTACATGGATGGAAATGCAAGTAACAGCTTTCGTGCATCGGACGGACATTATTATAGAAAAATACATGAATTAGCGGCCAAATACATTGAAAAATACGAGAAAACACTTCTACGACCTTCCGAATTACACAGAAACTCAATTCCGTAAGTACTTTCTCCTGTAAATTTGAAGAAATCCATTTCCCGCATATGACATTTTTTCCATTTTATTAAATACATGAGAAAATACACACGTACTTGACTGGTCGAATTTGTTAATGATATTTATAAACTTTTATTACCACTTCCTATCTACTTTCATTTTCTTATTGTCATATTGGCATAACTCTCTAGCCTTCTTAAACCCTAAGGTTTATGGCTGTAGCAACACTAACCTTCCATCTGTCCCTATCCTGGGCAAGATCAATCCAATCTTTTCCACCCTTACCGATTTCCTTTAGGTCCATCTCAACGTTATCTCTTCATCTTCGTCTTGGTCTTCCTACAGATCTTTTACCACCAGGTTTCCAAACAAAAATCTTGTAAACTCTTCTTTCCTTTCTTGTTGGTGACACATGGCCTGCCCACCTAAGTTTTCTTGATTTAATTATTCTAAAATTATCTGGACATGAATATGACGCAGAAATTGAAATTAATTTACCATTTGCTACTTCTTCGAATATACACTTTAGATCGACTTTTAGGTACGATTCAGCTCCGAAGATCTACTAGCAGCAGAAAACCGATCATCACGTTCCCAGCATTCGGCCCTTGTAAGGACCATACGATTTTTTCGGCCATTCTAAGGACCATCAACCCATTCAGTGCCAGATATAATGAGACAGTGGCCAAAGTCTACTCCAGATTGCATGCAACACGTCATCTTCTGAGCAACCCAGATGGAAGTCATGGAAACAACACTTCCCACACCACACGCCAGATACGAATCCTTCCTGTGTCCTTCGGCCCAGACCAGTGATGTGCGTCTACGCGTAAACAACGATAGTCTACATTCTACACGTAGACTATTTTATACACGTAGATTACGTAATCTATGTAAACAACATGGCGAAAGTTGATATCTTAGCAAAGGGCGCAGTGGAATTAAAAAATATTATACTGCGTATCAGTTGCTGATGTGTAAGGTGAACTTTTTATACTATTTCTTCCAAATTCGAACAATTTCTCACCTAAAAAGAAACATAATATAGGAAATATTCTAGTGTTTTATGGGGAACAAACCACTCTTGCCTCACGACTGCCATCTGTTGTTGTTTTTTGCATACTATTTATCTTCTTCCATAGTTGGTAACAGAAGAGAAGATAAATTTTGTTGTAAATAGAGTTATTTTCATTTCGTTAGGAACCAATATAGTTGAAAATGTCACTTTCCTTTCATGAAAGTCTTGAAAATTAATTTTAGTCAACTTTGGATTGTCTACGTAGTCTATGTATACTACAACAAAATGTAATCTACGCGCAGATTACGTGTAGACAACGCATGTAGACGTAAACTTATAGTCTACGGCACATCAATGGCCCAGACTAGATGGATTCCAAACGACAGGCGCAGGGGTCACAGATTTCATACTGCAAGAAGAGAGCCAGGGGACCAGCAAACAACAAACGGAACTTGAAAACAATCGACCCCCAGCTAGGTCCAAATAAGTAACTATATTCGTAAAATTTATCACCATATTTACATATTTCGAAAAATTCGTAAATATCTCCATAGAAATCTTAGTAGATATTTCTACCTTTTCTTTAATTGCCCTGTATTCGAGTATGGTGCTAGTCTTTTTTTTGGCGGTAACTTAACTCATCTGAATAAACTTGAAACAATCCAAAACAATTTCTTAAGAACGATTCATATGCATTCACAGGAAAACTATTCCTAACAATTGCGCAACACCTACAATATACCCACAGTCACTTCAAGAATACATTACATCTACCTCAATAAGGTATTCCATAGTATTCATAACAAATAAACTCCATTCCATAAAACGCTTAAGCTCCGCTCTGAAGCCAGTGCCCGTAATACGAGATCGTCCTTGCACAGAAACCTAGTAATTCCAGAACCTAACAAAAGCAGATTTGGTAAGACTCGTACCTAGCAGCGGTAACCTGGAATTCACTCCCGACGAAGGTCAAACTCAGAACCATGAAAGCGCAGGTCTGCCGTCTTCAAATGTTTATAAATTCTAACTCACAGTCTATATTGTTTTCAGTGTCCCCCCCCCCAATTCTAATCTCTTTCCGCGAAAAGTCAATTCCAAATCCACTCATATAAACACCCACACATCCTTAACCTCTGATTTCTTTTCAGTATGATACTGTAGAATATTCTACAAATCATGTAAACATTTTAAATCATCTCATTTTATTTACACTTAGCTTTATTGTATAGGTATTTTTACTATACAGGGTGTTTCTGAGCGGCCCAGACACTACCTTGTTCTCGAGAACGGGAGATCGTATCAAGTTGAAACAAAAAAGGCACTACCAAGTTAGGCCCAAAGAATCCGTAGAAAGTATTTGCAACAGCCCGAAAGCCACCCTTTGTGGTTTTAGTGGGGGGGCACATGCCCCGTTCCGTTTTCAAATGGGAAGGGTATGTTTGGAATGCAGATTCGGAAAGGCGGGGAAAAATACGATTGTCATATGAAACATTTGTACCACCTACCGTTTTCAGTGTAGAAAATGGTTTTGCAAAAAAAGGGAAGGTGAGCCAAATCGAGTATACCGAGCTTAACAATTAAGATAAGTGCAGCACCATAACAGTTTCGGAAAGTGCAGGACACAAGCTTTCCAACGATATGCCACATGATGACTGCGGGACTAAAAAAGGATGAAACCGCGTGACCCAAAAAAGGGGGTCTGAAGTTAGGGACGAACTCGAAAATTTGAAATGGCAAGGGGGTCGAGTAATACCTCGTTTTAAAGGTCACAGAAAACGTTAAAAGGATGCAAACATGATTTTGTAATCCACTGACCGGTTTCAAAATGCCGACCAAAACAATTCCGACCCCTGAAGTTGGTGTTCCAAAGTGAGGAACGAAATGAAATATTGTACGGCTTAAATGTAACCCTATTAAGATACAAAAAAATAACTAACATAATCAGCTTTGCTACAGGCAACACGCGTAATCCCAAACAACACATTCATCAATGTGCAACGTAGGGCAGTAGCAGTTTCCAAACGTCTTCGAGTTTCGAAGCACTTTTGAGAAGAGAAATGCACGCATTTTCATATTCTTGGTTGATATTTTATTGTATAAAAATAACATAAGTTCTTTATCGGATGCTAACTTGAGGGGAAGTCAAAAATTATCTACACTTTTGCCACAACTTTTCTCAGGTTGGCCACACTGCCTTCAGCGCTTGTGTGCTATAAGGTTGTACTTTTGTGGTCATGAGGCCGAGGTTTGATTTTAATCGCTCCATTTTTCTTTCTCCACTGGCAGTGTGCACCAGAGAAATCGGATCACTGATCGTTTGTTTTCCTTGGTGCACACTGCCCGTGGAGCAGCCATGTTTACTCTGTAACAAAAGGAAGAAAAATGGAGCGATGAAGTTCAAACCTCGACCACATGACCACAAAAGTACCACATTTTAGCACACAAGCGCTGAAGACAATGCTGCCAACCTGAGAAAAGTTGTGGCAAAAGTGTAGATAATTTTTGACTTACCCTCGTATTTTCATTTAAACTTAATTTCCCCCAGTAACGGTCATTAAAAATTAAGCTTCTATTATCGTTTTCTCAAAACATCATTTTCGAACGTACTTGTTTTTAGCAAAAGGATGACGATATCTTCACCTACCTACACAGGTACTAAATAGCAGTACGTATTAACTGTGCAAGATATTAAAATATTTTGACATGTCAAACATCAAGTCCATCCTCATCAATGTTTACGATGTTGTAAGTGATTCCGAGAAGCCAAGTAGACTTAGGTGACGCACGAGATGCACTTTGTTCTACAATACCTGCAACCTAGACTTTTAACCAACCATCTCTCGTGCCTTTTGCATCTGCACAATTCGGCAACGCAGAAACACAATAGCAATGTAAGCAACTGATTGCATTGTACACAATCCCTCCGCTCGCTTACGGTTGAAAATTCGACTACAGTGCCATGGGAGGAATGCTATCTTGGTCAACCTGTGGGTTATGTATTTTCAGAGATCTTTCTCTAGATGTACATATAAAAGCAAGCAATTATGTATAAATAGTTAGCGTGTTCATTAATAATTTTATATAGATCTCTGCGAAACAGAACCATGTTGAGATGTATAATACACACATCGCCATCTATTGAGGAATTTTGTTTACAATATAGTAAGTATTCTATGTATCGAGGTTCAAAGGTTTGGGGCTGACTCCTTATGGGTTGCATTTCGGAAATTCCTGTTTTAAAGAGTGTTTACTTCATAAGAAACGGACATCCTTAATCTTTCAAGTTTCTAGGTTCACGGTTTTTGGATCAGTCAGTGAGTGTGGACAAACTCTTTGATATATTAAGATTAAATGCAAATTATGTTGACATTTCATAACTTTTCTTGGTAAATTTCTCGTATCGGACAAACGGATTTCTTCAAATTTACAGGAGAAATTACTTACAGAATGCATTTTCTTTATACTTCTGGAAGTTCGGGGAAGTGTTTTCTCGTATCGTTCATTGAATTTTGCCGGTAAATCATCTATTTTTCGATATAAATGTGTGACCGATGCACGAAAGCTCTTGCATCCATTTTCTTCCAGCTGGATGTTGCCTCTGTGTGATGACGTAATCACGGTCAATGCTTCCAAACACGTGTTTTTGTAACTGAAGAAGGTACGTTTCCGCAAATGGTTTGTGGGGCTATGTGTCAATGGTTCGTGGGGCTATGCGAGAATGGTGTGTGGGGCTACGAATTTTTTTCGAAACCAATTTTTAACTATTTTAACCTATACGTGACCCTACCTAACCTAACCTTATCGGAAATGGTTCGTGGGGCTATGTATGAATGGTTCGTGGGGCTATGCGTCAATGGTTTGTGGGGCTACGTAGGTATTTTTGGGTGCAGTGAGGTGGAAACACTGCATGCCGAGTACGGTAGTGAAACTGTGACCGCCATTTTGGGTGTTACCGAAGGCAAAAAGAAACGAAGAAAACTTACTCGATATGTCGCAAATAGAGCTTATTTCCGTGAAATAATCGAAATGCCACCTTCAACAATGTTTCTCAATGCAGAATACGTAGCCTAAGTACGAATATTGACATTAAAAGAACTAGCAAATTTCAGCCGTTTGTCCGATACGAGAAATGTACCCTTTTCTCATGCGCAGGATTAAAGGTCATATAGAATCAATCAGGAGTATGGAGGGTGCACTCGTTGGGGATACCTGCCTCCATTCCGACCCTGAGGTTATCGCTGTCCTAGCAAGTCGATGACGCAAATATTACAGTGCAAATATGTAGCTATATTATACATAACACACACGTTCTGTCATGGAGTAGATCAACGAAGAAATAAACTAACTGACACAAACATTACGTCATGATGTATTTACTCTCCTGCCTGTACGCAGGAATAAACGCTCACGCATCGAATTAGTTTTTTTATGGGGTCCAAACCGAAGGAGTCGTTGGACAATGTGGTCCACTAGAACTGGAATCCAACCTTTAACGAAATCTTGCAGGATATTTCATCAGC
Source organism: Lepisma saccharinum (assembly GCF_977018435.1). Taxonomy (NCBI): domain Eukaryota; kingdom Metazoa; phylum Arthropoda; class Insecta; order Zygentoma; family Lepismatidae; genus Lepisma; species Lepisma saccharinum. Next base: position 22,013,669 of record NC_139256.1, on the reverse strand, counting down.
CGTGCTCGCAATTTGTAACTTGCAGGGTTGTCGAAAGTTGGCCAAACAGTGAGTTGTCAGTTCATTCCTGACTAGCCAGACCATTCTCCTACCGACAGAAGTGTGTATTACCTGTGTGCTCAAAATTTAGTGTTGTTGCTTTTGTTATTAGGAGGTAAGTGCAGTTTATTGTTTGTAAGGAGAGATATATATTTTTGGTAACCATGAGTATGAGGTACAGCAGAGGGCAAAAGTATCATTGAGATGGGCTTAAAGTTCATGAAATATAACCTCTCCTTTGTCGCTGTTAAGATTCTCTCGTCTTTCTTCCTGGATCTCAATTTTTTACTTCTATCTCTCCTTTTCTTCCTCTGTTCGTTTTACCTTTCTCTCTAACTTTCTCCCTTTCATTTTCTGTTTCCCTATCTTCTTCATTCCTTTCTATTCTTCACTTCTACCTTTCTCTTCCCTCTTCTTCTGTTCCTTCTTTCTATCCCACATTTTCCGTTCTCACATCTCCGTTTCATCTTATTTCTCTCTATTTCTTCACTGTTATCATCCTCCGTTTCTGTTTCTACTTTCTCCAGTTCTCTCTATTTCTTCACTTCTTTATTTCCCCGTTTCTGTTTCTTCTTTCGTCTCCTGTTTCTCTATTTCTTCTCTTCTATCTTTCTCCGTTTTTTCCTCTCTTCATTTTCCATTTCTTCACTTCTATCTTTCTCTCACTCTTCCTCACTGTTTCTTCTTTTTCTACGTCATCTTCTCTTTCTCTGTCTCTATCATTATTTCTTAATCTGTTTCTCTATCTCTTTTTTCTTTCTCGCTTCCTCTGTTTAAGAGTCTTTCTATCAGCAATATTCGTTCTCTTAAGAACACACAGGATGTAACTGTTACATTTGTTGCCTGCACGATATGACGCACAAATAGTATTAGTGCTTGCCTCTCTTCTTTTTCTCTCTATGTCTCCATCTTTCTCTTTGTAGGAAAGAAAGAAAGAACGAAGGAGAGATAGGGAAAGCAAGAGAGAGAGAGAGAGAGAGTTTATCTATTTATCTATTTCCTCACTTTTATCTTCCTCCAATTATGTTCCATCTTTCTCTTTCATCTTACTTTTCCATTTCTTCACTTCTATCTTTCTCTTTCTTCTTTCTCCCATCTTCTGTTTCTCTATTTCCTCACTACCGTCTTTCTCCATTTCTGGTCCTCTCTCCCCCTTTCATCTCATTTTCTCTATTTCTTCACTTCTATCTTTGACTTCCTTCCTCCGTTTTTTTATTTTTCATCCTGTCTTTCATCTTATGTTTCTGTTTCTTCAATTCTATCTACATCCATTTCTGCTCCTTCTCTCTCTCATCTTGTTTTTCTACATTTCTTTACTTCTATCTTTTCCTCCGTTTCTGTTTCCTCTTTATCCCTTTCATATTTTGTTTCTATATTTCTTCACATCTATCTTCCTCAATTTCTGCTCCTTCTCTCTTTCATCTTATATAATTCCACCTTTCTCATTCTTCTTCCTCTTTTTCATCTTCTGCTTGTCTATTTCGTTACTTCTATCTTACTCCATTTCTGCTCAATCTCAATCCTTCATCTTATCTTTCTCTATTTCTTCACATCTATCTTCCTCTTTCTTCCCCTACTTCTGTTTTTCTTGCTCTGTTTCTTCAGTTTTGTCTCCTCCGCTTCTGTTTCATCTTTCTCTCCATCTTCTGTCCACAGTCAAGCAATACCAGAACATTTTAATGGTCTAGGCTATACCTCTTAAACACGTCTGCTAATTCTACAACACTTCTCGGTATGTTATTTTCAGCAGGTTGGAGCGTTACAAGTTGTCTGACGCTGCCATCTTTGACGAAGATGAACTATTTGTGGAGAATCCAAGTGATCCTTACCGCTACACGATGTGTTGTTCTGTGCAGCTGTTGCAGTGAGGTCCATAGCGGTGTTGTAAATGCTTTGGGCACCATAGTGATATCATATCATCCATGGCAAACCATTCATTATCGATCTGTCGTTACGTTTCAACTCAAGCTTGACAACTGATATATACACTGAATGTGCACAACTGACAATTTATCTAGCTGTCATTGTTCATTGGACAAAATTATTTCTAATCTATGTATTTTGTATACATTAATTCATTATATATTATGAAGACACTGACCTAGGTTTGAAGCTCTTAATTAAGCAAATGAACTTAGTAAGAATAGTAATTATTCCGCATATAATTGCAATCCTACAAAAATATATCTGCAGAACGTAACGTTTTGCCATCTGTTGTCCATTATGTCAATTTCTGCCATGCCTCGAGTGCACCAAAAGGAAGAAGATAAATTATTTTATTGTGTTAATGTATTTATGTCTCTCGAGATGTCTTAAATTAAACCTGATTTGCAATTACCTTACCCAAGGGTGTACCGGGGGGGATATAAACCCCTAACCCCCTCTCCCATGACCTCATAATTGAAAATTGAATGTCGCATATGTATGACACATGGAAAGTTACGTCACATTCAACAATAAATACTCAGAGTGTCAACAATGAAACGCCAGGACCAGGAAGGTGTTAAAGTGTGAAGTAAAGGGCACTCTTACAGCAACAATGACCTGGTAACTGTTATTTAGGCTGCTCCAACCGCCAAAGGCGATCTTTTCCTTGTCTTCATGAACTTTCACCTCTGACTTATGATGTGGTCATCCGAACCTTGCACAGAACTTGGTGGTTGGGAGAGGGAAATATAAATAGAGCAACAGGGACAGGATAGAAAAGGAGAAAGACTTAAATGTCAGACTATTAAATAAGTTATCCACCAGACCGTAATTTAAGGAACGGGGATACGAAACTTTCACCAAAATTTGAATCGTTATTATATATGAGAACAACACGCCTCTGTCATCGTTGCTCATAATGGTTTTTTACATTAACTTTCTATATCATAGAGTTTTAAAGAATGGTTCTGTCGGTGACTGTCGCGAGGAAGGCTCCGGTTCGATTCCCCGGGTGGAACCTTTTTCAGCATTGTCCTTGGATAGAGAGGCTCTGGGGTCATAGGCGCCGACTCCATGGGGCTTGGGAGGGCTCGAGCCCCATCGAATGTTAACGATGTGGGAGCAGAGATCCTCAAATAAATTTGCTTAAGAGTATCTAATGTATTATTTTGCTTCTCTTGTAAAGTTTACTCTGAATTGTGCCACATGAACTTAACTTTAAATACACATTTGAAATGTCCTGTTCTTGAACTTTCCTAGACCGCGGACCACCCTTCAGAGATCATTCCCCACAGTTGAAGAACCAATGTCTAGACCATCAACTTTGGGGGGTTATGACCAGATACAGCAAAACACATGACTTATTTATATATACTAAGTATATAATTGTGAGTATTGTTAACATTTTTACTAAAAAGAGTTTCAAAAGATGTGCATGAACTAGGAGAGTGGATGGGACGTTCGGGCTACAAATGGCTCTCACATGACATTCAAAACGAGATCATTGATATATATAAGGGAGATCTGTTTTGCGCTCCGTGATAGCAGATATTAAAAGTCGGGAATATTTTGCTATTATGGTTGACAAAACTTGACATATCCATCCGTGAACAATTGACTTTCTGATTCGAACTGTAAATGAAAATTTTAATATATTTGAGGAATTCATGGGCTTTTACGAGATTCCGAACACTGAGGCCAAAACTTAAAAAAGGGAGGGAGTGAGTCATTCATCAATTTATTTCAGTGATTAGAGTCCCCCCCAATAATTTTGACAAGTCGGCGCCCCTGTCTGGGGTTCACGCAGCCCTCATAAATGAGTACCTGGGAGTAACCCTGTGGGATAAAGGTGGCCTAAGCGTGATTTTATTTTCAACTTTTTAGTTCCCTTCAGGCACAGATAGGCTAATTAGGACTGGACCTACAGTTTACAATGGAATCCGAACGACTATGTACCTCCATCGGGTATCGAACCCGGAACCACTTGATTACAAGGCGACGACGTTACGACTACGCTACCTTAACCTGGTGCTGATCACGTCACCTCTACCTCAAAGCAAATCTACGGTATTAGAATTTGTGGGCATTTCTAGTGTCGACAATATTCGCTAGAAGAACATGCATAAGGTGCATTTATTTGGGTGTGGCATATCAAAGAGAATAGCAAGAATTAGAGTATTCAAATTTCGTTTAACCCATGTATCCAAGCGTACCATATTTGCACTAGTGCCATCTGTGTCGAGACGCGAAACTATTTGAGCACATCGTATTTCTCATTGGCTACACACCAACAACTGCAAAGTCAAGAGTCATTCACATTTTTCACATAGTATTGGTGTAGAAATAACTCCAAAAGAGGCGCAACCATTTTTTTTGTCTGGGGGGCACGTACTAGGATAAACGTACCAACAATAATAATAGTGACATTGTTGTTGTTGTAATTATTATTATTAGCAGTAGTAGTAGTAGTAGTATCAAAGACGTTATTATCCTCGTAAATTACGCAAAAAGGGGGTAGAAGTTGATGCTAAAGCATATGTGTTGGAACAAAGGATATGATTTTTTTTATTTTCAAAACGTTTAATTTCACAATAACTAATAATGGAAAACAATCACACAAATGTATTTTTGAAAGGCAGAAAATGCATTATAAATGCATTCCCAATATAATTAAGACATGTATAACTTTCATGTACAGTATGTTTTACACATGGAGCGACGTAAAATAAGAAAATACATGTGTAAATGTTAACAATAAATTGTGTACGTATTCAAAGTTTATTTAATACATATGTTGGTATACAACATATTTATATAAATACATTACGTAATGAATTCACCCACTTCATAAAAACCAACAGCAAAATGATATGTTTCCTCAAAACAATTGTGCATGCATTTAAGACAAAATTAATTAAGATAAGTCTTAGGTCTCTCTCTGGAATTTACAATGCATTACAGAAAAGAATCGTATTGCGAGCGAAGGGAGCAAGATAATTTTTAGATCCAACTTTATGCAAACGGGAACCAATATTGATTTAGAATAGAGAGCGAATAATCTCACGGGGCACCATGCCATTCTCTCTTTTACAACGATTTTCATTTATTATTCGGGGCCAAGGCCGACTCTCGCCTCCTCCTAGCTACGGCTCTGAACTGGATGCGACCGAGAAAAGAAGATATTGTGAGCGAAGCGAGCAACACAATTTTTACGGAATGTATTTTCATTTTCATAAAATTTGAAATCGGGGGGGAATTTGCCCCTCTGTTGCCCCCTGCAGGTGCCCATATCCGTCACTGTTTGATCCCCTTGCTCCCCTAGAATTGATTTCCGTCCACGTTTGGGGGTAAGGCAATGCCCCCTTGTGGTTTCGTCATTGAATATAAAATTAACATGCCTTCAATTTCTAACAAACAATCAATAATTATTGCGTAATATTTATATTCTTAAAAATCTAAACGTTAATTTGCAAACGTATCATTGATCTGGTCTTGTCAATATTAGAAGCTAGCTAGCTATACATTCGTCTTATTAACATAAACTACATAAGTATTATATAGAATTCAATGAAAGAATATGAAATGGAGCGGAAAAATAGGGAACTGTAATTCTGAGGTAATCACGTTCTAATTTATTATTAAAAGTTACCAGGACATAAGCATATGCTCCTGAATAAATGCAGTTTGAGGCGGGCTTCACCAGGGAGTTCCCCTCCTTTTTAAACATTTCAGTCTATCAGATACTTTTTGTTTGTTTATTTCATTACAACACAAGATATATGTTTACTAGGCATATATTCGAAAATTGAGGATAGATGCAAAGGCAGAGTCATCTGTTGGAGTACTGCTACACCAATAGAAACAGGCGCGATAGCTACTGATGCCAATTGTATAATCTTAGGCCTGCTATAGACATTTCCTTTAACATTTTTGCTACCATAAATGCTTCCAAAAATCTTATAGCAGTACTTTACACGGTAGCATTTCATGGAATATTTCGGTTTGCTTTTGCAATTACAATGTATAATGTATACAGCACGAAAGACACGATGTTTACAATTTAAACAACTAAAATATTATTCCATACGTGTATTGTACGCGTTGTAATGTGTATTTAAGCAGCGCCATTGTTTTTTACCTAAAACCATTTAATACGAAACGTTATTCCTATTGGTTGAATAGTTATCGTCTTTTAAAAATGTGAAGTGATACATTTTTTACATCTCACGCGGCCACCATTACAACTGCACTCGTGACCTAGAGGTCGCTTTTGATTGGTTACGCTACGAAAAATGCTACGGACCGAGCCTATCGTTGAGAAATGCCATGAAATATGCCATGGCATCTGAAATGCCATAGCATTTCTCACTTTACACGATAGCTTTTTGGTCATGGCACAAATGTTAAGGAAAATGCTTTTGTCTAAAACGGGCCTAAACACAGATCCACCAAGTTTCATTACATCGACCTTCTGGACGGAGGAATTCAAATTGGCGTCAAAATTAATTACGTAAATGGGATGGGCACAAGGAAAGGGGAGAGGTATCAGAAAATCCTTGCACAATATTTCAATATTCAATTTCCTACCAATCCGATTCCCTTAATTAGTACATAGACACACCTTTACATTTCGCAACCCAAATCTTTGTCGTTTCACCCAGATGGGAAAAGAGCAAGAATATCTTATATAACTTTTTGTCCCCTAGCTAATTCCGTGCTACTTTACTTATTGATATGGCTTCCTGTGGCTGTATCCGAAACAAGAAAACTGAAAGTACAGAGCAATAGTCTCTTTCTTAGCACAAGAACAGCGGCATAAGTTGTTAAGTTCTGAGACAATGATCCACAACTGCAATTCAAAGCAGAACAATCTCTTCTTGCAAGTTTGAACCTGCAATTCCAAGACAAATTACAAGCGAGGAAGCACACTTGCTTTCCATCTTTCATTCAAGCCGCTTTCTCGAAAAGAGTCGTACCCCTGGGCGTAATAAACAAGGAGAGAAAAAAATGGGGTATGTAATTTACAACGAACATCCACTGCTGACCAGCAACTCATTCATAACAGTGGACCTTCTCATATGTTATATAATGCTTTCGATACACTTTTTTTTTGTATGGTGTTGTTTGAATAATTCACCACGTGCTTTTAAGGAGGGGCCGAAAAAAACTAGAATAATCTTCAACGAAGAATCTGATGCCAGAAATTCTTTCACTTTTGCTGCGTCTTGGGAAAACTGTTTCAGAACTTCGATTATATGTATTTAGTTATTGGGGTTATTATGACATGATCAGGGAAGACAATTAGGAGCCAGAACGGACAATGTAGAGAGAACGTAAGAGACAATTTACAGCCAAGAAGAGACATTATTATTATTATTTATTTGTTCAGCACAGGATACATTTCCCAATTATGTTGAATATGATACACTGTGAATAAATAACAAGATAGAAGAGAGAAAAAAAGAATACATGAAAGTATGAACGTCTACGTACACAATATTTACATCAATTTATGAACTTATTGTTGTGATTATCTTTTTTTCAGCACGACGTGAATCTGTGAACATATCGAAGTCTAGTTTTTAATAGTTCATTCACCGTGTCCTGCATGCGCACTGCAGGTGAAAACCTATGCGTGTTGACCTTTGACCTCTCCGTGTAGATTAATTTTCGGTTTCTTGCACTGTGTCGGCCTACATTAAAGTTTATACTTTCTAACAGTGCAGAACACTCACAGCCGTGATTAATCAGTTTCTGTAAAAAAATAACATCACTGACGACTCTTCTGTTGAACAAAGTTTCCAGACCGAAATGCTTGCATAAAGATGTATAGTTCTTTTTGTGATATTCAATGTTCATCTTGAAGCACAGCCATTCACAAACTGTCTTTGGACGCTCTCCACTTCATCTTGCCATGTTTTGTCCTGTGGATTCCATATGGGACTGCAGTATTCCAGTACTGGACGAACGAGTGTGACGTACATTTTTACAACCGAAGGCACAGAAAAATTAAACAGAAAATTTCTTCTAATGAAACCAACGAGCTTTATGCACCTTTTCACCAAGGCTTGATAGTGGGTGTTGAACGACAGGTCAGGTGTGAAGTGGACACCGAGGTCAACGACAACTCTCGTACGCCTCACCGTCGAGCTGCCAATTTTATACTCGTGTGTGATGGTTGTTTTCTTGTTGGTGAATGACATTACGTTGCACTTATTCACATTTATGATCATTCCCGTCTGCTTACACCAGTTTGCGAAGGAGTTTAGGCCTTCCTGCAGCGTGTGACAGTCATCCAATGAGCTGATTGGATAGTACAGTTTCATATCGTCTGCGTACATTAGAATATTGACTTTTGCAGGTGCTTAAAATATCGTTGACGAACAGAAGGAAAAGGTATTGACCTAAATTGGATCCTTGGGGGACTCCCGACGAAACTCTTCTCTCGGCCGAGGGGAACCCGTTTAGTACAACTGCTTGTGTGCGATCACAAAGATAGCTTGCTAGTTATTTGTGCAAGTTACCAGAGATTCCAACACTAAGTAGTTTTTGGAGAAGGATGGAATGGTTTATTCTGTCGAATGCTTTGCTGAGGTCTGTGTAGATTACATCCAACTGTCCTTTGTTGTTTATACAGTCCGCTATGCTTTGTGTTATCACTGCTAAGTTCGTGGTTGTGGATCTGCCCTGCACGAACCATGCTGCTGAGGGGCTATGACGGTTCTTAGATTCCATCTGAGGTGATCGAAAATGAGTGATTCGAATCTTTGGAGAATATTGGCAGAAGGGAGATTGGACGGTAATTGCTAATATTTTGTTTGTCTCCTGATTTAAAAACTGGGGTCACGAGAACTTTTTTCCATCGGCGGGGGAAGAAACCTGTTTCCAGGATTTTATTGTAGAGGATTACTAACGGAAGAGTTCATTTGCACAAGCAGAAATGAAGTGTGAGGGAAGAAGATCTGAACCTGTGGATTTGCCTTTTTGTACGCCCTTAAGCTTTGATGTTATTTCCCCACTTGTCAGCGTAAGATGCGGTATCGCGAGCAGGTTGTTAGTTTCCACTGTGTGATCTAGCAGCTTGCGTTGCTCGGGAGAATAGAAGCTAGAAAAATATTCAGAGAAGAGTTCACATGAGGATTCTGGATGTGTTGATGATGTTTCCTCGTAGTAAAGATGGGATGGTATTCTACTCGTGCGGGATTTGCTTTTAAGGAAGTTCCACATCATTTTCGGGTTACTGTCAATTTGTTCATCCATGCTGGTTAAATATTCCGTATATTTTGATTTTTGCATCTTTTTAAAGTTCGATCTGTGTGCGAAAAATTCAATATAGTCACTCTGTAGTCGTTATTTCTTGTATCTTCTTTTGCATTTAAGAGACATATTAATTGCCCATCGAACCAGGCCGGATATTTCCTTCGCTTATTACGAGCTAATGGAGCCCAAACAAGACAATTTACAGCCAAGAAGCGACAACATGGAGCCCAAACGAGACAATTTACAGCCAAGAAGCGACAACATGAAGCCCAAACGAGACAATTTACAGCCAAGAAGCGACAACATGGAGCCCAAACGAGACAATTTACAGCCAAGAACCGACAACATGGAGCCCAAACAAGACAATTTACAGCCAAGAAGCGACAACATGGAGCCCAAACTAGACATTTTACAGTCAAGAAGCGACAACATGGGGCCCAAACGAGACAATTTACAGCCAAGAAGCGACAACATGGAGCCCAAACGAGACAATTAACAGCCAAGAACCGACAACATGGAGCCCAAACAAGACAATTTACAGCCAAGAAGCGACAACATGGAGCCCAAACTAGACAGTTTACAGTCAAGAAGCGACAACATGGGGCCCAAATGAGACAATTTACAGCCAAGAAGCGACAACATGGAACCCAAACGAGACAATTTACAGCCAAGAAGCGACAACATGGAGCTCAAACTAGACAATTTACAGCCAAGAAGAAGCGACAACATGGAGCCCAAACGAGACAATTTACAGCCAAGAACCTACAACATGGAGCCCAAACAAGACAATTTACAGCCAAGAAGCGACAACATGGAGCCCAGAAAATATTACAAGGAGTGCAGATGACACATTTAGATCCCAGAAGAAAGAACTTACAACGCTGAAGAGACAATTTAGATCTAAAAAAAGACAAATAAGCGGACAATTTGAATTTTTTAAAAAATCTGTATTCACGCTGTCATATCACTGACTAAATTAGATGATAATGTGTGTACCATATAACAGGGGTGACAAAAATCTAGAAGTCATGAAACATCTAGATGAAATAGATCTGTAACAGTAGCGTGAACGAAGAAGAGGTAATATGACTTTTCTGGAAAGCAACACCTGCATTTTCTCACTCTTTTAGGAAAATATATCCTAAAGGTGGAATTACCCCATCAGCCCTTCAATTCCCCGATCTGCAAGTCAAAACGTTTTTAGACAAGGTTAAGATTCAAATCCAAATTATGCACAAATACTCTAGAATAGATAAGTCGTAAGGTGCAAACTGAAACACCGGAACGTTGTTCAACATTGAATTGGATGAGAATGATTCCGTTTACAAAATGTTGACCTATTGGGGCCATTGGAAATGTTATGACATTATGCACTTTTCGTATTCCATCATACAAGTATTACAATCTTCTATAACGATTTCTTAATAGAAACTCTACGAGAGGTATTGTACACAGAATCAAGGTCGCTTGGTTTCCACTATTTTGGACATTTTGCTATACACAGAGAATTTATGCACAAGAAATCCCACTTAATTCCTGGACTACAGTAACTACTTCTTCAGTAAATATCAGTTACTATTGTAAGAGACAGTGGCGTCACCTTTGAATATTACTGTGAGGTGAGGAGTTCGATGTAGGTTATACGAAATTATCAGCAATTTATCGAGCAACACAAACTTACTGTGGACTGCTGCGTAAGACACGAAAAGCTTCTCAAGACAAATTTTTATCTTTAAGGGGTACTCAAAATTTCAAATAATGAATTAAAATATTGGCATTTTCTTGTATTATCGCTTGACTTAAATCCTTTGGACACTGCCAATGTAATAAATAAAAACAAAACAAAACAGATTCATTATCTATAATTCAGTAACATGCTTGCGCAGGTACTTACCACTGGAGACCTCCTAAAATAAGTGAAGACATGGATGCACTCACCTGAAATTAGAAAATACTAACATGTAATTTTTTTAGTGGAGGCAATTATAATTATAGAAGTGTCAGAAAATAATACTGTACAACTTGAATCAAAATTTTCAATCATCGTAAATAGATTAGTATCCATATGACAAACTGAGAGCTTAAAATTATTGTAAAGTGGATGGATAGTTATAAGGAGTTGTGGCAATAATACGAAAAGAAGAAAGGTGAGCGAAAAAGGGACGATGAGAAGGCAGAGGGAGTAATGGAAATAGAAAAAGAGAGGAAAATTTAGAAGCAAAGGAATGTAAACGGAGGAGAGGTCAAGCCAGAGAGAGAGTGAGAGAGAGATGGGCGGGAGTGAAAGAGAGGTACAATTGAGGGAGAATGGCAGAGGAAGATATAGAGGGAGCGAGAAGAAGATAGAATGAGAAAGAGAGTGAGACAGAGGGAGAGTGAGAAGGAAATGGAGGAAAAGAGGGAGAGAGAGGGGTAAGAGAAAGGAGGAGACAGAGGGGAGAGAAGATGGGAAAATATGGAAGAGAGTGAGAAACAGAAGAATGTGCACATTGAAATAGAGATTGGTGACGAGGTTTGTAATGGAGAAGTTTCTGGTTGGCTGGGGTGACTTTTTTTGTTTGGTTGAGTACTTCTATGGCGAGCCTTACAATTTGACTATAATCTTGAACTTGTTGAAAGCTGAAAACCACTTATATTTTTCTTTCCCATCTATTATCTACTTTTAATACATTGCTTTCATCTTTTCTACATGTTTCTATTACAGCTTCACTTTCACTAAATCGATACTTATCCTCCAACGATTTATTTACATTCTATCACCTTGTGCTGCCATCTATTTTTCTATTTCGAAACTCCTTTGATTTCATTTTGTGTTGTTATACGAGAGCTATCTGGTTTGTAACAACTCTTTTTAAAACAAACAGGCGCGCGCTTATATAGTCAAAATTAAGGTTTTGGTGCTACTCAAGGGTTTGACAGATTTTTAAAGTAAGAATTCAAAATGTTTCTTGCTTGCATGTGACGAAGACCGGAAAATGACCCAATATGTATAAGAATTTTCATCAAACGCAACATTTTTAAAATTATTTCCTTTAACATTTCCAATAAGAAAATCTATTCGCTTTCCGAATATTGATTACTATTCGAGTGCGTTGTCTTCCGCGACCAGATGGTTCTGCTTATGCTGGGGCATAGTAGTCTGTGGTTTACAAAAGTGTTCGCCCAAGTCAATGAAAAAATGCCAGTTTCATATCCTATAATACAGATAATAATATATAATAATGTAGATTATGATTGAGGCAGTCTGCTAGCCAATATAGAGCATTCATGCACAAACCACGCCCCCAATCTCTATTTCAATGTGCACATGTGAAATACGCGACTGGGGCAGAGAGAGGAAAAGAGAGAACGGTAGAGAGTGAGGGAGAGAAAGGGAGAGGGGGAGAGAAAATAGAGAAAGAAAGGGATAGGGAGTGACTGGAAAAAAAAGCTTCAACTTGTCTAGCATTTGTAGTTACACAGATATAATTTTTTACTTAAAATCTTGCACTTCTCACTGAAAACGCACTCGGTGTTAAAGGTTAAACTCGTCTGCTAATTCTACAACACTTCTCTGCATTCAATTTTCACCAGGCTCCAGCGTTACAAGTAGTCTGACAGACGTCTTGACAAAGATGAACTACTTGTGTGGAGACCCAGTGATCCTTGCCTACATGTGATGTGTTACTCTGTACAGCTGTTGGGGTGAATCCCATGGCGGTGTTGATGTTTGGTGCACGATCATCAATTATATGCGTATGTTGTTGGTCTGTCGTCTCCTGTAAACTACATCAACTTTACTACAGAGAAGATCACCAGCACAGCGCGCTAAGATGCCAGAGGTCCCCGGGTGTTCTTTGTGAGTCCCTTTCATCAATTTCATCATATTATCATTCATAATCACCTTCGCGTTCAGCCAAAAGTGGCAGAAAAGTGAAGTAAAATAAACTAAATCAATTAATATATAGTCAAACGAAATTTATAAACCTCTAATTTTTATGTATCTGTATCAATTTTACATAATTAACATTTTATCTAGCTGTTATTAAACATTGCATTAAACGATTTTTATTCCCTGCATTATATCTACATTCATTCATTATAGATTATTAAGTTACTGATTTAGGTTTGGAACTGTTACTTAAGCAAATTAATTTACCAGAATAGTAATTACCCCTTAACTAAATGCAATTCTATACAAATACATCTATAGAGCTTAAATATCTGCCATCTGTTGTCAATTTTTTACATAATTTGGCCACGTCTCAAATGTACCAACAAGTGGGTAAATTATTTTATTGGATAAGCATTCAAGACAAATAAATTGGCATGCTGTCTCCAGAGATATCTAATGGAGGTTTCACACCAAAGCGACAAGCGACACGTGTCGCTTGAGGATTTCACCAATCGAACGCAGGCTTGTGCGGCCTGTCATGCCGCTACGGTGGGAACTATTGCTGTTCATTGGCTCGTTCTCAATCGACATGTGTTGGATTGGAAGCGATTCCTGACTAATCAATGTACCCTTTCTTATCAAAGCGAAACGACAATCTGCGCCTATCGCTTGTCGTTTGCGTGTCACTCGGACTGGGCCGTTTTCTCAATAGTATTGTGTGGCCTCTGTCTGTTGTTTGCGCATTCATTGTGAATGTTTTGCTTTAGATACGGAGGCGGGGAAAGCAGCGGTGATGAAATTTTGGAGTATCATATCGAAAATAAAGAACAAATGAAACATGCATGCATGTTGTAGCCACTTAATCAAATACTAATCAACTTTTAGTAGACATCTATGATAATAACTAACTAACTAACTCTCTAGCCTTCTTAAACCCGAAGGTTCATGGCTGCAGCAACAAAGGTCTTCCATCTGTCCCTATCCTGAGCAAGATCTATATACTCTTTTTCCATCCCTACCGATTTCCTTTAGGTCCATCTCAATATTGTCCCTCCATCTTCGTCTTGGCCTTCCTACAGGTCTCTTAGCATCAGGTTTTCCAACAAGAATCCTGTAAACTCCTCTTTCCTCTCCCATTCGTGCCACATGGCCTGCCCACCTAAGTCTTCTTGATTTAATCATTCTAATAATATCTGGATATGAATACAAATTATATAGTTCTAAATTATGAAACCTTCTCCACTCACCTGTCTTCTCATCCCTTTTACGTCCAAATATTTTCCTAAGGATCTTATTTTCAAATACTCTCAATTTATGTTCCTCTTTCAATGTAAGGGACACAGTTTCGCATCCATATAATAACACAGGCAAGATTACTGTTTTGTATATTTTAACTTTTAGTTTCTTAGATATTAAACGAGAAGACAAAAGTAACATGCATTTCCTGAATTAAGCCTGCTTTTTATTTCCTCTTTAATATCATTTTCATCTATGACAATATGCTTATGAAACTTAAGAATACTAGCAACTTGCTTTATTTTCACTTGAGTTTTACACAACGACATGCTTAGAAATTTGAAAGGAGCCGCTTGTTCAAGGGAGGCAAATGACATACATGGACGATCGGAGGATTCTTTTTCCAGGGAGAGGCAAAAACAACGGTCTCACTTCAGTACCTAACATTCGGTGTTCAATGTGACGGCATGATACTAGACACGTTCAATATATAAGTTTCCCTGTGCTATAAAATATTGTATAAAGCAATGCCATTAAAAAGAAGCACATGGTTGACTAGCGCCATCCTTCGTCTACAAGGAACAACAATCGATTCGTTATCAGACGTGAAGGCGCATGCGCTCAAGGGCGAAAAGTAAATGCTTGTTCGGAAAACGCGGGCTCGCGTCATAAGGAGTTCAGAAGCATGGATGCTAAGGGCGTTCTGCTGATGGACTTTTTGGAACGAGGAAGAACAATTAATGCTGACCGTTATTGTCAAACATTGGATAAACTGAAAAACGCAATTCGACACAAGCGACCAGGTCTCCTATCAGCTGGTGTCATTCTTCTTGACGATAACGTTCGCCACAACTCAGCAGTGCAAACACAACACAAAATTGAAGAATTGGGGTGGGAACGGCTGCCCCACCCTCCATACGGCCCCGATTTAGCGCCAAGTGATTTCCATCTTTTTCCGGTGTTAAAGTCTGAATTGCAAGGTTACCGTTTCGAAACAGATGAAGAAGTGAAGCGGAATGTGAGAATAGTGCTCAATAGCCAGAGCCCTGATTTTCTTGCAAAGGGTATGGACAAATTGGTGCAGCGGTGGGACAAATGCCTGAATCTCTATGGGGATTATGTGGAGAAGTGAGGAAATATACTCCTACACATGTATGTATAGTTTTCTAATGTATCTTAAAAATATTTTTTTTACAGCATACGGAAACTTATATATTGAACGACCCACGTATAATATGACACTGCATGGGTTAGTGTTTACGGGTCAACATAAGTTTTGAAAAAGTGCGGAAGAAAAGTGAAGGGGGTGCGCAACCCCCTGGCGCCGCTTCTGAGGGAAAGGGAACCCTAGAATAGAGGGGAGGAAAGGGGATAGAAGAAGAGAGAGGACGATTGAGTGTGAAACAGAGGAACGGAGAGAGAGAGAGAGAGAGAGAGAGTTTTCGATGAATGTTCAGCGAAATTAATCCACTCTACCTATGTCCCAGATGGATGAACTAGGGACTTGGACAGTGTATGCACTTGGAGCACAACATAAACCGGTACACTGTTAAAGGATTTTCTCTAAGTAAAGAACGGGAAAACGCTCTAGAAGGTCTTGCAGTGTCTGCAAGATTGCCCCAGCGGTTCACGCAATCAAAAGTGCATGACTGGAGGCCAGTTCTCCCTGCACCAGTTGAAAAATTTCGTCGTAAACTTTACAGTCTCGTGAGAAAATCAGAGACACCCATGGTTTGCACGCGAATTTGCAGCCTTGCGGAGGCGTAGGACATTCGCCGAGACCTTATTCCCGTGTTTATATAGCTGAATCTCTGCGTCACGAAACATATTATTCCTTGGTATCTATACTGTCCATTAAAATATACCTCCAGAAAAAAATACTCCAGAAGCAACTGAAATTGCTTCATTAGTAAAAGCCATTGCATTCGAAGGTGAACTCTGAGTTCGAACCTCTCAATAATATTTTGAAATGATATTGATTGATTTGGTGTCTTCAGTCCACTTTATGCACAGTAAGGCTAATCGAGACGGCCTACAGTTTAGAGTGGGATCGGAACCACTATACTATGTGCCTCTACCGGGTTTCGATCCCAGGACCCCTTAATTACAAGGCGACAACGCAAACACTGCGCAATCGGGGAGGTTCAGTTTGAAATGATATGAGAGAGACTTATAAAGGACGTCGAATTTGAATCGAGTGCTATTGTTTTGTTTCGAGGTTGGCACACCTGTTCTTACCAATGTTGGTATCTGATGTCATGCCGATTAATGTAGCCTCAATTGTTTTAAATCGTTTGTTGTGGTTACGATATGAGACCCTTGCCTTACTCTATCAAAAATTCCCGCAACGAGTGATGTCTTTTCATGGTGTCCAGGAATGGCTGGCAAGGTCATGTGATCTTACACCCTGTGATTTCTTCTTATTGGGGTTTGTGAAATCACAGGTGTACGCCAACAAACCACGAACCCTTTTGGAACTGAAGGCGGAAATCATACGGGTGATTGGAGGCATCGGGACACACATCTGCGAGAGGGCTATCAATAATTTTGTGGAGTGTATAAATGCATGCAGACTCAATAGGGGAGGACATATACCTGACATTGTCTTTTTTACGTAAATGGGAGATGTTACTGCTTACATATATGTGAAATATAACTATTTTCATAATATTTTCCCTATTTTTATTTAATTTTCTAATTCGGTGTCCTATACGGAACACCCTATATATTATCCACTGCCTCCCCTACTGCATAATGATAATGTCGTTGCCTTGTAATCAAGGGATCTCGGGTTCGATGCCCGGTGGAGGAATTTAGTGGTTAGGATTCCACTTTAGGGGGTCAAAGGTTGGTATGGTCTCAGGGAGTGTTCGGATGCTGATATGAGCACTCTGTAAATACTGAGGAACGCAATTGGGTATAACAACTACCAATACTACCAACAAATCCTACCTCCACGTCCCCGAAGGCTGTTAGCCGCGTGACCCCTGGGCAATGCAGCAAAAAAGATCATACGGCTCGCTTCGGCGGGCCGATGCTGTAGCAGACGGAGGAGGGTGAAGGCGAGTATCCAGCGCCTAAACTGGATGTTATCAGCTAAGGGAGTAAACCCTAACAGAAAATCCTGGTCCTCCAAAGAAATGGGGGTTGAGCACTAGGCCAGCACCCTGGTCTCATAAAAATAACCTTCCGCTAAAAGAGCTCAATTACAGAAAGCCGGATGGATTAATGGAAAACGACCTAGGCATATGAAAAGGAATAAGAAAGATATAATCTGTGTAGGAACATGGAATATCATGACTATGCTAAAACCGGGAAAAATGCAAGAAATAGCTGACCAAGTCTTAGCAACAAAGTTTCAGATAGTCGCATTACAGGAAGTAAGATGGAAAGGGCAAGGAGAAATTAAGAAAGACAAATACTCTGTGTATTACAGTTGTAAAGAAACTACGGGTCAGCACGGAACTGGATTCCTAGTAAAGAGAGAAATGGTAAAACATGTACTAGGGTTTGAACCGTGTAGTGAAAGAATATCTAAACTTAGAGTGAAGGGAAGTTTCTGTAATGTGACATTTATAAACGTGTATGCTCCAACAGAAGAGAAAGATGATGACATTAAAGATAAGTTTTATGAAGAACTACAAGTAGTGCAAGATAAAACCCCGAGACATGACCTGATAGTCCTGTTGGGAGATTTAAATGTAAAAATAGGAAAAGAGGATGCATATAAAGAAGTAACAGGTAAACATACATTGCATGAGATAACCAATAATAATGGAGAATTAGTATGCAACTATGCTATTGCAAATAATATGACTGTAATGAGTACACAGTATGAACATAAAAAGATACATAAAGGTACCTGGGTGTCCCCAGATGGGAAAACTACCAACCAAATTGACCATGTTTTAGTAAACGAACATAAAAAGGAAATGGTGCAGGATGTAAAAACAATGAGGGGTCTGAATTGTGATTCGGATCATTTTTTGGTCAAGGCAGTAATTAAACAGAAATTAATACCTGTACGAAAAAGTATTCCAAGACAACAGATAAAATGGAATAAAAGCAATATGCATAGTAAAGCAATTCTGAAACAATATAGAAAAAAAAATGAGCCAAAATTTGGAAAACTTTATTGATATCCAAGATATAAATGAAGATTGGAAACAACTCAAAGAAGTCATTCTGAAAACAGCAACTGAAGTAATACAAAAGCAAGATGGAAAACCAAGGAATGAATGGTGGGATAATGAATGTAAAATGGTAATAAATCAGAAAAATGCTGCACGACAAAGATGTTTACAGAGACACACAAGGGCAAATTGTGAAGAATATGAGAAAAAAAGGAGAATTGCCAATAGTGTATGCAGAAAGAAGAAAAAAGAATGGATAAATGATAGAATCAAAGAGATTGAGGAATACCATAGAAGAAAGGATTCAAGAAATTTTTTTAAGGCTGTGACATCTCATGTAGGGAACTACACTCATGCAACTTCATTATGTAAAGATGCATTTGGAGAAGTAATATCTGAGAAAGAAAAAGTATTACTCCGTTGGAAAGAGTACTTTCAGGAATTATTAAATTGGGAACACTTACCGTCTGAAGATGAAATATCCGAAGAATTGGAAAATGATACTGAAACTCCAATTCCAACATATGAGGAGGTAAATAAAATCATAAAATCCTTAAAAATGAATAAGTCACCTGGTTCAGATAATATCACAGCAGAACTGATAAGACATGGAGGTTATATGATAAGGAATAAAATTTATAATTTGATACTCAACATATGGAATAAAGAGGAAATGCAACAAGAGTGGTTACATGGTATCATTTGCCCAATCTTTAAAAAAGGAGACAGGTTGCAGTGTAATAACTACAGACCAATTACGCTTCTGAATGTCGCATACAAAATCTTTGCAATTCTTCTACAAAATAGAATCTCAGAAATTACAGAAAACAAATTGGGCGAATATCAAATGGGATTTAGACCAAATAGATCTACAGTTGACAATATATTCATACTGCAACAAATATATGAAAAATGTTATGAATATAATATCGAATTGCATAACATATTTATCGATTTTATGCAAGCATTTGACTCAGTAAATAGAAATATAATTCCTACATGTCTAAAGAAAATTAATGTTCCAAACAAACTAATAAGATTAATAAAGATGACATTACAAAACACTACAGCAGTAGTAAAAGCAAACAATGATTTTAGTCAGAAATTTGCAATAAATAGAGGAGTAAAACAAGGAGACCCATTATCGGCAATTTCATTTAGCATAGTCATGGATGAAATAATTCAGAAGTTGGAAATCAGAGGAAACATTT
Organism: Lepisma saccharinum; assembly: GCF_977018435.1. Lineage (NCBI taxonomy): Eukaryota > Metazoa > Arthropoda > Insecta > Zygentoma > Lepismatidae > Lepisma > Lepisma saccharinum. The sequence continues at coordinate 21,993,990 of NC_139256.1, read as the reverse complement.
CAACAAGATTAAGACAGATCTGTGCATATGCAGACGACATAGTAATTATTACAAGAACTAAGCAATCAATGGTGTACTCACTAGTGAAACTAAAGCAACAGGCAATGAAATATGGATTAATAGTGAACGAAAAAAAGACAAAATATATGAGGTGTACAAGAAGAAAAATCCAACAACAAAAAGAGGATATAGATACAATGCACATAGAGCAGGTACAGTCATTTAAATATCTCGGGTCAATAGTAAATGGAAACAATGAAATCGAAGAAGAAATTAAAGAAAGGATTGCAGCTGGAAAGAGAGCATTTTATGCGAATAAGAGGATATTTCAATCCAAACTAGTTACCAGAAAAATAAAATTAAAGCTGTATAAATCCATAATAAGACCTGTGGTTACATATGGCTGTGAAACCTGGGTGCTGAAAGAAGATATAATTCGAAAACTAATGATATTTGAAAGAAAGATATTAAGGAAAATATATGGCCCAACGAGACAATCTAATAATATATGGCGAATAAAAACAAACGAAGAGCTTGAAATGTTAATAAAGAGTAAGAATATAAGAAGATTTATCAAATCACAAAGATTGAGCTGGTTGAGTCACATTGAAAGAATGCCTGAAGAAAGAATTGTGAAACAAATTTACAATTGGAGACCTATTGCTACAAGATCACAAGGAAGGCCCAAAACCAGATGGATAGACGATGTCAGAAATGACATAAGAAAACTGAAGACACAGAACTGGAAGAAATGTGTGTTGAGTAGAGAAGAGTGGAAGGATGTAATTGAGCAGGCCAAAGCCCATAAAGAGCTGTAGCGCCTTATAAGAAGAAGAAGAAGAAGGATTCCACTTTAAACTGTAGGTCCAGTCTCGGTTATCCTCTCTGTGCATAAAAGAGGACTTAAAACTCCATCTCAAATATTATCTACAATGTGGGAATTATATTTTCCTCATGTTGGCAACACTGCTTTGACTGATGTTTTCCTTAATATGGCATCCTAATGCTTATTGAGAGCAGTGGGGGAAAATAAAGTAAATATGCATGTATAAAATTTGTAGGGGAAAAAGTGTGTGTTATAGAAATGTGGTAAAAGGGCCTTAAATAGTATAAAGCTCTCGCGAAAATATAATTTAATTTGGTAAAAAATATTATAATTCTATACCTCTCTTTTCATTGATTTGAAGATTTGTTCAGGTTTAAATATGATTTTATTATTTAATATTTCTTGTGGGCACTTTTTCATTGATTGAATTATGTGCCATTACATTGAATAAAACTAACACACAATTTTTACGTTAAAAAGAAAAGACTACCACGTTAATATTTGTTTCCCACACTTAACAACAGATGGCAGGAGAAACTTGAGTCGTAAATTATGAAAAGTAAGAAGATATTTAAGAGTATATTTGGAGAAGTTTAAAGCAAGGAATTGGAGAAAATATAAGAAAAGCTTTGTTCGCTATTAAAGTCTATGTGTTGTTAATGTTGCGTAATTTGGAAACTGTTGTTTGTAAAATTGCATAAGAATGGTTTAGAGAAATGGAGAATTCCATTTGTGTACTTTTATCCCAACTCAGCATTCAGCATCTTTCTAAGGATTCGGCTTAACCATTTCGATGCATTTGTACGAACAGAGAAGCATGGATCTCCTGTACTTGGATGGCATTCTGGAGAAATTCGTGCCCAGGACATGGATTAGATTTCACATCCGCACTCATTGACTCAGTCAGGGAGATCCAAGTCGCAAACTTCATTGCTTGCCCCTACTAGCAGCTTAACTGCACGTCAGTTGATCTCGTCTGCTTCCATCCACGAGTAGCCAATGACAGGCTCCATTCATCACACTGCAGTACCTTGATTCACTTCTCCTTTTCCACATGCCAGCTGACATATCTTACACCTTTCCTCAACGCTATTCCGACAGTAGCAAGATTGACTCTCCACATAAATATCAAGGCATCATCAGGTAATGCTGCATCAGCACGATAACAGGCCATGTTAGGAGGCAAGAATTACACCTCACACTCCTCACCAGCGAGCTCGCCGCATCAGGGAAAGCGACCAGAGCAGTCCACTTGTATAACATTACTGTTGTCAATTAGTTTAGACAATAGCTTAGCCAATTGAAATATCCTACGAGATAGTTCCACATATAATATTTCTGTGTATTTTATTTTTATACGTGCGACATACTGGTCGGCTAGAGGCCCTCATAGTCAACTGTATCCAGGCGATAATAGAAAATGAATATCACATCTACAGTGTGGACTTCTCAGATGGCGTAGTGGTAACGTCGTCGCCTTGTAATCAAGGGGTTGAGGGTTCGATACCCGGAGGCACATAGTGGTTTGCATCCCACTTTAAACTGTAGGTCCAGTCCCGATTAGCCTCTCTGTACATAACTGAACTTAAAACAACAAATCAATCAAATCAAACTATATACTGAATCAGAAGAAGTGAATAAATAACTCCCAAAAAAAAGTTTGGAAAGGTTTGGCTATTAAGCAACATTTAACAGATAAGTGTGTGTCCGTGTACTTAAGTGGTGGCAAAAATCTCATTGCTAAGTGAAAGGACAAGAATGCGCAAAACGTGGGAGAATGAAACTTACTTGCTAACTACCGAATGGGACGGTGTGAAGGAAGTGAAAAAAAACCTCGTATAAGTAGCTTAAGTTGGTATATACGTAGCCTTTTGTGTTTATTTGCAATTAACAGTTGGTAAATGGCGACGGAACGTAAGGATATGTAAACACTGATTTAGTGACATTCAGATAGTGTTATTGAATTAAAAAGTTAACTTGCATTCTTTTGTATAGGCAACATTTCGTGATTCTCACTTGTTACTCCCTGGAGTAAGGGACCTGTGAGAAGTTGATTGCAGAAATTATGGTCTAAAGCCGCCAATTTCCGCTGCCACCAAACTAGGTAATGAAATGATCAAGACATCAATTACAAAGTTAACCCTATTTTATGCAATTTTAACATTATGGATTATGCAACTTAGTACATCCTTCAGTGCACGAATTTTTATCTTTCTATCTCTTGAATTTTGTGAGCAATCAAGAGGTATCAGATGATTCGACTGTTGACTCGAATAGTCCAATAGGAAATATAACCAAAAACCTATACAATCCATTCAGTTTTCCACTCCTTCCCTCTCCTCTTCTCTCAGATCTTTCCACTAATTCCCTTTCTGTGCTTCCAGTTTTCCACTAATTTCTTCTCTCCTTTCAGTTCTTTCCAATACTGTCATTTCCTCTTCTTCTCTTCTCGTAGTTCTTTTCACTCCTACCCTTTCATTTTTTCACTTCCTTTCTCTCCTCTTCTTTCAGATCTTTCCACTCATTTCTTTTCTCTGCTTTCAGTTTTTCATTTCTCAACTCTTCTTTTTTCAGTTTTCCAACTTTCTCCCTTTACTCCTCCCTCCTTACAATGCTTTGCAATGACTTCTAATTTTCTTCTCTCCTCTCAATTATTTCCATTCCTTCCCTTTCAGTTTTCCACTTCTATCACATTTCTTTTCTCTCCTGTTTTTTCAGATCTTTCCACTCATTCCCTTTCTCTGCTTTTAGGTTTCCACTAATTTCCTCAGTTCTCTCCACTCGATTGACTGAAAATATTATTTACCTTGTAGTAATATAGAACTAGATAGATCTTTCAGTGCTGCTGAGTAGAACAAATGAATGTGCCAATTGGAAAGATGGATAAGTGGCAAATAAATATATATCACCGTTCATTTCAACCCGCCATCTTTATATTCGTATTTTAACTAGTTTCGAAGAAGAACCAGCGTCGTCAACAGTTAAGGCGACCCAGCGTATTCACTCGGGTACCTAATTCTCACCGTTAACAAGACATTCGATTTATTCACAGGAATCAGCAGCAGCAATAAGTTAATCCAGTTATAAGTAAGGAAGTGCGTTCATGGAATAGCGGTACAATGTGATCTGGTCACCTCAAGAGACCAAATAAATTTGAAAGGCAGTGACTCAGTACAAAATTATTGTGGATAATAATCTGACAATTAAATATAAATCTGTTCAAGAAGAGAAAAGATAGATTCCGACCTGGCAAAGGTTTAGGTGTTACTTTCTGCCTTAGAAAATTAGTCCGATAAAGAAAGGTAACGAACGATACCTGTGGAGTCCAAAGGAGCCGGACACAGGTACGTGACAAAGTATCTCAGAAGAATTATAGATGAATAAATATTCATAGCAGTTCAACTCAAGTGAAATTAACAGTGAGAGACAACATTCTATAAAAAAAGTGATCTGTCAGTATCTCGGATTTAAAAAATTGATCTGTCAGTATCTCGGATTTAAAAAAATTATCTGTCAGTATCTCGGATTTAAAAAATTGACCTGTCAGTATCTCGGATTTAAAAAATTAATCTGTCAGTATCTCGGATTTAAAAAAATGATCTGTCAGTATCTCGGATTTAAAAAAATTGATCTGTCAGTATCTCGGATTTAAAAAATTGATCTGTCAGTATCTCGGATTTAAAAAATTGATCTGTCAGTATCTCGGATTTAAAAAAAATTGATCTGTCATTATCTCGGATTTAAAAAATTGATCTGTCAGTATCTCGGATTTAAAAAAATTGATCTGTCAGTATCTCGGATTTAAAAAATTGATCTGTCAGTATCTCGGATTTAAAAAAATTGATCTGTCAGTATCTCGGATTTTAAAAAAATGATCTGTCAGTATCTCGGATTTAAAAAATTGATCTGTCAGTATCTCGGATTTAAAAAAATGATCTGTCAGTATCTCGGATTTAAAAAAAATGATCTGTCAGTATCTCGGATTTAAAAAATTGATCTGTCAGTATCTCGGATTTAAAAAAATTGATCTGTCAGTATCTCGGATTTTAAAAAATTGATCTGTCAGTATCTCGGATTTAAAAAATTGATCTGTCAGTATCTCGGATTTAAAAAAATGATCTGTCAGTATCTCGGATTTAAAAAAATGACCTGTCAGTATCTCGGATTTAAAAAATTGATCTGTCAGTATCTCGGATTTAAAAAAATTGAATACCTAGGAAAAACTAGTTTAACAGGGGATACATTATTTTGATTCTGTCTTGGCAGTACAGTAATCGAACAGCATGAATCGATGAATTTTTAAGGAAGAACGTACACAAAATCAAAGCGAGGATATGAGAACAAAGGACGGAAATTGATAGACGAAGAATATAATAGTGAAGTAGAGAAAGGATGGGGAAAGAAAAGCAACAAAGAAAATACGTGATAAAAGTAAGGAATGGAGACGAATAAGAAAAAGAAAGAAATGGAAGAAGTGAGAGGAAAGAATGGAAAGGAGTGGAAGAACGAAAAGGAAAGAAAATAAATGGGTGAAAGGTTTTGATTGATTGAATTCTTGTTTTAAGTCCACTTTATGCACAGAAAGGCTAATCGGGACTGGACCTACAGTTTAAACCATCCGGCACCCCTTGATTACAAGCCGACAACGCTAAAATGGGTGATAGGACAAGAGAGGAAATGAAATGATTGAAAAGAACTGAAAGAGGAAAGGAAATGAGTGGAGGAAAGAAGAGCATAGGAGTGAAAAAGAATTGAAAGAAGACGAAATGAAAGGAGTGAAAACGGAAAGTGGAGGAGAGGAAGGGAAAGGAATGGAAAGAAGTGAAAGAAGAGGAAAGAAGTGGAAGACTAAAATCAGAGGAAAGGAAATGAGTGGGCGGAACTGAAAGAAGAGAAGAGCAAAAGGAAATTAGGTCGAAATAACTGAAAGCTGAAAAGAAATAAATGAAAATATCTTAGAGAAAAGAGGGAAAGAGTGTAAAACCAAAATCAAGAGGAAAGTAAATGAGTGGAAAGAGTTGAAATAAAAGGAGAGCAGGGGAAATGAAAGAAGCTGAAATTGAAAGAGTGACGTGGATTGGAAATAACTTGAAGGAGAGAAGAGGAAAGAGTGAAAAACTGAAAAGAGATCAAACGAGAGGAAAGGAAACTAACGGTAAGAACTGTAAGGAAGGAAGTGAAATGAACTAATAGGAGAAGAGAGATGAGCAAATGAAAGAAAAGAAACAAAAAAGACAAAAACAACAGGGTATCACCAAAATTGATTTATGCCAATGCATTATACGATTTAAGACAATACTAAATTTCAATCTGTTCAATAAAGGTTAGATTCATGGCAGTGAACCTTCGTTAACATTCATCTATAGATATTGGTACAATTTCAATTGAATTCCCATAATCCTTGAGTGAGGTGGAAAAATGTTTTGGATTTTCTTTGTAGATGTAAAAATATATGCACGCATGCTTTCGCTTACATTAAAGTTCACCTGACGTGTCTCCATAAAAATAAAATGTTCGTTATGGTGTAAGTGCAATGTGTGTGCATTTAATAGGACTGCATTCGAAAAGAAGCATAAGTCTTCAAACCAGCTATTCATATTGTCCACTAAAGATTGAAAAAATTGCTTTCGAAAGTATGGTTTTCTATTAACTCCTGAACTACCATTCTCCTACACGGTGACTCAATCGTTTTCAATGTTTCAAGAGTAGCCACGTCAATTTCTTGTTTCTCTCTAAGAACTAAAATATTTCGGTTTTACATATACAATGATAGAGGAAAAGGTCTAAATATGGGCCCCACTTTCTATGTTGTCATTTTCGAAGGAAAAAAATAATATATCAAGCACCTGCCTTTAAAATGCATATCTGTGAAATATATACTTAAATGTAATAGCATGCTAAGGTATAGAAGGTCTCCATTTTTCTTAAAAAAAAAGCAATTTCCAAAAAAATGTAAAATGTTGTATTTCAAAATTGTGGTCTAAATATGGGCTACGAGTGGCAATATCACAAAAAGCAATTAAAATTTAAAGAAACAGTCATTTATCGCTAAAACATTATAAAATCCATATTTATGAATAATCTGTTGTTTTGAAAATCATGCGGAATGGGAAAAATCGAAATTAAGAAAAACATCCAAATATTTGTTGAAAATGTGATCTCAACATTAGACCTCATGTCATAGCCCATATTTAGACCATCACGCTATTTTTCTTCTTCAATTTATTTTCGCTCTCTGTGGTACATATTTCACAAACAAATCATGTCATTATAAAAGCCCACATTTGTTTTATGTACCGCTAATATCATAACCTATACAAAGCAGATGTGAATTCAGAAAACACTGAGTTAAAACATACCTGCAAGACGTTTTCGGTGGTCGCAATTCTATAACAGCGTACAAGGCCGAAAATAACCACCACTTTCTCTTGCGAATTGGCGCCGCAACCTTTGTCCTTGACAGATAACCAGTTCCCATAGCCTCTGCCAGGCTGCAGCACCCGGGGGCGCTGATAATTCCAAAACCCATATTTAAACCTTCGCCCATATTTAGACCTTCTCCTATAGTACTTTCAGTACTTGTAGAGAGTCTTAAAATATAGAAAATTCCATCATAAATAACTACTATGTAAAACATTTTACCAACCCTTTATATCTGAACCTCCAAGGAGTCGATTGGGGATCATCTCGACTTATTTTTATAAGAGATAAAAACTACATATCTCAACAAGCTCTCGAAGAGGGTCAAAAGACGAAGCGACCCAATATACGTCAGAAAAACAGCCCAGTTTTAGTATTCGATACAAAAGTACTTTTAAAACACCAGAAGTATGAAAAAAATACCATATACACGACATCTAAAAGAGAAACAGCCAGGGGCGCCATTTTTTTTAAAAAAAAACCATTGAATTATAAGTTCACAAAAAATCGCATAAATTATTTGGTAGACCCTGCCCCCACTGACCCATATACATAGCTATGGTGCCGTAAAATTAATTGAATTTAACTGGTGGGGGGGGGAGGGGCTCGCATATTAATCTCGCCCAGGCCTCGCGATATGTTGCTACGCCACTGTGTGGCCACAATGCACATTACATCACAAAGGCTGCCAAATTTATCATAAATAGATTCTTCAAACTAAGGTTTATTTCAGAAATGAAGTGGGATACTTCAGAGCTTAAGATAATGAAGCAATAAATGAGACAATTAGAATGAAATTAGAATTAATTTAGTTTTCTTATTGTATATTGAAATTAAATTAAGTGGGAACACCGCATATAAAATCCCACTTCTACTATAAAAAGTAATAGGTCTGAAACAATATGTTATTCAAAAGCCACGAAACTAACGTTTGTATTCACAGTTCCAAATTCTGCAGTTTTCACACAAACATAACCATTACTTTCTAAAGATACGAAATGTTTAAATTTTTCACATGATATTTCAGGTACTAGGGGCTACACATTGGATTGTTGTTTCACAACAAAATCTTGCTTACTGGTCATAAAAGACAAAAATGCACCGGTCTTGACAAGAACGACCACTTCAACGCCATCTGTACGCAGCAGTTTGAACATGACGGAGACCTTATATTGTCTGTTATTTACTTAAATACCTTTAATCGTAACAAAATTATAGGTATTCCAGGTTCTAGTGAATAAAACAATCTTTCATATCTGAAAATTTCTTTCATACCGAATCTATATTAATGCTACGGTTGTGTCTGGGAATTTGGGCCTATTCTTTAACATGGCTTTAGAACCCCTTTAAGGGAATACATAATAAGTGATACTTTGAATAAGAAAATAACCTTGTTTGTAATTTTCCACATGGAATGGCTCATATATACAAATATTTCAATGCAACCAAATATAATGTAGAACAAAAATGGTACTGCAAGAATGATTTACGATTTTGGATTTTGCTTGAAAAAATATGAACTAAGTACAGAAGTGAAAAGACTACTAAAGTTTTCATCTGAGACAAGTATTGCCGATCGAGGAAGGGTCTACAGGAATTCTGGGCGGCAATGTTCTCCTCCAGGTCATCTCGATGTCCCCTGTTTTTTGTGATCTCCCGTCGTTTAGCTTCCAGTGCTAGCTACTGCGCATACTCAGAAGATGGCGTACCTCGCTAAAACAGAGAAGAAACGAGTTAGTTACGGCCTACGTTATTGTCTTAACTAATCCCAGTTCCATTAATTGGGATTGAAAGCAGCACCTAAGCGTCCTTCATTTTAGGATTGCAGGTTTACAAAGTCATGGCGACTGTATTGTTGCCTAGGATCTCCTCTGGGTAATGTACATGCATTTTATTTGATAAGCGACACAACAACAACAAAGGTAGTGTGGCTAACTTAGGCTTTTCAAAACAGAAAGAGATATGCAAGAGATCAACCGTAATGTAATCATGGAATTTAAACATAGACCCGAATAGCTTTTGTAAAAGTTACATTACTAGGATGTTCAGGAAAAAGCACATTTGCTTTCATTTGTCGCACTGAATCAATATTATATTATATAAAATATTTTATGTATAATTTTGTATTAAAATCTAAAATATACTTTAGTAGTCTTTATTCTGTTAAAAAATAAATATAATGTCTGGTTTAAAATAGCATATTTTGACTCAAGTGCTTCTTCCCGATGTTTCTTTTCAAATGATGTGTCATCTCGATGTCATAGCTCGCTCTTCGCATAACCAAAACAAATTTACCTTTCGAATATTTCCATGGCAAATATACATTACGAATATAAATTTCCGTCGATAGATGGCAGATCAATTATATTTTACATTAACTGCTTAATTTTAGTGAAATGTAAAATATTTTAAACTTGGAATTATACTATTACTGACAGTCTATTTATTCTTATTCTGCAAGTATTTATGATTCAACAGTTACGAAATGTTATTAGTATGATGCCAATCCTTACTTATTTCTCGTGGTGAGTTCATCTGCTGATGGCTTCAAAGAAGATTCCAAGTTAGTGCAGTATTCATTTAGCAAAGAATACTTTTCGAGAATTTTTGACTGGGTGTGCGATGCGCACCCTGCACCTAACTACATTTAATATAGAAAAACTGCATAGATGACATTGTGGGCACCCTGTCTCATTGGCACTAGAGGATCCAGGTTCGTGTCCTGAAATGGGCGAGGTTCATATTTTATGAATGCCCGTTCATCTAACGCGATTCATCTTCATCGTCGCGATTAGCCTTGAAATAGGAAGAAAGCGGAGTGAAAACCGAAGCAAGGTGCGCGTCTTCTGTGTCCAGACACTAATCTGGACTGTATTGAATGACACGACACCACCGTTGCATTCGGGTGATAAACATTGGAGCTAGTTTCTCTCTATTTGAGATGTGGAGGCTCCACCTGGATCTCACCCGGGAACCCTTGAGTACAAGGCGACAACCTTAACCACTAGGCTGTCGAAGAGGCTCTCATTTGAGGTCTTTGTGCTTCGTGTTTCTGAAAGGGAAGAGCGTTTTGTGTAGAATACAAGAGATGATTCTGTTGGAGCACTGCATACCTCTCCTCATGTATACTCATGCATTCGGTGCATTGTGCATGACCTTCGGCGAGTGGCTACGGAACGACTCTAGCTCCCCCCGGCGGTTGGGTCGATGTTTCTCCGTGCAAAATGTGAGGTTATATGCGTACAGAAATACAGACATGACTTTATTATCCGGAAAGTGATTAGCAGGGTGTCAGAGATGACATTTTATGGACACTCAAATACCAACATCTCCACAGCAACGGGACTGGTCAAATTCAGGTTAAGGAGGCTCTGGCGACTGAAACATCTCTGTTACATAGTCTTGCTTTCCTTTCCCATTCGCGCTGCGTGGCCCATATGAAGCACTAGCCTGTTTCTGCATCTCTTCTTAGTTCTAAATGTTTCATTTTCAGCACAATTCTAATTCATAATCCCCTTTTAACCCAAGTGACCACATTTACTATTTCGGAAACTTCCAGGCTTCAAATTCCTTTTTGTTATTATACGAGAGGACAAATGTCTATGATTAGTAAAGTATTATGCATTACCTGAATTACGTTTGTTCATATAAGTCAAATATACTCATTCTAGTTGATAGATAATACACAATTAGCGTGACACTGCAATTTCCTCTTCTACACAAAGATGGATCTACCCAGCGGTATGCTTCTGACGAATGAAAGGTTGAGTTGGTAGGATCTTAAAATACATATCGTGGTACGAGGGTCACTATTTATATTTTGAGCCTAACAATGAAAAAACAGAAATTTGGCATTGAAAACTGCTTTATTGTTTATCGAAGTATTCTCATTTATGGTCAATACACTTTTGCATTCGTTCGAACCATTTGTCAAAGCAGTTTTTCCAATCTTCTTGGGACACCTCCATAATATGGTTTTTGAACGCATCAACGGCGTCTTCCGCCGACGAAAATCGTTGTCCACGCAATTTATTCTTGACATTCGGGAACAAGAAGAAGTCATTGTGTGCCAAATTAGGACTGAACGGCGGATGACCCATCAATTCGATTTTTTGACTGTTCATAAAGTCGGTTGTTAGACGAGATGTATGACAGCTGCCATTGTCTTGATGAAGAATGATCCGACGGCGTTTGTTTGTTTTCCGTATTTGACCGAAGACCTCTGGCAAACAAATTGTTGTGTACCATTCAGAGTTGACCGTACTACGTTCCTCTAAAGGCACAGTTGCCACATGACCAGTTTTCCCAAAAAAACAGGCCACCATTTGTTTCGATGTGCTTCGAGCGCGAACAACTTTTGTTGGATTGGGTTCATCTTGAAACACCCATACAGTCGACTGCTGTTTACGTTCCGGCTCATATGCATATATCCATGATTCGTCACCTGTTACAATCTTATATACGTCTTTTGAAGCACCACGATTGTATTTATTGAGCATTTGTTTGCACCAATTGACGCGAGCGTCTTTTTTAGTTTTTGTCAAATTGTGTGGGATCCAACGAGAACATACCTTTCTCACAGCTAAATGATCATGTAATATTTTATATATGCTGGTGGAACTAATGCCTATGGTTGCCTCAATCTCACAGTATGTCACATGACGATCTTGCAGTATTAGGTTTTGCACAGCATCAATGTTTTCTTGAACAACAACTGATTTTGGACGACCTTCGCGAATCTCGTCGATGAGCGAATGGCGGCCACGATTAAATTCGTTATACCAGCGTTTCACAGTGGCAAAGGATGGGGCTTCATCGCCAAATGTGGAAGTAAGTTGATCGATGCACTCTTGTCTTGATAATCCACGTCGAAAATCGTAAAAAAATCATCGCACGAAAATGTTCACGAGTTAATTCCATTTTATTGTTGTCGCGCAATCTCCAAGGCAACATAAACAACACAAATGAAGCTATTGACAAAACATTTGAAGCACGTTATGGTCAATAATGCCAGACGATTCCGTGCAAACGTCAAATCGCGCCTAACTTCAATCAGTGTTGCCAAGGCTCAAAATATAAATAGTGACCCTCGTATATGTTGTTTCATATTCGTCAGGAAAATTTCAATTCCATGGCAACCATACAAGGAAACAATGGAAGTATTGTCAATGCTGAAAGAGACAGAGGCAATACAATGATTGTTGAGTATTACGTACAAGATATCAACGATGAAATTCAAGATCATGGATAAGAAACATTCGCTCACAAATTTCAATTGGAAACAATGTACTTGTAACGACCTGCGATACACACATATCGACGTCGATAATATCGAATATCGACATATCGAATTTCGATATCGACGTCGACAATATCGATATCGATATATTTACGTCGATATTTTAACGGTATGTTTGTTCGCTACTTTCAAATGACAAAATTCTGATTTTCCGTTTCATCACATTCGAAATGAGGTTAAAAGGAGGTCTACAGCTTTATATGTTTCATAATTATCTGTCTTTAAAGTAACCATAAATTCTAAAAAATAAAGAAATAAAAATGTATTCATGTACAAAAACAGGAAATCCGTGTGTGCTCTTCTAAAATGGAATTTTCCATGCCCCAACATTATATATATATATATATATATATATATATATATATATATATATATATATATATATATATATATGTGTGTGTGTGTGTGTGTGTGTGTGTGTGTGTGTGTGTGTATGTGTGTGTGTGTGTGTGGAGGACTAATTTTGGCGGCACTGTTTACGTACCATCCAAGTCCACAAGTTCAGCCCCTCCTCCCACCCTCGAAAAAAATCCTGCGTACGCCAGTGAATGTGGCCTTCTTAACTGTAAGGCTATTATCACTTCATGTTATGCTATGTATGCTCTACTCAAAGAGTTATTCATTAATTAGCCGCCCCCCGTGGCGGAATGGTTAGCACATTGCGCTATGACGCAAGGGGTGCTGGTTCGAATCCCGGTCTGGATGTTTGTGAGTGTCCAGATGATATGATCCATATTTTTATGTGACGTCACCAATAGAAGATATGTCACTAAGGTATTTATTTTTGTAAAAGAAAGCGTAATTTCTTTGTTATTATATGTAATAATGCACCTTGTTTGTAATGTATATCTTTTGTTTAATGTTTATTGTATTTTATGCTCTGTTATGAGTAGTTTAATGTATCTTCATGTTTGCAAGAGTGCACTATACGAATTTGTATTTCTAAAGATGTAAAGATGTCAGTTTTGTTGATAGTGTCCTTTTGTAGATAGTGAGTGATTCATCTGTACTTTAATCTGTGTTCTCGAAAAGAGTATAAAACCGAGGATATCGCGTAAGAAATCATCACACTTTTTCGCCACGGATCGACGAAGCTTTTAAAATTAAAAATAACTCCTCGGTGTTGTGCATACATCTTGGTATGGTAGTTCGGGGCGCAAGCTAGGCCTATGTGATCATAGGCTTGCCGATAGCCACGCATTGAGTTTTATGCGTTTTAATTGAGTCAATTCATCGACAAAGCGAAATCCTCGCCTTCGTCTCAAGTATAGTTGCATTATAATTGCAATAAATAAAGAATAAAACATTTGAGTTTATACATACGGCAGTAATGTGGTTTTATTTCTCTGTGCTGTGAATATTGTCTTTGCCTAACACTATCCCTGTACCTTAGAGGAGTCTGTGTACTTCACCGAGTCTCATCGTTCACCGCTGAGTATTATTAAGTTAATATTAATAGTAAAATAATACGACGCGTCTAAATAATTGTGCTTAGAACGTATCACATTCATCAATTTCATCATGTCATCACTCATTCCCATCTTCGCAAATTGGACAAAAGTGGCACAAAAGGCGAAGTAAAATAAAGCAAATCAATCAATCAATTCTTGATTAATTACTGTCAATCAATTTTCTCCATTCATTTATCTTCTCAACTTTATAGTTCATAAATGCTATCCTGAGCACCGTTCTGCAAGTTAATGGCATATTTACCCAATAGATTCATTCATGAATGATTGAAAACTGAAAATTCAGAGTAAGAAACTATCCAAAATAATTGCGAGCACATGCCAAAATACTTTCAAGGTTTTCCATTAAAAAAAAACACCTATACAAGAAAGGGAAAGGCAGGAATGTTCAATTTAGGAAATTGATTCTTTAGGAACAAGTTTCATAATCCGCTCAAGGTGGCTCCACAGCTATCAAAAGTTTCCCTTGGTTTGCAACATTGATCTTTTCTCTCAAATGATTCCAAATGAATGTGTCTAAAAGCTTACTAAATTGAAGCTTTCTCGAATAATTTGCAACCTGACTGGCGTGATTTCACAATAAAATTGGTGCTATTCACTTTGAACGTGAAGTTATTCAAAATACTTTTCGTCGAAAAGGTATTACTGCCTCAAGGAAAATTCATGTTCTGTTCAAGGTTGAAAAAAAAAGTTGCTTCACTTTAATTTCTGCACATAAAATTCCAAGTAAAAGAAACGTTCACACAGAATTTGAAATAACTATACCGATTTGGAAATATTAAATATCTGATGTGTAGACTTTGATGAAAATTCATGTACGTTTGAATGCAGTCTTCTGTTCTTGTTCGATGTTATAGGTCTTTTCCAGTCTTACGGCTGGCGCCCTACATGCTGGCAAGGGAAGTGGGGAACGGGGGAAGCGATCAATCCAGTGCGATAAGAAACGCAACAGCCTGTAGAACGAGGTGCACGTAGTAGTTCCTCCCCTCGACGTCGTAACTCTCGGCGCCACCGCAGTTGTCTGGTAGGTCATCTGCGTATTTCTTGCTCCCAACTTCCCTTGCCAGCATATAGAGCGCCCGCCGTAAGAGTAGAAAAGGTCTATAGCGGAACTCCGTGGCGGAGTGGTTAGCACAGCGCGCTACGACCCCAGGGGTCGGACATCGATGTTCTTTATGAGTGTCCCTTCATGGATTTCATAATGTCATCATTCATCTTACCTTCGCGATTAGCCAAAGGTGACAGAAAAGCGAAGTAAAATAAACCAAATGAAACAATCAATCAATTATTTTGTTCGTTTTACTGCATAATTTTACTAATATATTGATAAATATACAAACAAGCATTTTGATGTTTATTTTCAAATCTTCGTATGAATATTGGATTAAGATATGACCTTATAAAATCTTAGAACAAGGAACAAACGAAACATACAAGGTAAAATGAGGGAACGTACATGTATAATGCGAAAATGGATACAAGGACACAATAAAAAATGAACGTCAATTCGATGACCGAGGATGCTGAGCGGTCGGCTCACGATATCGTCACCATGTTTGAGCCCTGAGCTGAACGTGTCCATCAACTTTTCATTCAATCCCAAAACACCATAAAATAAGAAACAAATACGACAATAAAAACCGAAGCAAGAAATAAAAAATATTATTACAAAATGAAGAGAACAAGAGGAAAGGGATGATATGGAAGACAATAATCATAAGTTATCAACAATGCATCGAGAAATAAGCATATGCCAAGTAACGTACAATCACTGAATTGAGAACAAAAAAGAGACGTCAAACACACGAATATGAAACAATAGCAAAATTTATGCTGACAGGTATGACCATACTGAAGTGAAAAAGGAGACATCTCAGAAAATTCTATAAAAAAGTTTCATATGAAAGTTAAATTAAGAAAGCATTTTCTGTCATTCTTGTTGTCTAGATTTTCTCATTCCAAAATTGCATATTTATGTGTTTATTACTTTATGTTAAGTTTTTCCCTGATTTATCACCGTTCTGAATTAACTCTTGTGCCTAGAATTTTACACGTAAATATACTGGGCATATTTACGTGTAAAATTCTAGGCACAAGAGTTAATACAGAACTGTGATAAATCATGATAAAAATATTTAATGTTTCTGCAAACAATACTATAAATTGCAAAGCAGGGGGAGGGGATAAGAAGGAGTGGGGAAGAATTGCCTTCCTGGATACTGCTTCAAATACTACACAGATTTTTGCACATACTCCAAAAGTAAGTAAACACTCCATGTTTTTGTTAAGTGGCCTTAGAGTATTTGTGTTACTAGCGAACTCTATGGTTAGATATAAGAAGTAGATATGACGTCAGGCGTGCTCTGATTGGTGCTACCGGATACGAACTCTAGTGTTTCAAGAGCCAATAAGAAAGGCTCGTCCATTCGAGTTCTGGGTAGCACGTCGAACACATTACACAACCCGACTACACATCAGGTAATGGGATGGACTCTTGGTAAAATAAGGGGCAATTTCTGATAATTACAAACACATTTTATATTGATTGCACGTTCACTCTCGCCAGTAAATTAAAGTTAGAGTTCGTTAAGTTTGTTAGTAAAACAGTTGAGGTTTGTTTTGAACTTTACTTTCCCAATGGTCTATGAGTGTTCCATCCACAATATAGCCCGAGTCGCCCGATGGCACACTCATGTACCATCGTGCTAATTGAACAATTCATGTGCTTTTAGGGCCTTCATACTTGTATGTGAGGTTGTAAACGCTGACAGATGTTGAGATAAAACTTTGAAATGTCATGTGGAAGAAAACCCAGCCCCCCAGGGCCCCCCTCCCCCGACTCCAAAGTTACGTATGGAATCTGACGCGAATTTTAAATTCGTACACTTATTTGACAAAAAATGTTATAACTCGTAGACTATTTGGCCAATCTACTTCGGGTAACTTTTGTGTTGCAGCTAAAACATGAGGGCATGCAACCGTGTAGGAATCAAACCGCCAAAGCCAATACGAGGGGTTGGGTGGGCCGGGGTCCCGAGCTTTCAATGAAAAATCATACAAATTTGGAGTTTGCCCTGTCTTCCCCCGCTATTTTTGGAAGGGGACGCAAACTTTAGCCTTATTTTCAAAGAATGGTTCTTTCTCAACCGAATGAAAGTCATTTCATGTTCCTTGGTGCATTACATTATCGAATATGTGAAAAAACTCCCCATTTTATGATTTTTTCATTGAAAGTTGGGGGCCGTGGCCAACTTAACCCCTCTCATTGGCTCTGGCGTTTTTATTCCTGCACGGTTGCATGCCCTGATGTTCTAACTGCAAAACAAAAGTTACCCGAAGTAGATTGCTTAAATAGTCTCCGAGATATAACGTTTTTTCTGAAATAAGTGTAAAATTTAAAAATCGCGCGCAAAGGCGGCGGCCAGAGAGAGGCTACTTTCGAAAACCCGCTCGGCGCTCTAAAGGTTAAAATTAAGTTATGTAAGTGTTTAATGGAACTATAAAGAATGGCTCAAAATGGTTTTTGTTACATTTAATATATTTTGAAATTTGTTCTCACCAGACAAGGAATAAAATTCAGGTTAATATATTTATCTGTTTCATTGAAGCAATGCTGGTATTAATTCTAAGATCTTAATTTCCAATGAACGTCCTCTGGGTGGTGATAAGTCGAAATCGGAAACAAGTGATCTTATAATGCAAGGGTGAACCGCACAATTTTAATAAAGATAAAATTCCATTTGAACATAATATATTTGGAAAGAAACTCCAAACTACGGTAAAAATCGCATATTACTAACAAATCCAGCTATGCAGTGCATTGGACACGCATATGTCAACACATTAACAAAAATGACACTTAGAAATCCTTAACTACGAGACAAAACTGCTACCTATCTACTCTGAAGATAATCAAATGCCAATCTCACTTCCACGTAGTACACTATGGACAGTTGCAGACTAACGAGGCTCTGGCGATCGGACTCATAGCCAGTATAATCTTCTGTGCAGATTCTTTGTGTCTTTATTGATTTGATTAAAGTCCACTTATGCACAGTAAGGCTAATCGGGACTGGACCTACAGTTTAAAGTTGGATCAGAACCACTATGTGCCTCCACCGGGTATCGGACCCGGTGTTTGTATCTTGTCCATGCAGCCACGTAGCCATGAGGAGGGCTCAGGGGGCTGAATTCCCCCCCGAAATCCTTCAAATTTCTAATTTAAATGTTATTTTTATTGTAAATGACATAAATAAAGTTATAACCACAGTAAAAACTGCATTACATCGAAAAACGTTTAGTGTATAATAGAGGACCAAGTTTATATTTTTATATTCTACCATTTAATTTTTTAAAAAATTGATCCACAGCTTCCAAAACTTATAATTTTCTTTGTGAGAAGTCACAGAATGTAAACTTTATGTAAAATTTACCACTAACTGTTAAAGCCTTTTATAACGATCGTCTAAAAGTTAATAACAAAATACAATAAGTATGATTTTCAGTATACTAACTGTACAAAATATAAGCAAATAATGGACAACAATTGTGTTAGGTATTCTCTTATACGGTGCATGAGTAGCAAAGTCTGTAATAATAACAATACATTTGGATTGAAATTGGTGTATTTTTAATAACTTAGCCTATAATATTGTTATTGTAAAATAACAATAATTATTATTGTCATTATATTTGTACCAGTAGCCTGCCCCTCTCTACAAATATTTCTGGCGACGCCCATGCTGATCAGGGATGAGCCCACCCCGAAATAAAATTCTGGCAACGGGCCTGTGTCCATGTGTGTTTGTGATTGTCTTTTCAGAAGTTTTATACTCGTCGCGCGATTAGGCAAGGCTGGAAGAAATGCTACGTAAGATAAGACAAATCAAATGTAGGAGACGAAACAGTCACTTAATTTTAACGCGTACTGAGACGCGGCAGCATAAGCGTTTCACGCGTCTCAGTGGGCGATAACCTTTAAGATAACTTGCAGACTTCTGGCACGGAAATTCCGCGATTCCGTTCCGCGTGTTTCCCTGTAGTGGGCGTCACGCCGTTTCATTTCAATCGAAGCAGACAACAGAGGTTCTGTTGCCGCGTTTCTAGGCGTCTCAGAGAACGTTAAGCATATCCCCATTATGGACTAAGGGGAGAATTGTTCTCTGATTTAGTATTTTACGTCGCTCATCTTCCACTTTTGGCCAATCGCGACGACGGGGATGAAATGAGATGAGATGGAACAAGGAACAATAATAAACATATGCAGACGACACAACACGAACCCCACTGAGGATTATACTGGTTGGGAGTCCAGACGCAAGAGACTCGCTAGTATGCAAAATGAAAGACATACGTGGTAGAGAGATGGACTTTTCTGTGTCTTCACACAAAGAACACTAAATGCATCATATAGATTGATGCACCAGAATGCATCGATTGATGCACTAAAGTGTGTTTTATGGCTTCTTCAAAGAATCAGATTCACATTTGATGCATTTAGATGCATTTTTGTATGTCGTGAAAGAAACACCAAAGTGCATCATTTGATTCAAGTGAGGATTTCAGTCGAGATGCACTTCAATGCATCAGTTGATGTTCCTTGATGCACCTTTCTGCATCTTTTTGCATGATGCACTCAAACGTCTGGTCTGAGCTACAGAGTTTATGTAGTTCAGACGAAACGTTTAAATGCATCATCAAAAAAGATGCATTCTGGTGCATCAAAACGCATCAACTGATGCATTGAAGTGCATGTCTACTGAGAGAAATCCTCATTTGAATCAAATGATGCACTTTGGTGTTTCTTTCACGACATACAAATCTGCACCCAAATGCATCAAATGTGAATCTGATTCTTTGAAGAAGCCATAAAACACACTTTAGTGCATCAATCGATGCATTCTGGTGCATCAATCGATATGATGCATTTAGTTCTCTGAGTGCAGAGAGGCCCACTCCTTACACCCAAAGAACTTTTCTGAATGCGAGAGCGGTACTGTCAATGCCAACACCGCTTTGATCTGCTAACCAAGGAACACTATTGAAATTGATTTGCTTTATTTAACTTCGCCTCTTGTGCCACTTCTGGCTGCGAGGATGGGAATGAGTGATGAAATTGATGAATGGACACTCACAAACGTCCATGCCCAGACCGGGATTCGAACCCGAGACCCTTGGAGTTGTAGCGCGGTGTGAAAAGTGAATAGCACATATGGCAGGAAGAAATCTTCTGTGTAGAGGATGGGTCAGGTGGCTCGCAGGTCGCTGGGTAGTATCTGCCTCCAACATATGTTAAGTCCCAATCTCACCGACATAAATATTCTCCACGAAGGAAGCCTCGGAGGAAAAAAAATCCATTACGACACCTCCCCCACCACGAAATTGCCTCAAAACAACGAGAAAATTCAAAACTCACTCACTCAGCATATTTGTAGGGGTGAAAATGACCTTGATGTACGATTCCACGGGATAAAAATTCATTCTTCCTCATATTTTCTCCTCGAGATCAACAATAACGCAGATGGTTCAATTCCTAGTTTGAAAACGAACATGGAACAAGGGTGACATCTACATAAGCAGATTCAGTCCAGATATTACATAAACTGCAGTGATGTGCCGTAGACTATACGTTTACGTCTACATGTGTTATCTACACGTAATCTACGCGTAGATTACATTGGGTTGTAGTTTACATAGACTACGTAGACAATCTAAAGTGCATTAAAATTAATTTTCAAGGGTTTCATGAAATGAAAGTGACATTTTCAACTATATTGGTTCCTAACGAAATGAAAAGAAGCCTATTTACAACAAAATTTATCTTCTCTTCTATTTTCAACTATGGAAGAAGATAAATAGTATTTAAAAAACAACAACAGATGGCAATCATGGGGTAAGAGTAGCCCTTTTCCCATAAAACACTAGAATATTTCCTATATTAGGTTTCTTCCTAGGTGAGAAATTGTTCGAATTTTGAAGAAAGAGTATGAAATGTTCTTCTCACACATCAGCAACTAATACGCAGTATAATTTTCTTTTAATTCCACGGCGCCCTTTGCTAAGTTATCACCTTTCGCCATGTTGTTTACATAGATTACGTCATCTACGTGTATAAAATAGTCTACGTGTAGAATGTAGACTATCGTTGTTTACGCGTAGACGCACATCACTGATAACCGTTAGTACTCAAAATAGGAAAATAGCTAGATCATGGCTGTTTCAATGATATTTTTAGAGATGTAACCATACTTCGTGTTTGCCATGTTTATTTATTTATTTATTTATTTATTTATTCCTTGTTTTGGATGGCGAAGTTAAGGCACAAGCCTTTTCTTTCACTTAACCATCTCTACATTTTATATTTTAATTCTTATAGCTAACTGTATGTGGAATATATAAAAACTATAAACATTAAGATACCAAGAAATGAAATATGTAAAAACTAATAACATTAAGATACCAAAAAAAAACACAAGAAAAAGGAAAAAGAAAAGACGCAAAAAGACATAAAAAATAAAATCATAAAAATACATACACACTAAGTAAAAGAAATACACGTAAAACATAAACACACACAACAGACATAGTCAAATTACAGAAAAAGTCGGTGGGTGTTGGTCCTACAAGTTTACACGAAGGTTTAATTTTATTTCCCTGTTTTCAGTACTGGTAAGTTGACTCCAGAAGATGATTTGTTAATTTTGATTTGAATTGGCCCAGAGAAGAAGAGTTTCTTATGTCGTTGGGGAGGTCGTTCCACGCTCTGGTAGCAGTGACCGTTAAAAAATTTCCATAAAACGTTGTCTTGTGGGAGGGGATGGCCAGCAGAGAGTTGTCTGTCGAACGGGTGGCAAAGGTGTGTGCTGCACTTAGGGGTTGAGTTGATCATGGAAACGGACGTTGCTAGGGAAGCTTCGTCCCGGAAACTACGGCAAGTTTCGTATGGGTCTATTGAATTCGTTTAGACATGTAACTAACTTTTGTGAACCCGACTGTTTATTAGTAAGAAATTGATAACATTTTGAGTATTTAAACAATATATTAGCATTTACCCACAGAAGGTTGAGTTCCAAACTTTCCAAGAAAGCTAACGTACTCACATCTTTTCCATCCTTCACTTGTCAATGCCAACATTTTTCAAACCACGGTACTTCCCCGATGGCGCAGTGGTAACGTCGTCTCCTTGTAATAGAGGGGTCCCGAGTTCGATACCCAGTGGAGGCACATAGTGGTTCGGATCCCACTTTAAACAGTAGCTCCAGTCCCGATTAGCCTTACTGTACATAAAGTGGACTTAAAACACCAACTCACTCAATCAAAGCAATTAGGGGTCGGGTACCCTATTCTACACCCTCGAATTTTGATTTTTTTTTTCTTTCATTATGAAGGTTATGTGATCCTATTTCTGAATAAAAAAAAACATTGGAGCGCGGAAAGAAGTATTTACGACTCTACAGCCGTTTGAAGTGGCGATTTTGTCGTTTGCAATAGTTCGGACGTATTTTTAACTATGTTCGCCGCGCTTTCTTTTTTCGATGAATTTAGGGGTGAATTGAGTGCTAATGGAACCTAACCTAACAGGCCTAACCTAACCTTGTGTGAATGGTTTGTGGGGCTATCCGTGGATGGTTTTTGGGGCTACGAGTGAAAGGTTTCCGGGCGTTATCGCACATTTACCAAGGCATTAAAAATTAGCCGGTGTCACCTGCCCCGAACACTATTTCTCACTTTTGTCGCATTGACTCATGAAGAAACAAAAATTAGCCAAATTTAATGCTGAAAGTAAAGCTGAGAAGTTAACTTACCTCTTTTCCCCAAGGCCAGGCATTGCAGGTGGAAGTTGAAACTAAAAGTCGTTAAGTGCAGTCAGTCGTATGCAATAAGTCGTCTTTTTTGTGCAAAGTCGTTAAGTGCAGTCAGTCGTATGCAATAAGTCGTCTTTTTTGTCCTTTTCCACAGAATATTGCCCTACCCCGTCGTTCCATGATAAAAATAAAAATGCAAATTATCCCATTGCAGAAGTCAAACATAAGAAGAAGAAGAAAATGTTCAGACCTGCGCCTGTGACATGAATCCAAGATTCGCCATGATCAAATCGCTGCAAAACCGTTTCGACGTTACATAAGGAATGTAAATATTGAAAAACGTAAGTTTTATAGCACGTAGATCTTAAAAAATTACTTTCCGCGCTATTTAGAAACATCGTATGTTATGAAGAACTAATTTTCGTAACGATAATATGTGAAATGTGCGAAAAATCGAGGGTGTAGAAAAGGGTACCCGAGCCGCAATTAGAAGCATTGAGGAACTACATCTCTAACATGCGAACGCACAAGGCGTGGTTGAAGGTCACGTCGGAAGTGCGTGAGTCTATTGTATAATTTTGATTCTTATGATATGAAATGCATAGTTAGTGAATTTTCATGCCAATAGTTTCTTAAATATTTTCACGTTTTTGAGGTTCTACTTGTACAGTTGCTAGAGAATTACAAGAAAATACTTTTTGACTCATTTAAAACCTGCTCAGATCTGTAGGTTAGCACAAAACTCAAGCAAATTTATGCAAGACAGAAGCACGTTTGGATGTTGCTGATGTTTTCCAAACACATCTCCCCTTTCCAGTTAGTGTTTTACGAAAAGCTATCAATTGAGCTGAGGGACTTCTAATGAGAGTACAGACCTCGCATAAACACAATCATCAACGGTCAGAAATTCCAGACAACATAAACCTACCATTACACTGACCATTGTCGGTCCGCGAGCCATTAGGACAACAACAAGGGTGACGTCACGTTCCCTTTCCATCAGGTCCCCTCTTAACTAATCACTGCCGACCAACACACCCACCGAAAAAAATTAAGAAGGGCAAATTCTTGAATGAATAAACATCTTTTAAGCATTTCTTTTTTTTTTTTAAAGGTATCTTTCAAATTGGTCCATTGGATAAGCCAAGTATGTTATTCGAACCACCGGAAACGTAAAAAGAGAAAGGTTGTTATATGAGCGAGCACCCGGCTCTATATCGCTGGGAGGGGCATCCAGTGCGTAGAAGAGTAGGGGTATAGTTTTGTATTCCTTTCGAAGGGAAAGCAAAACAACTAAATCAACGGGTTAATTTTGTATATAAGGAGTTTCATCGTCCGTGGCACATTATCAGTCCACACAGAACATTACCGAGAAGAAACACTTCCATATTCGCTCTACCATCATGAAGTTTTTGGTAAGTTGATTTTTACAGGAGTTACGTAATTTGAGAAGACAGCGTTCATATGATGTGACTGGCTCAACGTGCTTACGGTGAACAACGGGAGTGAAATGCAGTGGCGTGTCGTCGTTCCAATCCTATTGGGGCCTAGGAGGTTCTCATTGCAAGCTGCTACGTTTATAAATCCGTAAAACGTAACTCTGTGTTGCCTGCCGTGTTTTTGGACATGAAAGCCCCAGACCTCATACAGAAATGAAGAGGTTTGTTAATATTTGTAAATTCTATTGAACAACCAATGAAAGATCTAGCACTATAGCTAGTTGTTGGATACATGCGAGTGAATCAATGAAAGATAGTCAAATATCATTGGTTTACAAGATGACGTCATCTTGGAAATGCGCGAGATTTTGAAATATGCTTAGTGCACATTTGATTTCCGTAAACTTCTCCACAGCAGCACTGGTAGCAAAAGGAGTAATATCTAATCAATGAAGCTCTAAAGGTCAATAGACAAAGATTGTTCGGGTCAATATGCGGGGCTGTCAATTTGCATATTCGGTTTGAAGACCAGTGGTTTACTCGACACTTTCGTTCAGTTGGGATCAAAGGTTGACAAAATATATACATCCTCTGATTTGGTGGAAAAGTGAACTAAGATTCTGTCTATCTCTCTCTTCTTTACTTTACTTCCTATCTCTTTCCCTCTTTGATTCTCTTTCTTCTTCGTCTGTTTTATCTGTATTTCTTTCTTCCTTTGTTCCTTCTTTTAATTTTCTGTTTCTACTCTCACAACTATTCCTCATTATCTCTCTTTTCGCTTTCTCTCCCCTTTACCTTCATTTATCTCTTTCTTTGTTTATTTCACATGTTTTTCTTTCTTCCTTTATTTCTTATTATTTTCTTTCTACCTTCTTCTTCCTGTTTCCATTCTCATCTTTGTTATTTTTCCTCCTCTACGTGTCTATTCCTATATTCGTTGATTTTACTCTATATCTTCTTTCCTCCATTTTCATTATCTTCCTTTATAATTTCCACTATTATTTCTCCCTCTTTTCGCTTTTCATCTATTTCTTCCTTCCCCTGTTATATTTCCTTTCTTCTTTCATTATTTCTTTTCCCTCCTGTTTCCAGCTTCTTTCGTTCCGTTTTCTGCTCTTCTCTCTGTCATATTTCACTGTTTTTCTGTTTTCCATCTCTCTTCTATCCTTCCTTCTCTTTCATCGTTTGTTTCTCTTTAGATTTCTGTGTTCCATTCTATCTCCTCCTATATTTGAGATTCTTCCTGCATGTGTAATTCTCGCTTTAGTAAAATGATTATAAAAATTCCTCCTGTGGGATATTTGTGTGGGTTAAGTCACAACAGGTTAAAGCCAGCCACGCTCACCCTGTCCCGACGCCCCTGCTGGAGGCCTAAGTGACACAGTACCAAACCTGTGAACTCATTGGCTATCGCATCCGCATATGGCGTCATGGCAAAGTCAGAGGATACGACGGTGGATCCCTTCCTCATTTTTCAACGAAGATGATTAGATGACGTCACGTGAATGGCTTTGATTTCCGGAATGCCATTTTAACATATCTGTGCTTTTAATTTCCCACAACTTAATGTAGAATTCTTCAAAAGTCTTATTTCGTACAGAACAGTATCATTGTGCAGTTACATCACCCGAAAACTCCCGATGCTTCAGTTCGTAATTTTTCGATTTTCCAAGTCAAATATATGCGAGTGAGTCAATAAAGGACATCTAAATTACTTAGGTAAGGTTTACCGACCAAGGGCAATAAATATGTAATTGCTTACCATTTCGTCTGTTATAACACATAAAGACATTAAGGCACACACAAAAGTTATATTTCGTTACGTGCAAAACATGTTATTACAAACGCGCATTACTATTACTAATGCCTAATAATAACTTATAGTATTTATTCAGCACTTTATAAACACACTACTTACTAGGTAACTGAAAGAATAGAGACTTTAATATGACATGAAATAAAGAATAAGTAATGTTAACTTTCTTCACGAATTCTCTGTGAAAAATTTAAGTAAACTATGCATTGCAAACATAGTGCCATCTAGTATCTATTTATATAAAGAAATGACGCTATTCTACCATACTAATGAGCAGGAATTCGGAAAGCAGTGTAAGCTATCGGCCTAGATGTGGAGAAGCATACAATTTTGTTAACATAAAGCTTACGAATTATTATTTTATTGCAACATATATGTCAGATTGTCTTTGCGAGTGAGCGATGAACCATATCTAGACTTTTGCACGATGATGAATGATGTGCGTGTGTGTGAAATATGAGTATGGTCTGAGGTGATGGAGATATCATGATCACAACAGTCACGTGTTTTACTGATAGGTAAGAAACCATGATACACGATGCGCAATGAAAGGTCTCTATTTATTCAGTTCAGGACCACGCATCGAACCAAGAATGGATTTACAGTACTGTAGTTCCCATTCCCTATGAAGATGCATGCACCATCTAGTGACGATATAACGAACTACATGACAGCGCAGCAAAATATGGACTGTCCTCATATATGACACTTTTTTTAGGAACCTTAATTTCTGTAATAATGATTTCTGGTACTGATAGAACAGCACTAGTCACAGAATAATGCTGAATCATTAGTTTCTATTAACACACTTTTTACGCAATAATTATACTGCATTTTCTTCTTTCGAAGATTTTCCAACTGAAATAGATTATACAGTAGATATACTATAATTCGATCGTTACCAGTGTAAGTACTCGAGAGTAAAAATACTTAATGCGTGTGAAATTCACGCGATAATGAAGAACCTTACCTCTCGAAGATACTTTTTTGTCGCGGTGAAAGTGATGCTCGTTATGTGAATTCCCGCGAGCAAAGTTCTCGTGACATAAGTGTATCCAAAGGGTTAATGCATGAAATTTCGTAATGGGCGAGACGAAGTTAAGTAATTTAATGCAGCTTCTGTAACAGAGTCGAGAGTAATGGTACGGTACAAGTTTTGATGTGTAATTTAGTACTTCTTTAGGTCGTTACTTTCCATGTGCCCGAATGCACTTTTTTTTACGCGTGTGTAGAGTGGTCAATTGCTGCAAGAGACAGAGCGTGGCCACCGCGGGGGCAAGAGTAGGTTCTAGCCCCTCTTCTCTCGAAAAAGCTTTTATCTATTCCGGAAATCTCTGGAGCAAGGATGCGCAGAAGGATAGGAAAGATGGTGGGCGGAGCGAAGCAGTACACGCTGATACAAACAGCTGAGAGCTGCAGTCGAGCCATTTCTAGTAACCACTTGCGCAGAGACTTGTTGCTTTCGTTCGCTCGTTCCAGAGATGCCCCGGACAGAGTATACATACATTCACATAATGGAAATGACAGCAGCAGTTTTGTTCAGTGCTTGTCTCGCGCTCTCGATATCGACGGTATCAGGTTCGAGTCCTGTCGTAAAAAAAGGCCAATTTCCCTGTGCAAACTGTACTGTGCATAGCGAGATGTGGATGTAGAGCACCACACATTCATAATCTCGGAATTGTCTTTTAGGTCATGTGATCAGCAACACGCTCCGGCCGCTTTTACACAAAGCACATGAACGGAGAGAAGGCAGGTGGAAGAGAAACTGGTCTTTACGAAAAATTCCATGATTACACTGTTTGAAGTCACCGTAAGATGTACAATATTCTACCGTTAATATTCAACAGTCTGTCCGTTCATTTACGAAAACATGACACAACCATTAAGCGCATGCTCATTCATATCGTCACTTCCTGTGCGGTGGCTAGAAAGTGAGGTATAGATGGCGTGGTAACAGTTCTGAATATTCAACACAGACACACACTCATAATATTATACAGTACATTAACCTTTGTATAATAAAAGCTTTCAAATTTATGTTGGAATATTTAGCATGCGTAAAAGTAGGTTCTGTATATAAATTGCAATTGTAGACACAATAAATGTATTTCTTTTAAAAAACTATTATTAAGATTACATTAATTACTGCTAACCATGATAGTAGTCAATTTTAAAGCAATTTCGATCATTTTTTTCCGTACTTTGATGACAACCGTGTTTTCATTATCCACAGGAAATACATTAAAGTCGATTCACATTTGTTAATGCTATTATCTAGCTTGACTTAAATATCTGCTTACAACTGCAACGTATGGAAAATCGTTAATCTATAGCTCAGTTTTCTTTATTAAAAAGCAACAAGGAAGAAGTGGAAATGACTTCAAGATGTACCTAGACCTTGACTTTAAGTTTGACCCTCGTATATGAGTTGGATGCGCAGCCCAAAACGCGAAAATTGTTCTTCGGTTTCCGCTTCAATCTTTCTTTTCTTTATTGTTTTTAATTGTTACACCAGCTCTGCACCAAATGTCCTACAATTGTTGTTGTTTAATATAGAGAATTTAAACTTCTCCTGAATGTAAACGTTAATGATACATCAAATTTATTTTTTTAAATAAATATAACATTATATATACATGTATATAATATTACTTAAACATATTAAAATTATGAACACAATTCCTATATCTGGTGTTGATATTAAAGGGGATAAAGAAGTTGGTAGACATACTTTTTTACCACCGCTTCAGGTTGTCATGTCGTTGACATCTGAGCCAATTCATTTGTCACGGATGTTACATTTTCCCTCCATGTAATTTACTTTTCTTTCCCAATTGTAACAGAAATGGAAGTGGTGCATTAATAACAGCTTGCAATCAAACTCACATGAACTAAAATACCATCTTGTTAGATAAATCTAAGGAAATATACTGTGCTGCCACCTGTGTTATATTCGTGAACTGACTTTGCAAGTGGAAAGCTTGAAATAAAAACACTCTGGTATCTGAATGAACCGTATGCATTGAAATTGTATTACGTATAAAAGAACAAAGTAAATCCTCAACATCTTTACTTTTGAAAATATTCTTAATTTCAGTGTTAAGATTGGTCTGCAATACCAAAGAGAGATGCTAAAAACAAAACTGAAACGATAAACTTGTTGGATCCATACAATTTGATATCTTCAAAGGTGTTAAACTATAAAATATGGTTAATTTAGAAAAAAATATTTTCCAAATATTCCCATTTTTCATGGATTTGTTCAACTCTCTTATTTGGTGAATGTCGTTAGTTAGGTATATACAGGCTGGTCGATCAACTTGGCTAGAAGTGTGACGTCATCGGTAGAAGGTTATGATACATTTTTAAAGAAATGCGTCCAATTTATTTAAATGATGAATCTTTCTGAATGTAGTTACCTGTGGCCAGTGATGTGCCGTAGACTATAAGTTTACGTCTACATAGGGTTGTAGTTTACATAGACTACGTAGACAATCTAAAGTGCACTAAAATTAATTTTCAAGGCTTTCATGAAAGGAAAGTGACATTTTCAACTGTATTGGTTCCTAACGAAATGAATAGAATCATATTTACAATAAAATTTATCTTCTCTTCTATTACCAAGTATGGAAGATGATAAATAGTATGCAAAAAACAACAACAGATGGCAGTCGTGAGGAAAGAGTGGTCTTTTTCCCATAAAACACTAGAATGTTTCCTATATTAGGTTTCTTCCTAGGTGAGAAATTGTTCGAATTTGGAAGGAAGAGTACGAAAGGTTCTCCTTACACATCAGCAACTGATACGCAGTATAATTTTTTTTAATTCCACGGCGCCCTTTGCTAAGTTATCAACTTTCGCATGCTGTTTACATAGATTACGTAATCTACGTGTATAAAATAGTCTATGTGTAGAATGTAGACTATCGTTGTTTACGCTTAGACGCACATCACTGCCTGTGGCATAATTGACATTTCTCGAACGGTTGAAATAGCAATGCAAGAATACAAAATGTTAAACTGAAATGATGTTCAAGGCGATTACAAGATTTCATGTACCTTTTCTCTTTCTTTTAGATTGTTGTCCTCGCTTTGGCCGCTGT
Organism: Lepisma saccharinum; assembly: GCF_977018435.1. Classification (NCBI taxonomy): domain Eukaryota; kingdom Metazoa; phylum Arthropoda; class Insecta; order Zygentoma; family Lepismatidae; genus Lepisma; species Lepisma saccharinum. The sequence goes on along the minus strand of NC_139256.1, from coordinate 21,963,815 downwards.
TGCCTTCGCCGCTGAAGAGAAGAAGGAGAAGAGGGGAGTCCTTGGTCTTGGTTATGGAGGCTACGGAGGTTACGGTCTTGGCTATGGAGGTCTCGGCTATGGAGGACTCGGCTATGGAGGATACGGCTTGGGACACGGCGTGGCTCTTGCAGCCCCAGTAGCTGCCCCTATCGCTGCCCACGCTATCGCTGCCCCAGTAGCTGCCCATCCCATCGCCGCCCCTGTAGCAGCCGCTCCCTTGGCCGTCGGACACGGTCTCGCCTATGGAGGATATGGAGGCTATGGTCTTGGTCTTGGACATGGTCTTGGCTATGGTCTCGGCTACGGACACGGCTATGGCTATGGTCTAGGCCTTCATGGTTAAACTTAAATAATCCAGTCATCACATCTATATCATCAACGCTGCAGGTAAATCAATACAGCTTTCTTTTTTGATTGATTTGGTTTATTTCACTTCGCTTTTCTGCCACTTTTGGCTAATCGCGAAGATGAGAATGAATGATATGATGAAATTGATGAAGGGACACTCACAAAGAACACCCATGGTCATGCCAGGATTCGAACCCGGACCCCTGGCGTCGTAGAATAGAATAGAATAGAATGGTCTTTACTTAAGCAAGCGTGTTTCGGCTTCATGGGCCGTTCTGACAATCAACCCTTGTCAAAGATACAATAAATGAATAAAAACAAAAAGAAAAAAACACATAATGATCATGATAATACAATAAATGATAATATAAAGATTATACAATGATAAAATAATACATTGAATAGATTAGTATATATACTGTGTAGTAAAGATAAGTAATAAGTCTTCGGGGGGGGGTAGGTTAACTATGCATTTAATGATGTATAAGTGCAGGTGCAATTGTTAACATATGAAGGTTAACCACTAACCACTACGCCACGGAGGTCGACAATACAATAAAACTACTTTTCTGTTTATTTGAAATTGTTTTAAAGTTACACGTAAAGGAGCCTGGAGGGTGATGCTGATTACATCGAATTTAAATTGGCCGAGATCAAGAACGTGCGGGCCCTACCACCACATGGTACTGTGCTATGTGCACGGGGAACGTACCTTACTGTTGCACAGTAAGGGTAATCGGGACTGGACCTTCAGTTTAAAGTGGTATCCGAACCACTATGTGCCTCTATCGGTTATAGAACTCCTTGATTACAAGGCGTAAACGTTACCACTGCGCCATCTTACATCGGTTTTCTCTATCTTTTTAGGCTAATCATAAATACAACTTAATCGGGACTGTTCCTACAGTTTATAATTAGCATAAAAAGCACTATATGCCTCAAACGGGACCTTTTTTTACTCATACAGAACTTAAAATGCGTCAAACATTGTTGAGACACTCATGGACACAAATAAACGTATAAATTTGGTTCCTCTCAAAAGCCTGATCTTATCAGCCGATGCATTTAAGTACATCACACGGAACAGCAGCTGAAAAAAGTACACGTTGATGCATTTCCGTGTGTATTTTGAGACGCATCGTTAGATGTTTATGCATTTTTAATGTGCTACTGGAGTCAATTGACACATTTTTGGTTCTGTGTGTACAGGATGACAGCGTTACCGAGGGGGTTTCTTTGATCGCGACGATGAATGATGATCATCTGATGAAGGTATTCTCACAAAGAAATACCTGAGTCAGGACTGGATCCCAGTACCATTGGTGGAGAAATCAGGACGTAACTAACATTTATAAATGTAGGACGTAACTTGCAAGATTGTTGGCCTTCCTATTGTGTATCTTCCATTAAGATAGAAAAACATTAAACACATAAGTTGTTAATTTATTTACATTTTATGAATTAGAAATTTGAATTTATAAATTAGTAGCATTTTATGCCTTACAGGATACTCAATTTTATAAGTTAAAAATATATTAAATGGCTTCAAAATTCACATAGCACGTTAGGTGGTCGACTTGAACTCCCAACTTGAGCCCGAGTATGGTCATTGGTGTTCGTCATTCAATTTCATCTGATCATCCTCATCGTCGCGATTAACCAAGAGTTGGTGAAAAGCGACGCAAAATAAAAATTCAAAACTCACGTAAAAATTTGATTACAATGTATTTAATTTAGAACTGCCGTATATATTATATTAATATCGCCAATAATGAATTTGCAAAGGACATAACTTTTCCCCAGTGCAGGTTAACTGATTATAAATATAGAACATTAATAAATGGTTTATAACTTACAAAGAATGTGAAGTATTAACGCCATTTTGAGTGTCACATAAGTAATTGTTTAGTAGAAAATAGCATCACAAATTTGCGTTTATTTTCATGTTCCATTATGCAGAAAAGTCACACAAAGGTTCGAAAAAAATTGACAAAATCTGATGTTCATTTCAATGTTCACCATGGTGCACTAAAGGGAGTAGTAATTTTTCTCCAAAAGCACCAAAAAAAAGTATAATAATCGAACAAAAGGTCAAAATATTTACTTAGCACATCGCGCTACTACGCCAGGGGTCCTAAGATCGAATCCCGGCCTGGGCATGGATGTTTGAGAGTGTCCATTCATTAATTTCATCATGTCATCACTCATCCCAATCTTCGCAAATTAGCCAAAAGTGGCACAAAAAGCGAAGTAAAATAAAACAAATCAATCAATCAATCATTGACTTGCATCACATCATTGAATACTTATTTTATTACAAAAGTAATGTCAATTTGGATTAGTTTCTTGTTTTATTCAAGTTTAAAAATTCTATATATATCCTATCAAATAGTTATGACATATAACATTTATTTAACTATTAGACGTACAACAGTCTTCTATGATTGGAAACTCTCAAGACGCCCATTTCTTTAATAACAAATCAACTTCCGCCACTTTCTTGAACCTTTTTGTTGTCTGTTTACCGTCTTGTTTATACGCTGAAAATTAAATCGGCAGTTAAATTATTAACGTACGTGGATAATGTCTTCATCTAGCAAACGTACAGGTTATCACACACTTTCACTTAATGGCAATTCAAAATGACCTACAATGATTTTTAGAATGAAAAACTCAGGAATCAAGTAACTTTTTCGCTACAAACAGTCGTACGTTTTTCCATTGATAAATATAATTCCTTTAAAATGTACACAAAGTATGAAGATGAACACTTTAGAAGTAATTAATACTTAGTTAATAGTTTCATTATGGCATAAGGAGTTTTTCACATTGAATATTCCTGCAATCAAAGCTGGCATTATTTCAGAAAACATATAGATATGTGTGTCGTGTACGAAACTTTATTCTTTAGCGTTAATTGTGCCATCTATCATTTACAACTAAAAACCATCACGATAAAATATTAATGCTGTGTAATTCAAATTAAAAACAACAATTATATATTTTTATGCAGAAATATGCTTTGAATTATACATATATGTATATGCCAAATATATTGTAATTATTCTCACGTGAATTTTTTTTTAAATGGAATGTCTTTCTTCTCTTTACAGATACCTTCGCTTATTACATAAACAGAGGATTCTCTGCCATTCTTTCAAATATCATCATCTTCATCATCGCACAGAGAAATTCCATGAATCCTCATTCTTCAATCGACATGACAATTGTAAAAAATAAACAAATAGTGTATATATAAAATAATAATTGTGTTTTACTTCCCAACTTCAAAGGTTTTTTTTAACCTTAGTTAAAAGATCGGTACTTGTATGATCTCGGGACAACACCTTTCACTCGTTTATTTCGTGCATTGCGAAACATTCTTTAAGGTGGGATTTTGCTTTTCTCCCCAAAATAATTTCAATTTCTGACATTAACAGAATTATTGTTCTTCCTTTTCTCGTTTCCGTAACACAAAATATGGCGGACACAGCTTGAGTAGCGTCGTGGATCAGTGTTTCCAACCTTCTTAACCGAAAAATGCTCCACAAACCATTCACGCATAGCCCCAAAAACCATTCACGCATAGCCCCACAAACCATTCACGGTAAGGTTAGGTTAGGTTATGCAAACATAGTTAAAATTTGGGGTCGTAGTAATATCAGGAATGTATATTTTGTATTTTCATCTTCTTGCAAAACAACGGCGTGGTTGGAAACACTGACAGGAGGTTACGTCATCAAACGTGCGCAACATCCGGTTCACGTATAGGAAGCAACGGCAATTGTGCGTCGGAGAGATATTTTTCGTGAAAAACACATGAATTCCCGGTCAAACAGATTTCACGATGAAAAAAAATTACCTCCACGAACTTTCAAAATGCTAGAGAAACTCATTTCAGTAAGTACTTTCTTCTGTAAAAATGAAGAAATGCGTTGTCCCGAGATCATATTGTTACCAAAAGATCTTACGTTCTCTCAATGAGAGTAAGTCTGTTGTTAAGATTAAGAAACGTAAAGGTTGTTCTCAACAATAGGGGCCCGACCCTGTGGCCGAGTGGGTTGTCGACCTCCGTGGCGAAGTGGTTAGCAGAGCGCGCTACAACGCTAGGGGTTCTGGGTTCGAGTCCTGGGTAAGGCATGGGTATTTGTGTACGTCCAGTTGATAAGAAACAAAGAAAAATGTAAGAATTGAAAAGTGTAAAAGTGAGCAAAAGAGTGAATGTTGGGGGATACCTCCGTGTAGGGGGTATTTCCTTTAAATGAAAAAAAAGTCATTAGCACATCGCGCTGCGACGCCAAGGGTCCCGGGTTCGAATCCCGGTCGGGCTTGGTTGTTTGTGAATGTCCATTCATCAATTTCATCATTTCATCACTCATCCCCATCTTCGCAAATTAGCCAAGAGGTACAAAACGCGAAGTAAAATAAACTAAATCAATCAACAATAGGGATCGTAAACAATAGGAATCTTTGTTGTTCTTGCAATAGCCTTCCCTAGTATTTTAGTAATCTAGACATTTTAGGCTTCTAGCCATCTGCTATATCCGTGCGCTTGCTCCCTCTAACGAGCGAACGGATTGGATTGGATTGATTTGTTGTTTTAAGTCCACTTTATGCACAGTAAGGCTAATCGGGACTGGACCTACAGTTTAAAGTGGGTGTCTTCACCGGGAATCGAACCCGGGACCCCTTGATTACAAGGCGACGACGCTACCACTGCGCCATCGGGGAGGCCTAACGAGCGAACGGTATCCAGCAGGTGTTGCTTCTAGCAAACCGTGTTTCAAATCAGTTTCCAATCTCAGTTACAGTTCACGAACTTTTATAGGAAGATAGCAGGAGGCTGAGTAGTAACTAGAACTAATTGAAATCACTGAGGAAACGCACTCATGCACATTTTAATTTTGTAAATTAGTACTTTTTCAATCTATTCAAGCCTGCAATAGGTGCCCAAACATCGAAAAATTTGTTCTAAGCTACAAAAATGAGCCCATCCTGAGAATTAGTCTGCTACCTTTGTAGTTTCAAGGATCCTCTCCGAACACATCATAAAAGTTTCGTAGGAAAAATTTTTAACAGTGAATAAAAACATTATTCCTTCCAACAAATGCACTATTATACATTTCATAGCATTTTTCCTATTCCCGATGATGATAAAGTCCGGAAAAAACAATTTGACACAAAATCATCTCTTTACGAGCGATAGTAAGTTCGCTAAATCGGCAAAAACTTGTAATCAACATGTCTCAAGTTCTTCAACATGGCTGACTTTTTTTCAATATGGCACCCCACTAACGTTCGTGAATTTAGGAAGGGAAAGAAGGACGTAAATATTTACCAAGTTTACCTAATCCTTATCTTGGTAAAATACAAAAAAAAAAAATTCTCATGGGGTACCCAGAGAAAAAAATCATATTGGATTTTTGCAAGGGGCCAAAAATATAGCTAAACGTTCACAAATTCAAAACAGGGTGATATTTTTACAAAATCACACTTTAAAACGTAAAAATTAGCATAATTCAAACTTTTGTTTTAAATTTAGGTAAATATGCGATAACGCCCGGACACCTTTTACTCATTTATTTCCTTAATTTTACCACTGGTACTTACCTATTTTGCCTTGCGGAACATTCTTTAAGGTGAAGTTATGCCTTTTTCCATAAAATACTGTCAACTTTTCATGGGTAGCCCCACAAACCATTGACGTTAGCCCAAAAAACCATCCACGGATAGCCCCACAAACCATTCACACAAGGTTAGGTTAGGCCTGTTATGTTAGGTTCCATTAGCACTCATTTTACCCCTAAATTCATCGAAAAAAGAAAGCGCGGCGAACATAGTTAAAAATAGAAATTTTCGTGAAAAGAAGGCACGTTTGGAAACACTGCAGAGATCGCGTGACTTTCAACGCTCTCGCCATCTGCACGCACATAATGGAAACAACGACGTAATGTGGCAGGCAATGCCAATTTCTTACGTAAAAAGTGATTAATTCTTGTTCGGCAGCATTAAACTACGAAGTTTTTGCTTTCCGTGAAAGAAAATACCTCCAAGAACGTCCAGAATGCTAAAGAAACTCATTTCAGTAAGTATTTTCTCCTGTAAATTTGAAGAAATCCGTCCGGGCGATATCGCATATTTACCTACATTTGTAGAGATGGACATGTCTTCACAGCTTATCTCGATAAAATTATTTCTCAAAATAGGTGAAAGGATATGTGTACACAAAACATGGTTAATTTAGAAATGATAAAACTGAAGAAAAATATCGATGGTAATATGCAGAAACTGACTTCATTTCTCCAAAGTAATTAAATCTTGTCCTACATCTGATATTATCCAAAGAATAAGTGTGAGAGTGTAAAGTGAGAGAAAGATATCTATGAATTTCATTATCACTGATAAATAATGACCACTGATTCTAAAAAGAACAATATATTTCAATAAACTGGAACAGTAATTAAACTACTGTTGAATTATTCAATGAATCTTGCTTGCTAAAATGATTTTTTTATCTCAGTTCCCTCTGTAGGATAAAAAGAGAAAATTCTGTAGGCACAATGCTAAAAGCTAAAATTCTATATTCTTCTAAATTTGGAAAGGAGTTTAAAGGAAGTCAAAATCGATAGTGTGTTCTGAATAAGTGTGACATCTGGATTACGAGTCATTATGAGTACTGGATTTGACCCTTAAAGGTATTAGATTAAAGCAAACTTTACTCTGCCAAGCTGCAACCTATCCAGTTGTACAATGGCCATCATCCATTGTAAAATACAGGGTAATTCAAAATGAATGGCGCAACTTTACACAGTTATTATGACGTTACTATTTATGATAGACAATTAAATAAGGCATCATTATAAAGAAGAACTCTGAAAGTTTTCTACTCACTAAGTGGGCTTATGCTGCTTTGCCGCTGTTCCACCAGGATCGCCAATGTTGCAAAATGGCTAGTAGATGGCGTATTGTGTGTTGGAGCTATCAAGAACTGATTCACTCACAATGGTGGAAAGACATTTCCACATGCGTTTTGATAGTAATGCATATGTTCCACCGTTCTGAAAGATTTGCCAAAGTTACAACTGTGAATTGTTAGTGTCTTCGAAACCATAACATGCACTTGATTATCGTTTGGATGTTTACAGCATTACAAGTGGTTCCCATGTTGAATCTTTGTAATGTGAGTCATGTGAGTAAAACTTCCACAGTTTTACCTTATATGATGTCTTGTTTGATTTTCTATCATAAATAGTAACGTCATAATAACTGTGTAAAGTTTCACCATTCATTTTGAATTAACCTGTATTTACGGCTGATCGGTCTTCGGATCTAAAATGGCCAGGACTTTCACATTGTTGATTCATTTAGTTTATTTGCCGCCGCTTTTAAGTCAGTTTTGGCTAATCGCGACGATAGGAAAGAAAGGTGATGAGATGAGATGGATAAAGGGGCAATGACAAACACATGGACACAAGTCTCACGGAGAATTATCCTGGCTGTGGATCCAGCATCCAGTTTCGTCAGCCTCCAAAAAATGCATCCAGGGTGTACTACGCGAGAGATAAATATTATCACTTGAGTGACCTCTGAGAAGTCACCCCTATTGTAGAAGTGCAGTAGTATAATGCGCTAGTGTAATGCCCTTAGCGTGAGAATGCTAAGGTTATGTGTAGCAATCTACAATCTACAGTCGTGACAGTTGATGTGTGTGGCGATGTGGACTGTCGATTCCAATGTGCTGTACTGCTGGGTTATGATATTTCCTCAGTCATACTCGAAGTTTAGGTCTGAAAACGGTTTTCGAGAGTAAAGTTTTGCCGGTCATCAGATGGTCGAGGTTGCTTAGGAGTCTAGAATTTCCTTTCCCTTGTAGCGGAGTATAGATATTCCATGCTGGTGTCAAATACTTCCCGTATAACTGTGAGTGAGAAGACCTTCATCTCAGTGCTGTTTGGTTCAGACAAGTTGATCAATTCTTCGACCGTATTTTATTCACTCATCCAATCCCCTGTAGGTGATGGAGATACCCATTCTTACATAGGATTGGTTGATTACTCCTTCAATGAAACGCATCTACTGGATGACTGCATCAACCTAATGTGAAATGGGTTTCATAATAGGAATTCTTGATGGAAGAAAGTTTTTCTTGCTCCCATGGTCTAGAATATGGAAATCTTGGCACTCTCTATCATCATTTGGGTGAAGTGTTTGGAGAACAAAGTCGGATTGTTGAATCAAGTCCACTACACCATGCACAGGCTAATCGAGACTGAACCTACAGTCTAAAGTGGAATCCGGATCCCCTCTGACGGTTCTCTTGTGAACATAGTGGTGTGTAGTGCTCACTCACTTTCTCTCCGAGAGAGAGAGAGAGAGAGCTTTTTCCTTCTTTCTCCTTTCCTTCTCTGTTCTCTCTCCTTCCGAAAGAAGGAAAGAACGAGAGAGAGAGAGAAAAGGAGAAAGAGAGAGAAAGAAAGAGAGCAAGGAAAGAAAGAAAGAAGGAAAGAAAGAAAAGGGCACTCAGATTCTAGACAGAGTGGTAAGTTGAGAAAGGAAGATGATAATATAGAAAGACGATACAGAAACAAAAAGAGGGAGTAAAGTAAACTGCAAAAAGGAATAAAGATCAGAAAACAAGGAAAGAAGAGATTTAATAAATGAATTAGAATACAAATGATAGAAACAGGAGGAAAAAGACTAAGCAAAATCTACTCTGCTATTGACTTCCTTCTCCACAGCGCCCTCTAGAAGCATTCTTGGTTTTTCTGCTGGAAAATTCTCCTCCTGGAAGTTGAAATTCCCTATAGCGCATTTGTTGTACACGTGTGCAGTGGAGAAACAAATAGCTTTTAAAAAAAACATGCAGATGGACATAGAAACCTGTTTTTCTCAATGTTCTGATGAGATTACAAGTACGAGGAGTAATTGAACACGGTGACAAGTGAAAGTAAACAATTGAACGGAACAAAAGGAGCGCGTGTGACACACATACGTATGTGCAGGTAACTTGCTACTGTTCGTTTCCTCTGTAGGAAACGAAAAGGGTTGGGTTCATTGTCAGTATACAGCCTGCAGGCGCGTAACTCTCAGTTGTAGTAACTCCACAGGAAGGACATAGGAGAAGGACGGGATGACTGCAATTGTGGAAAGTGGGGTTTTCCTAATTTCTTGAAGTGTATTACAAGAAATTTTCTACTTTGTAATTTCGGAACTTGCATTACAGGAAGCAATCATACTCTCGTGTCATCTTACTTTCAAAAGAGTGCATTGTTTATTTCTGTGTCCATGGCATCAACTAAACGCTTTGCATTGTGGTACCTATTCACGACATACAAGGCCAGAGCATTTTGGTTCTAGGGTAGGGTTAAGCTGTACTTTGGTAGTCATGTTATTTAAGATTCTTTAACTTTTCCCTTCCTCACTATCTTTCTTTGTCTCTCTTTAAATTTATGTTTTTCTCCGCCTGTTTCCCCTCCTTCTGCTGTTTCTTTTTGTTTAAGCTTTCTTTCTTATGTTAATTTATGTACACGCAAAGGCAAAAGTAATAGTAGGCGAATTGTCCATTTCCATTTTCTTTCAGTGTCTTCCATCAATGATTTGAAAAACATCAGGATTGATCGAATGATTTGGTATCCTTTACTTCCCTTTCTGAAACTTTAGGCTAATCGCGAAGATGAGTATGAGTGATGATGAAGGGAAACTAAAAAGAACACCCATGACCAGGATTGGATTCGAACCCGAGACACCTGTCGAAAAAGGCAATTAGAAGACAACATATGCTTCGAAGCAACAGAATTCAATTTCTGAAAACAACACTAGAAGTAGAATAAACAAGAATGAAAATAAGGATGGACAATTTGCCCACTATTCTTCTTCCATCTTTGTTTTCCTCCTATGCTTATCAAGTCTATCTCTGTATCTCCTTCTTCAATTTAGTTTTATTTACACATTCCTTCATGTTTATCTTTCTTACTTTCTATTTACCATTTCATTTATCTCCTTCCTCTGCTTCTTCCTTTCTTTCCAATCTTTCTTTATTCTATTCATTTCTGTCTCATACATTTTGTACCCATTTCGTATTTTCCTCTATCTATCTGCTGCCTGTTCTTCGAAGGTTTTAGCTTGTAACTTTTGACTGGGGCATTTCCGGACCAGGTTCCCTATCTCATTTTGTTGCGTTTGTTCCCTTCCATCATCCCTGCAAGTCTGTAGGACTGTCACAGAAAGACCATGTGTATATACTTTTATAATGCGCACATCTCTATATAGGATGTCCCAAGGATCTCGCATTAATGTCCACAGCTCACCTCATGAGGTGAGACAGCTGGGTTCGAGGCTATGCTTTCAGACGTGAAAATGCCCAAAACAGCAGGCTCCTGCCATCTTGCGGTAAAAAAAATAAAAACTTGTTAACTTCATGTTCCCTGCGTATATTTTTGAGACTGGCATAGCCCAACTGTTTCTATTATGAATAAAATCGTGACACTTGATTCGGTGGTCCTAATATTCTGTACACGCGTTCACTACGGAACGGGTCGCGACTTGATTCCCCGTAAATTGCAACTTCCGCCATCTTGATTCATAATTGCCGACAGCAACTGAAAAGGAATTTTCGATCCGCCCTTCCTTTCCGCGGCTGCAGTATCTTTCATCAGTACCATGGAGTTAATGGTCTCTCTCGTGTTTAGATACCTCTCTCCTTTCGATTCTCCTTTCAAAAGGCTTCGAAGAAATAAGATCTCCTTCACCTTACGTAACACCAATTGTCTCAGTCTAATTCGAGCTCACAGCTGAGTAATAGCGATAGGATACTAATTTACAGGTAATATACGGCAGAAGCCATATCGTTGCATTTCGTCAGAAGCACAGGAAAAAAGTGCATGCTTCAATTTTGGCGTTGTTCTTTCGAATAGAGTAAAAACAAAATAGGACACGAAGATCTTGTAAATAGAGCAACAGATGGCGCTAGTTGTTCATACACCATTAAAAGCCCATTTAACGACAAAATCTTAAAAACGCACACCTAAATCTTATTCAATTTCTAGACCAAATTATTTTTCCTATACTAAATGTGTACCAAGATTTGTTAAGTTCGGACCTTATAGCACTCATTAATTAATTTCAGCAATCTTTGAACTTATATAAAAGGTTAAGGAATATAACACAAGTGACAAAACATTGTATTGTTAGTGCTTCCATCGTTATGGTATCTTTCCCTGATGCGGTGAGCTAGCCGGTGAGCTTCTTGGTTGTCGTTATGATGTTTTGGAACCTGATGATGCTTGGGTAGATCGGTGGAGGGTCCCTTATGTTGCTGTCGCAAGTAGTATAAAGAAAGGTGAAACGATGAATAGAGAAATTGCAACTAACTATCGTTTGCATATAGACCAATAGAAATGAATTAAGATCCGAGTTTGATGAACAAAGCAAGTCATTGGTGAGTTTGGGTATAGTTTCAAGTCCACTTTTTGCATAGATCGGGACTGGACCTACAGTTTAAAGTGGGACCCGAACTTCAAAAGAAGTAGCGTGGTAGTGTGTCGAAAGCCAGCGGTACTCGATGGGCTGACTACACGTCAACAAATGAAAAACCGGTCTGCCAAGCCCTGGCACTTAGTGGGCTGTTGCACCATGGTGGTAATGTGTGTGAGCAAAGCATAGCTCGATTTTATAGGTTCCAGCAGAAACTGCGGGTCGAGAAGATGTTAAAATGTTTGTTATTTAGCGTCGCTTTTCTGCCACTTCTGTCTAAACGCGACGATGATGATGAGTGATGATATGATGAAATTGATGAAGGGACACTCATAAAGAACATCCATTCTGAGGCTGGGATTCTATTCCGGGAATCCTGAATTTGTAGCGAGGTTTTAACCACGGCGGTCGGCAGTGAACTGAAAATGCATTACAACATATAAGGTAGGGAGCTCAAATTTCGTCCAGGTGCCTAATTTAGTCCCCTTCAGTTTCTCGCTCCTGCCACAACGAATGTTATCGGGGCCAGCACGTGTGTGCAGGGAAAAGAAAACAGAGCCAGTTGTGAACTTTTAGTGATTCAAAAAGCTCCTGTTTACTAAGAATTTTTCGCTATCTTGGCAACATGAGTTATTGCTATGTCATAATTACAAGCCCTTTACGCCTAGTGTAACGGTTGTTGTTATATTCTCTGCATGCCATTGGCTTGGGTACTTTGTCAATAGAAGTATATACGAGTTGTGTGCCGTCAGCTTTACTTGTTGAGAATGTGAGAGCCTCCACTAGTTTGAGAATTGTTCCTAATTTCGTCCCCTTACCTGTTCCTTATTTCGTCACATTTCCTGTTCCTAATTTCGTCCCCTTTCCTGTTCCTAATTTTGTCATCTTTCCTGTTCCAAAAAACGCCCCTTCATATTTTTTTATTTTTGATTAAGACGTGTCCCTGGAAACATGGGATGTTTTTGATTAAGACGCATCCCTGGGAACATGGAACTTATGGATATAATAATAAGGTTTTTTTTTCAAGTAGTCTAAACCTAATATTCTTTCTGAATTTTGCTAAATTTAGATTTTTAGTTTCCTGTATGAAATATTGTATTAATTCACTACATCCCAATAATAATGTTCATTCTTGTAATTACTTTTAGTAAATAATATGAACATTAAAACTGACAAGATTTGAAAAATCGTATTTACTTCATTATTTCGGAAGTTCTTAGTGGGACGAAATTAGGAACACCATTTTTGGTTTTAAGAAACAGGTACTTTTGATTTTTTAGCTACTAATAATTATACACACAATTGGTTTTTAGGTAGAGGTATTGTTAACGAAGATAATGTCAAATTTTGAAGCTTGTAGTTCATTTATTACAGTCACCAGGTACGAAAATGTGTTAAGAGTGCGATATTTGGGTTAACAATTGAATATTCTATACAGGGTGTCCAGCTTGAAACTCGTCTATTTTAAACTGTAAAGCCATACTCGGCGGTGAAACAGCCCTTTGAGGATAAAACATTAAAATACTAACCAAGGCAAAATTTATAGTATGAAAAATATATACACTGAAAATGTAACGTTTCTACCCCCTAACAGGGTCTTCTTCAGACGAAACTTCACAATAAATTGATGAAACATACAAAACATCATCTTATATATACACTCCCAGACAGGGTCCATACACAAAACAACAGGAAGGCACCAGTCCTTATCTTAGAACATTTCCTGTAAGGAATTCCTGAGTGTGGAATATCCTGACAGGTAATAATACACTGTGAGGAGGAGATTATACGTGGATAGGTCATATAGTAATTAAAAGTTAATCCATTAGTGGCAACTGTGAAGCTGTCCTGTGTGGTTGCATACATTCAGGATATTAACCCCGTTTTACAAGGATTCGTACCAGGAATGTGCGCATCTCCCTAAGGCCAATGGTGCAAAACAATATATGTGACTTACCTGCTTCTATCTTGAAAGCGAGTGAGGAATCGAATCGGTAAGTATGTCAAACTCATCGCTAGATGGCATTAACATATCTAAAATAGACAAGTAGGCATTAGCCACTAGCTAATGTATCTAAATGCATAAAACTGTATGCAATTTTTCGAGGTAATTGGTTAGCCCAATAGAGGATTTACTTTGCAGCATCCAAATATTTTCAGATGTTACAAATCCTATAATGTTGACAATATATGTTGGTCACATAACAAGGGACTTTTATTAGAGTTATTAAAAAGAACTTTCACTGCTCTCTTTTACGCTCGTCATAGGGCTTATGTATGGATGTGGGAGAGAGGGTTTAAATTTGAAATAATATTTTGACAAAGAAAACGCTACTTAATATCTACACTAAAACTTTTATACCTGTATCACAACATTAAGATTAGAACGAAACATGACGAGATACATACAAGTATTCAGCAGTTCTTGCATAGAATTTTATAAAAAAGTAAAAGTTTAAATGGTTGCCATTGGTCAGTAACTTGTTAGTCCTTTATACTGGAAGGGAAAAGGATGTATTTTAAACTATACAAATTCAAGCACACCGCCCATTTTGTTGCCTTCTTAATTTTAGAGTTGCTTATATAAGCATTGATCGTCATGGTAGCTAATGCCTACTTGCCTATTTTAGACATGTTAGTGCCATCTAGCGATGAGTTTGACATACTTACCGATTCGACTGCTCACTCGCTTTCAAGATATAAGCAGATAAGTTACATATATTGTTTTGCACCATTGTCCTCGGGGGATGGGCACACCCCTGGTACGAACACTCGTAAACCGGGGTTATTTTTCTGAATGTATGCAACCACATAGGACAGCTTCACACTCACCACTAATGGATTGTTCTAATACTATGTGATATCCACATATAATCTCCTTCTCAAAGGGCTGTTACACCTCTGAGTTTGGCTTTAAAATTTAAATATTTGATTTCCCAAACTGTAGGTGCAAAGAATTGTAGAAGAAAGTAAGACAAAAAAATATGATTATATGTAATATTTAAGATGAATTATCGTTAATGTGTACCGTTTTGGACTATGTTATAGCGGAATTTTATATATTTGCTTGTGTGTGTGCATGTGTGTGTATGTCTAAGGGTGAGAATGTGTGAGAATATCGAAGTAGATGGTTATGTGGAAGAAAAGGCGTAATAGCCTTGACTTCGCCATGTATATAAAGCCGACATAAAACATAGACGAGTTTTAAGGTGGACACCCTGTATAGAATATTCATTTGTTAACAATGTTGTAGCCGGCCCGCGTGGAGGAGTGGTTATCAAATCGCGCTATCATGTTAGGGGTCTCGGATTCGAATCCCGGCCTGGGCCTGGATTTTTATGAGCGTCCATTCATCAACTTCATCATATCATCACTCATCTCCATCTTCGCAATTAACCAAAAGTGGCACAAAAGCGAAGTATAATAAAGCAAATCATAAATCATTAACAATGTTGTATTTATAAAGGAAAAACTTTACAAGAAACAGTAATGTGCTTCTTAATGGAGAACGCACCGTCCATGAGATAAATCTGTCCCTAACGTACGAAGTCAAGGCTGGAAAAAGAAGAAAAAGAACTTTCAATTTCTGCTGTCACTCCTGGAATCCGCTCCAGACGTCCTCCCCCGACATCAAGCCATCTTAATAATCGCATTAATTGCATCGTTACCCCGGGATGACGTAACGACACCCAAGTGGATGTGAAGAAAGCAACGCACAGGGACCGAATACCGGAAATTTCACACACAGAGAGAAAGGACTTTGGCTGACTCCGCGGAGATTGGAGGACGGGAAACAGATTGTTGCACGAAAAAAGAGGGGAGGGGGACAGCAGAGATTGGTGGAGAAATTTGAGAGCAGATTTTTAATATATAAAGGTTCTCTGTAAAAGGGAGGCAGGTACAGTTCTCTGAGAATTTTCAGCTAAACACACTATTCCGACATGAAGGTTCTGGTGAGTGAATGGAAAACCTCTTTTCTGCTTGTGACGTAGCGTGTAATTTTCATGCTCGCGTTGTGCTCCTGGTTGGAGATTATTTTTTCATCCTGTGTGTATCTGGGGCAGTGATGTGCGTCTACGCGTAAACAACGATAGTCTACATTCTACACGTAGACTATTTTATACACGTAGATTAGGTAATCTATGTAAACAACATGGCGAAAGGTGATAAATTAGCAAAGGGCGCCGTGGAATTAAAAGAAAATTATACTGCGTATCAGTTGCTGATGTGTGAAGAGAACTTTTCATACTCTTTCTTCCAAATTCGAACAATTTCTCACCTAGAAAGAAACCTAATATAGGAAATATTCTAGTGTTTTATGGGAAAAAGACCACTCTTGCCTCACGACTGCCATCTGTTGTTGTTTTTTGCATACTATTTATCATCTTCCATAGTTGGTAATAGAAGAGAAGATACATTTTGTTGTAAATAATGTTCTTTTCATTTCGTTAGGAACCAATAGTTGAAAATGTCACTTTCCTTTCATGAAAGCCTTGAAAATTAATTTTAATGTACTTTAGATTGTCTACGTAGTCTATGTAAACTACAAACCAATGTAATCTACGCGTAGATTACGTGTAGACAACGCATGTAGACGTAAACTTATAGTCTACGGCACATCACTGATCTGGGGCCAAGACACCATGCTTCCTTGTACTTCTTATAACTTCGACATTCGTCATAGTGTATACAATTTTTTATTGTCCCAGACACGGTCCTGCAATTGCTAGAGAATCGTGGGTTCGAATACGACTTGGTGTTTATATTTTACTGATCAGTCCCCCACACAAAACCGGGTATCACTCATCGCACGTAAGTCAAGCACCTTGGAATTCTGACGTCATTGTGTGTCCCTTATCGCACAACGCTGGAGAACAACCTTGCGTTCTGACGTCAGACGAGGAAGGCCTACGTTTTAGGTTAGGTCAGTTAGGTTTGTTCCCTTAACATAAATACACTAATTTTTCGGGGCTTCACCGGAGTTGTTATTATTTACGCTAAGAGAACTAAACAAGTCTAACCTAAAAACGAAGGAATTCCGCACTGACGCCAGAACACGAAGATGTTTGACTTCGCTGCGATGAGTGACACCAGTGGCGTTCCCAAAGCACTTAAAAAATGTACGTTTTTTTCACTTAATACATTACAGGAGGGAGGAAATACTAAATCTAGTGAATTACATTTGAATGTGATGAAACAAAATAATGCAGGGTGTCTCGGAATCTTACATCTCTTTCCACACAAGATTCACAAACAGTTTTCTTGTGATCTGGATATACATTTGTAAGAGATTTTTAGAAACACGTACATGAAAATATTAAGTCTCCGAAATGGCTCTCCTCAGTAATTGCGAGATTCACTATTGTGATACACTGAAATCATGTTAGCCCTATAACAAGTCAACAGTGGATCTTTTTTCAAATGAATGCTCGATGAACCGAGTTCCTAGTCTGTTCCATAATAATACACTGGGAGATAAGGTCAACAGTGTTGCCAAACGGCAGTGGCATCCATGGATCACTATCGTGATACGCGCGACAACTGCAGTGTTAACTTTAAACTATAGAGTAACCAAATTGAGAGCAACAAGAAGAGTTTTATAGATGAAATTCTATTGATGCAACATTGAACAAAGAACTTATAAGATCGTATACTACTTACACTTGCAAGAGTAGTTAAATAATACGAAAACCTTTATCGATCCAGAACAAAATTTATTCACAAAATAAATCAGGTTTATAGTAAAATTTAGAGTTACAATATATTGTTGTTTAGCAGTAATATGTCGAGAAAAATAGAGAAAGAACAAAATGTATAAAAAACATTACTTCAAACGCCATCTTCGTCAAGAATATTAGACTAATTTAGACTGAACACTTCTCTTAAGAGTAATTATTAAATGTTAATACTTCTAGAAGCTCTAGATTCCTCTATTGGAATTGTAGATAATAGTGGAATACTTATTAAAGCTAATCTGAGAGTCAAAATAATTAGATACGAAAATAACGGAATATTTCGATTAGATTTCAGTAGTTGGTGGTACGTTAATAATAACTTAGAAGTCATTAGGAATCTCATTGAAACACATGCTATTCGAAAAAAATATTTTAAAAAAGGTTGAAACTTTTATTTAGGACATCAAATTTTAAGTGAAGAAGATACCAAGGGATGATGAACGTTAGTAAACTGAAACTAGTTGTAAGTGTATAAATTTTATCTAGTTCGTGTTGATTGTGATAGGTAAATATGGCGGTGTCGATAAGTAGCTAGATTTGGTTTATTTTACTTCGCATTTCTGCCACTCTTGGCTAATATCGAATATGAGGATGAGTAATGATATGATGAAATTGATGAAGGGAAATTCACAAAGAACAGGCCGGGATTCGAACCCGGAGCACCTGTGTCGTAGCTCTAGTGAAAAGTAGCTATGGTCCTGGAGAGAATTAATAATGATAACAATATTCATTATGTGGACAACAATCAGAAATTACTACCAAGTTTAAGAAATGTTAATGTCCTTCAACACAAAAATATATTTAAAAAGGTAAAGAGCAACTTTCCTTAAAGAAGCATTGACCGTTTTGCACATAAACGAAACCTGTAACAAGAAAAACCACAAAGCCTTCAAAATAAATCTAATCATAGATCACAATTTAAGGTTATTTGTTTTCTGATAGCACTTCTAGTGTGGATGGTGTAGTTCACCCCGCGGACTGGTATGTTATGGTGTTCATGTTCGATAATACCTTCAATCCCCCATTTAAAAGGGATGACATAAGTTTTCAAGAAAGTTACTTACATTACGACGAACAAAAATGTTCGAGCAATCAGCAAATAGTAAAAGAATAAAACAAAATTTAGCACAAATTCATTAAACGGAACTAGATTTACTAGACACTTAAATAAGTCGACACCGGAAATCGAACCAGGGACTTGTTGATTCCAACGCCATACGTTAACTAGTTAACCGATGGAAAAAACGCAAGAATATTCAAGATCCATTATTTCCTATGATTGCAACAGTTACTCCTGAAGATATGAATTCCCAGGCTTATCTCATGTCATAGTCATTGTTAATACAAATAACGAAGAACTACTATTTTACAAATACCTACTAATGTACTTAAAAGATGGCTGAGATACAGTGGGCGGTGGTTCGGATTCCATGTTGAAGGTCCTGGCAAGGTTGCAATCCCATAAGAAATCATGTTGCCAACTCTAGAAATAACAGTACCTCATTAAAATTAATAATTTTGTTTAAGATTTCTTACCGATTGCTGGTCTGTGTTTTAGGCTGTGGGCTTTAGGCTTCGCATATAGCCTAATTACCCTAGAATATACACTCCTGGTCGCGACTCATTGATTACAAGGCGACAGCGACCTCTGACGAAGAAAGTAATGTGCATTTCACGACAGCTGACCAAGAAACAAAGGAACATGACAACAATTTAAGATGCATTTAAACAACTCTTACTGTACACGACAAACATGTAAACCTAATTACAATGGACATTTCGAAAGTGCAAAACGTTGAACTGGACTTCAAAATTACATGTCCATTTGAAGCCAAAGCACGAGTTTGAAATTCTCACAAGTGCAAGAAAGTTCAAAATGCTCCCCCCCCTTCTCCCTCCTCATATGTTCACGTGACGGAGTGGAGAAATGCAGTTTCGAGTATGTCGAGAATGACAAATTTCGTGTGAATTCCGAAAGCGTGTTGCATGCTGCGTCTATCTTGCTGTTCATGTTTTGTCTGGTGAAAATGACAGTTGTGACGTAAATGGAGGTTGCTTATGAATGTGAAAGCTCCATTCCTTTAAAAGGGGGAAGGCTGTGCAACGGATAGCCTAATTGATTTGATAATTCGGTTATTTTATTAGAAGAAATGTTCTTAGCATTTCATTCTATAGCTGCTGTATGTTCTACGACAATCCACAGTACTACAACCAACACACTATGTCGGGAAGCTGTGTAGCAAGGCCGAGCATAACGGTAGAAAAGGGGAGAAAGCGAGTGGGCGGAGCAAAGCCGTGTGTGCTGCTGCAAGCGGCTGGTAGCCCTCTAGAGTCGCCACTTGCGCACGGACTTGCTTTCGTTCGCTTGCTCCAAAGATTGCCGAGATAGAGTATAACCACGTCTACAACAATCTTAATGCTGTTTTTCAAGACTTATTAGTCCAAATTAGTCTGAACGTAAATGAACTTCATTCTTTCTCCAATGAGGACACAAGCTCTATTGTATACAATGTTGTGTGCAGCAACCGACTGCACTGGATGTTAATATCTTACGCAACTAGAAATTTAAATAACGTATCCGCAGTGGTGTACGTATAGTATAAATATGAATACGTGGTTTAAAATATGAGGAGTTGTGTAATGAGGTCAACTCCGTTCTGCTTCGCTACGCGCACAACGTAACGACGGAGGATAAAAAATAAGAAAGTGGATTAATAAATTAGCTTTTTCTGGTTGACAAATCATTATGGTAATTGGTATGAATACAGAATGTGGTGAATAATAAGCACACGTGTTTATTTCGATACAAAAAAGTCCCCGTTTCTTATTGAAATTTTCGTATTTATATTTTTTTCTTTGCACCACCTTTTTTTGTAACTTTTGGTTCATCGTGATCATGAAGGTGAACGATGAAGGAACAGCAGCATGCTCAGGCTGCTGGGATTCGAACCCAGAACCTGCACTGGTGAGATCATGATTTGTATTTTCGTGTTTCCTGTAAGAAAGGTAGTAGTTTATTTATAATCTCTTTCCTCACTCAATTCGAGTCCATTTTGAACAAGAATCTTAGCGCCCTGTTGATGGGAATGCCATTTAAACTTCGTTTCTATCAGAACATCACATTGACTCTTATGTGCAAGCAACAGAATTGATTGATTGATTTGCTTGATTTTACTTCGTGTTTCTGCCACGTTTGGGTAATCTCAAAGATGAGGATGAATGATGAAGGGACACTCAAAAAATACACCTATACCCAGTTCGGGATTCTAACCCTGAACCCCCTAGCATCGTAGCGCACTGTGATAACTATTTCGCCACGGAGGTCGACAACACTAGAGTTAGGTACGGGAAATAAGTCGTACTTAACTTTTAGGTTTTTATTGCGCTTATTGGAACAGCACTTCTTTGACGATCATTATTATCTGTAATATTTTCATTTTTAGCATTACGTTTTAGTGGCAACTCAAGCCATATTAAGTCACATTGGAAGCATCTTGGACCAACAATTGAATTCAATATATAGAGTGATCCATAAGTGTGGGAATACCTATGTAAAGGAACAGGAAAACACAAACATCACAAATAAAGGGGGTCTCAAAAATATGGGATTTTTTTGAAATTGTAACTTGGCAACACTGCGAGGAATGTGGCGGCTCATAATGTACAAAATATGAAGTAGGTGCCATGCCATTCAGTTATCATGGAGCAGTGGAGTGGTGCACAGTTTGCATACGCGACATTATCAACTGCAACGGCATGCACAAGTTTCAAGAAACTAACTACAAAAGCATTCAGCGGCAACAATTGCATAACTAAAGACAAGAGTGAAGATATCAATCAGATTCCCGTGGACATGTAGGCATACATGTTACATCGAGCAGTGCACGATGTTCCCCGACGACTTGTGTACGCACAAACGGTAGCCATCTTCCTGACGTCATTTGCAAAACATGAAGGGCATCTTGTGAATGAATAACATGTTTACAATTAATTGCATACCCTGTACTATACATCTCCATGAATACACTTGCTTCAAAGTTCATCATCGTCTTTTATTTTCCATTTCAAAATGTCCCATATTTTTGAGACACCCTATATATGATGAGCCATCAGCATAGGCAAGGCTAGGCACCTGGCAAACCGAGTGAGAATGGGGAAACGGGCACAACTTAATTTCTACTCCTGTACTTAGGAAAAAGCTAGGCTGGATAGTGCTTCTTCTTATCGTCTTGGTCGTTGCCTATGGTGCCTCCTTTGTAATGCATAATGTCTATAATGATTCATTAATGTATTAAAAATTTCATATTATTCCGACATTTTAAACATCCTGTTTTATGTTCCACGTTGACACAATTAGGTGTTTATTAGTTGTACAAAAAATTATGTCCATATCCTTGCATTAACTGAAGCATTATGTTCCTCTTCTGCAGGCAATCATTGTTCTGGCTCTTGCCGCCATCTCTTGTGCTGAAGAGATGAAGGAGAAGAGAGGAGCCCTGGGTCTAGGCTATGGAGGCCTAGGCTATGGTGGTGTTGGCCTAGGCCATGGACTGGGCTATGGAGGCTTAGGCTATGGAGGACTTGGCTACGGAGGTCTTGGCTATGGAGGTTATGGAATCGGCCATGGAATTGCTGCTGCCCCAGTTGCTGCTGTAGGATATGGTGGTCATGGTTTGGGCTATGGTGGATACGGTCTTGGTGTGGGCCATGGTCTCGGCTATGGTGGTTTGGGCCATGGTCTCGGCTATGGAGGTTTGGGCTATGGCCTTCATGGTTAGAGCTTTCGCCAAATTGCTGTGATGCAGGTGAGTTATTCCTAACTATTTATGACTTCTCTGTTCTTACTAATAGTAAACCGTTTGCAAAAACAGGTCTCACTTTTCAAACGCAAGTGTAGCACAAGCCCCGCCCATCAATGACATCACGAACACGAACTGAATAAAGTATGGAATTATCTAAGCAGCAAACCAAAAGTAGCCTAAGGGAACTCTTCCCGGTGGCGTAGTGGTAGCGTCGTCGCCTTGTAATCAAAGGGGTCACGGGATCGAAACCTGAGACTGATCTCACTTTAAACTTTAGGTTCAGTCCCAATTAGCCTATCTGTGCATAAAGTGGGGCTTAAAAAAAATCAAATTCAAATTAATCTAATTTTAAAAAAGCCTCCGTTCGTTATTGGTATTTTTGAATTTTATATTTGTTTTATTATTTTGCACCACTTTTCTGTAACTTTTGGCTCATCGTGGTCATGAGGATGAACGATGAATAGATGAAATTGATGAAGAAAGAGTCGCAAATTCATTTGGGCTATGGTGGTGGATACGGTCTTGGTTTGGACCATTGTCTCGGCTATGGATGTTTGGGCTTCATGGTTATAGCTTTTGCCAAATTCAAATTAACCTGATTTACACAAACGTAGAAGGGTGAAAATGAGTAATCTTAACCGTTTTGAATAATGTGAAAACTAGTAACTTGCTATTAATTCCTATGTCTTTATTTCAATTATTTTCTTCCTATTTTTTCTGTGGATTTTCGTCTTCCTTTCAATCTATTTGTCCTCCTCCGTGGCCGTGCGGTCAAAGGCATCATGCTTTCGGCGGCGGTTGCGGGACGGCATGGGTTCGATCCCGGGTTCAGTCTCCGGGAATTTTCGGTCTGTGTATAGGGTAGGTGGCAACCCACCATCGTGAGGAAATTGGGGAGCTCCGAGCGAGTGAGCGTAATCCGGTCGCGAAGTCCTACAACGGCTGAGGGTTGGTCGGGCCGACCACCCGTCCCCCTAGTCTGGCTGCAGATCTCCACGCCCCCTTGGTGGCTCGCGTGGGAGGGAGGCCAGCAGTCGGTAGGTAAGCCTTGGACCAATATTGGGCTGTAGCGCTATACGGTTTTTGAATCTATTTCTTCAACAATCTATTTTTCTCTTGGTGATTACTTATTTTACTGCGTTGTTCATTAAGCAACATAGCCTTCAAAGTTTGTACTGAAAGAGTGTTCTTGTTACTTGTCCACAAATAGCCTTCAAAGTTTGTACTGGAAGAGCGTTCTTGTTACTTGTCCACAAATAGCCTCCAAAGTTTGTACTGAAAGAGCGTTCTTGTTACTTGTCCACAAATAGCCTTCAAAGTTTGTACTGAAAGAGCGTTCATGTTCCTTTTTCACAAATAGCCTTCAAAGTTTGTACTGAAAGAGCGTTCATGTTATTTGTCCACAAATAGCCTTCAAAGTTTGTATTGAAAGAGCGTTCTTGTTACTTGTCCACAAATAGCCTTCAAAGTTTGTACTGAAAAACCGTTCTTGTTACATCTCCATAAATAGCCTTCAAAGTTTGTACCGAAAAAGCGTTCTTGTTACTTGGCCACAAATAGCCTTCAAAGTTTGTACTGAAAGAGCGTTCTTGTTACTTGTCCACAAATAGCCTTCAAAGTTTGTACTTAAAGAGTGTTCTTGTTACTTGTCCACAAATAGCCTTCAAAGTTTGTACTTAAGGAGTGTTCTTGTTACTTGTCCACAAATAGCCTTCAAAGTTTGTACTTAAAGAGTGTTCTTGTTACTTGTCCACAAATAGCCTTCAAAGTTTCTACTTAAAGAGTGTTCTTGTTACTTGTCCACAAATAGCCTTCAAAGTTTGTACTTAAAGAGTGTTCTTGTTACTTGTCCACAAATAGCCTTCAAAGTTTGTACTGAAAAAGCGTTCTTGTTACTTGTCCACAAATAACCTTCAAAGCTTGTACTGAAAAAGCGTTCTTGTTACTTGTCCACAAATAGCCTTCAAAGTTTGTACTTAAAGAGTGTTTTTGTTACTTGTCCACAAATAGCCTTCAAAGTTTGTACTTAAAGAGTGTTCTTGTTACTTGTCCACAAATAGCCTTCAAAGTTTGTACCTAAAGAGGGTTCTTGTTACTTGTCCACAAATAGCATTCAAAGTTTGTACTTAAAGAGTGTTCTTGTTACTTGTCCACAAATAGCCTTCAAAGTTTGTACTGAAAAAGCGTTCTTGTTACTTGTCCACAAATAGCCTTCAAAGTTTGTACTGAAAAACCGTTCTTGTTACTTGTCCACAAATAGCCTTCAAAGTTTGTACTTAAAGAGTGTTCTTGTTACTTGTCCACAAATAGCCTTCAAAGTTTGTACTTAAAGAGTGTTCTTGTTACTTGTCCACAAATAGCCTTCAAAGTTTGTACTGAAAAAGCGTTCTTGTTACTTGTCCACAAATAACCTTCAAAGCTTGTACTGAAAAAGCGTTCTTGTTACTTGTCCACAAATAGCCTTCAAAGTTTGTACTTAAAGAGTGTTTTTGTTACTTGTCCACAAATAGCCTTCAAAGTTTGTACTTAAAGAGTGTTCTTGTTACTTGTCCACAAATAGCCTTCAAAGTTTGTACCTAAAGAGGGTTCTTGTTACTTGTCCACAAATAGCATTCAAAGTTTGTACTTAAAGAGTGTTCTTGTTACTTGTCCACAAATAGCCTTCAAAGTTTGTACTGAAAAAGCGTTCTTGTTACTTGTCCACAAATAGCCTTCAAAGTTTGTACTTAAAGAGTGTTCTTGTTACTTGTCCACAAATAGCCTTCAAAGTTTGTACTTAAAGAGTGTTCTTGTTACTTGTCCACAAATAGCATTCAAAGTTTGTATTTAAAGAGTGTTCTTGTTACTTGTCCACAAATAGCCTTCAAAGTTTGTACTTAAAGAGTGGTCTTGTTACTTGTCCACAAATAGCCTTCAAAGTTTGTACTTAAAGAGTGTTCTTGTTACTTGTCCACAAATAGCCTTCAGAGTTGGTACTGAAAGAGCGTTCTTGTTAATTGTCCACAAACCATTCTTGTCCGAAAACACTCGTTCACTGGGGGCATTAGTTCCAGGTAAACAGAGAAGACATTCCAATATTTTAAGAAAATTGGAACATGGCACATTGTTGACATTGAAATGTGAAATCATTTCTACTCAACAATGCCACAGTTCATAGTAATAGTAGAGAAGATGTATTGTTGCAGCAATCCTATGCTGGTAAGTGATTATCACAAAAAAGGGACATTTTGGCCTCCCGTTTTAAGTAAAAAAAAATAGGACTCAAAAAATGGGACGGCAAATACGGGACGTTTGCTCACCTTAACCTTAGGCTACAGCCTACTGGTTAATATGGCCTTGCCTGTGCCTGTTTCTCCAAAAATCGTTGTTTTATTTTTCTTTCTCTATCTATAGCTACTATTTCAATATACAGTAAAACCTCGTTAATACGGACTAGTGGGGGGATAAGTTGACCGGTTTAATGAAAGTCCGGATTAACTGAAATAACCTAAAGGAACAGTAGAAAGTGCATTAAAACTCCGTCTATAGCAACAAAACACGTTTATTATGATGTATTTAAAGAGGATGCCTAAATACACTATACAGTACAGTACAAAGTCAGCGGGAAACAGAATTTCATCAGTGGTTGTTGACTGCCTCTTCTTTGTGAAGTTCTCTTGTTGACTTCTAGCCACATTTAAAACCTTGTATTCTGCTTCATTTTCTTTTTTGCCTTTTGCCTGTCCGGAAACGAAGTCCGGCTAATCGGGATCCGGATTAACGAGGTTTTACTGTAATCACTATCTCCCTTAAATTTAAAAATAACGCACCTATCTCTAAAGGGGAAGTAGGTAGAACCATTTGGGAAACTCTGTCTTAGACAGTCAACTTTTACAGTTTATATTCCGATGCATACCTTGACATTTAGTAGGGCCTTTTCCCAGCTTAATCCCCTCACCTGCCCGCCTTCAAATTGCCATGTTGTAACGTCCATATAATACAGGTCTAAGCTTGTAAACGACTATAGTTTTTATTTCATGGATAACTTATTTTGCTTTTAAATTTTTCTTTCAGAAGTTCTGGTGCTTTTTCAAGAAAAAAAAAATGAGTGTCGAGTTTCGAAGGAGGGCCAATGAGAACGCGTGCCATTTTGCAGTTCAGGTCGACATTTCCTACGGTTGAACAGTATTACATTGTATATTGTGTGATAATAAATACTAAAGTACAGATAGATGCGCTTTATTAATTTACCTTGGCCTTGAGCACTTGTAGAGGTCGCGCGGAGCGAGCATACACTTTGCACGCTGTATCTCAAGATTAGTAAGCAGCAGAAAGGGGGAAAGGTGTTCTTTTCACGGAAGAACTTCCCACGCTGTACTGTGACACGCATCTCCTGCCCTTTTGACTTTAGGTCAGTCCGTATACAACCTCTTATCGGACTTCTCAAGGGGCATCAATGGGTTTGTAGGACCAAGCCTGTGAGTGGTGTGTAGTGTTGGCAGTGGCGCAGGAACGGGGAGGATACAGGGGTGCACTGTACCCCCAGCAAAATTTTGAAGGGAGTACTGTACCCCCTGAATCCGTAGTTCCAAGTTGTACCACTTGTATCCGTCTCAAAATTGAGAGAAGCAAGGGGCCACTGTAAAAAGAACCTATTTTCTCAATGCAAAACGTTTACATTGTTGATAACTTATAATGTGTGGAACGATTTGATCAGAAAAAGTGCACTGTCAAAAAATGACGCTGCAGACGAATGCTCCTTTGCGTAAAGAAATGGGGGTACACTTTTCTAAAGAAGTGGTCGCGTCGGTTCGAAAATAGCATACAAATGTAATTTTCTGAAACGGAATACTTACACAAACGAGACGAGACATGACAGACTAACATTAAATTCGTGTGTGGTGTTATAAAATCGAATTTTCAATCATGCCCTCACATTATACCTAGATATGCATATACGTGTGAAGTATACGCACATGGGAGGCTGAATTTTGTAACCCCCCCAAATGATAACGTTCCTGCGCCACTGAGTGTAGGATTTGCTATCCGAACCACTATGCACCTCCACTTGGTATCAAATCCCAAATCCCTTGATTAGAAGACGATGACGTTCACGCTATGCCATCGGGATGATAAAAAGGTGTATCTTTCCTGTGTCGCGTATATAAACAACCAGTAGCGGTGATTGGGTTCCAAAACCGTGTGGGGGGGGGCAAGGTGCAAAACGATGGGGGGGGGCAAAGACAGTATATCTCCCTTTGTAGATAAGGTTTAGCATAGTGCGGAGGCAAAAGTGGCGAAAAGTAGGGGGCAACTGCCCCCTCGCCCTCCCGCTAATCGCCGCTACTGTAAACAACAGATTGAAAAATTATACACAATACGTAGTTATATTTTCAACCTTTTTGTGTTGCTGTGTTGTTCACACTCAGCTTAACATCTACTAAACAGAATATTTTGAGAAGAGTTTTGTTGGGGTGGGTAGGGTAGGTGGAGTAAGGAAGTGTGTGGCACTCCCCAGGAAATTATAGCGTTGTGTAAGCTGTGCGTTGCTTCGCTGCCCGCTTCACCTGTCAAACGCATATTGCGTTGACGTGACAGTGAAACCGGTCCAACCGAGAACCCAGAAACAACGTGGCGTAACATGTCAACGCAATTTCAAACTTGTCTCCTACGCACTGTGAAACCACGAAGAAAAAAATCTTTCAAAATATGACGAGAAAGAACGTTAAGGAACAGAATTCAGCCAACTTCAGAAAGAGAAAGACAATTTAGTAATTTTTCTGACGATGTGCTGTGTGCTTTACCGTGAAATGGATGCGTGTGGTAAAAAATCCTGTGCAAAGACTGGTAAACCAGTTGTCTTGAGATAAGCTTCGTTCGAGATTATAAGAGTCAAACGACATGAAGTTATTGGTAAGTTGTGCGTAGAGGAAATAATGGATTGGGGCTGGATATTGTAATGTCAATCAAGTCTTTCCTGTGAGCAATGGTGCTTAATTCTTTTGGTAATTATGAGCAGTAATGTTATTATAATATTCGCATGACGATGGTAACGAAATTAAGTCTCGACCAGAGCCTTAAGACTTGAATGGATCAAGCTAGATTTTAAAATGGAGACAAAACCATTATCTACCATACTTCCGATTACATTTACGCGGAGATCTGGCAACATGCACTCGGTTGCCATGACAAATGGTGCTGCCATCTATTATCGAAAAGTTACAGCAAAATCGGCTTTAGTTCCCCCTTAACAGAAAAGTTAAACAGAAATGGTTCAAAATTCAAACTGAGGACATACTTCAGCAGTAAGAAGACTAAGGAACCTACTACTAAATGCAAAACCATAAAATCCCATACAAGCCAGCAAAAGCTACATATACAGCACATATACTATGTGAATGCGGGAGAATATGTAGAAAAATCTGGAGGCCTTTACAAAGGTCAATAGATGAACAAGAGCAGCACACACGTGAAGGTGAAATAGATGCGTCAAAAGTAGCCGAGCATGGATGGAATGAGTCAAAATGAAACAACATAACAGCACTATACAACACTAGCGTAGGTAGGATTTTTTTCGGGAGGGCTGAACTTGTGAAATGGGATGGTGCATATGTGCATGGCACAAGAACATTTTCTATTTGGGGACTTCAAAAATTCGTCCTCCACACACACACACAGGGTGATCCGTTTGATGTGTCGGAAAAGTAAACCCTTCTCGTACACAAAAGGTTAATGTACGTATCTGTGAGCAGTTTGTTGTAATATAAGCAGAAATGATGTAAGTTTCGAGTGATTGGAGGTTTACTGACTTCAGGTGCGTGGCGGCAGTAGCATGCATGTAATACTCGAAAAAACACGTACAACCACAGTAACAATCTAATGATGAATCAGTAGCGAATATACAGCCCTGTTCACAGTTGAAAACTATTACATGTGTATCCGGTGCATAGATAAACAGAGTCGTCGGAGAGCTTGTTTTACTGCTACATATATCCCTGTATTATCAACCATTTTTGTCCCTTGGCTCATAATGCCCTGAATTATATTATGTGTTGCTTACCTTTGGAATTTTGAGTTCTTTCATTTCTATTTTGTCATCTGTTCAGTGTGTCACAGACAACTAGTATCAGAAGGACGAAGTGGATAAGACTAAATTGTAGATGCCAACTTGGTAACTAGATTTGCAAATATTTTACATGTAAGCCGAGACAAAATTCGATATGACCACTTGCACTTGAATTCTATTTTCTTTCTACCATTTATCGTATCGTTTGTTTACTTCCTGTTAAGTTACAGAACGTGTTTGCTACTACTTTGGGAGGTCCCTGGACTAAGGATAAGATCTACGTTAGGAATAAGGATATTAAATTAGGCACCTGGAATGTTCTGAGCCTTTACCGGCCTGGGGCATTTCAGTGTACAGTTAATGAGATAGTTAAGTATAAATTAGATGTTGTAGCTGTCCAGGAAGTTAGGTGGCCAGGAGAAGGGAATTGTAAAACTAAACATTATACTTTTTTCTATGGTGGTACTGAAAATCATAATTTTGGAACAGGCTTTTTCATAAATAATAGAATTATCTCGACTCTTAAAACAGTAGAATTTATTAATGATAGGATATCATATGCAGTTTTACAGGCTAGGTGGTGTAAAATTATTTTAATAAACATACATGCACCAACGGAAGATAAAGATGATAATACTAAAGATGATTTTTATACAGAGTTAGAACAGGTCTTTAATAAATTTTCTCTGTATGATATGAAAATTGTGTTAGGTGACTGTAATGCACAGATTGGCAAAGAAGAGACATTTAAACCCACGATTGGTAAAGAAAGTCTTCATGAATTAAGTAATGATAATGGTATAAGATTGATTACTTTTGCAACCTCAAAGAATTTAATTGTAAAAAGTACCACTTTTAAACATAAAGATATCCATAAATATACCTGGTCTTCTCCAGATGGTAAAACTCACAATCAGATAGATCATATTCTCATTGATAAGAGAAGGCATACTAGTATAATTGACGTTCGTACACATAGAGGTGCTGACTGTGCCAGTGACCATTATTTAGTAATTGCTAAATTAAGAGAAAGACTCTCAGTGATAAATCATAAGCAACAAAATCTAAAAGTTCTAAAATTTGATACAGGAAAGTTTACTGATGAAAGAATTAAGAAAGATTACCAAATTAAACTGTCAAATAGATTTGATGTTTTGCAGGATTTAAATGATGATGAAAATATAAATGAAACAGACGTAAATAAGAATTGGGAGCACATACGTAATGCAATAGAATCAGCAGCTAAAGAAAGTATAGGATATCAGAAACCAAGAAAAACTAAGCCATGGTTTGATAATGAATGTCATAATCTAATAGAAATAAGAAATCAGGCTAGACTTAGGTGGTTAAATAACTCTAATGATACAAATCTAAACAATTATAATAGAATAAAGCGAGAAGTTAACCGCACGTTTAGAAGTAAAAAAAGAGATTACTTGAAAAGCAAAATTAACGAAATTGAAACAAACAGCAAAAATAAAAATATCAGAGATCTATATAAAGGTGTAAATGAGTTTAGAAAGGGGTGGCAACCTAAAGTAAACTTGATAAAAGATAAAGATGGTGATTTTCTAGCTGACCCAAGCGATATTCTAAATAGATGGAAGAATTACTTTAATGACCTTTTAAATGTCCATGTATGAGATAAATCAGAAGTAAATGAAGTACACACAGCAGAACCTTTAGTTCCAGAACCTAACTTGACTGAAGTTAAAGATGCTATTAAAAGGCTAAAGAATAACAAAGCACCTGGCATTGATTTAATACCAGCTGAGTTAATTAAATATGGTGGAAAATCATTAATATGTCAAATTCATAAATTAATTTGTTTAATATGGAATAAAGAAGAAATCCCTCAACAGTGGAAAGAATCCATAATTGTTCCTGTGTTTAAAAAAGGTGATAAAATGAACTGCAATAATTACCGTGGAATTTCTCTACTCTCAACAACATACAAAAATATTGTCTAACATTCTTTTAACAAGACTAACCCCATATGCTAATGAAATTATAGGTGATTATCAATGTGGATTTAAACGTAACAGATCAACTACAGATCAAATTTTTCACATCAGACAGACACTTGAAAAAAGTGGGAATATAATCAAAATGTCCATCAGCTATTCATTGATTTCAAAAAAGCATATGATTCGGTCAAAAGAGATAAATTATATAATATATTAGTAGAGTTTGGAATACCTAAGAAGCTTGTTAGTATGATAAAAATATGCACCAGTGAAACAGAAAGTAAAATTCGTGTAGGTATTAATATGTCTGACAAATTTACAATTCATGATGGGTTAAAACAAGGAGATGCATTATCTCCATTGCTCTTTAATTTTGCCTTAGAATATGCTGTTAAGAAGGTAAAAGAAACTAAAGAAGGACTAAAATGAAATGGCGTGACTCAGCTGTTAGCATATGCAGATGATGTAGACTTACTAGGGGATGATGTGATTACAATTAAGAATAATGCTAAAATTTTTTTCAAAACTGCTAAAGAGATAGGTTTGGAAGTTAACAAAGAGAAAACTAAATATATGCTTACAGGCCGAAACCAAGTGTTAGGTAATAATCAAAATCTAATTATTGATAACAACTCGTTTGAAACAGTTTCCAAATTCAAATACTTAGGAGTAATATTAACAAATGAAAATGATATTAAAGAGGAAATAAAAAGTAGGCTTAATTCAGGAAATGCATGTTACTTCTCTCTTCATAAACTTATGTCTTCTCGTTTAATATCTAAGAAACTAAAAGTTAAAATATACAAAACAGTAATTTTGCCTGTAGTATTATATGGATGTGAAACTTGGTCCCTTACATTGAAAGAGGAACATAAATTGAGAGTATTTGAAAATAAGATCCTTAGGAAAATATTTGGAACTAAAAGGGATGAGGAAACAGGTGAGTGGAGAAGGTTACATAATTTAGAACTACATAATTTGTATTCATGTCCAGATATTATTAGAATAATTAAATCAAGAATACTTAGGTGGGCAGGCCATGTGGCACGAATGGGAGCGGAAAGAGTAGTTTACAGGATTCTTGTTGGGAAACCTGATGGTAAGAGACCTGTAGGAAGGCCAAGACGAAGATGGAGGGACAACGTTGAGATGGACCTAAGGGAAATCGGTAGAGATGGAAAAGAGTATATAGAACTTGCTCAAGATAGGGGAAGATGGAAGGCCCGTGTTGCTGCAACCATGAACCTTCGGGTTTAAGAAGGCTAGGTAGTTAGTTTGTTAGTTGGTTGCCAGCATTCAGGCGTCAAAACGGGCTTTTTTAAACGACTGTAGCGCCGAGATGATGCACCAACAAGAAAAATGTTACTGAGAAAAGTTGTTTGTTTTGATGTCCTCTATACGTTTTTGTGGTCCGTGGGCGCCATTAAAATGACACCCTGTGTATATAGGTACCGCATGAGGCACCTAAAATTACCACCTGAAATAGCGAAGAAACCAGAAACAGTAGCGATGTGAGGTTTGCGGGAAACAATAATATCAAATGGGGCTCGTAAATCGGAGGTATGGGGTGGGTCGAAAAATATCGACATATGGGGCATCTGGAGCAAAGTCATATTTTTTTAAAATGGAACGATATACAATAACATGCATAATATAAAAGAGCACACGCAGAGAAACACAACGCCGTTGGTCTCATGCATCTACTGCACATAGGAACGAAGATATGGCCATGTCATGTTTTCTCAATTCATCTTTTTATGTGGAAAATTGTCACTTTTTTTAAAAAAAAACAATTGAAATTCGATTATCTCGAAAACTACTAATTTTCGGACGGGGTATCATATGGTCAAATTTATTGCAAATTATCTCTACTGTGTCACCCTGTATATAAACAGAGAGCAGGGTTGACACTTTGCCCGGGTTTTTCTTTTTTTTTTCTTTTTAGATAAAAGCCGAAACAACCTGGGTAAGACTGGGTTTTATTGGGCTTTTTCAGGTTATGTATAAAAATATATATATTTTAAAAATGAAATACATTTTTCCCTGGTAGTAACGTATTGGGACCTTCAATTTGTATTGTTTTAGTCGACTGAATCAAAAACTATTGTAACGTACAGCTCATTGTGCTGCATAAAAGGGCGTTGCCTCTAAGGAAGTGAAAAATAAAAACAGAACTCAAGCAGGAAGAAAGGACTTACGTCACATACACTTGTCTCATCCTTGACGCGTGTGATAAAGACAAGGCCCTTCCTCCCCCCCTTCTTCTTAGTCAAGGGCAAGGTTACCGTAAAGGCGACCAACAGGAAGTTGAGGTGGTTTAGTAAAAATAAACAAGGCCAAGACCTTGGCCCTGACAACAGGCCTCAAGGCCTCCTAACCACAAGAAAACCTCCGTCAGGGTCAGAAAGGCCAAATGGACAGATTACGAAAATAGCCACAAGGTTGGGAGCACTAAGAGCTGGGTTGAGGACGAAGACAAGGTCGTATTGTGAATATATACTTCTTGCAAAACGAGGTTCTGGGTCTGTGTCCTGCCGACTTGTGTGACGACGAGAGGCCGCCCTGCCTGACGCCGCTGCTATCTTGGAGGGTAAGACCCATTTTTACTAAGTGGTCTTTCCACTTAGAACTTGCCTATTAGCTATAATCAGGATATGGCCATGAAGCTAGCAATCAGTACTTAGGTACTATAGTGTAGGTCTAAGATAATAAACATATGTCATGACACGAAACAATGCCTTTTAGTTGAAGAGTTAGTGTTAAGTTCTTAGTTATTAGGAACCCCACGCAATAGCGTTACATTTGGTGGAGGTGCGATCTCTGCTTTATTCAGCGGAGGGCCGATCCCAGTTATACCCCTTTTACCCCCCAACCCCAAAATTGGTTGTCTAGATACTTTCATTCTAGGTTCCGTGTTGTCTCTTGTGGTTTGTTGGCGGTCTTTGGTTCAAAAGTGTTATTCCTCTTTTTGTCGCTTTCTGTCGTATTGGTTCCGCTTTGGTTTGTCTTGAGGTGTCCGCTTTGCTCATTGTCCGGAATTATGTAGGTTTAATGGTTCTCACACGTCAACAGACGACTGGTGAACGCAAACCCCTGCTTACTGCCACCGTTACGTGTCCTCTCCCTGCTTGTTCGGAGGAAGCAATACATACACCGCTACCTACCGAAAGTGATATATTCGAAATGCCAGATCCTACGTCAAACTCCGCTATGTGTTCTTACGCTAGGATTCCGTCGATCCAACCGGATATTTTTAACGCTGACCCTGGAGAAAGTATAACAGACTTTTTCAATACATATAAGAGAGTTTCTTCCATTTTAGGTTGGACCGATGCGCAAAAGGTCACATTTCTGCCTGCGTATTTAAAGAAAAGCGCGTTGGCTTACTGGGATTTGAATCGCGCCACGTTAGAAGGTCTAGAAGGGTTTCCACAGGTCGAAGAAGCATTGACTAAGGCTTTTCAACCACTTTTACCGGTCGGACAAGCTTATCTAGATTTAGCTGCAAGAAAGAAACAAACCGACGAGTCGATAGAGAATTATTTTTACGATGTGCTAAAAATGTGCAAGCGAGCAGATCCCAATATGAATGATGACGGGAAAATAAATTTTGTTTGTAATGGCTTGCCAGCACAAGACGCAGAAAAGTTAGTAACAATGAAAGCACAAACACTAGATGAATTGTTGGCTAATTTGCGACTTTTGGAACGCGCAAAACGGCAAGCAGACATCGCTTCGCGATCTTACGCACAGGTTGTCAAAGGTTCAAATGACAAGCAGAAAGAATTTAACGGAAGATCGGGAAGTGAAACGAGATATGTACACACGATGGAAGAATCTCGAAACGCTGACCGTGAGAGAAGAAACAACCCTCCAGTTTCAAACACACACAGAGGTTCCAATAGAGGTAGAGGTTTTTCTAATTCCTTCCGAGGTAGAGCTAATAACGGCAATAACAGTAGGAACAATGATCGAGCTTGCTACTCGTGTGGATCAAAATTTCACTATGCGCGTTTTTGTCCAAATAGGGGTTCATATCCTTCAAATGAAAGATATTCCACCAATCGAGGACGTGGATCTTTTTCAATGCAAGACCGTGGTTCTAGAGGAAATAATCATAGGAATTTCGAACGAAATCCTAACAGAGGGCCCCGAACCCCTTCCCCTTTTCCAAGAAACGCGGGAAACCCAAACGCATAACGGGGATGCGCCACAGGGGTCGCCTTCGCCCAAATAAGCAAAAACCCCTGAGAGAGCGATCGTGTCGTGCAGAAAATTGTTCTTCTTTCTCATTAGGTGACGAGAATTACAACAAAAGACCGATGATACATGTCAATATTTTTAGGAAAAAGATTCCAGCACTTATAGACACTGGTAGTACTTGTAGCCTCTTACACTTTGGTATGTTACCGCGCCATCTTAAAATTTCTGCTAGGAAAACAGGTTCAGTGACATTGTCTACGTTATCAGGAGTTGCATCACGGAACACTCCAGTATGTAACTTTTATTTTTGGGTTGGACCACATAAGTTTTATATGCCATTAGCGGTTTGTGCTAATCCTTCGTTGCGAGACCGCATCATTTTAGGCGCAGACTTCTTTAATTGCTTTGTTAGATATTTGAACTCGTCCGGAGTAGTGTTACGTAAACCACAACCTTCCTTTGTACCTTATATTCGGGAAAGGTACACACCTATGGTGAATAACGAGATCCGAACCCTAGTACTGAAAGACGACCAAAGTAGAAGCACGACTAGACGATCGTCACCCGAAAAAGACTCTAAACGTATAAACACGGCATCAATAAAGGTTCCAAGCACTTTCATGCCTCCTAAGAAATTCGTCGCATTTGTTTCCGAGACTAATCGCGACCGAAACTTGCATACTGTCGTTTCAAGAACACAAAAGGAAAAGACAACGGAAGAAGCGCCGAGCGCGATTAACGATAACCTCCCTTCGGGTAGGAAGAGCACTGCTATGACATATTCCAGTGACGTAGCAGATAAGACTCTATTTGAGGAACTTCCGCACATGAACAAGGAGGAAAACTGGAAATGTTCATCCGCCACAACCAAGCTAAAAGTCTTATCCTCGCATTCGGTGGTATTGGAGCCATACGAATATTCGGAATTAACTATAACTTTTGCTACAGCTGTTCCCAACAATGAGGATTTTATCCTTGAAACGAATAATGGTCTCTATGACCAGTATCGTTGCTTAGTCCCTCGCTTGTTAATAAATTCGTACACAACGACTCATATCCCAATCATTAACATGAATCATTTTCCGGTCACTTTTCCACAGAATTATGTAATTGGTATTTTATGCAAGCCAGAAATATTCTTTCCGACCCCTTCTTCCCCTCGTCAGGATGAAATGCATCATCACGTGGATGTAATAAAGGATGAAAACCTGAAAAGTTCTTTCAAATTCGAAGACAAAGAATTCAACGTTGACACCGACTTAGATATTTCATCTGATATCACGGACGAACAAAAACGCGAATTACTGACTATTCTGGAGAAATATAAGCACTGTTTTGCATCCTCGCCGGAACAACTTGGTGTCACAAACGCCTATGAAGTTACAATTCCGCTCACAGATGATATTCCAGTTAGACGCACTCCATACAGGGTTTCTCCTAAACAACGTGATTTCATCGAGTCGGAATTGAAGAAAATGCTTTCCTTAGGTATTATCCAGGAATCTGAGTCTGAATATGGAGCACCTATTATCCTTGTAGCGAAAAAAGACGGTTCTTGTCGCATGGTAGTAGATTTTCGAGGGATTAACTCGAAAATGAAGGTTCCAAACTATTGTTTACCAGTTATATCAGATATCATTCACTATCTAAGTGGAGTAAAATACATATCTACGTTAGACCTCTTTTCAGCGTACCATCAGTTAAAAATTGCAGAGAAAGATAGGCATAAAACAGCCCTAGTGACCCCTCTTGGAACATATGAGTATACTCGGCTTCCTTTTGGGTTGGCGAACGCCCCAGCAACATTTCAAAGGTGTGTAGATAAAGTTTTTGCAGGTCTTAAATGGAACAGTTTATGTGTCTTCCTGGATGACATAATAGTATTTAGCGAAACTTGGGAACAACATTTGGAGAGACTGGAAAAAATGTTTCTCGCTCTGGACCGAGCTAACTTAAAAGCTAAGCCTAGTAAATGTCACTTTGCCTACGCGGAAACAGAAATATTAGGACATGTAATAGGAAGAAACGGAGTCGCCACCGACCCGAAAAAGGTAGCAGCTATTAAGAAAATTCCAGTTCCAACGAACCTAAAACAGGTTAGATCGTTTCTTGGTTGTGCAAATTTTTTTCGTCGGTTTATAGAGGGCTTTTCATTAATTGCCAAACCTCTTACCGATCTTACAAAGAAAGGTGTACCATTTCTTATGGGTGAACATCAAATCGAAGCTTTTAACAAACTGAAAGAACGTTTGTCGTCCGCCCCTGTGCTACGACATTTTGATCCCAAATTGCCAATCGAATTACATTGTGATTCTTCAACAATGGGCTTCGGTTCAATGCTCTGTCACGTGACACGAGATCCAAATAATGAAAAGAAAACTATAACCCAGCCAGTTTCATTTTGTTCACGATTATTCACGGGACCACAGGTTAATTATAGTATTTGCGAAAAAGAAGTATACTGTCTTGTATTCTCTGTGCTTCACTTTCGTCAATACTTGACAGACACTTTCTTCACAGCAGTAGTAGATAGTGCAGGAGCTTGTTGGTTACGAACAGCTAAGGATCTCACCAATCGCTTGGCTCGCTGGAGCATACGGCTTTCGGAATTTAAGTTCTCAATTAGACACCGTCCAGGACGTCTTAATTGCGTGCCGGACTGTCTATCTCGCACTGCATCAGCTCCTTTAACAGACGAGGAACGTGATTTCATTGATCATGGGGATATAGTCGAGACTATAGATCAACAGGTTGATCTTGGGTCAACTGACCGCGCTACCATGATACGAAATCGCCAGATGCAGGATCCAGAAGTCAAGGCACTAATAGAATTAAAAGAACGCGACCCATCCCATCTTTCTGTTCGTTATTACGAACTAGATAACGGAGTGCTATATAAGCGCAATACAGGCAGAAAGCTTCTGGTAATTCCCGATAACATGATACATGATGTGCTAACAGAGGTGCATGACTCACCATACACCGGAGGACACTTAGGTCAAACTAAATGTTTGCAGAAGGTAAATGAAAGATATTACTGGAGAACATCGCGAAATGACGTAATACATTACGTACGCTCGTGCCAGATATGTCAAGAGAAAAACGCACCATCAGGAATGAAACAGGGTTATCTTCACCCTCTTCCGATGGGAAATATTTGTGAATCTTGGAGTTCAGATGTATTCGGACCAATAACGCCATCCAATGGTTACAAGTATATTTTGTTTGCTGTAGATTCACTCTCATCTTGGGTGGTTGCTCAACCTCTCAGAAGCTTATCTGCAAAGAAAATCGCTACCTTCTTTGTCCAGAAAATTTTTACAGTATATGGTCCAGTGTCCACTATTCTTACGGACCGTGGTTCTGTTTACCAAGCTGCCTTGGTGGAAAATATCTTGAACGAACTTAAAATCAAACATCTGAATACCAGCGGCTATCACCCTCAGTGTAATGGAAAAGCAGAACGCGTAAATAGGAGCATTGCTAATATGCTCAGTAAATATACCGCTAAACATCAGAAAGACTGGGTGTCTTATCTGAATCTTGCAGTATATGCTTACAACTGTAGTCCCTTGGAAGGATTATCAGGTTTATCTCCCTACGAAATCATGTATGGTCGTAAACCAAATTTTCCACTAGAAATAGGATTGAATTCAAATCCTGTAGACTCATTCTCTGAAAATTTTCGGAAACATGCACGAACCATTCGTGATATAGCTAAAGAACTGCACAGTAAACGGCACCAGAACTCAAAACATCGGTACGACAATAACCGTCAAGAACCATCATTTGTTGTAGGTGACCTTGTTATGGTTTACATGCCTGCAAAACAAAAAGGACTTTCCGACAAGTTACGACGTAAATATGATGGTCCATTTTCAATTACAAATGTCAGAGGAAAGAATGTTTATGATGTGGAACGAGTGAAGGGAAAGAAAACACTACGTGTGAACATTTCTCGCTTAAAGCAATACTGGCCACGATCAGGTCTTTCACAGTAAAGCAAGTTATTTTATGCACCAAGGTTAATCGGGACGCCGATTAAAAACGTATTTAGCTATAGTAGACGCATATATTATATAAAAGGGTTTAGTTTCGAACATGGTTCTTTTGATTACCAGGCAAGTAGTTGCTACTTTTCATCGCATTCAGGAGAAATTCATTTCAAGGGCAATATATATATATTTGTTATTTCGCTTAAGAGAAACAACAGCAGTATCTGGTTCTCAATTATTTTTCCTCCTCTGTTTATAGTGGATATTCTATGGCTATCGCCACACAGGGAAGAAAGAAGGAATGAGCGATCTCAACTGTCTAGACAAACAACATATGCATGCAACTCGCTTCCTGACAACTTCCTCGTGCCGTGGCGATAGGCTCTTATCCCAGGCTCCGCGTGTTATCTATCAACAGAGTTGCGGTCTGCTTCTTATCTTATCTCTACAAGAAAAACCTAAACAAGTCGACTTCCCTATCTATTTCTCTTATTAAACTTCCAGAATAAAATAGCACGCGATTGTTTCTTAAACTTGTTTTATTCGGTTATAGTAGCCCAAATTACAGATATACATATCTACTATAACATGCCATATGCATTATAGTCACAAAAATAAATGTTTTTTGTTCTTTTTCAGTAGCCATAATTAAAAGACTTTCTTAGGAAGGTAGGAAAACAGTTTTATTTTTGTACCTTACGCTACGCGTATATACGCTTCGCCTTCATAAGACACGAAAGCACGTCAGTTGGCTAATCATCGCGCTTACGCTGTTTTAGCATTTTTTTTTCTCTTTCTATCTACCCATTATTGTTACTATTATTTTAACTCTTTTAATATATATTTATCTATGTCTAACGGTTACCTGGGAAAAATCGTAATAGAAGGATTGGAATTAGTAATTACTCCTGCTGGGCCCCAATTTCAATCCATCATTCAAGGAATAGCTTCGCAGCTAAACGTTTCTCCATCGAGAGTTCTTGAACCAGTTAAAGTAGAAACAATTAACAAATATCTTTCAGTGTTATTTAAAACTCAGTCGGCCGACAAATTCTTCACGGATTGCACTGAAATTGCCCGTAATTTTATACGCATTCATATGAAAGCTGGTATTTATAGGAATTTTCCGATTAGCATCGGCGATAAAAGTAACACGGAAGTATTGCAACTTTTGCAACAGTTGGATACCCTCTTAGCTGCAGAGGCGCCAAAAGAACGTTCCCCCTTGGAGTAACTACTACTCTCGGAACTTACTTAAGCATTCATGAAGTAAAAATGTGAAAGGCAATTTTAACACAGATTATAGATATGTAAAAGTTTTATTGCGTCAAGAAAGAAAGCGTCGTCTACGTTAGTAGGCCTGTTTCTATATTATAATCTTACCTGTAGATAAACAACATTTCTTTTTAGGGGGTACACAAGTTTTATCACGTTTTAATTTAACTTGGTCTTAATGATGCAGTATGGCAATTAATGTTGACCATTGGTTATTTCGATTGAGCACAGAAATTTTCGACATTCCAAGTGTTGGAAATATTAGAGACTCCGTGTCTGAGCAAGTAGTTTTTTCGGAGCTATTGTTATTTATAAAGTTTGTCAACGCTTGCGCAGTTACAGTAGAGAGAAAGAACGCCTTTCTTGAGGATTCCCTTTCATGTATTCAAACGTTCATTTTTAGATGTTACCAGCTCTATCACTTGGAATTCCATTTTGATTGTGAGTTCAACGTTTCCTTCCAAACTTTGGATTTATATGCTTACTAACATGAATTCTGATACCGTTCCCATTCACATTGACGAGAGCAGTCAAGATTCTATTTCTAGCCTTTCGACTGTTCTTGTTCATGCTTTTCCTGATGACATGTCCATCTCGGATGACTCAATGGATAATATATCAATTCTTGTGAATGACGATGAATTTGCCCGGGGCATACTTCCAGAAGTTCCCAATTTACCTTTACATTTGTATTCACCAACCATGATGGATATTCAAGACGCTTTTATGCCAATAGGTCATGATGAGGAAATCGAATTATTAATTTTTACCTTTATGCATATCGATTTCGTACAGGCCTTTGTAACAGTGGAAAATGTGCACATAGATGAGGGCATTGATATCCTGCCCGCAGTCCTCCCACGGGACTCTGCGGCTTTTCTTTATGTTGTCCATGACATTATTACATTCCTACGTGAGGGTCTACGTAGACTGGTGACTTCCGAGTCACGGACAACCTGGCTCGAAGAGAGAGCTATAGAGCTACGGAATTACATTGGGTCCATTGTTCAGGTGGCAGGAGATCTATGGACTCTTCATACCTGCCTCGATACTACAAACGGGTCATTGCATTACTGGCCTGTCTACCTAGAAGCTAGGGTAGGCTTATACGAACCGTAGTTCATTTATTGTGTATATACATATGAGTATTTGTACAGCTAGTTATGTTCGCGGTCTTATTCGACCTTGCTGAAGTACTCATATTATATCTACCTATACATATTTTTTCTCATTATTATTTTTATTATTATTATTATATTGTTATTATTATTGGCAAAGTTATTACTGTAGGTGTTCAACCTTTGCCACTATTGTAATGTCTCGTACCAATATTATCATATATTCTTCTGAGTATTATTATTCTTATTCTTATTAGTATTAATAATATTTTTAGTTATTGTTGTTTAGTTTTGCAACCGAGTGTCGTTTAGCGTTCATTTACAACCCATAGCATTTTCAACATGCTTTCCTTCAACCCTACAATGTCTGGCTATTGTCTAGGTCACAACTTATGTTACGTGTTTTAATTGCTTCGGGTCGAAGCAATAATTCCCAGGGGAGATATATAAGTGTATAGTATGGGCACTTATGCTATCTCTAGTTTCAGATATTCAAGATGCTTTTGGTATACCTAATTTTATTTTTGGATGATGTTTGGACCATCCCAACCATTAGGCTCATGCCTGGAGCTTACTGGCGCCAACTACCCAAGGTCATCCTCTATGAAG
This sequence comes from Lepisma saccharinum, assembly GCF_977018435.1. Taxonomy (NCBI): domain Eukaryota; kingdom Metazoa; phylum Arthropoda; class Insecta; order Zygentoma; family Lepismatidae; genus Lepisma; species Lepisma saccharinum. The sequence goes on along the minus strand of NC_139256.1, from coordinate 21,921,225 downwards.
GAAGCGTCCCCCTTACCTACATGGAGTCTCTACCCGACCAAGATATTGTTGACTATTCTATGATGAACTTCGCTAAAAAGGATAAGGTAAATTACGTGGAAACAAACCACGAGGTAGAAATATTTCATTCCTTGGACAAAATGGTAAGTGAATTTCAACACTTATTTAGTGTTCATTTGAATAATACATATGTTGAATTTCCTCCACCTCCTGAGGAGTATTCCAGAGCTAAACGTGGACTTGGACTAAATTTCATTGGAAACTTTGCTAACTGGTGCTGCGGTATTTTGAGTGAGAACCAATTCCATGAACTTTTGGTGAATGAACACACTCTTAACGCTGAAATACATAAGGTCACGTCTAGTCTCAAAAATGAACATCAGAAAGTACACTTATTAAAAACGCAAATTCGTAATTTAATTCAACAGACAAACGACACGCTGATTACTGTTGAAACTCAAGTAAATTTACTAAAAACTAGTTTTGGAAATAAATTGACAGAATTGGCCAAAATCACCAATAGGACGACTCAAAACTTGAATATAATGGCTTTAAGATCTCTATTATTGCATCAGCTCTTGTTAAGCTCTATGATTAATTCCGAGATACGAGAATTAAGAACGTCATGTTTCGCAAACAAAATTCCGTTATATCTAATCAGACCTCAAACATTAAAACGAGACCTGAAACAACTAAAATTCACCTTAGCAGTAAAGGGATATCAGTTAGCTATACCTACTACTAATCTAATGAAATACTATACAGTGCCATTAGCTCATTGCTTGTTTTCACCTAAACAAGTAGTAGTCACATTAAAAATTCCGATCACGAAAATAGGTGAAAACCCTATCCTAGAAGAATTTCTTACGGTTCCATTTCGTTGGCTAAATAGCACTTGCAACATTATCCATCCGCCATTATACTCGGCAACAAGTCCAACTTCGGTTCGACTCCTGTCAGGGACCTTTTTGGCCACCTGCGACCCACACAATTCGCCAATGTGTTACTTACCTCGATTCGGTCACGATGCCACTTTAGGTTCTTCTTGTGCACAAAAGATCCGCCAAGGAGCGACTATTAGTGAGTTAGCTGGCCATTGCATGTATCAATGTTACGAAGGAAGTAACGTAATCGTGACGGAAGTATCGCAGGATCATTACGTAATCACCAACCCACCGCCCAAGATTAAAGGAGAATGCAACGGCAATGACATCATAATCGACACTTACAAAACTGAACCCGGAGCTTTGGAAGTCACCCTGCCATGTAATTGCTCATTGTCAATTACAGACGAAACTCATATTCCTAGAACTTTCCCCTGCTCTAGTGAAACGAGCGACGAGCTGCATAGTTATCATATTCTGCCAGCCTCGTGGGGCAAAATACCGACGATGAAAATAGATGTATTATTTTCTGGTAGTAAGGCAGCCGAGTTTAACCATTTCAACGACTGCCTAGACGCAAAGTGGCCCACAAAAATACCATTTCTAAAGATAACAACTCAAACAGAACCGCCTGAGGAAAATAATGAATTAATTGACGATTTAGACACCGACATCTATAAGGGAAACCTTTCCAAAATTTCGTTTAGTCTAATTTGGAATGTAGCACTCACTCTAATCACAGCATGGTTGATATACAAATATCGCTTATTGGCCACACAGTTAATTGCTTTTAAACAAGTCCAACCCTCAGAAGCACTGGAACCCTCACAGGAAGTATTCCATACAATCATTGATTACTCAATAGTTATAATGATTTTAATATTAGTTCTTGTGTTTTTAATTTGGATAATCAAGAGATATAAGGAAAGTTGTTGCCAACACAAACCTAATCAGAAAGCCCCAACTGCTTCTACAAGTGTACTATTTCATAATGACAAGGTGCAACTGACACCCAAAACCCCCAAAACACCACGACCTCTACCACGTACGTTCACACCAGCGCATAACCCGATACACATGAGCATGACAGCATGACTAGCCGTGCTGACAATCTTAGTACATTCAATTATACCAATTAATGGCTTATCAATGAAAACCTTTGTCACCCCGGGAATTTATATGACAGAAATAGATCCCCCTATCTTATATACAACTTCTGTTCCTCTGCTGTACCGTTTACAGTACAATGCAGCCTTTACTGAGATTGTTGATTGGGAAAATTTACCCTTTTCTTTAGGAAATACCACGATTGCTACTGATCCCGCATTACAAGGGTGGAGTTATTTCTTAGCTTCCAAAACCCACATTCGCTCACTTTTCCTGAAGGATCCAGATATCAACAGAATCCAAACCAGAATACGGCAATTCCCTGCCGGTGACTGGATAGATATTAAGGAGCTTGCACTAAACATTCATCCCCAAATGCTAACTATGTTAATTTCCGCTTGTCAGAATAGGAAGATTCATCCTGCTCTGTTACCATTTCACATTCTGTTACAACATATTCAAGCTCTCACCAGTAAATTACGGAATTATAACTATACTCTAGCCATACCTTCTGATAACCTCGGACAGTATTACAACACACCTATACTCGAATGCACTATTGGGCCCACATATGCCCTCATTGCATTGAAAATACCGCTAATCCAACGACGTTCCAGAATTAGGATATTTGATCTAAAACCCCTGCCCTTCCAGCATAACGATCAAATATGTCAAGTGCAAATAGTAAAGGATACAGTTATTTTCGATGAAATCGATCAAACCTATTTCGATCATTTATGTACCTTAACCACAGACACGTTATGCTTCATCTCTCCGATTAGGAATGTAGTTACTACAGAACACCAATGTGTTAGATCAATTATTAGCGAGAATGTACCTTCTGTCGTACGAAACTGTCCCCTACACTGTCACACTGACTCGATGGTTAATCTACCTGTATTACTAAATGTTTCCACTTATTTAGTACTCTCACCAATGGATGAAGAGATCAACGTGAAATGTGAAAGCATCTTATTTAGCTTCAAGAGGAACTCTCCCTATGGCACATTAGTTGTACAACTTGGTTGTCAATGTACACTCTGCGTCTTTTCTAGGTGTTATCAAGCACAATTTCCTTGCATTTTACCCAATCAGTCAAGAGCACAAATCTCTAATTTTATTCCTATCCACTGGATAAATTATCAATCCACAAACATCACTAACTATGAATGTACAACCGAATTAATTGACAAACCTGCATGCACCATGGTCAGTCATCAGACACAACACTTGAATGGAGACCCAATATCACTAGTTCCTACTCATGCCTGGTTGAGCATTATGACTGGTATAGTCTTCCTTATCATAGCATGGATCCTATACAAGGTCCATTGCAGAAAATCGAAGCCATTGAAACCCACCTCTGTTCCGGTGGGCATGAAAACAAATACCATGAGAGCTCCATCTTATGAAGCACCGAAATGTCCCATTTATGAAAGTATTCTAGAATAAACTTCACTTACTAATGACACATAAGTTTCAGAGTATGGACATCTTTATTCCCCAAGATGACCAGGGCCCGGGACAAGTCATCCCTGAGAGGACTTCCTTGACTCTACAAGAATCTTCAACTTGATGGACTCAACTACGGAGCACCACATTCTCCCCTTCGGCTGAGAACATCAACTATGACCTGCGCACTGCATCCAAGAGACCTTCGCGCTAGAACTACCATAAGTGAAGTGTAAAGTGATACCTATCTAAAAGACATTACTAGCCAGACAAAAGGCCAATATATTATTGTAATTATATCAAATATAGCTAGTACTTCAAAGGCCATGTCCATGATATCCATATATATATATATATTTTCAATTTTAATTTTAGCTTTGACCGCCACATACATTATATACAGGGCATGTCAATACTTAGCTTAGATGGGGGCCATCTAAGATAAGGAGGGGCGTTATGTAACGTACAGCTCATTGTGCTGCATAAAAGGGCGTTGCCTCTAAGGAAGTGAAAAATAAAAACAGAACTCAAGCAGGAAGAAAGGACTTACGTCACATACACTTGTCTCATCCTTGACGCGTGTGATAAAGACAAGGCCCTTCCTCCCCCCCTTCTTCTTAGTCAAGGGCAAGGTTACCGTAAAGGCGACCAACAGGAAGTTGAGGTGGTTTAGTAAAAATAAACAAGGCCAAGACCTTGGCCCTGACAACAGGCCTCAAGGCCTCCTAACCACAAGAAAACCTCCGTCAGGGTCAGAAAGGCCAAATGGACAGATTACGAAAATAGCCACAAGGTTGGGAGCACTAAGAGCTGGGTTGAGGACGAAGACAAGGTCGTATTGTGAATATATACTTCTTGCAAAACGAGGTTCTGGGTCTGTGTCCTGCCGACTTGTGTGACGACGAGAGGCCGCCCTGCCTGACGCCGCTGCTATCTTGGAGGGTAAGACCCATTTTTACTAAGTGGTCTTTCCACTTAGAACTTGCCTATTAGCTATAATCAGGATATGGCCATGAAGCTAGCAATCAGTACTTAGGTACTATAGTGTAGGTCTAAGATAATAAACATATGTCATGACACGAAACAATGCCTTTTAGTTGAAGAGTTAGTGTTAAGTTCTTAGTTATTAGGAACCCCACGCAATAGCGTTACACTATTCTGTTAATATAGTTAAGAATTGATAATGAAGATCTCACACCTTTCAAATGATTAAACTAAATTAACTACAACATATTTGATCATCAGATTGATTATACTCTTCCTGGATGGTGTAATAGTTAAAACGCTTGCTTCGTGCTAATTTTCCAGGGTTATGAGTGGTCCTTCATCAATTTCATTGTATCATCCCTTAGAAGACACATAGTTTGGTGTATCCCGGTGAACTTCAAACTATTTCAACCGTTCGAGAAATGTCAATTATGCCACAGGGAGTGATGTGCGTCTACACGTAGACTATGTTATACACTTAGATTACGTAATCTATGTAAACAACATGGCGAAAGGTGATAACTTAGCAAAGGGCGCCACTTTTTGCTTCACGACTGCCATCTGTTGTTATTTTTTTACATACTATTTAACCTCTTCCATAGTTGATAATAGAAGAGAAGAGAAATTTTGTTGTAAATGGGATTCTTTTCATTTCGTTAGGAACCAATGTAGTTGAAAATGTCACTTTCCTTTCATGAAACCCTTGAAAATTAATTTTAATGCACTTTAGATTGTCTACGTAGTCTATGTAAACTACAACCCAATGTAATCTACGCGTAGATTACGTGTAGACAACGCATGTAGACGTAAACTTATAGTCTACGGCACATCACTGATGTATGCCCAATGCGACACAGATATGCGTCTTTCAAGAGTCACACAGAGACAGACCCATCTAGTGGCACTCCTTCAAAGTGAAAGTCCAAGAAGAAAAAGATATTAATAAATAACATGTGCGCCTAGCCCAGAAAGATGTTAACACGTGTAATGGCAAATTATGAGAGTTAACAAGACACAGAATACACTCCCTCTCCCTATATAACGGGACGCCTATGCAATAAAGCTCCGACTTTATGCTCTCAAAACATGGGGGAACATTTTGAGGCCAAGACCATATATTATTATAGCAGACCAATCCTTTGAAACGTACAACTTCCTCATTTTTGCATCGCCTAATCTTATTCTTGAATACCATGGATTACGTTAAGGGTCTATATAATATATTACTAGTGAATGCAGGCAATATTCGTAGTAACAGAACGTGAGCCCATTGAAAATAAATCGTGTTTATATCTTGATGACGTAAGAAAGATACATAAAATGAGGATCCCATCACCCATAAATTCTAATGTGTTCTATTGGGTTAAGCTGCAGGACCGAAAACTTTTTTCTCGCACAATTTAAATTCTGTACAAGTTGGGTATTGTTTAATTTCAACACGGAACTTTGACTCTATTTAAACTGATCCGGAAAAACAATTCCTGGACAACATTTAAATTGATTCGGTGAAAAAGGTTCCTGGACCGAATTTAAATTCAGCCAGAAAAAAGTTCTTGGACCGAATTTAAATTCAGCCGGAAAAAGTTCCTGGACCGAATTTAATTCACCCGGAAAAAAACGTTCCAGGACCGTAAAAGAGGTTCCTGGAACGAATTGAAATACTTTAGAGATAAAAAGTTTCTTTACGGTCCAGAACCCATTTACGCTTCTGATATTCTCTCCTGGACCGGAATTGAATTTATTTAAATTCCTGGACCATTAACAACCCTGATGATAGTTACAGAAGAAGAAGAAATAGTAACGAAGTTTATAATCTGTGTTTGCCTCTAGCACGTTCAGCTCTTCTCGGACGTTACAAAATTTCAAGTAATTTTCAAGTGTCGTAAAGTAACTGTAGAAGTAACTATTGCAAAAAGTAACTCCATTACAGTTGCAGCTACTTTTAAAGTTGCTATACCCTGTCCCATTTAACTGTGGAGCAAAGCGGCGCATAGCGTCAGCGAAGCGAGGGAAATTGAGTAGCCAGTGCGAAGCGGTACACGCTGCTGGTAACTCAGTCGCTTTCCCCCACTCCACGCAATTCCGTTCCTCTCGCGTGTTCATTGGTGGAACCGTCTCCGTTACAACTTGCGCAGAGACTTGATTTCGTTTGCCTGCTCTACAGTTAGCTGGGACAGAGTATAGTTTCAGTCAGAATTCCTCTTAGAAGTAACCGTTATTTGCAACTTGCGTTAGAAGTAACTACTTACTTCCAAACACTGTTAGGTTTTGAAAATAACTTGTTTATAAAATATTTGCAACATTTTAACAAGTCGATTAGTAAATATATAAATATACTTTTAAATATATATTTAAAAAATCAGATGTATTTCAGTGCATATTGAATATTGATGGACTTAGACGATGTAATGGAAGCTACAGTTCTTGAACCCCTTCTTTGTGTTAATTAATGTGTTTACTATTCTGTGAGTTTGCTATCTTTCATTACCATGTGGCTCTTCAGTTCTAATGAGGATTATTCATTACCTAAATGCTAGGCCCCTATCAGGGGTCGAACAGTGGTCCCTGAAGAGTATTTCGTTAATATACACGAGTACCCATAAACCCTAAATCTGTAACACCTAGCTGACATTTGTTTGCTAAGAAGAAGAAATCCTTGTTCATGGCCATGGCCAAAATTTTTGTTGGGGGTGGGGGGAGACAAGCCATTGATAACAATATTATTAGTTTTTATTATTGTTGTTTTTATATACTTGAGGAGACTTTTGTACGCGATTCACCACATACATGAAAATCCAGCACAACTACATTCCTTTTACATTTCAAACTTTCAGTGTACTGAAATGCATAGTTAATTAATTTTATATATTTTGACACTTGATATAAAAGTAATTTTTGGAATTTTGAAAAGTGTGGGAACATTTATTCTTATTTTTTTAAAAAATATGATAAAACATAACCTGGTTTTTGTGTTTTGCACCTAACTTTTTCGGTCTAACATAGTTTACTTTCATTCTTTAGTTCGAATACTAACTACACTCTGTCCCGGGGATCTGTGGAGCAAGGCCGCGCAAAACGGTAAAGAAGGGGAAAAAGCGAGTGGACGGAGCGAAGCAGTACACGCTCCTGCCAAACGCTGGTGCCTGCAGTCGCTTCCTCCCTCTCCGCAATCATGTTCCCTCGCACGTGTTCATTGGTCGAGCCACTCATGCGCAGAGAGTTGCTTTCGTTCGCTGGCTTCAAAGATTCCCGAGACACGGTATAACTGAAATGTATATATGTTTTAATAATAAAAGTTGTAAGCTTTATATATTTTGTAACGAAATGAACAATATCAATTTTCTGGGGGGGGGGGTTGATGGACAGCCCCCACCTCCTCAAGCCCATGTTCGTGGTTTGTAGTTGGCTCAGTTTATTATGAGGTGGCCGCGGTGGCTCAGTCGGTAACGCGTCTGACTACCATGCTAAAGGTCCCGCGTTCGATCCCCGGCCGGTTCAAATCCGGGAACTTTTCTAACGTTGGAAGCGGCCCCGGCGCCCACCCAGCGTCGAATAACATGGGTACCTGGGAGAAACCCTGGGGGGTAAAGGCGGTCAGGGGCGTGGTGCTGATCACATCACCCCAACTCACGACCGGATCAAGAAAGTGTGGGTCGTTACCCCCTATACAACTTCATGGCATGGTGCTAAGCACAGGGGAACACTTTACTTTACTTTTTTTCAGTTTATTATGATGAAAACATCACATCAAGACATCACATATTCCTCAGGGCGTTACAATTGAACGACACGTGTGCTTGCATGTCTAAACTGGCTCTCAGTCGAGAAAGAACCGCGAGTATCTTGCCAGAGAACTCGAGACAAGAGAAGAGATAAAAATCTCGCAGGCAAGAAAACCTCTAGAAACACGAAACCACATATTTCGAAAATAACAACCGGGGCAACCTCGCCAAAAATTTCCTTTGACGCAAATGTGACGTAAAACTTGCAAAACTTCGTGTCCATCCTTGACAAAAAGAATGTACCTCGTGTAATTATTCCTGAAATTTGCATTACCTACGTTTTCGAACACGTAAGCTGCATATAAATAAGATGTTGAAGGTCTGCACTGGCTCATAGTAGTACTCTATGATAAGCTATACAGTTGCATTTCCTGAAACACAATGAAGATCTCGGTAAGTGATTAGGATCTAGGTTAAGGATCTAGTGTTACAGATCATTAGTTTCAAGGGAGTTATTTTTATTCATATATCTGAACCGTAATTAGTATAATTATTTTAATGAACAGAATGTCGCACACAGGAAAATAAATGCATAAGTTGAAACAACAAATGCATTAAGCGTGTAGCTCAGACCAAATGTTTAAATGCATCATCGAGAAAGATGTAGAAGGTGCATCAAATTCACACCAGTTGATGCATTAAAATGCATATGATGAACTTTGGCGATATCTTTACAAATGATATAGCATTCTTGGCGCCGAAGAAAATACACTTTTGTTTATCAATCGATGCATTTCTGGCGCTTCAGATAAATTTCATGCATTTGTTTCTTTGTTCATTTTACTTCGCTTTTCTGCCACTTTCGTTAATCGTGAAGGTGAGGATGAGTGATGATATGGTGAAATTGATGAAGAGACACTCACAAAGAACACCTGTGCCCTGTGTTTCAATACTAAATAAACCAATATCAAAAAATGAATTCGTTGAACATATGCTTGTCGTCTTTTCAATAACACCTTTCTACAATTTATTTTTGTTTTAAAGGACAGTATCGAGTAGAGATTTGACGTAAGAAGACCTGTATCGCTCTCTTTTTTAGTTTAACGTCGCTTTTCTAACTCTTGGGTTAATCGCGACGATGAATGATTAATTGATGCATCAATACCTTAATCAAGGTTCGAACCTGGGACTTCTGGCTTGGTAGTGTGATAGGCAATCTATTCCTCAACGGACGCCAGTCTGGTTACTAGTCTACTCTAGTTTGTTCTTTGGTTATTTTACGTCGCTTTTTATGCCACTTTTCGGTAATCGCGACGGCGAGGATGAGTAATAATCAGAGGAAAGTGATAATCACTCCCAAAGAACGCCAATACCCTTGTCGGGATTCGAATCTGGGAACTTCGGTGGGAAGTTTGAAAGTAGACCATTTTACGCAGACAATTCCAGTCTCGTCTCGAACCTATTTCGAATCTCTTTCCAGTTTTTAAGTCCACTTTTGTGTACAGATAGGCTAATTGAGACTGCACCCAGGATTTTTTTCGGGTGGGGCTGGAATTGCACAGATGTTCTTTAGGGAAGTGGCATACATACAATCGTGGGTCATTTTAAGAGAGGTATGCATTTAGAGTCGAATTACTTTCCGAACATCTCCAGCGGACTACGCGAGTCTGTCTAGCGAGCCTAGTGGGCGTGTAGAGCCTGAGCAGGGGCTTAGCGATAGGTTCTGGGTTAAGATGACGTCAGCGGCTCGCTCCGTTGATTGGCTGCTTCGAGAGTTGTGACTCGTTCCGAAGCTTCAAATGCATAACAACCAAAGATGTTATGGAAATAATCTCCCTCTACCACTCTGGTTTTAGCCTACTTCTTCGCTGCTTTTATTTGAAAATGTTGATTTTTTCAAAATTTCGGAGAGGGCTGTAGCCCCTCAGCCCGTTCTTTGCGTACGCCAGTGCATAGACCTACATTTTAAGTGGGATCCCAACCACTATGGTGCTGCCACAGGTATCGAACCCGGGATCCCTTGATTACAATGCGATGCCGTTACCAATACGCCACCGGGGAGGGTCTGTTTCGAGGTTCGAAATCGTAGTTTGCAATGTGTAGAATCAACTTTCCCTTATTTTCTGTTTGACGCCTCGCTTCGATTCTACGAACTCCCAAGGCTAATCAGGACTGAACCTACAGTTTAAAGTGGGATCTGAACCACTGTGCCATGTGGCTCCACCGGGTATGAAGTTATATCACATAGCATTGTCTATAATGGTGTGCCACAAACTCCTGGGACATGCGAGGTGTTTCAAGTTGGTAATTTTAGAATTACCGTGAAAATGTCATGGATAAGATTACATATTACTAATAATACGTACAACTATGCTATAAAATTTGCTTGATTTTATTTACATCAATGTGTAAACAATTATATTTTCGCAGGTTGCACTATTATTTCTTCTACTGATTTGCGTCGCTGCGGACAGACACACAAAGGAGGAAGTGGGCGAATATCCAAAGGACAAAAGAGCAATATATAGATACAGATACCCGCCAAATGCTTATGCGGACCAATCATACAGGCCCAGAGTGATCAAGCGAATTTACAGGGTCGTGCCTCCACAGCCCAGGTATGAGAAACCCTTATACCGGGTAGTTTATCGGAAGTATCGGCCACAAAGGGGGTACCGGAGGAATTACAACCATTATTGAGAGGTGCCGAAAGGTGATATTTTGCTTCATAAGACTGCGTAAGTAACTTTCTAGCAATGTTATGGTCTTTATCCTGGTGTCTATGTTTCCTGCATCGTTTGTGTGTATATCTGGTTGCAGAACGCACAAGGCGCCACATATATCTGTAGTTTAGTGTTTCTGATGCGTCTGATTGAATGAAGACCTTATTTAAATCGTGTTCAATGTGTGCTGTATGTAACTTCTGGCTACTTGACTATTTATCTAGGTTAACCGCGACATTGAGAATGATTTGATAAATTATATGCAAGCATAAATACCATGAAACACCTTACCAATGGTTACAACCTGCGACATTTGATTTCAGACGCACTGTAATACAGAAGGTTTACACCCCTATGCACGAAAACATCACATACTCTTATATTTCCTACCCTCTAAAAATCAGCAAATTGCAATTCTTGTGTCCTTCTCTTTTGTTCCCTTCATGCACTGACTTTCAGTGTTGCCTATATATTCTTTTTCTACCAATTGTCTCGTTGATTTTTTATGTGACTGTGTAGTTGAAATCAGTGGCGGCCGGCGGCAACTATGAATGTTAGTGCCAACGTGATCAAGTAAATATAAAAAAAAAAACTCCGCAATGTCCCCCCGCCCTCCTTGAGGTTGCGCCACTGGCCAAGATGTTTATCCTCGTTTGGTAACGTGGAAAACAACACGCGTTTAAGTAATAACGTACTAATCCGATTCATCTTCACTCACTAACCTATCTTTATACACTACAGGACACTTCCCTAAAAATATAACAATTACAAGAGGAAAGGAAAAACAAATCCTATCACCTCCTCCTCCTCCATGCACACGTATTCTAACTGGATATCGAAAATATCTGTGTTATGAAAAGAAATTGTCGAAATGGCAAAGGAAACTCGCATCATCATAGGATGTTTTACTTTTATATTTTAAAAAAGTCTCTCTTGTTGCATCTATCTATTATCAAAAATGTTCATTTAACTTTGGAAAAATATTAGGTTCGTTTCTCCAAAAGTAGGCAGAAATTACTTCCCCAACGGGTCTTACAAACCAGTCGTATTTAGCAACTATTTTCTGAAGTGGCAACTGTGTCGTGTCAACACTGCGAAAGTTCCCTCGGCAGGCCAAGCGAAGACGGGCACGGTTTCTTATGGGCTAACGCCGCCCCCTGCCACTTTGTTCTCGGCTCATGGTGGGAATGTTCCTCGCGGAGACTTCTTCAACCCTCTACACGTGCGTCAACTTGGTTAGGTCCATGGGTTAGGCCAGCTATTGGGCGGCACGGACTGTTGCCTCGTGAGGGCACGAACGAAACAGCTGGCGATGCAGTGAGGAGGTTGGGGCGGTCGTCACGTCAGCTTGACCGATTGCAAGAGTCGAATCTCCTTGTCTGTAAACTATCAATGTATTCATTTAACTTTACTTGGCGACGTATGCGTATCTTCTGAGGGTAGTGCAAGGGCACGGCGGAGCCACCGCTGGTTGAAGTTATTTAGGAAGAAATACGATCAGCAACTGTGAATATTGCTCAAGAAGCTTTTAACTAACTGGTGTACAAAGTATTTCCTTTTACCGACTGCGAACTGCTGCAACTAGATTTCGGTTGGTCAAAAGATCTTGTCGCACAGTAATGTTTACGTTCTATCAGCAAATCCTGAGACACTGCTGCAATTGTTCTGGACACATGAGAAGCAAGAATAGGTTCAAACTGGTTCAAAATCCAATTTCACAGATATGACGATCACATGAAATTGTAAATATGTACTCTGGAATTAAGAACTGTATATACAATTTAGGCAGAATACTGAGTTGAACTTAGTGAAAATCACTGCTATGCTTATGGCAACATTGCAGCCAGGCCACTGTGCTCTAAGGAGTAGAATTGGCTCAGGCTGGGATGAAGAAGCATGATTTTGAGTCTGCTCGTATAATAGATCCAAAACTTCCTGTTGATTCCAGGTGTTATATTTCTGAAATTGACAGTTCTAAAATTCGTAAGTAGAAAGAAGTACATTTTTAGGACGAAAAACAACTTGTTTACGTCACAGTTTAAAACTATCATTTTCTTTCACCAAGATATTACATGGCATAAAAACTGATTTTCAATACTGAAATATTTTGGTGATTAATAAAAGTAATGATTACAGGTATGCAAGGTATATTAAAATTAGTTTTCCTCTCACTCACAAACTCATCAACGCACAGTCCAAATTCCTTAAGCATCGTCTACGAAGGGATTTTCCAAAATTCAACCTCTAAGTGTGGAAACGGGAGATTAAAATATATTTTAAAATTTGATACGTTTACAGACCAAACCTTTGAACATGGAAACTAGGAAAACTTATAAAATTTCTCAACAGATGGAGTTCTCAATGTGGTTGTTCTAGAGTCCCTGGATGTATGACTTGACGTCATATACGAGTACTCGCGATCCATTCTGCTTATGGAGAGCTGAGACTTACCTACAATATGGCGTCGTCTACCAACAGCTGATTCTAGTGGTGCGAAAAACAATTCTGTAGTTTAATTTATTTAAGAGTTAGAATAATAATTATCACCGCAAATTTAAATGGATTATTTCCTCATCAATTATACGTAAATTTGTGAGTTTCTATGTAATACAAAATTCAATTACATCTTGATGCAAAATATGTTTGTGATGAGCCAGCGCGAAGTACGACATTTAAGAATTTGTTAGCCTAATAGATTGTTAAGGTTGATTACATGAATATCGAACTTGTAATTACTAATTTTCCTTTATTTAGCACGAAAGAATATTGACTGTGATTTGTGTGTCCGTATTATTGTATATACGTTGTCGAAAATTGAATTGTTCGAAGTGTAAAGGACAGTATTTACTTTCTAGTCACAGTACAGGACATTCAGTAACTCTTTCAATATGTTCCAGTTAAAGAGCATTACGTTCACCATGATAAACATGAAGTGAAATAAATATATTGTCCATCAATGGAATGTCCAACTTCTTTCTATGTTAATGGACTCTTTCGCGATTATATTGTGCATAATTTAATACCATTGCACTCAGTGTGAACAATGGACGACGTTATATTCTTTCTTTGCAAACTATTGCTGTCAAAACAGCAAGATATTATGATTATTGCAATGGAATTGATTAACTACATAAAAATGTGTACCTGTTTCAAATTTAACGTGTCTGTAAATGTAAAAGAATCTTTAAGCAAGTTCATAATGTGGAAATTTGCTGCTTAAATACATTGTACCCTTGCACAGTCAGTTAATGTGATTTTCATGTAACATATTTGCTTTATTTTCAACAATGGAAGAACAGGAGAGTGAGATATTATCTCAACTTGTTCTAAATGGAACAAGTACAATGGGAGAATGTAATTATTATAATTATGTACACTTTATACACTTTCACTCTTTGCCTGCACGTGTGTGTGCACGATTTTTTTTTAATACGAAAAAGGTTTTCTTAAGAAAGTAACATATGACCACAGTAACTTTTGAAGCCAAATATTTTCAAGATTTCTCGCAAATTACAATTAATTAAAATTACTCACGGGAAATAGTTTCCCAAAGTTTAAAAGCTTATTTGATACGAATTTCCAGTCTTACGAAAACTTTCCTCACCCTCCTGTGCGTTTTTTTATATATACAATTATCTTGCATACGGAACAGGGACTCGTAAGTTGCTATTGCGCTGTATTTAAATAGCATTTATATATGAACGCTGATGATTCATTACGAATCTAGAGTATGTTTTAAATGTAACTCGAACAATAAATGTAGATTATGCAGAACGGTAAAGATTGTATTTAATTTTTATCAATATTATTTATGTATTTTCTAATGTTATGTAAAATTTGAAATGTTCTTGGAGGTGAAAGCACATTCTGAAATAACAAGAAAATTGATTATGTTAGGAAACTAAATATTAAGCTTTTATAATCCGTTGTGTTAATTATTGTATTGTAAATGAATAACACAGGACTCTAATCCAGTGAGGTAACAGAAGCTGGTGAGACATACACACGCGCTACCGCCGTGGACTTGTAATTAAGAGGTCTCCGGTTCGATACTCGGTGGAGGCACATCGTGATTCGGATCCCACTTTAAACTGTAGGTCCAGTCCCGATTAGCCTATTTGTGCATGAAGTCGACTTAAACCTAAAGTTCATACATGCACACACACACACACACACTTGGCCCAAAATTATTCAACCTATTTATTGACGATATCACACTAATAAATTCAGATTTATCGATTACTCTGTATGCAGATGACTGCCTTCTCGTCCATGTTGGAGATACGTACCAGGATGTAAAGGAGAAAATGGAAAACTCATTCCCCAAAGTATTAACGTGGTACAATATGAACAACCTGAAACTTAACGTTGCAAAGACGAAGGCCATGGTGCTTCACACCGGTAAGGGAATCCCTGCTAACACGATAGATATTACCCTTAATGACGCCAGAGTACCTTTGAGCAATCATTTAAAATATCTCGGAATCATTATCGACCCTCAGCTAAATTTTAATTATCAAATAAATAACTATATTCGTAGAATCTATCACCATATTTACATATTTCGAAAAATTCGTAAATATCTTAATAGAAATCTGACTAGACATTTCTACCTTTCATTTATTCGTCCCGTATTCGAGTATGGTGCTAGTCTTATTTTTGGCGGTAACATAACTCATCTGAAGAAACTTGAAACTATCCAAAACAATTGCTTAAGAATCATACACATGCACCCCCAAGAAATAATTCCCAACAATTGCGCAATATTTATAATATACCTACAGTCACTTCGAGAATACATTACATCTACTTGAATAAGGTATTCCATAGCATACATAACAAATCATCTCCATTGCATCATAGGATTAAGCTCCGCTCAGAGTTCAGCACCCGAAACACCAGATCGTCCTTGTAATCCCCAAACCCAACAAAAGCAGATTTGGGCAGAAGTCTTTCTCGTACTTAGCAGCGGTAACCTGGAATTCACTCCCGACGAAGATCAAACTCAGTACCAGCAAAGCGCAGTTATGTCGTCTTCTACGTTCACATGTCTATAAATTCTAACTCCAGTAATATTATTATTATTATCAGTGCTTACCCCCCCTCTCCTCACCATCCCCACCCACACACATATATTTTAAAATTTTCATCCCTGTGCTTCGAACAGCAATTCCATACACACTCATATCCAAACCCACACACCTTTACACTTTCTTTTCTTCTAAATGTGTATAACTCTCAAACTTTCTTTATTTCATTGCTACTATAGAACACTATATATACTAATGTAAATTCATCACATTTTCCTTAGATGTAGCTTTTGCATATTTTTTTTACTATTTAGGGCATCAAGTCATTATTTGTATTAATTTTGTTCAAAATGAAATGTTGTATGGCTTAATTGTAACCCTATGGAAATAATAAATAATAATAATAATAATAATAACACACACCGCACGCACACACACACAGACAGACAGACAGGTACAGAACATTAGTCCCAGTGGCGGCGATTCGGTTCCGAAACTAGGAGGCAAGGAGACTTAGTTTTCTCTTCGTAGATAAGACAGGGTTGTTAAAGGTACATGAACTGATAAATTCTAATGTGTTCTATTGGGTTCTGTTGCAGGACAGAAACCTTTTTTCTCGCACAATTTCAATTCGGTCCAAGTTGCCTATTGTTTAATTGAAAGAAGGTTACTGAACCTATTTTAATTGATCCAGAAAAAGGTCCCTGGACCATAAATTTAAATTCAGACGGGAAGGAGTTCCTGGACCTAATTTAAATTCAGACGGAAGAAGGTTAATGGTCCTAATTTAAATTCAGACGGAAATATGTTTCTGGACAGAATTTAAATTCATTACATATAAAAAGGTTCTTTACGGTCCAGAACCCATTTACGCTTGCTGATTTTCTCTCCTGGACCGGAATTGAATTCATTTTAATTTCCTGTACCTTTAATAACCCTGAGATAAAGTTTTGCGTAGTGCTGGGGCAAAGGTGTCAAAATGTGGGGGGCAACTGCCCCCCATAATCGCCGCCACTGATTACGCCTATGCCTTATTATCCTATGTGTGAAACATCGAATTTCCAGGTTTTCGTACATGTAACTGCGTGTAATGTGCATCGGAGAGCGAGTAGCTTCTTGTCTTACTTTACAAATTTTTAACTAAAAATGTAGTAGGAATATTTTTTTAATATTTACATATTTATTAAGTTCGTTCCTTCATCTTTGAAATAATACCTGAAATACGGGCATTACATTCAAGACAATTTAAGAAAATGAAGTTTCGTGATGCTCTGCGTTCCATAAGAACCAATGCTATTTGAAGCGCCAACCAAGGATTTTCAGCTACAAAATGTCGGTCGCGAGTACTCGTATATGACGTCAAGTCATACATCCAGGGACTCTAGGTTGTTCTTTCTTCTTCATGTAGTCCTCAAGTTACAAACATTTTATTTGCGGTAAACAAACATATACATGTAATATAACGGGGTCAAAATCGCCGGCGTGTCGCTAAGTACACATATTGCATATTTATGTATTGAATTTTTGGTTATAAAATGCCGTTGGAAATGTTTGGACATACGATTAAGAAACAAGTGAAAGTTGAAGGTTAAACAGTACTGAACTCCATAATCTGCTCGTCTCGTAATGTTGTGGGAATAATTCAATCATCAAAAAGACTCATACGAGCAGGGCATGTTATCTGCATGGGAAACCTAGTGGTGAGGGACCTACCAAGGATGGAAACTGATGGAAAGCTTGTGGAAATATAACTTCAGATTTAGGAAAGTTGGAGAGTTGGTTACTTATAGTCTCTATGTTGAGTTGCAAATAAAACTTATCATTTTCTGTTCTTTTTCAGTTTACCAAGAATTGTCTCTGTATATCCACATGTGAGATGATATCAAGGTGTATACACGCTGCCAAAAATTTGTGATAAATAAACTTTTGCACCACACAATGCTGGTAGTTTTATTTCATTTTAGTTGTTGTTTCTGAATAAAATCAGATAGAGATCATTTATTCAAATTCCTTTTCTTTGGCTTCTTAATTTTTAAATTTTACAATACGCGTGACTAACGATTCATAGTGTATCGTTTTTCTCGTTGAGTGTTCGGTTGGAAGCTATGAATTGTTTGTTTCAAGTGTTGTTTTAAGTCCAGTTTATGCACATATAGGCTAATTGGGACTGGACCTATAGTTTAAAGTGGGATCAGAATCACTATGGGCCTCCACCGGGTTGGAAGCTCGATCAACAAAGTTTACCCAGTATATATGCAACCGCGCAGCACACATTCAGGCTTGCTGTGATTGGTATCTTTGCCACTTTTGGCTAATCGCAACGATAGAGTGCAATGATGAGATGGGTGAAGGGGTAACCACAAACACATATGGAGACAGAGGACTGTACTGGCTGTGAGTCCAGGCGCCTTAGCCTCGTTAGAAGATACATTTTAGTGTTTTCAGAGAAGATCACCACTTAAGCAGTCATTAGACGAAAGCATTTCCTTTAACATTTTTGCTAGCATAAATGCTAGATAAATCCTTCCAAAAATTCTTATAACAGACAGTACACGAAAGCATTTTATGGAACATATCGGTTAGCTGTTTCAATTACAATGTACAATACATACAGCATGAAAGGCACGTCGAGTTACACCGTCAATGCTGTGTGCACGGTGTTTACAATTGAAAAAGCTAAAATATTGTTCCATACGTGTACAAAAAACGATGTAAAGTATGTATTTAATCAGTGCCATTCTTCTCTACCTAAAACCATTTAATACGAAGCGATATTCCTCTCGGTTGAATAGTTATCGTCGTTTAAAAGAGTGAAGTGATACGTTGTTTACATCTCACGCGACCGCCATTACAACTGCACTCGTGACCTAGAGGTCGCTTCTGATTGGTTACGCTACGAAAAATGGTACGGAGCGAGCCTATCCTTGAGAAATGTCATGAAATATGCCATGGCATCTGAGAGCTATAACATTTCTCACTTTACACGGTAGCTTTTCGGTCGTGGTACAAATGTTAAGGAAAATGCTTCCGTCTAAAGCGGGACATACACCCCAGATTAAGGATTCTCAATGACATCTATGTAACGGAAAACACATTAAAAGATATGCAAACAGGATCACTCGAACAGAAACGCTGGCAGGTTGAAAACGACCAAATCATGCGTTTAACAGCACACATCGTATTTACGCAACTATGTTACACTCTGTCCAGGGAATCTGTGGAGCACGAAGGAAAACAAGTCTCTGGAATAAAGTTTTAGGATATTATACACACATATCATTGTAGCCTATAATGTGCTTAAGGGAGAGAGGGGTAATTTCCGTTAGGTCCTTGTCTCTGCTGCAGCTGCCGAGCACTGTTGCCAACTTAGCTCTCTTGGAGCCACATCTGGCTCTTTCGTTTGACTGAACAGTGGCACCCGCCCCCTCCCCCACTATGATATCATCACTAGCTCCGGCTCACATACACCAACATTTCTTATGAGTAAATATTTTTGCACGTGAAGAGATATTGTTATATTGGCTTCGTCGGCCCACCCTCTCTTACCTCCTCAGCTGATTTTTTATAGCGCCGTGGAGATGACATATAATATTGTTATGCTTTGGATTCTCTTGTTTACAACATGGAGAGAAATTTATACTCTCTTGTATAGTCGATATTGAAATAAAACTGGTGCGTAATTGTCACCCATTAACGTCACTGATTTTGTCTCATTGTCCTAGGACTTTACAAAGATAAAAAAGTTACCAGCTGATGCTTACAAATTGAGAAAATGACGCGTGCCATGGATAAAGAAATGTCCGCCATCTTGATAGTAAAAATAAAACAAAAGTGGTTCTGAACTGGCAACATGAGGCCCACACCACACAATATGTAGCCTACATATATTTAGAAATAGCCAAGGAATATTTTTCTTTTCTGTAGCACTTGATATGGATTGACCCGTAACGGAACGTTCTAGATATTCACGAACCGGTACACCGATCCGGTCCATTTCGAGCCGTGCCTCTGGCGCCGTGTTGCCCTGTGCTAACCACTCCGTCACGCTTATTCAATATTAATTGTTAAGGTCTAGTGGTCAAAAGAAGGGGAGGCACGTTACTGTGGTCCCTGAAGTCAACTGTGGGAAAACCTAACCAAGAATGCGCCACAAATTGCACTTTTAGCAACTGAAACATTGTTTTGTCCCTCTCTTGACACTATTTTGGCACTAATAACCGATATAGGCACTAATAGTTGAAATTATGGTAAAAATGTCATATGCGGGAAATGGATTTCTTCAAATTTACAGGGGAAAGTACTTACGGAATTGAGTTTCTGTGTAATTTCGGAAGGTTGTGGAATTGTTTTCTCGCAATTTTCAATGTATTTGGCCGCTAAATCATGTATTTTTCTATAATAATGTCCGTCTGATGCACGAAAGCTGTTGCTTGCATTTCCATCCATGTACTTGAACCGGATGTTGCGAGCATCTCAGAACGTAATCCCCCGGTAAGTGTTTCCAAAGACACAGTTTTTCCACTATATTGCCAAACCTAAAGCAACCTAACCTAACCTTAACGTGATGGTGCGTGGGGCTATCGTGAATGGTTTTTGGGGCTATTCGTGGATGGTTATACGATCCAGAATGGTTTTTGGGGCTATGCGGGAATGGTTTTTGGGGCTATTCGTGGATGGTCATACTATACTATCCCGAATGGTTTTTGGGGCTATGCGTGAATGGTTTTTGGAGCTATGCGGGAATGGTTTTCGGGGCTATGCGGGAATTTTTCTGTTAAGAAGGTTGAAACACTGCTTTGCCGTTTGAAACACAACGCTAGTCAAGATTTGCCCGCCATTTTGCGTGTTCAGGAAGCGAGAAAAGAACGAACAATAATTACTCGATATGTCGACAATAGATACTAATTTCGTTAAAAAAAGAAGCGAAATCCGTTGTTAAACAATGTTTCGCAATGCAGAATAGGTAAGTACGAATGTAAAAAAATAGAGAATGAACAAGTTAGAGCGATTTCCCGCATATGACAGTTTTACCGAAATTTTTAATTATGTAGTCACTGTAGAATTGATTATACGGTGACAGACGTACGGCCGTCTTTGAAACTCTTGCACGTGCACCATTCATATGTCTTACTGCGGCTGTGTTTCATCACCGTACTGTGCTTGCAGCCTTCTGTATATTTCAGCTGGTTTTATGCCCTCCTTCACTAAAAACTTCATCACCACACGCTGTTCCGTGTACACGTTCACACTGTTACCCGCCATCTTGAATACTGGTCTCTGGCAGTGCAGGATCTACAAGCCTCAAAACCCCGCAGTGCTGGGGGCGGCGGAGACAAGTGAGCCTTTAGGGAGCCCTCAGCCATCGACATAGTAGAGGGTTATATGCGTATGTAAAAAATAAACGTATTTACTCAGGGGAACAGAAACGAATACAATATATACAGGTAAAGTTATAGTTCCCTGTGCATATAGCACCGTGCCATGAAGACACATTTAGGGTATGTGGGAGTAGGGACCCACATATTTTCGATGTCGGACATCTTGGAGGTGATGGGATCAGCACTACGCTCCGGCCACCTTTTTGAGGCTGGTTGGGCCATGGAGCCGATTTATGGGGGGGGGGGACATGTGCAGAAATATTCCGACCTCAGATCACGCACATCGGGTCTCCCGCGTGGTAGTCAGACTAGAATCAAATCAGGCTAGAATTTCTCGAGAAATGCAGTGGTGAAGGTTTCTTCAACCTATGTTTAATCAGGAAAAGTTATAACTGCATGATTATAACAAATGTATCATTTTCCAGGTGTGAAAAAACAGTGTCATAGGTAGGTAGGTAGGCCTTTGCTAATATTTTGCGGGGTGAGCCAAGATTTGTAGATCCCGCACTTGTGAGTAGTAGAGGTGTGCGCCAAGGCCGGTTGCTATTTAATATTCGCAATTTAATTTGCACGTACTTATAACTAATTTGCACGGGTTTTAATTAATTTGCACGTACTTAGAATTCATTTGCATGTACTTAGAATACTTCACATTTATGTATTTGCATGTTTATAACTTTTATGAATATATAATTATTTATTTTATGAAAAATATGTATATAGACGGTAATTAGAGGTACTAAACGCTATGCATATGTTTTTATATTCATTACTGCAAAGTATGTAATGTATAAATCGATAATATTAATGTTTATAATATTGAAAATAAGAGTTTACGGTTTATGAACAGCTATGAACGGTGGTAATGGGTGTAGGTACAGGTCCAATTACGATTGGGGACGGTCCCGGTACTCGAACCCTCGATATGCAACGTTATTAATTAGTACTATGCAATAATTGCATTATGTTATGAAACACGGTGGTTTCACACGCTAGACAGAATACTGTCTCAGAATCTCGACTCGGCGGTGAAGGTAGACAGAGAGAATGAATTAATATTCCGCACAGGTATCAAGAATGAAGCCTTTGTTAATGTAGGTCAGGGCGAAAGGGTTTCTGGCGAGACGGGTTGTTGTGACGGGACAAATACACAACAAGTCATTTTGGGGAAAATAAATTGGTTAGAGATACGATCCGCTTCGATTTTAGGTAGAAAAGAAAATGTATCACGGGGTGATTGTGTCCCTTGAAAAAAGACAAAAGATTGTAAAATGCTAATTTTAAAAGTCTCCCGCTAAGCGGAAAGTCCGTCTGTGTGTGGAGCGATACGTGCAGTAAAATAGTAATCGCCAAACCAGGTAGAGAATTTGGACGAAAAAAACGATTTTAAGTTAAAAGGACATGAGGTGAAGGTGATATAATTCAAGGCGGGTGGATGTAAGAAATTTATCTAATGGAAAAAGAGGGTGTGGGTTTTAAATTTGGACGTCTAGAGTTAACAAGGCAGCGTGAATTTAAAGGGATTGTTATTTCCCAGTGTGGAAAATAAGGGTGGCTGGAAAAGGCCTTGATCCTTTGGGGTATTTAAACTTGGGAATCCGAATTTGTCTTCACATTTTTGTTATTTTTCTACTGTGTTTGTTCTGTGTTTTCTGCTGAGTTTTTCTTCACGATGATGATGCATGTTGTAAGTATTGCATTTTTTTTTATCTAAGTACAAGTGTTATACGAGAATGGAATTTGACTAGTGTTTTATCCGAAATACAAACTAACTTGTCAAGTTCTATCTCGGTTGTGTTTTTTTTGTTTAGCGGCAAAGTGTTTAGCGTGGCGAGACGGAATAAAAGTGAACTGTAGTAACAGTCGCGATTAATGTATTTGAGATTTGTGCAATATCCCTAACAAGGATCGAACCTAGGACCATTTGCACCAACAATATTAGCTTTTTTTACTCTACATGTAACTATAAACCTTTTATTTTTATTTTTTAAAAGAAATAAAACGCACAAGTCTACTACATACAAGTTTATTGTTCTAAAACTAATCTACTACAAAATGAATACAGAGTCAAAGTAATTTTACAAAAAGGTTATACATAGCGTTAACACAACGCTTTACAGTTTTGTATAAGTCATTTTGTACATATGTTGTAATACATAGCGTTCACACAACGCTTTTCATTTTCTCAAGCAAAATTGTACATAGATAGTAAACAGCTTTAACACTACGCTGTTATATTTATACATTATAACTACTCAAAGTACAATGCTTTTAAGTTGTTACTTTGTGGAACAAATAGCTTCCCAGAACTCGTTCTCCAAAGAAAAATCATGTGAGTGAAACCGGTGCGAATCCAACGCACATATACAATCAGGTATATAGATATATCCCTGCCCACAAAAGTGAAACTTTTTTGTTGGCTTTTCATTATATTTAAACAAACAGTGACGTACGGGATTACCGTACAATTCACTTCTGCGTAATGTCTGTACTGGCGCCCCAGAAAAGTACACTTTATTATTATTACAGGTGATAAATTCATTTATATACATTACACCTTTTTGTTCTGTTTTTGATTTGTTTGGAGCCCACAAATCATTGCATGTATATGCAATATGATGATTATTGTAGAAAAATGTACTATGCAGAAATTTAGTATACAGTTTCATAACTAGTTCGATATCTACACTGTCCACTTTTGCATCGAACGCCTTTCTGTCACGTATAAATATTCTTTTATGAGCCTGCTGGAAGTAGCAGCCGATAACACCCTTGTAAGTTTTGATCAACTGTTCCATTTTCTGTTTTTCTATGCACTCAAGATTTAGACATTTGTGGAGTTCTTCTTTTGGTTCGCCAAGTTCACATTCAGAACATGTAGGGTTGGGATAATTTTCTACTATTGCTTGTGCAATAGAGAAAATAAGACACTGGTCTTCGATGCAGTATTCACTGCAGGCACACTGTAAATTAATTAAATGCATTTGAGAATTTTGTCCATACAATTCTGTCATTTCTTTTTAAGTTTGTTCCAAACAATGACAGAAAATAGGTTAGGGGTAACTCACGGCACATATAATGTAAAAACATTATACAATAAATTCCACACATGGATGAGTTTGGGTTTTGAACCACCGTTTCACTGATGCACCATGAAATACAGTTCTTTTTTATAACTTTTAGTACATTTGCACTAGGAGGCTGACCAAAACTATCAAAGTACTGGGCCTCCTTATCACTGTTTATAAACAAACTTGTCCAGTGTATCCCTGGTCCAGATTCATTGTCGGTGTTAATAATCATTGCAGCAGGCAATTGCACATTTTTTGGCAATGTATTATTAGCAAAAACACCTCGAAAAATAAAAGACAGACATTTGTCTGATTGAACAGTTTTTCAATTTCAATGTTATTCATTGTTCACTATCCGAAAATGCACTATTTTTGGAAGAGCAACTTTGCTCGGATAAGTAATACACACTTGAAGCGTCGTTGTAAAACGAAGCTAAGGATGAATATCCACTGTCCGATGTTGAGGTGTTCTGTTTAGGTGAAGTCCTTGTGGCTTCTCCTATAATATGCTGTTGAAGCATGAAGCTACGGAGATAAGATGCGTATAAATGTGCGTCTCTAAGAACACATTTGATTGTCCTTAATCTGTGATAATTGCGACAGCAATTTTGTGCAGGGAAGGCTAACAGTGACGCTTTAGGGCATCCTAGGTCCTCGAGGTTAACCACAGTGCGGTGAAGTACTGTAATCAGAAACTTGCATTTGTCAGCTCCAAAAGAATAAATAACTGATGCGTTTTCTGTGTACTGGGAAAGTATAGAAAACAATTTTGAATAGCAAAGTTCACCGATAGGCCATTCGAGAGAATGCTTGTTTTGTGTTTGCCATATATTTTCGTTTTTTGCTCCAATATCTAAAGTATCCCATTCGTAAGGTGGTAGAAATATCTATGATTGCATACTATCTGAGTCTGCATCGACAATAGCTAGTTCTTTAGGAATAAATTTGCCAGAATTGTCTCGGAATCCTTGAAAATCAACGACAGCCCTCATATTGTGATCCGTACTCCTTCCAGGCTGGTACTCAACTGATTATTATTTTGTATTATCTGGGAAAATACCTCTGTGTTTGTCTATCTGGAGTAAAGAGTCGAACTCTCCATAAATAATGCATGTGACCGCCGTAGGCAACGGCGCAGAGAATGACAGTTTAGCACTTACACTCCCATCGCGTAATATGTCCCAAGTAGAGTCAATTTCCATTGTGGGTGAAAGAATAAAGGGATAAAAAGCAAATCCATTATCAAAATCTTCTCGTGAGAGACTATTTCCTGTATCCTGGTAATGTATTCCCGTTCCAGAGAATAAATTGTAATATGCTTGGATAATATTTTTGTCTGTGAAGCTTGGGCAGAGAGGTTGGTTTGGAATGGTTCTAGTTCCAACTTGGAGTTGAATTTTATTCAATCCGAAATGATGGAAATTAAATGGGTTTTTATGTATTTGACCATTGAAAGCTGAATTTTCAACAAAACCTAATATAACACGTTTAGGAACAGTGCCTAAAAATATATTATCTAGATTATAAGAAGTAATATTTTGAGGGATAGTTATTGATTTTACTTCCACGCGTGTAATTGGGTATTTAGCTGTAGTAGTTTCAAGAGCGTTTGCATGAGCAAGACCTATATCTGGAGATACAGTAACTCTTTTTACATAAAGAGAAATGTCCTGTATTTCTACGCGATACGAAGTTATCTCGGCGGACATCAATGAAAATGCATCGTTTGATCTATGTAATTTAATTCTCATGGACACATTGTTCAAGAGAAGACGAGGTTGGCACATAAAATCAGAATACAGTCGCCCATACATGTCGAATGACCGACTTTGCGCAGCAAGACTCATTCGTTTTTCAATTCCTTTATTTTCAGTTAGATTTTCTAATTTTCCAGGCGTATCGCGATACCAGAGAGCAGCAGTGAGATGAGATTTTTTAGCCTCATTAGAATAGTTGAGTAATGTTTCAATGTATGCTCTGTAAGCGTAACACCCTGCAGAGGACGAAATCAATTTGTCATTTAACGAAACGACGACCTGACTGAATGCTGTATGTAGAAAATTGTTTCCGGGGGCAACCAGGTTATCGGCAGCTAAGGCCGTACCATCTGGTTTAGTTATTTTACATTTTAGGTACAGATAAATGTGTGCTGGATCAATGTATTCCCCACTGTCTCCAGTAATGGCAAACTCGACTGGACTGTTACTAGTTAAAGATGAAATGGGACGATACTCCACTAAACAAGAATTTTCAATGCTAGTTTGAGTTAATGGCAGAGAAAACAAATCCAATTCTGTACTTGTGCATTCCGATGAGTTACAGTTTACTAACGACATGGTAGTTAATTAGCGAATATATCTCTGTGTACCCTTCGCCTTTTTTTGCGTGACTGGCAGGTAATAAAAGGTGGTTCGAATTTTATACTTTTAGCCTTTCGTTTCTGTCTCCCCTTTCCTGAAAGAATCTGAGAAATTTTTCTCTCCCCTTTTTCACGAAGAGCTTGTCCAGCCTGATTTACACGATCTCTGAAAGATTGTTTGAGAGGCCTGTTTTGTAAAACATCCCCAACAAACTCCATTCCCGATTGTAAAGCTTGATGGCCAATTGCTTTAGCACCCTGTTTTAATAAAGGGGCCGCAAAACGAAACAAGCTTTTAAATATTGAACCGAGAGCTCCGTGGCCTTTCTGATATGGAGGACCGGAAAAATAAGATAATCCTGTTCCCGCCTGGTTGAGATAATAATCTCGATATAACTGACGTCTATCGTATCTCATTGTCGCTTGAAATGTAGTTTAACACTCAGATCTCCGAAGGCAAATGAGAGATTACGACCTGTGTTGTCTCTTAAAACTATTTCTATTGTATCAAATAAATATTTCGATACAGGCATATAATGAACGGGGTTAAATATTATAGATTGTGACCGTCCATAAGGGACCGAAGAAAATGTAAACATTCTTAAAAGAGGTGCCTTTGTGTCTCCTACAAACTGGTAACTGAGTATATTAGTGTATACTAAAACCTGCTGGGGATAACCAATATTTAGGTTGGTTTGTTTCGAACTATGCTGTTGTTTAACAAGATTTCTATTTGGTTCGAATCCTAACTGCAGAGCCAAAATATCAGAGAAGTTCAGTGTAGATAATTGTGCATTGTATTTTCCCTCAACAATATTGCTGGACGAGATATAACCGAATCGAAATAGCCCTTCTCCAATATGATCTTGATTTAAAACTTGTAAAACAGAGTCCACACTTGAATAATATCCAGGGGGAACATTTGTTTTACCGCTCTGTTTACTTGACTGATCCGAGTCTTGGTTATAATATGTCCACATAATTTCATTTTGTGCTTTTTGAATATTAAACAGACTGTTTGTGATATGAATTTCAGACAGACCCACAAACCAGCCTCCAGACTCGAGCTTAACA
Organism: Lepisma saccharinum; assembly: GCF_977018435.1. NCBI lineage: Eukaryota > Metazoa > Arthropoda > Insecta > Zygentoma > Lepismatidae > Lepisma > Lepisma saccharinum. The sequence continues at coordinate 21,893,438 of NC_139256.1, read as the reverse complement.
GCATTAGAAAATTTAGTTAAAAAATGAGAAGGTGTATTAGTCGGAAAAATATTTTTGGATGCATTTGAAACCAAAGTTACATAGTAATCATTATCACTGCCTTCAGAAATCATTATTCCACTTTTTTAAAATGTAATGTAACGCTTGACGCTCGAAACTCAAATGGAAGCAAAGTTCCATGCTCTGTTTTTAATATAATTTCAATTGTTTCAAAGTAACGCTTCTCGACTTTTAGATACTGCCTGGGCTCAAATATATAACTTTTTATTGCTCCATATTCATAATCAACCACACTAACCGTTCGTATTACGGGACCTATATTTGCTTGATATTTGACAATATCTGTGCATATGTTGATTTCACGGGGGATATGATAATCTAAATTACAAGGATAAATAGAACTTGATCCTGCCGTACCTGGACCAATAACCGAATGTATAGATATTTCTGACTTAGGAGTATCCAACGAAAAACCAAACACTGGAGCTAATTGCGGAGATATATACAATTTCATAATTTCATCTTCCTCTAGCGTTGTTTGTGTATACATACTATGCGTGGACAAAGTATAGCCAAATCGGACATGTTGAGCAAGCAGTTTTCTTTTTGAAGGGGGAATATTGTTTAATAATAATTGAATATTGGAGTAGTAACCTTTAGGAACTATACTTTCACTATAAAAAATCTGGTCCTTCTTTTTCGGTTTAAATTGATATGAAATGCTATTTGTATCGGAAACAATATTATAAAAACTCCAAGTTAAATGAAGCTCTGTGCCCGCCACCACCCATTGTTCATTTAATTCTATTGGTTCGCTCAGCTTAGTACGGTAATGTGCTATTTTATTATCAGGAAACAAGTTCAAGTTTACATTGGAAGGTAATGTAACATAGAATTCGTCCAGCGGCATAATGGCAACTAACCTAAACACGCGTAATATCTGATTTATGTACATAACTTGCACATGCGAGGGGGTAGTTTTTCCATTTTACTAGAACAAAGTCTCTCTTTCGTTTTAGAATTTTCTCGATAGTAAATGGTTTGTCTGGATCAAGTGTAATTTTTTGTAATTCTGGTTCATAGAAAATGCCCTTGACAGGATCGTTACTCCAGTCTTTTATACGATATGTAGGGGGATCAGTACTTATACGATCACTAATTATAAAAATTTCCTCTGTCCAACTAGGTAGATATCCTTTCTCGAATTTCATTCTGGCTTTACTTATCCTTACGTAGTTACCGATATTAAATTTAAATTTGATATTATTGGTTTTTTGACTTGTATTGTTTCTAGACTGAGACCAGACCTGCAGCGCATTATTTTCGCTCACTTCAACAGGAGCCATTTTTATAGAACGGTGATACGAGTGATTATATGATTTTACTACAAGGGGGAGAATATCTACATAACGATATGTATTATTGGCTGAGAAGTGTTTATACAATTTTGATTTTAAAGTACGAATAAATCGTTCCACTACTGCTGCCTTTAGTTCTGAATAAACGCTATAATGAATAATATTGTATTTGTCAAACACTTTTTTCACTTGAGCGTTATAAAACTCTTTTCCTTGATCTGTCTGGGAGTAAACAGGAGGATATTCTAACATGTTTATAATTTTAGTGATTGCTTTTGCCATAATTTCACCCGTTTTGCTTTTCACTGGTATACAGAACGCTTGCCTTGAAAACACGTCAATTGCACAAAGTATATAGCGCATACCGTCATTGTACTTGGCGATATTCTGCATATCTGCCAAATCCATTTGCATAAGTTCCAGGGGAAAAGTGGTTTCGTAACGTTTACGTGGGAATTTTTTTCTAACTGGAACATGTAAAGTATATGCATTTTGTTTTGATAGCCACTGAGAAATATTCTTTCGTGATTGCGTAGAATGTTTGGATAATTTTTCAGTATTGGAAAATGAAGTCGGTAGTTCATGTGTATAATACAATGTTTTAAGATCCATACTTTATATATCTTCCCATATAAACTCAGCTTTCCTATTTCTTGAAGAGGGTGGGGGCGTGCGTGTAACTATATATTCTTTGGGTATGTTTAGAGAATGAAGGCTAGATTGGAACTGATCTCTCCCGACAGGATCTCTACTTTTCTTACGGGGGCGAACAGAATCATTAATCAGATCTATGATATTTGAACCCTGAATTCTTTTTCCATTTATGTACACTGTTCCATATGCGTCCCAATTTATATATTGAGAAGAGAATAGTCTTTTAAGTAAAAGTTCTGTTTTTTCTGAACAGTTTTCGGTACTGAAGCAAGAATTTCTTCCCTGAGAGTAACACTAGGAGGGGGTCGTCTTGTTGCACTGGTTCACTTATTTGTGGCAGCTTATTTTCTTCTTCGATCACTGGTAGGTGTGTGGGAATAGGCTTAGTAAAATTAACAAATGGTCGAAGTGCCTGTTGGTAAAGTTTCCATTTTTCACTTTCCCCTATATCTTCACGTGCTAATATTGTACGAATATTAGAATCTAATCTTGATTCGTGTCTCTGAGCTTTCTCAACGGAGGCATGCATATTAGTGGCAAAGTCCTCGGGAACAAGAATCATTTTTCTGACGCTCATTGTGAAAACAATGCACTACCTAACGCTGATATAATCGGACCGATTAAAAATGGTAAAAAGCCGGCGCCTTTTTGAATTAATATTTTTTTTTTATTTTTGAGCGAAGTGCCCTTCGCCGCTAGTTTACGCAAACTGTCCTTATACTTTTGAAGCTTGGTTTTTTGTACACCTGAAAGCGGAATATTACCGCGTACTGTATTGGCTGCACATTGTCCTAGTACAGGAACTAGTCCTGGTGTTGCTCGTTGCAAAAGGCGTTTCCGTTGAATAGGTTTTAATTTACACAATAATTTAAGTGCCGGAGCATGTTCTTTTAGTTGTGATGTCATTCTGACGTTCGCACAAAAAATGGTTTGTTTACATGCTTTCCAGTGGCATAAATAGCCATTTGTTCATCGGGGAAAATATGCGCCCTCATACGTAAAATTCAGGTGTATTTTGTGTTAAATCGAACATTAAATAACTGTGTGGTGTTTCAGTTGCATCTTGAAAAGCTTCCAAAACACTTTTACTATTGTCAGGTTTGAATTGTCGTGCTAAATGGTATATTTGGTGTTTGTCACGTGGATTTTTGAATATCACAAGATAGTGTGAGTTGAGGCTTATGTCTCTCATTTTAGCACCTTTGTGAAATAAATTTTGTACTATAAAAATAACACATATTTTTGTGATGAGAATATTTCTGCAACAGCGGAATCTTTGCTGCTTTCATTCATTAGATCATCAATGACTATTAATCCAGGAGTTTCAATATCCATATTTGCTACATCAGGGATTCCTTCAATAAACTGAATATTTGTATTTTGGCTTAATTCTAATCTGGGAGGAACCGCACCATACGCCCATATTACTGTTTTTGGAACTTGTGTAAACATTTTATGTTTATAAAATAGAAGCTTATCCACAAAAGTGGTTTTTCCACTTTGTGATGGACCACAAACCATCATTGCAAAAGGGTGTGTAAAACGCAGTTCCATGTTGAACAACACACGTTCTCTGCTTGAAGCGCAGACACACAATGGCCCATATATATATATTATTGTATATTATATATATTAATTTTATCTTTTCTTTTCAGGATGAAATAAAACAGGAATGTTCTGTATGCTGAAAGGTTGGGTTCAGGGGGAAGAAGGCCCTCATATATCACCTCAGGACCGCTCACCGCCTTCGACCGGTGTCCCCTCCCCCGTCGCGCCGGAGGCGCCAAAGAGAGGGGAGATGCGGTTTCTGTGGAAGACGGAGGATCGAGGGGGAGTGCCCATGGATAAACACTCAAATTGAACTTATACAGAGGGCCTTAGGGCTCTAAAGAACAATAAAAAATAAAACAAAACACTCGTTTTTTTATTTAGATTCCATATGGAACCGTCTCAAAATTATCAATTTTTCTTCGTTTTGTGTGGACTGCTTGGTGTGTTTTCTGCTCAGATTCAGAAACAATTTCAAAATTGGCTTTTCGTTTAATTTTACGGGGGTTCTCAACAACTCGCTTTTGAATTTCCCCTTTGACCAGTTGCTTAAAATAATCAAAATTAATCTGGAGTCGAGTTCTGTAATTCATGGTAATGCCCTTTACTTTAATAACATGTTCCTCATCCTGAGGATCATGTTTGTTCACCATCTTATATGCATAGTTTTTGTGACCACCACCCAAAAAGCATGTAATTTGGTAGGGCTCTTTAATCTCATCCGTCATTTCACCAAGAAATGAGCCTGTAGGAATAAGTTTTTCATGTTCTCTTTCTACATAGAACACAGAGTCTGTATCCATGTAGTGAATACTTTCCTTGACTTTGTCCATAAAGGAATATAAGTGCATTCTTCCATAAGCAGTAATAAACGCAGAGACAAGTACATTTGAGAGTACTAACGGTTCATTTTTGCTTTCCAGATCAATATAATTCACTAATAAACAAGATTCGGAAATAGGGACAACATTACTGATTTCATACTGTGGATTAAACACAATATCATGGAATTTCTGTTCTGTATTTACAAAAATAGACTTAGTTTTTAAAGGATTTTGGGCGAATTTACCAAAAATTGAATTTAGCAGAATTTTGGAAATAAAACGAAGCCCAGGGTTAGGTGCAATTTCATCTTTTACAAGTTGAATTCCCTCACGATCGAAATAATCTTGAATATACTTGTCTTTGTCATATTCTGAACTGCAGCCGGAAGGATATCCTGAAGACTGTTGTTTCAGTCTAAGAAATGTGTCTACATAGTCTTTGAACACATTATCATTCTGGTCAGCCGAAGGAAAATCCCAAATTTCATATATTTTGAGTATTTTGTACCCTTTTTTTACAGCCAGTTTCAGTTCTTCCGATACCCAGGTGCCATGTAAGTATCTTTCTTTATCTGCGTGTGAACATTGTTCTTGATTCTCGCTTTGTGCACAAGTTCTGCATAAAGCAAACATTAATTTGTTATTGCACGACATGCCCAGTACTGGTAAATATAAATCTTTAGGGGGGAGAATATCACATTTTACAACCCCAAACACATTATCCAAGGTGGGAAACTCTGACGTGTAAATCACTGGTTTCCCTGTAGGCATTTTTCTTTGCTTCATCATTGCAGGGTAAAGGGAAACTACATCTAGCAGTTTCATGCTCGTATTTTCATTCTCTTGTTTTTCATAAACTGCCCTGAAAAGTTCAGTGCGTCCCCCATTAAAAGCTTGTTTTGGGATAAGTGGATTATTCAGGGAATAACAATTCTCAGCAATGAATTTGCGTAATTCTGGATGTTTTTTAATTTCCTCATTGAATTCACATTCCCATTTTTCTACAACCTTGTACCCCATTTGCTCTAATATTTCTTTACGGGTAACAGTACGTTCGTACCTATGGTCTAGGGTCTCGCCAGTCTCGTTAAGAGGCTTATCTCTGTTTTCAGGAAGACAAATCGGGCATGTATGATAGTAGCAACCTTGGAAACTATAAACAGTTTTGCTTTCTTCATGGAGCCCATCCAACTTATAACGTCCTATTTTAGCCTCCCCCAGATTCCCTGCGTGTCTTAGAGTGATCTTTTCAGTATTTTCCACCCACTTTAACCACTTTAAGGCAATTAGAGACTGTTGGTCTTGTTCCCGAAATCCAAATGGCGGAACTTTAATAAGAGTGTTTTCTTTAAGATATTTACTTCTAAATATCAAAGACGCTAACGACGCAAGAGTCGCGCAGCGAACAAAGCACTGTATTCCAGTCAGATCTTCGATCAGATTAGAGAATTTAATACATGCAGCAGCAAGAATTTCCACATCTTTAATACAGTATTCGCGCAACTCTTTTTGAAAATCAAAAATTTTCCCTGCTTGGACAGTTTCCTCGTGCCATTTTACCATATCTTCTCTTTCTTTGGGGGACTTGGAATCTATATCATAATTCATAATATTGAATATCAGGGAATGGACCTATATAATTCTGATTTGCAGGGGTGGAAAACAAATACGGAAAATCGCCTTTCTGCAAATCTTCCGCTAGTCCCAGACCTCATGAGCATGAAATTCAATGAGTCCCTGAACACTATTTGCTTGGTAATAGACATCTCTATTATTTTCCTACCCTGCATAATTACGGAAGGGGTAATATTCTCTTTAGTAATCAGATAATTTAAAACAAAATGTGAATCATATCGCCCTGCATTATGTGCAATACATACGATTTTATGAAACCCTTCCCTCGGAGTTTGTATATATTGCATAAATTATTGAATATTAGGGAAAATATGGACACGGGGACCGCACATCTCGCAGAAATCTACATCAGTGTCTTTACAGACATGACAAGCTTGCTTAGCAACAGCCAGATTGACTTCGTGTTTCTGGTCATTTTCTCTTTCTACCAGCATACACTCAAAATCATAGAAAATATAAAGAAACTTTGCACTTGGTTCGGGCTTAACAGGCTGAATATAGCATTTGTGTGCTGGGTCAACAAAAGCATTACAGCTTTTACAAAAAAATTCATCGCATTTGTGTGGTGTTTTGCGCTTTCTTTTGTTCACTACTTTGTAACATACGTTACATTGGTGAATAGATTGGCAAACACTTGATTTCCGCCCTTCTGTGCGCAAATGATTTTCATAGCATTCCGGGGACAGAAACTTCCTATTACATGCAGTGCATTTTCTGGGGATAGTGTTAGTGGATTCATCACTATGAGTGTATTCACACAATGAACAATATCTAGTGCATTCAGTATGTTGAGGTTTGAAATTGAACCCAACTTGACATTTTGGACAGTAGAAATGTTTCACAAGAAGTTTGGGTACAGAGTTGACTATATCAAAATGTTGATCGTGATAGAGTAAATTAATCTGTTTAGGGGCATACGATGTTGACCGAATAACTTCATACTCCCTTTCCCCCTCTTTCATTGAAAACACTACCATTTGGTACTCTGGTCCCAAATGATTCTGAAATTTAACAATGTCCTCTACAGTGCATCCATTGGTTGGATCAACGCGTGCTTCATGGCATAACCGCATAGCGGCTTCTTTCAGTTTATTATCAAATCTTCGGAACGATTTGATTTTGTTTGTGTTCTTGTCGACTTTGGCTTGGGCAAATGCAAAAGCGCGCGGCAAGCACAAATTGTCATCGTTAGTCATAATAGTAAAAGCAGTCTGTCTCTGGTTAGGATTGTTTATTGTTAGTAAAGGGGCGTACTTTCTGAGGGTATTTGTTCCTCCCTCTACCGCGCTTGGGTTCGACAATATGAGCCATGCATTTCAAAGAGTTATCTACAAAAAAGGATTCATTGCTGTTCAGCACTTTGGTCACATAGTGTTGAATAATTTTAGGATTTAATGCCGAAAGGCGGCGCCAAGGGATATAAATATCCTTATTGGTTTCATTGCCGAAAATAATCAAACCAACCTGACTGTCCGGTGACACATCAAAAAAAATCTTTTTCATTAGAAATTGAAACACAGACCCAACCAAATATTCAGGGTCGCCCACAACCTGATTAGGTATTTCAATGGATACCTCCCGCCCTAGCATTCCAAACCGTCTAAAATATCTTTCTCTTTCATCCACAATTGAAAACTGACTTGCCCCCACCCCTAATTGACTCATTGCAGTTTGCACTGTCTCGCAGAAAAAAGCCGGATCACAAGAAGGGATATCGTCGTGGAAAATAACTCTGTCACACATATCATAGTATGCATTAACGAGTTCTAGTGGGGAAGTATACATTCCAGAATTAAAATTATGCATAATTTCATCCGAAGTACTCACCGCAGTGTGGTTAGCCTCGTTTGTGGAGCTTGTAGACGCCATTTTCAGTAATGGTCCCTTTCAGTCACACACACACAGACAATAGAATCACCTGTAAAAAATAGAAAAATAGTTGTAGTACTTGTTCATATTACACATATTTGTTTCTTGCTTCGGTTCAATATTTGAATTACATATTATTTAAAAACACAATACATATATGTAACAATTCACTTACCTTAATTAAAGCTTCTTTTGCGTTCTTTGTCTTCAAATCTCAGACAATAATCACAAATTGATGTCACAATGGTTCAGAAATTCTTCTCAAACTAACATCTTCTCGCTTTTACGCGTTTTTTATACTTCATAAACAAAACCGACGCGTTCTCTGATTGGTTGAAATAAAACCGACGCGATTTCTGATTGGTTGAAATAAAATCGACGCTTTCTTTGTTCTTGCAGTCTAGTTCACCTTGAACTCCTTCCCATCATCCTTTGTTCTAGTGTTCTACAAAACCTTGGCCTACTTAGACAGAAACATATTCTAGCATGCAAGCGACGCAGTTTCAAAAAATTTGACCCTTGCTGCGCATTTCCAGACATCCTTTGTTGTCTGGTTCAATCCTTCCCCTGCCCTACAGTATTGCATACCTTTCCCCTGTTCTTGCGTACTGGTTAACCTTGGAAAAAAAACGGTTCTGAAAATCTACCGACGCGTTCTCTGATTGGTCAATCGGGTTCCTTCTTTGTTCTGACGTTCTGACGTCATTTGACCTTGAACGCACACTCCCCAAATTCCTTTCTCCTCTACCTGCGCGGAATATTAATTCATTCTTTCTGTCTACCTTCACCGCACTTCCCCAAATTCCTTTCTCGTCTACCTTCACCGCCAAGTCGAGATTCTGAGACAGTAATCTGTCAGGCGTGTGAAACCACCGTCTTTCATAAAATAATGCAATTATTTCATAGTACTAATTAATAACGTTGCATATCGAGGGTTCGAGTACCGGGACCGTCTTCTTTCGTAATTGGACCTGTACCTACAGCCATTACCACCGTTCATAGCGGTTCAAAAACCATAGAAAACTGATTTTCAATATTATAAACATTAATATTATCGATTTATACATTACATACTTTGCAGTAATGAATATAAAAACATATGCATAGCGTTTAGTACCTCTAATTACCGTCTATATACATATTTTTCATAAAATAAATAATTATATATTCATAAAAGTTATAAACATGCAAATACATAAATGTAAAGTATTCTAAGTACATGCAAATGAATTCTAAGTACGTGCAAATTAATTAAAACCCGTGCAAATTAGTTATAAGTACGTGCAAATTAAATTGCGAATATTAAATAGCAACCGGCCTTGGCGCACATCTCTACTACTCTTGTGTCTGGAAAGGCGTGTGCACTGAGCACCGCATACCAGTAACTGGACACAGTTGCCAGTTCCTACTGCATGTACTTCCTGCAAACTACGATTTGTTTTTAAACCTGTAACAAAAAGTCCCTGATTGACTTGAACGCCCCTCGTAATTATTGTATTAACCTGAACCCTACTTTTGTACTGAAAGCATGCAAATCTGATCACAGGAACAAAACAGCCATTTAGGATAATATCGGGCTGAAACAGTTGTAAAATTTGTTACATGTTCTTGAATATCGTTTGAAGGCTATGGTGTAGATTTAACTCATATTTTCGACGCCCCAATTTTCTTTTCCTTCCCTTCTAACTATTAACAAACATCTTGATAAAATATTCTGAACGTATGCAAAATCTTAAAATATTAACCAGCTATATTGAAAATATTATCTTCATCCGTTGGAATTTGCCAACGAACTTTGAAAATTGAACATAGAGGGAGCAACTTTCTAAAAAACGATATCGGAGTTAAACAAGAAATATGTTATTAGTGTTCGCCTTTTTCTTAATATTTTTCTGTCGCTTTTACATATCAGAGATACTGTATGAAGAATGAAGACAAAAGCTACACATAACTCATTACATAAGCCTCTTAGTATCATTAATCGATTAATTATTTATGTTGTATGAGGAGAAGTAAGCAACGTATTTATGTAGAATTGTTGAGTCAAACAGGAAACTTATATTTCTAAATTTATCAAATTCGTTATGCACTTGAGGAAATAAATACAGGATGTGGGGTAAAAATGTTTCTTTAAATGCAATGAAACTAACACTACGTTTTTATTAGAAAAAAATACAGACATATCATCTACACCATAGGCGCCGACTCCATGGTGCTTGGGGGGTTCGAGCCCCCCCAATGTCAACGATATGGGGGCAGAGCCCCCAAATAATTTTGCTTTAGAGGATCTAATGTATTATTTTGCTTCTCTTGTAAAGTTTACTCAGAATTGTGCCACATGAACTTAACTTTAAATACACATTTGAAATGTTCTAGACCATCAATTTGTGGGGCTGAGACCGCTAAACCATCAACTTTGGGGGGTGGGGGCTGAGACCGCTAAACCATCAACGTTGGGGGGGGGGGGCTATGACCAGAGACAGCAAAACACATGACTTATTACTATATACTAAGTATGTAATTATGAGTATTGTTAAAATTTTTACTAAAGAGAGTTTCAAAAGACGATGTGTATGAACTAGGGTAGTGGATGAGACTTTTGGGCTACAAATGGCTCTCACATGACATTCAGAACGAGATCATTGATATATTAGGAAGATCTGTTTTGCGCTCCGTGGTAGCAGATATTAAAAGTCGGGAATATTTTGCTATTATGGTTGACGAAACTTGTGAAATATCCATTCGTGGACAATATTAATATTCTCCATTAGAACTGTGAATAAAAATGTTTATATTTTTGAGGAATTCATGGGCTTTTACTTGATTCCGAACACTGAGATCAAAACTTAAAAAAAGGAAGAGAGTGAGTCATTCATTAATTTATTTCAGTGATCAGAGCCCCCCCCCCAATAATTTTGACAAGTCGGCGCCCCTAATCTACACCATTATACATTATATACTAGTATGCACAGTCACATTCACATGTTGAATATTAATGGAAATCGTCCATGGCACATTCCAACATGTGAATAGGAATGTTTCAGCTTCAGTGCACTTCCTGTAGCTTCAAAGATTCTCAGGAACATCCTGATTGCATTGGCCGATGGAATAAGATCCTGTCTCCCGAGATTCAAATAACACAGATATTCTAGTCTCGCAGCGGCAACAGATTCGCCATTTTTATGGAACGCCCTCAGATCTACGGCACGTTGAGCTCCGTTCCAGCGATTCATGTCTGTAAATGACGTACATTAGTGATGCAAATGGCAACCAGTAAGTGTTGCCAACACCATTACAGAAACTATCCCAACGAAAACAGACAAGCCCATTTTTATGCCAGACACTGTATAACAAATTTCGCCGGCAAGTAGCTTGTTTCGAAACTCTACACGGTCCGCGTTCAAGCGGCACAATAACCAAACGAAGACACAAGTGAGTGTGTAACAGCCAGGATGTTTCACAGTAACGCCATGACAGTATACAAACACACTTGTTGATGAATGATGAGAATTAAAGAATAAATGAAATAGATACCCGCATCCTTGAACGGTGTTACTAGTGGAATTAGGAAGTGTGGTGATTTGTACAGAACTAAGTTAATATCCATTAGATTATTAAGAAAAGAATGAGTTTATTTTCCGAGCAAACCAATTTTAAAGAGAAAGCGATTTATTTTTAGATTGCTCTCGCATTGGAAAGAAAACTTATTTGAACGTAACTATATTAACAACACACCGTAAGATGTCCTCCCTGAGCATCCTCACATATTTAACTTACACAGCTTCCAGATAAAACATATGTCTTTCTTAAAAGTGCTCAAATTCACGAAAGTAAGGAATGGGTTGCCTAATATCGTCCCCTGCAACCATAATGAAAAAAAAACTTAAGCTGATGGATGTTGGACTGGAAAAAAACGCAAACGTTTATCTAGGCACTTAAGCAAACTGAACATGTGAAGTGAATAGATGGCTTCTGTCCTCCAGCACAATCCTCGTGGCACCACTTTTTACAAGTTGAGCATTGCACCCATTTTTCACCATTCCTGTCGGCAGAAAATAAACCATCACAATACAAACACACGGCATCTTCTTCACTGTCTTCATAATCCTCGTCTTCGTCTGAATAATCGTCATCGCTGTCGTCATTATCTGTGCTTACAAGTTAAGGTTCTTCCTCATCTTCCGATGACGAACTTGGATATTTGATGTTCTTCTTTCTGTTCTTTCCTCAGGCCCATTTCTTTCTTGCGAATTGCTTCCACGGCTCGAGCCATAGTTTCTTTATCCCACTGTTTTCTCCTGTAGGACCAGGAGGCATCTGAAACGATGAAAGCGCAATGTAACTGGGAGCCTAATATCGTCCGGGGATACAGCAACCTTTGTTCTCTCACTGCATACTAAACAGGCCACGTTCAAATAGTTCAGCCTGTTTTCCGTAGTTGGCAGCACGATACAACGCCAATAGGCTACCATGGCGGACGGTATTGGGAGAGGGGACGATAATCGGTTCCTTTCCTTTACTACTGCTTATAAGTTAATACAAAAAAATTGTAATGTGTGTATTCAAGTTCATGTATTACTACAATGTTTATAATTACGTGCATATACGTATTTTAAATAATGCTTTAAATAACATCACGCACGAACTGTCAGGACTCTAGTTTTTCTAAAAATGTACCAATTTACACGTCTCTAAGCACTTGTAAAAGAAATTTAAATTATTTTACATCATTTTTATCCATAGGTGTACTTTGGGAGGGGCAAGGGGGCACTCACTCTACCCCAATAAATCCGGGTTTATTAAAATTTACATTTTAGCGGAATTTTTTAAAACATTCTGAAAACTGAGGGTCGTGTCCTGCCCCCTCCTCCCTCTTCAAGTTATATTGCTGCTTTCACTAATCCCATTGATGCCGAAGAATGGCAAACATCACACTTCAACTCCTTTGTATAGTTACGGACACTTCTGGGTTGTAACAAACCCACTGACTTTCAATTGAACCATTATAACCCGAAGTGTCCGTGACTGTACAATGCACGACGCCTTTTAGGCCGTGGCGGAGCGGTTAGCACAGCGTGCTACGATGCAAGGGTTCCCGGGTTCGAATCCCCGCCTGGGCATGGATGTTTGTGAGTGTCCATTCATCAATTTAATCATATGGTCACTCACCTCATCGTCGCGGTTTGCGAAAACGGGAGAGAGGCGTCGTAAAATAACCAAAAGAAACAACAATGCCTTTCAGACGAGATGACAGATTAATAGTAGATACTTTACAATGGATGATGCTGCACTAGTGCACCACTCATCAGCAACACCACCATTGGCCTCATTACAAGTGTCACAGGAAGCAACACGGCGTTGTTTTTATACTGATATCTTCAATAGCACATCTCATTACGTGGGAAAATCCCTAACATTTCAATCAAGCAGTTCATTTACAGCTGTCAGACCACTTCATTCAACGTTGATGCTTGTGCTAATGCTTATATCATGCCCAATGAATTGCAATGCATTAACAAAATTATCGACCCATATATTTGGTTTATTTAATTTCGCTTTTCTGCTACTTTTGACTAATCACGAAGATGAGGATGAGTGATATGATGAAATTGATTAAGAGAGACTCACAAAGAACACCCATACCTAAGTCGGGATTCGAAACCTGGAATCCTGACGTCGTAGCGCGATGTGCTAAACGCTCCGTTTATAGATGAGAAGTCTATTCCTGATTTAATAGTTACACACTGCTGTATTTAAATATCCTTCAGACTGTTAGCAACTTCAAAATTTGCATGTAAAATTAACAAATATTGTTAATATAGTTCCTTGAATGTACACTTCCCGCTAATTTGATGTGTGATTTAGATTGCATGGCTTTCAGGGGCTGAACTCCAACCCACTTCTGCTCGTGACTGTACATGTATGTATTACCTTGAGGCCTGCTAAAATTCTGTCATTTCTCTTCCGGTCAGATTCTAATTCTGCATGATTGCACGGCACAAGGTGAAAACACCGTCTGGAGACGAAAAATTCCAAGAACTGTTTTGAATTTTCAGAAAAGAAAATTGCCAGTTTCTGCGTCACACTGACGTCACATTCTACATGCATGTTTCCAAGGCTCCTTCTTGAGGCGCGTCAACCCATCATTGTTGTGATCCCTAATCAGGAAACAGCATGCGATGGGAAAACAGATGCAGAAGGTGCCAGGCATTCATGTACAATTCCATTATAACACCCGCTATTTTCAACAAATGACCATCAGGTGTGCATGGGACATTATGTATTTGAGTGGAACATAATTTTGTCGCGGATGGACCCTACAATTCGAAGTTAAAGAGTCACTTCAAGACGCGTATAAAAGTATGGTCAGTGGGTGGCCTGAGCATTCTGTGAACACTGTTGCAAAAGCATTCCATAGTGAAGATGAAGTGTGCGGTAAGTAATAGGAAGGAGTCTATATATTTCCTTACGATTAAGATATGTACTGTGTAGAAATTTCAGCAAAGCATGCAGGCTCCACCAGGATTCGAATACGGGTCTCTGGTATACCTTGCCATTGCTATACCAACAAGGCTACCGAGCCAGACCTGCGATGCAAGATTTTTCGATGGCTGTGTGCGAGTGTGTCTGCCAAAAACCCGGGTTCGAGTCCTGATCAAGTCTGTAATTTTGACTGTAATTTCTACGTCTATATTAGTTTAAAATTTACATTATGCTCATAAGTCTATTCGGGACAGGACCTACAGTGCAATGTGCACTTATCGGGATCGAACACAGACTTCCCTCATAATACGTATGAAGGAATTTCGAATTGTTATATCTTCATCGATTGATTGATTTGGTTTATTTTACTTGTTTTCTGCCACTTATTGCTAATCGCGAAGATGAGGATGGGTGACGATATGATGAAGGGACACTGGCAAAAGAAAACTCATGCTCAGACCAGGATTCAAACCCGGGACCCCTGGCTTCTTACCACCCTGTGCTAACCACTCCGCCACGGAGGCTGGTTAATATCTTCATTGAAAATAGTTCGCTTCCTCTATTTTTCTGTGGCCTATCGCGACGTTGAAGATAAGAGGATGAAATGGACGATTCAATACACACAATAGCACACCCATTCGTCCTCATACTCGAACGTGGGACCCCGGATATCATAGTGTGTCACGCTAACCACTCCACCAGAACTTCATAATAAGAAATGCACCAGGTGCATTACGAAAATTTCTGAACAGTATGTGTTTTGTCTATAGTAATTTTGATGTTCCCTAGATGTCGCTGCCAAAATTCGTACTGGATGTATCATATGAATGATGTTGAAAGAGGGATGGGTTACATCAACATTCTGTCTTCCTAAAATCAATTACGAATAAACTTATTAGTGTATTATCCACAAGAAAATACACCATCGTGGTTCAGGGATCTGAGCGCTGAATCTTATTTCACCTGACGCCTAGATCATGGATATGTAGTCTATATCCATTTTTGAACACTATTATAGTCGACGCGCTAGCTACGTTAACGACCGGCTGGCTTTGAAGTCCACGGAGCGCGCCCACCAGCTGCAACAATCATATTCACGCACAGTGTTGCCACACATCTACTCTACGCCACCTTGTCCCTCCGCCTTCCCACGGTATCCACATTGAAGTTGCAAAGTACGGCAACAGCGTATCCGCAGTCATGTGACTGAGACGTCACGTGGAGTAGACGCTTACCTTGAGAGGAGGTGTGTGAAGGTCAGGCAAAACCAACAAAACCAGGAGAATGTGGGGGCAAGGGGCTTTCTGAGGATTGATCGCTGCCAGGTAGAGACAGAGGGAGACAAGGTGTGCGCGATATCGAACAGGGTGAGTTATCACTATCCATCTATCTGACATTCTCAGTCAGAAGGGTTGGGATAAACATCTGCAATGTTATTTATTTAAGTTAGATTTGTTACCTCTTATCTGGCCTCTTTCGGGGCGTCGTTGCAAGCGAGTAGTACAATTTAGGGGATGAGCTACTTCCCTATTGGTTCAATTCCCCGTTCTGCAAGGTAGAACGTTATAGTCCACGCGTTTACCTCGTTAATGTCGAAGAACAAAGGAAACGGCCGCCACGAACGTGGGTGGGGATAAATAGAGGGCGAGTTGTTTTCGTCCAATGACACTCAACCTTTAGCCAATGGGCGCAGCTGTCATTGTGCTCGTCTACTCCACGTGGAGTCTCAGTCACATTGTTGGAGCTGGTGGGCGCGCTCCGTCGACTTCAAAGCCAGCCGGTCGTAAACGTAGCTAGCGCGTCGACTATACGTGGTGTTGATGCATTGTTTTGGAAATGCGATGAAAAATGAGTTCTTTCATTAAATAGTGACATTTCAGAATTGTTTTCCCCGCGAGAAATTGTATATATTTTATTTGCGAGGCTTTATTACGCAAACTGCGCCAATACTTGTTAGGGATATTTCATGTCGTTTTCCGAGCTTGAAGACGATCTCGATACAACCTTTGGATCGGCTTATTGATTTCGCCGAAAATGCAGTTGGCCCATCACTCGACGCAGAGAGACCTCCCTGCGCTTCTTCCACCCCCGCAGGAGTCCTACATTAACTAGAAGTCGCACACGTGTGCAAGCTAATTCGGACCCTCCACACATCCCAATAGCTCGAAGTATAGCTCAAACGTTACGAGCCGGCCCCCGTGGCGGAGTGGTTAGCACATCGCGCTACGACGCTGGGGACGCCGGGTTCGAATTCCGGCCTGGGCGTGGATGTTTGTGAGTGTCCATTCATCAATTTCATCATGTCATCACTCATCTCCATCTTTGCAAATTAGCCAAAAAGTGGCGCAAAAAGTGAAGTAAAATAAAGCAAATCAAAATCAAACATTACGAAGTAGAGTCGAATTACTTTCGGAACATCTCCAGTGGACTGTGCGAGTCTATCTAGCGAGCCTAGTGGGCGTATAGAACCTGAGTAAGGGGCTTAGCGATAGGTTCTGGGTTGAGATGACGTCAGCGGCTCACTTGGTTAATTGGCTGCTTCGAGAGTTGTGACTCGTTCCGAAGCTTCAAATGCATAACTGTCAAATATGTTATTTAAATTATCTCCCCCTAAAAGAGCTTGAAAATAGTTTTTTTAGTGGTGTGTGGTTTATGCTCAAAATAGGTACTTAATTTATTTATTTTGTATCAAGAGAAGAGGACATATCTTTATATAACTGAAAGAATTATTAAACTCTAAGGAAGAAAGTAAAACGGTATAAATACGTCGATCACTGTCTCATAAAATGAACTAGTAATATAGCTTTTTCTTTCAGCTGAAAGATAATACAAGACAGTAAAGTAAGGTATAAATTTTCTGCCATCTATTGGCAGCTTTTACAATTAGTGCAAATGAAAGCAAACTACCTCTTTTTACAGATAATTGTCTTGCTCCTGGCAGCTGTTGTGTTCACAGAATGCTCTAAGGAAAAACGCCACGCACTGATTGGTGGGGCTGGTTACGGATATGGATCCGGTCTGGGCCTAGCTGGACTTCCGGTAGGAGCTGCCATGGGCTATCCCGGTAGCCTCGTCTATCCTCAATCGAGATACATGTCGATGGACTACGGATACCCGTCGGTCTACGGCGGCTACCCAGGAGCAGGCTACGGATACGGAGGACTTGGGCTATCTGGCCAATTAGGATACGGCTTGGGATACAACGGATACCCTTACTAGAGAATCTTGCAGTGAAGGAAGGTAAGAAATTAAATGTTCACTGTGCATGCATATATCGTAAAATAGTCATTATGACGTTATTAATTACTTACGGGTTCTATGAAGGTAAAGATCTTCAATTTCCAACGTCTTACCTGAAATAGAAAGAAACATATATTAAACTATACAACCACACATATCAAACAGTAACATTACTTACGTTTAATGGTTTCATTGACTGGATTCGTGCCTATTTTTTACTTTGTTTTCAAGTACACTTTTTGCAATGAAAGGGTTAATTGCGACTAAACTTCAGTTTTATGTAGATCCGGACAACTTTGTGCCTCCAGCGAGTATTGAACCCGGTACCCGTTGATTACAAGGCGACGACGTTACCACTATGCTTTCGGGAAAGCTGGAATCGTGCCATATTATACAGATAAACGCATATACATATATATAAGAGGTACATTAGGGAATGTTTCTGCATCGTTGGTTCAACTCATCAGTTATAATTTCAATTAACGTGCATAGCATTTTCTTTATAGTCTTTTTCTATAGAATAATCGTAACGATGAGAATGAAATTGATGATGCTTTAACCGCGAAGAACATACAGTTACATAACTTTAATAACTACACCACAGCTGCTGGCACGAGATACAGAAAAAAATGAGAAATGACAAGAAGCAAGGGAAAATAGCGTTAGATACATTACATTAAAATTTTGTATAAATATTTCGTGAGATAAAAAAACGTTTCAACATATGTGATAGTATAAGAAAGGAGTACACCTTTTAGATCCAACTTTATTTTGCTTTAAACGGAAAGATGACACGTAAAAATAGATAGAATTTTATGAGAAATAAATAGACTTAATTCCAATGTGACGTATACCATGTATGCTGTGTGGACAACAATGCGGTTTGATAAATGATGTCGTTAACTGTATCCACTTCTCACTATTTCTGTCTCAACTTGGTCCAAATCTTTTGCAATAAAATGACACGATCAGAAAAACTCCCAGTACACTTTGTAATCGGAAATATGTGGTGCAAGGCCATGCAAAACGGCACAGAATGGGAGAACGCGAGTGAGTGTAGCAAAGCAGTGCGCGCTGCTGCAAACGGCTTGGTAGCTGCAGCCGCGTTAACCGTTCCATACAACCTCTTTCCCTCTCACGTATTCATTCGAGTCAGATTTGTTTTTGTTCACTTGCTCCAGAGATAGTGTGTTGTTTTCGTGGGTGTATATAATCGTCCATTGTATGTTGCCATGACAACATATCCATGTGAAACAAAACAATATGTAAGCAACCGATCTTTTCATTGATGTACCATTATGTATTTTTCACGTTCTATGAGATATAAAACATATTAGTTCTCATAACTGTAAAAATAATGATACAATAAGATTGTTTACAGTTCGAACAAGTGGGGCTTCCCCAATAGCGCAGTGCTAGCGTCGTCGCCTTGTCATCAAGAGGTCCCGGGTTCGATACCCGGTGGAGGCACAAGTGGTTCGGATCGCACTTTAAACTATAGGTCCAGTCCCGATTAGCCTTAATGTGCATAAAGTGGACTTAAAACATCAAATCAAAAGTTCGAACAAGTAAATTTACGTACTGATAAAACACGAAAGAAAATAAATATACATACTTGTGGAGATTTGATATTCACTTGTTTCTTTTTCAGGAAATTCCAGTTACCAAGAAGTGAGGGCTGAAAAGAAGTTCGACTTGTGTTTTGTAGTTTATGGAAACTGTGTATATGTTATTACATACATATCGTTATAATACATAAATAAATAAGTGCAACTGAGTATAGTGAGTAGTAATTTCATGTGTGTTTCTAAAAAGAGAATATACTTTGTAAAATTTCCTTGCTTCGATCAGCCACCTCGGTGGCCGAGAGGGTTAAGTGGCTGATCTTGTATCACCTAAGTTTCAGGATTGAAATCCATGTTGGCACAGGTGTTTGCCGGCTAGGTTTTTAATTTTAAAAATAAAAACCTATAAATTCGTGTAATATATAAATAAAAAGACAGAGATCACCCTACGAGTTTAATGTAACACACTATATCCCATAATAATAATAATAAAACATTTTTAAAACAGTAAGGGTGATAATGAAATGTCCTTCTTCTTATCAAAGGTTTCTATCCTTACAACTAGCTGATCACCTGGCGTTGTCCGGGAATTTATTTATCCCAATGTTCTATTAGACAGGGAAATTATGAATTCTAACTATAGTGTAAAATGTAAGTAATTTTATTTCATCCTGAATGTCACCAATTAGCTTAGCGACTCCGAGAACCATGGATTCGACACTAATGCAGGTCATTTTTCACTCCCTCTCACCCCCCATGCCGATAGGTGATGAACTTTGTGTATAACGGCATTGCGAGTGTCACTATTCATCTTAGCAACCCCGAAAACTATGGATTCCACATTAATATCGGTCGTTTTCGCAACACAAATTCATATCAGCCTGAATGTTAGACAACTCGAGAAACACTATTGTTGTGCGGGATGCATAGAGTCTAGAATTGAAAGTGGTCGAAAAAAACGGCTTTCCGCGGCTTTTTCCACAAAAGTGTCTCAACTCAATGAAAATACAAGAGTTGGCAGTATTTTTTCTGTTCCATGGTTTTCGTTTATCTTCCTACTGTAAAATAGACACTAATTTCAAAATATAAAATACAATTTACAATTAAATTTGTAGGTAGATAAAAACGGTGTTTTCAAGAAAGCTGGCTTTTTTTAATTGGCTGTTCTTTCAGAGTGTTATTTTCATATTTCGGTAGGTTTATTAAATATATCTATGCTGTATAACATATTCATATAACTAGAGTAGCTTTGTATGTATTTTTAATAGAACCTAAAAGTATGATATAATTTTCAATGCTTGAATTTGTTATACGAACACGTACTTGAAGCAAAAAAGAAAACACTGCTCTACCTTTTGAAAATCTAGTATCAAATCTCTTTACATTAAATTTCGTGTTCAGTTATATTTGTATTCTGGCTTTCCAGTACATCATGTATAATTTGGTTAAATGGTCGCTAAACCTGGTCATGGAGCAACTAGTTATGTATTTTCACTGCTTGTTGCAGTGGTTCTCGACCTTTGTGATACCACAGCACAGTGAATGTATTTCTTACAAGTCGATGCCCTGATTCCAACAATTTCACTCATAAATGCATTTCTGATGTTTAAAGTTTATATGGAAATTAATATGCAACCTTAATTAATATTAATATATCAAGTATGTCAGAAGCAATTAAGACTGGCAGCAAAAAAAAAACTATAAAAGAAATCTGAAGTGGACCTACAGTTTGAAATTAGATCCGGAGCACCCTGCCTCCACTGAGGATTGAACCCTTCTTATTGCAAGGCAACAGTATTACTTTATTCCACTCCAGATGCCCATTCATGATCGTAAGAGGAACATTCTATCGAAAAGCAGGCCTTTTCCATCAACAGTCCTTGCAATTTGTTCTCTGTGATTTACAGGCTAAATGAAATCTTAATCTCTGATGAAGTAGCTAACAATCGTGTTAAGTATAGAGAACATTCAGACCGAAGCAACACATGACAGTGTGGGGGGAAGGGGTCACATTGAAGTGGCAAGTGACATGGACACCTTCAGTCTGTACGCAAGTATCCATCACGCATGCACAAACAAGACCGAGGCGACATGATGCGTGCCATTGAAGGAGCTTTCAGACTGAAGTCACGGCTGACAAGCGACACAGACTTCTTCAGTATAAAGTAAAACATTCACCGTGCATGTAAGAAAAACAGACCGATGCAACCGTGCATGATACATACCATTGAGAAAACAATATAGTCCGAGCAACATGCAAGTGACATGTTTAGCTTCTTGTCGCACTTCAGTTCAAAAAGTTGAATGGATTACTAGATTACTGCTTCCTAGTGACACATGTCACTTGTTGTTCCGGTCTGAAAGTTCCCTGAGAAAACTGTACAGGCCAAGTGGCAAGCGACACTTGCGGCTTATGTTGCTTCGGTTTTAAAGGTTGCATTTACTTCTAACGGTTGGTTTCCAAGAGCCATGTGTTGCTTCCATCTCAAAGCTCTGTTAAACAGGATATATACACACATTCGCGTAATACGTATACTTCTGCATATGTGTTGTGAACAGTAAAGATTCTTAATTGTCCCGAAACATCGAATATTTTGATACTAACATTTGTTTCATATTTTATGACATCAACATTTAAATTGACACACAAACATGTAAAAGCTTGTTTTAAGTCCATTTCATGGTCAGATGTGCTCATTAGGACTTCATGTTTAGTTTTAACCCTAGCTTACCCGCACCGTATGAGAAAATTACATACCAGGGGTCGGCTCACAGGCCACACTTTGTTTTATCACTAACTTTCATTAATAAATTATCATTAATAAAAAATAATAACCAATTATTTCATAAGTCTCTCTCATATTTTATCATTCACTAAAACTCAGAAAATCCATAATAATTTTTATTAATGTTTTTTTTTAAATTTGCAGAAGTGCAGTTGTTTATTAAATATGATAATTACAATAATTACCATCATAACCAACCAATTGTACACTGTCACTGGCATGAGTGTCTCGAATCAAAGATGGCGCCTGATATGCCCACCAAGAGCATTTTACCTCCTAATTTCATTACATTTATGTTTTTATAAACAAAAGTAATAAAGAAATATTTGAAACATCCTAGGAAACGAACGTAATTTATTTTCAAACATTTGTAAAATATAACTAATAGAGGTTTTGGGCCTGCAAGCCCCTCCCACGGTAAGCTAGGATTAAAATTGTATCTGAACCACTATGCAATATGTGTCCACTGGGATTGGCCAAAATCTGTCTCTTGACTGCTACATCATGTATATTTATTTTAGCTAGTTGTAAATATGTCACTACAAACCTGTAAACTCATAACAGTAACTTCAAGTGAAATAGGTTAGCTGTAATTGGTAAAAAGGCAAAATTTCCGGTTTTTTCCCCAAGAAACCGGCTTTTTTTTTCGAAAGAACATTTTTACATGCCAACCAACCCCTTTTCACCCGCACCCCTATGTGTGCCAGCGGTGTCTTAGCCTCATAGTATTTCTTTCCACATTGTAAGTGATATGTGTACCAAGTTTGGTTGAAATTGCTCCAGGCGATCGAGAGTTATGCCGTAACAAACATACATACATCCATTCTCATATAGGATAGAAGATAGAAGAAGGTGTAGTTATGAATGTTATAAAAATGTTTCCTTGCGACGATGATAATGATATGATTGATTGATTGAATTCTGCACAGTAAGGCTAATCGGGACTGGACCTACAGTTTAAAGTGGAATCCGAACCACTATGTGCCTCCACCGGGAATCGAAGCCGGGACCCCTTGATTATAAGGCGAGGACGCTACCACTGCGCCATCGGGGAGGCCATGATGAGGATGATATGATGAAAATGATTAGGAATCACTCGTAAATAACCAAAAGTGACAGAAAAGCGATGCTAAATTTGCCATTTGGCAAATGACCACTTCGGAATGCATATTGATAATAACAGGAGACATTCCACATCAATTTCCAAATCAGTAAAAGCTTCACACACGTATAAAACAGTGAAGTCACAGAGGATGCAGCTTGTAGTAAACAAATACCTTTGAATTATTACGAGACGAAGTTTAAGGTGTATCAATACTGCTTTGATGTACAGTGCGATGCACAAGTATTGCTCGCCAAATTGTCCATGAATATTTTCTCTTAATCCTACGTGAATTCAAGAACGGACTGGATTCTTATATACACTGGTACAGAGGTTGACAGTAGTATTTACTTTGTTTAAATTCCTGAAAATCTCACAGCGTAAAACACAGAGTAAACACAGTAATGGACAACTTGCTATACTTATGCATCGCACTGTATGACAGGGGACGATTTGAATAAATTGAAAAATACGTTGAAAATTCTCATGGACGATTTATATTAAAATTTACTTAACTAAATGTTTCAGACTGATCTCACACTAAGTCAAAGATACCACTGTTTTAACCTACGTCTAACTGAAAAGCCAAATTGTTTTAATACTGATGATGCCCAATTTCCCATTCTTTAAACTTATTTGGAAATATTATCACAATAAAACTCCGAATGCGAGAACATTAATTTAATCATACAACATTTACACAAAATAGCATCATCATGACTCCATCGTCAGTCTTTATGTAAGAATCTCTTTTGTGGTTGTGGTTACCACAGAGTATAAACTTTACAACTGTTTCTTCTTACTGAGCAGTTATAAAAAATAGCAAAAGACTGGAACAAGATAACTATACTCTGTTCCAGGCATATATGTAGCAAGTGAACTACAATAAGTCTCTGAACAAATAGTAACGCTAGACGGCTCCACCAATGAACACATGAGAGGCATTGGGATTGCGTGGAGGGGGGAGCGATTGTACTGGTCGCATCTCCAGCTGGCGGCTGGTAAACGACGGTTCAACGATCGGTTGAATTCTCTTCGGCTGACATCGGGCATCTTCGAGTCACAAGGCACCGAATGTAGCTGGCGGGACGAAACAAATGAGCGTCGGATACACTTGGAACGTTGCAACGGGAGACAGATGTTGCCCCTACAGTTTTTACTTCGCATCGAGGTGGGCAGATGGAGCTATGTAGCAAAGAGTATGTCAGTCACCAGTTAGGCCCGCGATCAGTTTACCATCCATCGCAGCCCACTCGATTCCCCCCTTCTCTGCCGCTGAGCGCTGTCTTGCTTCGCAGATTCTGGGGATAGATTATAAGCCTACTGGTTTCTTTCTTCCACCTATAGAAAAAGATATAGTCAAATATAACAGACAGCTCGACTAATGTTACAAGTAAGTAATTCGCCAGAGCTTTTGGAAACAGTCAGATGGTAGTACTATTGCTACTTTAGACACATGTTCATACACGCAATAGTGTTTATGCACGGCGTAACCAAAAGAGAAATTACCCATTTCAGCCAATTACATTCTATAAAGCAGTAATTGGCAAGTTGAAGATCATGTATTCTCATAACTCCCCCCTCGAGTCCGAAATATGTACTGATAACGTATGTTATATATGTAAAAGGTGACTAGGGTAATACACATTACAAGGCTGACTCATGTGACGTATCATTTTGCAACGAGTCCTTCACGAATATTCCATAAGGAACTTTGAAACTGCATATCATTCATAAATTCAGAAAGCAAACGTAGTCTGTCTGTTCAAACAAAATCTATTCTGCACTTTTTCATATTAACAGATAAAAAAATATATTTACATAATTGATTTTATAAAATATTCAAACAAGTAATAGAAACGCCTTGTAATCAAGGGGTCCCGGGTTCGATACCGGTGGCCGCACATAGTGGTTCGGATCCCACTTTAAACTGTAGGTCCAGTCCCGATTAGCCTTACTGTGCATAAACTGGACTTAAAACACCAAATCAAACCAAATCAAACCAAGTAATAGAAACAATTGCATTTTCTTTCTTTTTCTCTTTCCTTACTATTTTTTTTCCCACTCTGCCATCTATTGAATACAGAATGAATCAAAAATAGTTTTTTTTTGACAAAAATGGAAGAATTCCTCTTAATTTTAAATTCTGCAAGGTCACCATTTAATTTGAGCACAGACTAAAAAGGATATATGCTTTTATAATTCTGATACATAAGAAATAACGTGTGTACCCGAAACGACATTCTTAGTGACATTTTCGAAACGTATAGAAACCTTTAGTTAGTGTATACATTTTATGAACACTTTTTATTTTTTTAAATATTTATATATAAATTTGAATACATAACATACTAGAGTGAATATAATTGACTTAAAAACACACCTTTAAGAAATCAAGATATGAGAATATTATGATTAGAGTTTTGTACTGTCTTTTGTTTTCAATGCTTACTTTATGGGCATAGACGAACGTAAATTTTTCATAGGTGTTAATGAATCATCAGGCAGAAATCTATTAAATTAATTTTAATGATCAATGCACTATTTCGTACAGAACTCTATTAGTAGTGGATAGATGGCGAGAGAATTATTTTTGTCTCTCTACGTGCACTATTACTAAATAAAAAATGTTACTCCTAAGATGGACAGCAATTAAATGAAACTTTATCCAGTCACTTAAACTGCCATGCGTCAGTCATAAAGAGTTAATCTGTTCATATTAGAAGCCATTCATTTTACATGCACCACAGAATTTTAGAAGGACAAATTAAACAATAAGAGAAGCTCCACACTAACATATCAAGTGTACAGGGTCGCATTGTTTATATTTACTCAGCGTATATTGATACACCTGTAGATATAATTGTATCTTCTGCAAATATGTTGTATAAAGAAACGATCTGACGGAGTACCAATTGAGGTGAGTGTTCCAAGATAACCAGCTATGATTATTATGCATAAATGCATAATGAATTATACAACAAAGAAAGCCAATGAATTCCAGTTGTCTCAGCCATATTTATCAAGGATTTTTTTATTGGGAAGACAATAAAAGTAGTAATTATTCTAAATTAGTTTATAATTTTTCTATTTTAAGGAGTTATTTTCAAATAATGACTGCTGATCAGCAAATATTATTTTCAAAATATTGCAGTAGTTAAGAACCAAGTACAGGGTGGTCATAAATAAATACCCGTATTCAGAGCCCTCTGGAGCCCGTTGAAAGCAATGGATTGCGGTGAAACTTGGTATAGAGGCTGTGCAGAACATGGAGAAGCGAATCCCGACGAAAAACAGAGTTCAAAAATCCGCCACCAGATGAAAATGTGGCGCTGCAATAAAATACAATCAGAAGTCAGCCTTGCAAAACTTTATCTTCGGTTGGTGTTAGTATAGCATTGTTCAGAATCCTCGCAGTCAGTTAAGACAGCGTTATCGTCGCACGAAGCGTTTTCCGGAGAATGATAGCGACATGATTCAAAATACGGAGCAATACCGCACACCCTGACACATTCGAGTGCAATGAATGTGGCAACACAGACCAAACGGGCACGAGGGAAGGGGAAGAGAGAGGAGGAAACTTTATTTCGCGACTTTGCAGAGTATTTCTCTCCTTGGTAGAGCGATATATCTTCCTTTAACGTTGGAGAAACACATTTACATAGAATTTACGTACAGTAACCATCCTAGTTGCGTAAATAATGCGTTCCGTAAACCTTTACGTAACTTGCATTTTATGTAAGTCGAATTTGTACATTGCTTAAGTGTAAATTCGTAAGAAACTGCAAACTTTATTATTATTATATGTGTGTGTATATGTGTATATTATTTACACAGTATTATTTTATAAATGAACCATCATGTAGCAGTATTTACTCGGATATAAACTATAAAAGTATGAACAATATATAAAACTATAAGAACAGACTGAAATCACACTTTTCAAATGAAAAAATGTCTTGTGACAGCTTCGTACAATTATTACTAGTGCCTGGGACTTTATGTTATAACACATTTTTCATTTGGCATCGGATCGTGTACTGGGGTGAGATCTTTACATATCTGATGAAAATCAGCCGAAATAGACCAACTTGATAAAGCATATTTTGACATATTTTACCAATTTCGCGTTTTTACAACATATTTCTTCAATTTTCTCGTAATGAGACATGTTTCTGTATAATTTCGTAATTGTCTTGCATATACTCTGTTATTTTATAATTTATTCTTCGTATATTTAGCGCAACTGATATTTCATATTATCGATGCCAGGATAAGGAAATTACGAACGAAGAACTTAAAAGCAGATGCAGTCTTTTCTTACCAACTAAAAATAGAACAATAATACCCCCCTTTTTTATCCCGCCGACAATTAATGGCCATGCAAACATTATTGTGGGAAAATGTTTTCTCATTGTTGTGCAGGATTATGGCTTCATTTAATACTCCACCCCACCCTAGTTGATCTTCCCTGGAAGATACTGAATCCCGTATTATGAGAAATTCGAAAGTACTGTTGTGCATATTTTTGGATTTACTGGGAATATTTCTACCTTTTTTGACATATTTTTCAATTTTTATGACATAATTATATGCATATTTTACAGTTTTATAGGACATAACGTTCCGGGCCCTAATTGTTACATAACTGCGAATTTACGTAAGTCGAATTAATTTCCGAAAAACGGGCATTTCTTTTGAGGGAGTATTGGTATTTTTGACTACATTTTGCACTTCAGTAGGTTAATGACGGCGATGAAGGTTAATGATGATGGAAATAGGTGAAGGGAGGCATACAATGAAGCGCTCATTCCTTGTCCAAGCTTTGAATCCAGCACCACTGGCTTACTGTGCTGAAATCTGGTAGCGCCATCTATTTTATAGTGATGTAGTGAAGGATATCTTCAACTGCGTAATAACATATGCGTGCGTAACTCGAAAACAACCAATTGTCAAGCAATAGACATACACCACGCACAACCTCTCACTTAACGAGATTTTTACCAATGACAGTCATCTTGCACATCCGACTACACAATTTCTGAAAAACAACAACCAAAAAAATCCTCGTCTAGTTTCTGTATTTTCGTACAAGGAAAGTAATTTCGATGGGCGTCTTGGGAAACGAAGGGGTATGTCAAATTGTCCGTTAAACACGTGCAAATTGGCACAATTTAGCAAGCTTGCACGTACAGTTAAGGTGTACAACTACTCATTGAAGGAACGTGTGGGCTCTGTTATGTCTTTGAAAGTCAAATGGCAGTTTACCTGTTACTTTCTCGTATTTGTCAACCTTCTGTTGAAACTGAAATCCAGCGTTGCCATCTAACAAATTCAAGTTTCCACTAGGCTTGAATTTTGTTCGTAAAATATGACACGTTCATTAATTAAAAGAACATTAACTAAAAGAGCAAATAATAAGTTCACATGAAAGACTCGAAAGCATTCACGTGATGCCTCTCAGGGTATGGGGTAATATCTCTCTGTTAGTTCATCAAATAAAAATCAAAGTTAAGTTTTCACTAAGAAAAAGGAAATCTATTTTACTTCTTTGCAAACTAAATACTTATATGCCTGACATATAATCCATGTCACTCAAAGAAATTAAACTTCTTAAATTCAACTTGATCACTATATTCCAAAAACCTAGCCCTAACTTCAAAGTCAAGACAAAACACACTCGTAATTGCCATGGCAACAGCTCTTAACAAGATAAGTATATACAGGTTAGTCACTATCCTGACATTAGCAGTGATAGGTAAATTACAGAAATTAAGATTAAAGAACAATAAACATTTTTACAAGAGAAAAGCTAATAGCAATAAATATTAGTGCACTGGGAAAGGACGTGTCAAATATCAAGAAATATCCGATTTTGTTAGTAAATGCGTAAAAATATCTATGATAACAAATGGCTGAACTGTATTATAGCATTTTATTACAAAGGCATGTATTAGATATTATTGATTGTCGCTTGTGTACACCGGAGAAACAATTCTTTATTCAATTTATAAAGAAATAGGCTAATGAAGACTGTGTTTATGTATGCAGGAGGTTTCAAGTTCGAATCCTGAGCAAGTCAAATGTCAAAAGGTTTGGCAAGGCTTGTTTTAAGTGTACTTTAGGCTCAGATTTTCTAATCTGGACTGGAGCTACAGTTTAAAGTGATAGCCGTACCACCCGTGCAATGTGCCTCCAACCAGGGACTCCTTGATTACAAAGAAAAACAGCTTTCAGTTTGCACAATCATGGCTCACACATTTTAGGTATCGGCAATACTTTAGGCGATCCGCGCCTTGATCCTTTAGGGTTCTCTTCAGTTACCTGCCGCTTAGAGGCTGAGTGATCCCTAGAATCCGTTTTAAGAAGGGGAATTATCGGGGGCAAGTTCTCATCTTGAATCACCACCTCGGGAATCGAACGTGGATCTCTTGCCCGGACTTCCTATCGACTGAACCACGTTTCATCACTTCATCACTGTCATCATCATAGAAAAGTGCCAAAAAAATGACCAAAATAGAGGCTGTGTCTACAGATTAAAGTTAGTACCGAACAACAGAAATGTGCTTTCGACAATAATACTACAGAGAGTATTTCCGATGACAAAGCACAGTTTTCACTACTCCATAAAGGAGGTCCAAAGTGTGTTCAGCACCGTGTCCACAAATTTCGTGAAAGGGATATAACTTTTCTCTTCTTTCACGTTGGGGGGGGAGGGGGGAAATCACGTGCACATTATACAGTGCCAAAAGGCACATATAGAAGGATGTGGAGGTAGGGTCCCAGACATTATCGATCTAGGCCATATTTTGGAGGTGATGTAACCAGCACCACCCTCCGACCGATTTTATACCCATTTATTTCAGACTAGCTGAACCGCAGAGCCAGGCTGGAAGAATTCAGACCTTCGATCACTCACCCCGGGAATCGAACCTGGGTCTCCCGGATGAGACCACTCCTCTTTCACGTTGGTAATGTTATATTTGTAAGAACCTTAAACGTGTGATGATATATTATGAAAATAAGCGTACAATCAATACAGAGTCGTTAATCACAACGACGAAAATTGGTCAATCGGAAAGATGACGTCATAATTTCAATTTCAATTCTCCATTGGCCAAGCGCTGGGTATGGTCGTCTAAGGATCTCTCCACCAAAGGTTCCGGGTTCGACTCCCTACACTCTCGACAAATTTCCTGGAACAGTCGCCTTTAATATACCTCTACACACCATACAAAATTACATATTTTGGGCTAAAATTGCGTGATTGATTTTGGTATATTTTACCTTTGACCAAAATAGATACAACTTTAATCGTTTTAAGGCTTGTAAAGTAGTCTGCAATTCTTTTCCATACAATTTCCTGTCGCTTAATTTATTCAGAAGTTACAAGGTAAACACTTTAAAAGTACTAGAACAATTACCTTATTAAAAATTATTTTTCAAATTACGGCAAAACCATTTGCTAGCGAAAAGACAAACAAAACGTTTATTTCTAGCCCATTTAATGAGGATTAAGACTGAAAAAGATTATCGGCTTTACCATTAGTTACGGACATATAGGCTAGGATGAAGGAGTCTACGAAGCACCGAAAGGGGGGAAGGGAGAGGATTTTGCCCTCTATCTCCACGTGGTCTGGCAACTGACAACAATTTAGCACTTAGGGTATTGTTTCCGACATTAGACGTTCTTGTCAGTTCATTCAGTGGCTCTTACACCTTTCAAAGTAGCCTAGAAATCTTAAAACCTCAAGTGTCTTGCGGCTTCCCATTGTTGAATTGAATTGAAATTTAACGCGGTTTATTTGCTTGACGGATGCATCAGATGAGGGAGGATATCCCAGAAAGAAATTCAAAACTTGTAAAGTAAGGGACACCCTAGTGATATTATGATATTGGCGAAGGGATACTCACAAAGAACACACATGTCCAGGCAGGGATTCGAACCCGGGACCCCTGCTAAAATAGCTTTAATTTCCCTACTTTTTGCTGTCTTCTGGAGATACAAGTCGTCCGGGGTTCAGCCCCTCTTACCCCCCTCCGGTGCCGTCATTTGTTCAGAGCGCGCGAAACCAAAACGACCTGATGGGACGAACTCTCTTAAAAACTAAATTCAGTTAAATTCTTCCCCAGTTTGCAGCACTGAACAACGAGACAAGGAAGGGCCTAGCACAACCTGCCACAATCCTCTCCTTACAGCTCTAAAATGTCGCGCTGAAAGCAATTCCGGAGCCTTGAACAGAAGGGTGTGTGCGTACGGGTAATATGGGAAGGTGCGTGCGGGAGTCTTGAAAAGGATATGCGAGGCAACTTGGCACGAAGAAACCTCTTTCGGATATAAAAGAACCGTTTTCCATGTCTCCGGTACCAGTCGTGACAAATCGACGGAATCCATCCTTCGCAATGAGGTTTCTGGTGAGTTCAAAAAGTTCTAGTACTGTATTAATGTTTACATAATTTATAGTGGTAATAATAGATTTAAAGTGTTGCTTTGAATGACTGATTGATTCTACTTCGCTTTTCTGTCACTTTTGGCAATTCCAGATGAAGATGTAAGGTGATGAAATGAAATTGATGAAAATACAATCACGACGACACACATGGACAGGACACAACCAGAGCCTCGTTAGGCTGCAAAATTCAGTATAGAGTGTACTACATGGAAGAGAGGTCGAGAGGTCAGTAGAAAGGGCCATCCCTTACACCTCATTAAAACGTTACTTTCATACAAAAGTTTTGTTGAAGCAATGTACCATTCCAAAAATCCTGTCAGGATAGTATTCTGCATAGTTTGAACATTCGATACAGAATGTGTTGTCAAAACTTGATTCAGTTACTAACGTCAGCAATAGATGGGGTTAAGGGTATAGAGACACAAGGAAAGGATATGTTTAGGATGATTGTAGATTGTGGGTGCTATATTTCACCATATTTTCCAATACATTTTGCAAGAAAATGTGAACCACCACCATTCTCCTCATGGGCACGCCAATGGTCCACAACATACACAATTTCTTAAAGCTACTACAAGTAGAATAACGTAGTCACAGAATTCCTTTCGAGTGGGCTCAAATTTGGACAATACTTACTCATGTAATAACCTCTTTTGCTTTTGCTTCCCTGCACACTCTAGATGTTCATCTGAGTAAGTAATTTTCGAAACGTATTAGGTACTATATAAATTGTATGTACAATTGATTGATTGAATTATTGTTTTGAATCCACCTACAGTTTAAAGTGCCTCCACCGGGAAATTTTATGCACGAAAATATACTTTCAAAGAATTAAGATTACAAATTCCAGGCATGCATTTAAAAATATATACAGGGTGAGACCTAAAATTACCACCGGACATATTTCGTGAACAACAATAGATATTGAAAAATTGCTTTTGCAGATATATAGGTATGAGAGGGGCTTATGAAATTAGTGTACCAATACGTTCAACTACGTAAGGAAGTACGATTTTCAACAGAAACTTAGTTTTTTTTAAAATGGAAACCCCATTCTATTTTTAGCTCATTTGAAAGTACGGAAAAAATCATGCCTGCATGGATGTGCTGCATTTTTCCTACACTCGCCATAGATAAGTATCATCCCGGCCTTTTAAGAGTTTGAAAATACTATTTTCTCAGCAACAGTTCTGACGTACGTACACTATCACAAACATCTTGTTAGTTAGTGCACTTTGTTACGCCTTTGCTTTATTTGATAAATTTGATAAATCAACTTGAAGGAAAAAATGTATAAGCTGCAAAGTTTAAAAGTTGAAAACTTAAGATTTGTCATGACCAAACGAGAAGATTTGATTTCTCCAATGTATGTACTAAAAATTATGACGTAAATAAATTAACGCCAATCTATAATTAGAAAGATGTAATGTACTAACATTTATGTATGTAACTGTTCGCGGAATGTTTAAAATTTATACTTTTTAATTAACAATTATTTGTTAACTCAGAAAGATGTATCAGAACCTTTTAGATAATAATTTGTCAAAGCTTACTTATTTACAAATTACATATTTTATTGTAACCCGCAGTTGTTGGAACGTAACAACTTACATAAGCACAACGCATAGTATGCAGAAGAGTAACATGTTTGTTACGATACACGAATGGTGTCAAAAGGGGGATATGTATGTTACGACACACGAATCAACTAGTGAGAATGTTTCAAGCGTCAACTTCTGGTTACAATTACTTGAGAACCACTTGACGTATTACAATGCAACAAACGCCATTTTTAATTATTTTTTTCCGTACTTTCAAATGAGCTGAAAATAAAATGAGGTTTCCATAAAAAAACTAAGATTGTGTTGAAAATCTTACTTCCTTTTGAACGTTGGTTGATTGGTTGATTTGTTGTTTTAAGTCCACTTTATGCACATTGAGGCTAATCGGGACTAGACCTAGAGTTTAAAGTGGGATCCGAACCACTTGTGCCTCCACCGGGTATCGAACCCGGGAGCCCTTGATTACAAGGCGAAGACGCTACCACTGCGCCATCGGGGAGGACCCCTTTTGAACGTATTGTGTCCACTAATTTCATGAGCCCCTCTCAAACCTATATTTGCGAAAACAGTTTTTCAATATTTATTGTTGTTCACGAAATATTTCCGGTGGTAATTTTAGGTGACTCACCCGGTATATTATTTGGATAATTATGTCCTCCATGGCAGAGTGGTTAACACTACGACGCCAGGGGTCTCGGATTCGAATCCCGGCCTGGCCATGGGTGTTCCGTTCTTTGTGTGTCCACTTTCATCGATTTCAACGTATAATCACTCATTCTTACTTTCGCGATTAGTCCAAAGGGGCAGGAAAGCTATGTAAAATAAACCAAATCAATCAATTAATTAATGAATACTGTTTATCATACAACACGTTGTAATTCACCTGTGGGAAACTTACACATCCTTAAAGGTTGGCAACCCGTTAGGTCTAAGTGTAATTCAGGTTGTCTGTAATTGAGAATACAGAATGAAAGTGTATTTTCCTTTTGTCATACTCACAGACTCACAAGGAATATAATTTAATAGTTAATAGTCTGTGTATTTTAAATCTGAACCAACTCTGGCCATTACCTGATCAGACGAAGTTAATTTACTGCTTCGTTGCGCGCTTGACGCAATGCAACCAAGTGAATCTATCAATGAAATATTAAACAGTGTTGCACACAGGGTTGTTAAAGGTCCAGGAAACACATGAATTCTAATGGGTTCGATTGGGATCCGCTGCAGGAGCGGAACCTTTTGTCTCGAACAATTTAATTCGGTCCAAGTTGCGTAATTTTACATTGAAAAAAGGTTCCTGGACCGTATTTAAATTGACGCGGGAAAAAAGGTTCCCGGACAGAATTGAAATTCATTCTGGAAAAAATATTCCTGGACCGAATTGAAATTCATTCTGGAAAAAAGGTTCCTGGACAGAATTGAAATTCATTCAGGAAAAAAGGTTCCTGGACCGAATTGAAATTCATTCTGGAAAAAAGGTGCCCTGGACCTAATTTAAATTCATTCCGGAAAAATTTTCCTGGACCGAATTGAAATTCATTCTGGAAAAAAGATTCCTGGACCGAATTGATATTCATTCTGCAAAAAAGGTTCCTGGATCGAATTGAAATTCATTCTGGAAAAATATTCCTGGACCGAATTGAAATTCATTCTGGAAAAAAGATTCCTGGATCGAATTGAAATTAATTCTGGAAAAATATTCCTGGACCGAATTGAAATTCATTCTGGAAAAAAGGTTCCTGGACCGAATTTAAATTCATTCCGGAAAAATTTTCCTGGACCGAATTGAAATTCATTCTGGAAAAAAGATTCCTGGACCGAATTGATATTCATTCTGGAAAAAAGGTTCCTGGATCGAATTGAATTTCATTCTGGAAAAATATTCCTGGACCGAATTGAAATTCATTCTGAAAAAAAGGTTCCTGGACCGAATTGAAATTCATTCTGGAAGAAAGGTTCCTGGACCGAATTTAAATTCATTCCGGAAAAATTTTCCTGGACCGAATTGAAATTCATTCTGGAAAAAAGATTCCTGGACCGAATTGATATTCATTCTGGAAAAAAGGTTCCTGGATCGAATTGAAATTCATTCTGGAAAAATATTCCTGGACGGAATTGAAATTCATTCTAGAAAAAAGGTTCCTGGACCGAATTTAAATTCATTCTGGAAAAATATTCCTGGACCGAATTGAAATTCATTCTGGAAAAAAGGTTCCTGGACCGAATTTAAATTCATTCCGGAAAAATATTCCTGGACCGAATTGGAATTCATTCTGGAAAAAAGGTTCCTGGACCGAATTGATATTCATTCTGGAAAAAAGGTTCCTGGATCGAATTGAAATTCATTCTGGAAAAATATTCCTGGACCGAATTGAAATTCATTCCGTAAAAAAGGTTTCTGGATCGAATTGAAATTCATTCTTGAAAAATATTCCTGGACCGAATTGAAATTCATTCCGGAAAAAAGGTTCCTGGATCGAATTGAAATTCATTCTGGAAAAAAGGTTCCTGGACCGAATTTAAATTCATTCCGGAAAGATATTCCTGGACCGAATTGAAATTCATTCTGGAAAAAAGGTTCCTGGACCGAATTGATATTCATTCTGGAAAAAAGGTTCCTGGATCGAATTGAAATTCATTCTGGAAAAATATTCCTGGACCGAATTGAAACTCATTCTAGAAAAAAGGTTCCTGGACCGAATTTAAATTCATTCTGGAAAAATATTCCTGGACCGAATTGAAATTCATTCTGGAAAAATATTCCTGGACCGAATTGAAATTCATTCTTGAAAAAAGGTTCCTGGACCGAATTGAAATTCATTCCGGAAAAAAGGTTCCTGGACCGAATTTAAATTCATTCCGGAAAGATATTCCTGGACCGAATTGAAATTCATTCTAGAAAAAAGGTTCCTGGACCGAATTTAAATTCATTCTGGAAAAATATTCCTGGACCGAATTGAAATTCATTCTGGAAAAATATTCCTGGACCGAATTGAAATTCATTCTTGAAAAAAGGTTCCTGGATCGAATTGAAATTCATTCTGGAAAAAAGGTTCCTGGACCGAATTTAAATTCATTCCGGAAAGATATTCCTGGACCGAATTGAAATTCATTCTGGAAAAAAGGTTCCTGGATCGAATTGAAATTCATTCTGAAAAAATATTCCTGGACCGAATTGAAATTCATTCCGTAAAAAAGGTTCCTGGATCGAATTGAAATTCATTCTGGAAAAATATTCCTGGACCGAATTGAAATTCATTCCGGAAAAAAGGTTCCTGGATCGAATTGAAATTCATTCTGGAAAAAAGGTTCCTGGACCGAATTTAAATTCATTCCGGAAAGATATTCCTGGACCGAATTGAAATTCATTCTGAAAAAAAGGTTCCTGGATCGAATTTAAATTCATTCTGAAAAAATATTCCTGGACCGAATTGAAATTCATTCCGGAAAAAAGGTTCCTGGATCGAATTGAAATTCATTCTGGAAAAATATTCCTGGACCGAATTGAAATTCATTCCGGAAAAAAGGTTCCTGGATCGAATTTAAATTCATTCTGAAAAAATATTCCTGGACCGAATTGAAATTCATTCTGGAAAAAAGGTTCCTGGATCGAATTTAAATTCATTCTGGAAAAATATTCCTGGACCGAATTGAAATTCATTCCGGAAAAAAGGTTCCTGGATCGAATTGAAATTCATTCTGGAAAAAAGGTTCCTGGACCGAATTTAAATTCATTCCGGAAAGATATTCCTGGACCGAATTGAAATTCATTCTGGAAAAAAGGTTCCTGGATCGAATTGAAATTCATTCTGAAAAAATATTCCTGGACCGAATTGAAATTCATTCCGTAAAAAAGGTTCCTGGATCGAATTGAAATTCATTCTGGAAAAATATTCCTGGACGGAATTGAAATTCATTCTAGAGAAAAGGTTCCTGGACCGAATTTAAATTCATTCTGGAAAAATATTCCTGGACCGAATTGAAATTCATTCGGATAGAAGGTTCCTGGACCGTATTTAAATTCATTAAGAAAAAAGGTTCCTGGACCGTATTTAAATTCATTCAGAAAAAGGTTCCTGGACCGTATTTAAATTCATTCAGAAAAAAGGTTCCTGGACCGTATTTAAATTCATTCAGAAAAAAGGTTCCTGGACCGTATTTAAATTCATTCAGAAAAAAGGTTCCTGGACCGTATTTAAATTCATTCAGAAAAAGGTTCCTGGACCGTATTTAAATTCATTCAGAAATAGGTTCCTGGACCGTATTTAAATTCATTCAGAAAAAAGGTTCCTGGACCGTATTTAAATTCATTCAGAAAAAAGGTTCCTGGACCGTATTTAAATTCATTCAGAAAAAAGGTTCCTGGACCGTATTTAAATTCATTCAGAAAAAAGGTTCCTGGACCGTATTTA
This sequence comes from Lepisma saccharinum, assembly GCF_977018435.1. NCBI lineage: Eukaryota > Metazoa > Arthropoda > Insecta > Zygentoma > Lepismatidae > Lepisma > Lepisma saccharinum. The sequence goes on along the minus strand of NC_139256.1, from coordinate 21,855,947 downwards.
AATTCATTCAGAAAAAGGTTCCTGGACCGTATTTAAATTCATTCAGAAATAGGTTCCTGGACCGTATTTAAATTCATTCAGAAAAAAGGTTCCTGGACCGTATTTAAATTCATTCAGAAAAAAGGTTCCTGGACCGTATTTAAATTCATTCAGAAAAAAGGTTCCTGGACCGTATTTAAATTCATTCAGAAAAAGGTTCCTGGACCGTATTTAAATTCATTCAGAAAAAGGTTCCTGGACCGTATTTAAATTCATTAAGAAAAAAGGTTCCTGGACCGTATTTAAATTCATTCAGAAAAAAGTTTCCTGGACCGTATTTAAATTCATTCAGAAAAAGGTTCCTGGACCGTATTTAAATTCATTAAGAAAAAAGGTTCCTGGACCGTATTTAAATTCATTCAGAAAAAAGGTTCCTGGACCGTATTTAAATTCATTCAGAAAAAATGTTCCTGGACCGTATTTAAATTCATTCAGAAAAAAGGTTCCCGTAACGTATTTAAATTGATCGGGAAAAAAGGTTCCTGGACCGAATTGAAATACCTTACAGATAAAAAGGTTCTTTACGGTCCAGAACCCATTTACGCTTGCTGATTTTCTCTCCTGGACCGGAATTGAATTTAATTAAAATTCCTGGACCTTTAAGAACCCTGGTTTCACATATTAGTCACTTTAATATATATAGCAGATATGGTAAATAGACTCACACACGTCATGCTAATAAGGTACCTGAACCCAATATGGCCCACCTAAGGTTTTCGATTGTTTCTAATGGTGTACAAAGTCAAAAACGTAAAACCAATCGCAAGATCCAAAAGACGGAATATTTCTGGACGTTTACTGCAAATTGGAGCCACTTGCAAATACAAAAAGTTACATTTAGGCCATATTAAGTATATATATACCAAATGTGGCCTAGTCATATATTTTGTTCTTTCACATCAAAAAGTGCAAGATAAATTGTAAAGAAAGTACCACAATGTTGCCTTTATAGGTTCATGAGTACATAGATACACTTATATTTTATTTACACATCACAGTTTGAACAAATGAAGGGTCCTTCATCATCCTTTGCGACTTGTACACACTCTGCGTGGACATAAGAGTAACAAATATCACATTTGCGCATGTCTTTCACGATATATTCCTACTTAGGCCATATTGGGTTCATCTTATCTAGTGTTCTTTTTTCCTCTGTTATTATTAGATTAAAGTGTAAACTAAGTACACTGTTGTAATGTACAAATTATCAACTATCGTAATATGTTCTAGAGATATGAACACCCATCACTTGGAAGATGTTGTAAGTAATAACTTCCATATGCAATATTTGATCACGTATAACATATTCACGAGGTACAGCTATTTTGCTTCTTGGCTTCAAGTTACTGAACTATAGGTACAGGCAGCAAGTTCAATCATATTACATACTAACGCCATCTGTTGAATTAACCTTGTAACTACTTGGAAACAGCAAATAGGCCATATTTGGTTCAGGCTAATCTCGACAATGAGGACGAACGCTTAAGACTAAATTTAGCACAAGACATTCACAGAGAACAACCACTGGTAACAGTTTCATACATCGGCTCTTCAATTTTACACAAGAAAATACTTACGGAAATGAGTTTCTTCAAGGTTTACAACGTTCGTCGAGGTATTTTTTTTCATCGTGGAATATATCTGTTAGGGAAATCATGTATTTTTGAAGAGAAATATCTCATCGACGCACAATTGCCGTTCCTTTCATTTGCTTGCCGTACGACAACCGGATGCTGCGTACGTTTGATGACATAAGCCCCTGTCAGTGTTTCAACACCCCCTTTTTTTACTATGCTTGCCTAACGTAACCAAAACTACAACCTTGGTGACAATGAAGTTCGACCAGAAAGGAATATGTGATTAAATGCACAGAGGCATAGGCGGTGGAATGGGTGACCCGAAGAAGTGACGCATGTGTGTAAGAGGAGGCGTGTGAGCAGGCAAGAATCGTGATCCCAGCATGTTGCACCCAAGATCACGTAAAGAACGAAAACCGGGAACTATACGCGTGACATTGAACTTCGACCAGGCACCAGACCCATACGGGAAATTCCAGATAGTGGCGCATTCGACGGAAGCATGACGTCACGGACACGATAAGGGAGTCCGCCGTATATAAGCTCGTGCTGTGCACCGAGAAACCGCAGTGCATCATCACCATGGCCAGGAGCAAACCTATTGACAACACCGTGAGGAGAAGAGTGGTGGAGTTGCAACGGGATGGACTCAGTGAACGGGAAATAGGGCGCCAACTGAACTTACCCAAGTCAACCGTCCACTGCATCATCAAACACCACCAAAATACGGGTACTACAGAGCCAGGTAAGGCCCCCGGTCGAAAACGCCTGCTGAGCGTGCGTGACCTACGGATATTTAGGCGCTATATCCAGACCAACAATCATGTTTCTGTGGCCGAATTACGACTGTGGACTCGAGAACGCTTTCACATTGAAGTTCACCAGAACCATTCGCCGTTACCTACAGCGATGCGGTTACCGAGTGTACAAAGCGAAACGTAAACCCTTCCTTTCCATGTTGAACAAAGGCAATCGACTACGGTGGGCACGAATGTACCGGGGATGGACATTTCGGGAGTGGAACAGGGTTTTGTGGACGGACGAATCCATTTTCAATGTTGTGTACGGGAAAATACGGAAAACAGTCATTTCTCGGAAGGAGGAACAGAATGAAGCAAAATGTTATGCACGTCGGGTACAGAAACCTGCGTCAGTGATGGTATGGGGATGGATGACGGCATCTGGGGTTGGCCCACTACAAGTCTGTGAGGGCATTGTGAATGCACACGCCTATACACGCATACTGGAGCGGCATCTTCCCACAGTGCGAAGGCACCTGTTCCACAGGCGGCGTCTCATCTTTCAACACGACAATGCCAGGCCTCATACAGCGCGGCTGACAAGAGAATGGTTGACTCGCCATCACGTGCGAACTCTGCCATGGCCACCATCGAGTCCCGGCCTCTCGCCCATTGAGAATGTGTGGCGTGTTCTTAAGCGACGTGTGCAACAGAGGGGACCCACGACAGTGGCTGCTCTTATCGCCTGCCTGCAGGAGGAATGGCACCGCATCGATGTGGAATACCTTGAACGACTCGTCCGCAGCATGCCCCGACGGATTGCCACAGTTATTCGCCGACGGGGAGGCGTCACACCATGGTAAACAGGATCCCCTCTAACAGTGGTCGAACTTCAATGTCACGTGTAGATGGACGAAAATGTTTTATTTTGTGTGGACACCATACATTGCTGCGTTGCAGCGGAAATTTATGTTTTCCTTTGTTCCATGTAGCCTGCTGAATAAAATATGTTCAGCATATGCATGTGTTCTCCTTCTTTCACAACGCACTCCTATATTTGTGACTGGTCGAACTTCATTGTCACTAAGGTTGTAACCTAACGTTATCGGAAATGGTTCGTGGGGCTATCCGTGAATGGTTCGTGGGGCTATCCGTGAATGGTTCGTGGGGCTATCCGTGAATGGTTTGTTGGGCTATCCGTGTATGGTTCGTGGTGCTATCCGTCAGCTACCCGTGCATAATGTATAATTTCCACCGGTGACTAACACGATAGTAGGTATTCGGTCAAGAAGATTGAAACACTGCATACCCACAACTTGAGTCAAGATGTGCCCGCCATATTGTGTGTTCCGGAAGCGAAGAAAGGAATAAAAAAAAAGCACTCAGAATGTGAAAAATTGCGTTTGTTTTCGTGTAAAATGCATAATGGCACCTTGAACTATGTTCCGCAATACACAATTGATAAGTACGAACCATACGAAACACAAAATATGCGATTTTAATGTGTCTCCGATCTATGAAACTGCTACCCAACCACTCCCAGACCGGACTCGAACCAAGGAACTTCGACAATATCAACATGGGGCACTTTTGTTATCCGCATAGAGCATCACTGATACACATAAATTCACCTAACCTGGATTACATCAACAACTCAATTATTAGTCCACGATTCTTATTTCAATTAATCTTGAGTGGACGTTGCAAGAAAATTATAGACATAATTCTTCATCAGATGGGTAGTGTGATTGAACTATTATGTATCTCAATCCAATTATAAATTTAACTTGTAAGTATATTTAACAAATTTTGATGAAAATAATTGCATTAAATAGCACTTAATAATTTCTGCATCAAGCACTGTTCCGAGATCTTCTGGACGATAGTAACCATAATTTAATGTCAATTTTCTGTCTTAATTATCAGAATTTGCCTTTTTCTGGACAACAAATGCTATTTAATAATAGTAATACAAAATCATGCGCGCCATCTGTACCTATCACAAGCAACTAAAACCAATCAGCAGAAATTGAGGTAAAATATTAGGTAACGTTTCAACTATGGGTATTTCAGATACTACCAGATTAATAAAGACAACAATAGGTATTTGATCTAAACGGATTTGTAGACATCAGAAACCAGCAAATGCATAGATCTAAGATTTTCTAAATTTAAAGGCCTCTGTCTTATAATGTTAGTTCAAGGCTACCATATTTAGATTAGTCTGTCCGTCAACACCGATCTCTAACGATTGATTACATTTTAATACAGTAAAACCTCGTTAATTCGGACCCCGATAAGCCGGACTTCGCTTAATCCGGACAGGCAAAAGGCAAAGTGTGATGAAGAGCCAAATCCATCATAGTATGGGTATCGCGTATGTACGTACAGAATTGTATTGCCTTACATTTTACTATACTGTATCGTGTATTTAGGCCTATCCCCTTGAAGTACACCATAATAAACGTGTTTTGTTTCTATAAACGGAGTTTTAATGCACTTTCTACTGTTCCTTTAGGTTATTTCAGTTAATCCGGACTTTCGTTAAACCGGTCAACTTATCCCCCATTAGTCCGGATTAACGAAGTTTTACTGTAGAATTGAAGGAACTGTAGCTTTGCAATTTGATGTGATAATTTCATGGCGGTTTTTGTTCTAGCGAACCATCTAAGAGACCTAATTACCTGTTAATTACATGACTTATCCAGTATCTTCATGCGACAGAACATTGGACCAGTCGAGACGTTCAACTATTGGGAGTCAAACAATTGGAAATCAACAATAGGTATCTCACAAATAACTAATGCTATGAATACGCAATTTAAAAGGACAGAAACGCAAATGAAATGCCGAATAGGTAATGGAAAGGAACTATCCTTCGCTCCAATAGCAAGCAGATGGCAAGAAACTCAGATAACTTGCAACGAGCTTCCTCAGTTTGCGGTAAAAAAAAGACAAATATTAACCTTGCAAGAACGTTTATTCTTCGTATACTGGATTTACAGAGTATAGTATAGTTTTCGAATTTTGAATAAGTCATAAAGACTGAAGATGAGAATAATTAAAAATTGCCCTCAATTAAGAGTTGTGTCGGTATTTATATATTAATTAACCTGATGAAAACTGTCACTAGAATGTTGACAACTTGATTATTTTGTAGTTTTTTGTCGTTTGGTTGATACTACATTGAGGTTAGTCCATCCACTTGATCTATCGTGTATTAGTGTGATGTCACCGGTGAGAAATTATGAAGCAACTGGAAACTAAATCCGAATTAGATTAAGTAATGGATTTTCCTTGTCTGTCACAAGAATGAAATGAACTCAGTGAAACATTAAACTTAAGGGCTCATTCATTTATGTCTTTGAATCAATACCTAGCTGAATCGACATGTATTGATTATTAAGAAACTGCTCCATAAAAAAGACCAACTTTAGTATATCGATTTAGTTAATACAGGAACCCGTTTATTGCAATATAAATTAACATGGTTGACGCTTTAGTCGAAGAACCTGTAAGTAATAAAAAGTAGATTTGACATTCATTGATTGCAACGCCAACTGGTGAGTTCATGGGAAAACTTATTTTCTTTCTTCCCTTATAGATAATTTCCGTCCTGGCTCTAGCCACATTCGCTGTTGCTGAAGAAGAAAAGGGGAAGAGAGGTGCTGCGGGACTCGGATATGCAGGCTACGGAGGCATTGGCGCCAACGCGCTTCGCTACAGCTCTGCCGGCTACCCATCCTCTAGCTACTCCAACGTTCGCTACACCTCCGTCGTATCTCCTAAAGTTGGCTACCCTGGATTGGTCCAAGGTGGATACCCTGGATTGGCCCAAGGTGGATACGCTGGATTGGCCCAAGGTGGATACCCTGGATTGGCCCAAGGTGGATACCCTGGATTGGCGCAAGGTGGATACCCTAGATTGGCCCAAGGTGGATACCCTGGCGGTGGCATCGTGAGCTACACTTCTTCCATTGCACATCCTAGCCTGGGCTATGGAGGGCTTGGAGTGGGCGGTTTGGGCTATGCTGGAGGTTTGTCTGGTTATGGAATTGGTCCAGGACTAGGAGCATATGGTTTGGGTGGTTTGGGCGGTTATGGACTGTTGGGTGCTAGGGGATATGGGCTTGGTGCTGGAGGCTATGATCTGGGTGGTGGAGCTTCAGGTCTTGGTTTGGGATCTCAGGTGTACTATGGGTAATTTGACCAAAAGGTTTTTATGTACACGTTGGTGATCAATAAAAGATACAATGAACTGTTGTTATGTTTATAAATATCCCTCGCTACTGAATTTTTCAGACATCAAGTTGAGTAACAAGATCATTGTAGATGTAGAATATACCCACTGAAGTGCAGTGCAGTTCAAAAACAATGTCTGGGTTTCATGACGTTTGAGTGGCAGTGCTTGAAGCACTGGTAAACAGGTATGGTCTAAGAGACTTGTTCCAAGCAGTGTGCCATCAGTTATGTGCTTCTACGCGTAAACAATGATAGTCTACATTCTACACGTAGACTATTTTATACACGTAGATTACGTAATCTATGTAAACAACATTGTGAAAGGTGATAACTTATCAAAGGGCGCCGTGGAATTAAAAGAAAATTATACTGCGTATCAGTTGCTGATGTGTGAGAAGAACTTTTCATACTCTTTCTTCCAAATTCGAACAATTTCTCACCCAGGAAGAAACCTAATAGAAATGTTCTAGTGTTTTTTAGGGGGGGGGGAAAGACCACTCTTGCCTCACGACTGCCATCTGTTGTCATTTTTGCATACTATTTATCTTTTTCCATAGTTCATGATGGAAGAGAAGAGAAATTTTGTTGTAAGTAGGATTCTTTTCATTTCGTTAGGAACCAATATAGTTGAAAATATCACTTTCCTTTCATGAAACCCTTGAAAATTCATTTTTATGTAAAAGTAAAGGTAAAGTGTTCCCCTGTGTATAGCACCACGCCATGAAGGCGTATAGGGGGTGTGGGGGTAACGCCCCACACTTTCTTGATCCGGTCGTGAGTGGGGGTGATGTGATCAGCATCACGCCCCTGACCGCCTTTACCCCCCAGGGTTTCACCCAGGTACCCATGTTATTCGACGCTGGGTGGGCGCCGGGGCCGCTTTCACCGTTAGAAAAGTTCCCGGATTTGAACCGGCCGGGGATCGAACCCGGGACCTTGAGCATGGTAGTCAGACGCGTTACCGACTGAGCCACCGCGGCCATTTTTATGTACTTTAGATTATCTACGTAGTCTATGTAAACTACAACCCAATGTAATCTACGCGTAGATTACGTGTAGACAACGCATGTAGACGTAAACGTATAGTCTACGGCACATCACTGGTGCCATATGAGCGGCTAGCGACAGTGGAGATATACAGTTAGCATTGTCTGTTATGACGTCACGTATATGTAGTGCAAGATATGGAAACAGCACTAAACCTAATCTACTTAACTTATTCACGTGTAGAATCCAGCTAGTAGATGCATAAGTGAGTAGGTTAGGCACGTTGTGTTTGGTGCTGTTAGCATATATTCATAAGTTGCTATAGCTGCTCGTGTGTGCCATCCAGTAGTTTACGCGTCCATTGTCCAAGGGCAAATGGGGGAAGGACTAAACTTAGAACAGTTGCTTTCGTGGGTGGTGTGTCCCAGTTTCATGAGGCAGAGTGATAGAGTAAGGGGTGAAAACCAGTACCGTCAACCTCACCTTTCAGTCTCCGAAGCGAAAGTAGATCGAAAAGACAAATGTCTGCACATGCAAAGCATCTGTAATGCATGTTATAAGGACTAAGAGTTTTCTGACACATTCCAAAATATCTCTCTTCCTACCTCCAGTGCATCCCAGGTACTTGAGTTTATAAGCATGTATGTATCATGAGTGTCCCGCCGAAATGTATTGTAAGGGATTCAAAATCGAAATGTGTCCCTAAATGGGACATAGTGAAGTCAGAAGATGAAGTGGGCCAGAGGGAGACAGGGATAGAGAGAGAAAAGAAGTGAAGATGGAAGAAAGAAGAGAATTATGAAGGCAGAAAGATGCGCGAGATCAAGGCAAATAAGGATGTGGAAGACAAGGAAAGAAAATGAGACTGAGAAAGAAGAGAGAAGGAGAAACGTAAATATAGGAGAAAGACAAACAGAATAAAATGGGGATGAGGAGAAATAAGGAAAGAAAGAAACAAAGATTGGAGAAGTAGTGAGGGAAAGGGAAATAAGAATGGGAAGAGAAAGAGACATGTAATGGAAGATAGAGAAAATTAGAAATAGAGAAATAAAGAGAATGAAATCGAGGAGAAAGATAGAAAGTAAGACAGAAGATCTATAAAAAGAAACAGGAAAAACGGGAGGAAACAGTTATAGAAATGATGCAATAGAGAAGAAGCAAACAGGAACAAAGACATTTCAAAAGTTAGAAAAAGGATTCAAGAAAAGAAAATGAGCTACAAACAAGATGAAGGAATACGTACCATTTTTCATAAATTCAAGGAGACACTTGATCCCCATTAACTCTCCTTGCTGTCAACCTTGTCTCAGATTCACAAAAATGGACAAGAAAAATAATTGAATCACCCTCGTATATTTATATATATATATATTTCATTACTGTTGTTGCAGCCAGGAACCTTCAGATACTCTACTGTCTGAAAGTGAAAGTGACAATGCTTATATTTAACGCCCATAAATTTCTAAAATTACCTTAGCCATTAGCGACTTTACCACAATCCGAAATACAGAAAGCAGTAACTGAAGTTATGGCCAACAGAGGGCAGCTGGAGCGGACATAGTGAAAGCTAATGTCTGTTCTTGTGCTACCTAATACCGAGTAACGATCGGCTTTGAAATGTTTGAGTGTTTTAAGTTAAAAAAGCAGAGCAAGGTTAAATTTAAAAGGGTGGAAAAGTTTGTGGAACATCAACACGAGACTTTAAAAGTCACAGGTTAAATTTCATGAGTTTTGTTTTTAGTGGAGTACTAACATCAATTGTAAAGTATAGATCAGTGATTGGTTAGTTTGTATGAACTTTCCAGCCTGATCATTACCAGTGCGTAGTTAGAGATCAGTTAATTCATTGAACTCTCCAGCCTAATTATTGCCTATTTTTGTGGGAGCAGGAAAAGGTTTATTATCCATTTTGCCTTGACTCATCTCACTCAACAGGTCGCTAGGTGCCGTGGCTTGCTGCGAGTTGATAGCTTCCTGGAGATGAGGCCTTGCTCGAAAGGTTTATTATCCAATTGTAAAGTATTAGATTCCCAGGGAAACATCTTATTGCATTTGATTTTCCAACTGTTTCTATGTAATTTTTCAACGCAGATTTCAAATATGAGACCGTTTTTCTCGTACATGCTATAGTTATCATGCAATTTGAAACTTTTACTTTTGTGAAAAAAGGACACGCATTGGTATTTACATTGCGGATAGGTGTACAAATTGATTCATCGAGTGTGTTTTAAGTCCACTTTGTGTGTAGAAAGACCAATTAGGACTGGACCCACAGTTTAATGTGCGATCTGACCACTATGTGCTTCCACCGGATATTGAATCCAGGACTCCTTGATGACAAGGTGACCCCGTTTCCACTACGTTATCGGTGAGGCCCTAAAACATCTCTTTTCCGGTTTTATATCGGTTCATGGCTTCTTCACTTACAAGGGAGGTTATCTAAGTGTCCCCCTCCGATTTCCATGAAACTTGGCAGGTGTATAGAGGTGCCCAAAGGAAGAAATACGTGTTTTTTGTTTCGGCTAAAAAACTGTTTTAGGGGGCAACCCCCCTGCTGAAATGTCAAGATGAGGAGAAATTGAATTGCGGATCTGGCCCCTGTCCCCCCCGATTTCCATGAAACTTGGCAGGTGTATAGAGGGGCCCAAAGGAAGAAATACGTGTTTTTGTTTTTCAGCTAAAAAAGACGGTTTTAGGGGGCAAAAGCCCCTGAAATATCAAGATGAAGACAAATTGACGCGGGGATCTGACCCCTGTGTCCCACTCCGATTTCCATGAAACTTGGCAGGTGTATAGAGGGGTCCAAAGGAAGAAATACGTGTTTTGTGTTTCAGCTAAAAAAAACTGTTTTAGGGGGCAACCACCCCCCGCTCAAATGTCAAGATGAGGAGAAATTGAAGTGGGGATCTGACCCCGAAACCACGTAAACATGGCATAGGAAGAAACAGGGGGCATGTTTCAACACATGCCAAGTTTCATGGAAATCGGAGGGGGGACAGGAGTGAAATGCCCACTTCAATTTGACATCATTTTGACATATGAGGGGGTTTGCCCCCTAAAACCGTTTTTTTTAGCCGAAACAAAAAACACGTATTTCTTCCTTTGGGTCCCTTTATACACCTGCCAAGTTTCATGGTAATCGGAGGGGGACACTTAGATAACCCCCTTGTTAGACATAAGAAAGCCGCTGAGTTATTAGCATCCAGGCTGCAAGATCAAGATTCTGTTGCACAATGAGAATGTTTATGAATCAGTTCCTGTTAGTTACTCAGTACATTTGCGAGAAGAATATAATGACATAAAAGAGCATGTCAAAGGTGACGGAAGAAGAATATGATGTCAGACTACTGCTGCCAGCGAAATTGCCCTGAACAAGAGCTGCAGGCAAAATTCTTGCCTGAATTGATCCTATTTGAACTTTGCACGCCATCCATATCAAATTTCTTATATTTCCTTCCGGCTATGTGTAGACATGTTTTTTTAAAGCATTAAATTCATACCATTATTTTACTGTATTTAATACATGTTTAATACTCCAAAAAGTGTTTTTATCTTGCCGTATTTTGCATATTGCGATGCATTTGCACGTGTTTGTGAATACATGAAGAATATCTTCCCCAAGATGGTATGCAAGATGGCATCCAACTTCAAAATGTTGAATTTTGAAAATTGAATATCAAGGTGAAAAATTAAAATGTTCGGTTGGAAAAATAAAGTAAAGCTTACAGAGAAAAACGAAGCTCAGATTTGAAATCAGCGCACACAAACTAGGTTAGAACAAGTGCTGGTATCAATGCAACAAAATTTTTGTTCCCCCAGTGTTATCTGTTGTTTTCTCTAAAAGGCGTTAAGTCTTGTATAAAGTTGGTTGATTTCGTCTATTTTACGATGAATTGTAAACGGAAATGTAGGTTAGGAGGGGCAGGTTTAGTGCTCTTAACAATTAGTTTTAGTGGATGTTAGCAGCTGGATGTGACCCGCACCAGACCTCTTGTCATACAGTGAGATGGATGAAGATACAATGACAACTTCACAAGTCTTACAGATAATTATTCTGGCTATGGACCAAGGCGCCAGAGCTTCGTCAACCTGCAAGAACTGCATTCCATGGTAGAAGAGAGTTTCACATTTGAGTACCCTCTTGCACAAAGCGTAGAAGTAGCAGAGTGAGTGCTCTAGCAGTACTAATTCCTCAGCAGTTCCAGAGTGGCGATGCAACAATTGGTAAGGGTCGTGTAACGGGCACACTTTTGCAATCTACAACTGTTGCAGTATCGGTATGTAATAAGTGGCACAAATGGCACCCCGAACTCTCCCTGGTAGCGAAAATTGGTTTAAATAGGTAGAAAAGTATTGACGTAATACCTGCAAAACTGACTTCCCAATCAGCCATCTTCATAAGGTTAATGATATACCTGTATTTATAAATCTTACTTTTGTAACATTTTCTACTCTACACGAAGTAAGTTATTACTAGTCCTCGAATGTTTAGGTTCTAAAAAGTGTGCTTTTAAGTACCTAAAATAGGCTACAAAAATCCTGAAATAGGTTCTAAAAATTTTAAAATAGGTCCTAAAAATCTTGTTAGGCTCCAAAAAAACTTAAAAATACGAGTTCAAAATTCCTGAAAAATAATGATTAGGTATAGTAACCGGCAACGAAAATGGGACATCTATATCCTGAGATACGAACTATCTTGCATAACGTTATGTGTGTTGCCTAACCCTACGGCGATGGCAGAACTTACCATTGGAAATTTCCTATTAAAATCCACTCTTCGCCTTATAGTTAGGCAACAATCTTCTCTCATGTTATCCACAGTCAAACTACGCAATTTTGTCTGTTAGGATCATCTTATATGCTGAAAATAATCTTTCAACCAAAACATAGCCAGTGGTGCAAACTTCAATGCTGAAATGCTATTTTGAAAGGTGTGAATACCACAAAGCACCGAAGTGACGCGAAAGTGAGCAAGACCACACAGATCAGAAGTTTGCACTTTGGACTGTACAGGAAACAGTGGCACCATACATTTTGCTTTGTTTAGAGCTTTGAAAAATCACCATGACTTGGAGGAAGGGAAATCGACAGAGATCACGTTTCAAACACGTTCGTCATTGAATTTTCTCGTGATCAAACAAAGCAAATGCCTATGTGAGACATAAAAATCCTGTAAAACCTTTAAAAGTATATAAAAACCTTTAATAAAGGCATGATATAGGCGCATAAACCTAAAATAGGTTCTAACAAGCAAAATAGGTTATTTTAGGCACTATTAAACTTGATCAGTTGTTGCGTTTTTTTAAGGGAAAAAATAGGTTAAAAACCTACAATACGAGGTCTATAATCCTTCTTTTTAAAATGTATGCTGGGCGTAAACAGCCAAATATAAACCTGTAACTGCAATAAATTTTTTTGATGATACGATTCTCAACTTTTACATATGAATCATTCGAGAAAATAGGAAATATATTTAAAATAAATGTTCTAGTATTTGCTGATCAGAGTCATAGAAATTCATACAGAGTTTTCAAATATATATTATATATCTTAATGTCATTCCAACGCAATAACAATTTCATTTCCTCTTTTACGAGTACCTTGCAGTAGTTCAAATACAGTCCTCAATTTTCCTTCATTTTTTGGCCCTGTGCGACCGTACATACCGTAGACAATTAGAAGCATAAGAAAGGGCGTCGCCACCGACGGGGCAAAGATGGGGTCTAGCCCACTCAAATGGGAAATTTACGAAATTAAAACAGCAGAGTTAGAATAACATGCAAAGAGGGAGAGAGAAAGGGACGTAGGAGTAGTAAGAAAAGCATAAGGAAGAAAGATTAAGAGATAAAAGTGGGAGAGAATAAGAGAAAGAAAGAGGGTAGAGAATATGGAGAAAAGAGAAGATAAGGCGAGAAAAGCAGACAGAGAAAGGAAGAAAGAGGGAAACAAGAAAAAGAGAGAAGGAGATGGGAGACAAAGGGAGAAAGAAACAAAGGAAAAAGAGAGGAACAGAAAAAGAATAAGAAAGGGAGAGAAAGAAATGAAGTAGAAGAAAGAGAATATGAGACAGGCACAAGGAGAGAGGAAGAAATAAAAAGAACAAGGAGAGAAACAGTAAAAGAAAATTAGATAGAGAAGAAGAAGTAAAGAAATAAGGGAAGGTCAGGAAAACGAGAGTAAGAGAATTTTAGCAGTGAAGACCACCAAAGCACATCCCCCTGAAAGCATGGTTGTCCATAAATTCTAATGGGTTCTATTCGGTTCCGGTGCAGAACCGGAACATTTCTTCTTGCACAATTTAAATTCGGTCCAAGTTGAGTGATGTTTCATTGAAAAAAGGTTCCTGGACCGAATTTAAAATGAGCCGGAAAGAAGGTTCCTGGAACGAATTGAAATACTTTGCAAATAAAAAAAGAAGATCTTTACGGTCCATAGCCCATTTACGCTTGCTGAATTTCTCTCCTGGACCGGAATTGAATTTATTTAAAATTCCTGGACCTTTATCAACCCTGCCTGAAGATATTTCGTCCACCCTTGAAGCCCCCCAATAAAAAATCCTTGTCGACGCCACTGTCCCTGACCTTGTTACTACTAACTTAATGAACTATCCGAAACCATCCTTAACCGTTCTCCATGATGATATCACGAGAAAAGAATTCTACTTAATTGAAATTGTATAAATCTGTCCTTCACGGAAATAAAAGGGAAAGACCACTTCATTCCAAGAATCTCATTTGCTTCATGGCCTTTTATACACGTACAAGGAATGTGCAATGCTACTCGACTGGAAACAAAAGAGCGTCGTAATTGTTTTAATGCTAATCTCCACGGTATTAAAGACATTTCCAGGAAATGAAGAGATTCACAAGGACTTCAACGCGCAGGGTAGTGCACCAAATCAAGGTTGACACAGCTAACCGTGTAATTTTGGTTTGTTTGAAATGATCGAATCTTTTGATGCATTGTTAGTGCATCACGCAACAGCAGCTGATAAAAAGTACTATTTTATGCATTTTTCTGCACTGGTGCCAACTGTTGAAATAATATTGGGTTGGCTGAACTCGGAGAATTGCTTTGAAGTTTTCCTATCATAAATGGACAGAAAATGTAATCTTTGACGTTAAAAACAGTTTCACGCAGGAATGCATGAATTTCATAGTGACTGTTTTTGCCTGTTTTAGCCATAAATGCCTAATCCGAGAAAATCTATCCATGTGTAACGACCGCCATGTTAGGCAGATTTAAGTTGTATATTGGCATTTATTTTATTTGTATACTTTCAACTTAAGAACTTAGATTAAATTATTTATACTTAATTGTTTTCATAATTCATGTATATATTTACGTTTTATCTTATGTTATAATATTATTCGCGTATTTTTACAACATTTATTCATAATTTATATAATTATAGGCTAATAATTATCCCAAATAATATATGCAACGTTTTCATTGTTTTTCAAACACAAGTTAAATACATTTCTTCTTAATATCGATTTTTGTTCAACAATGTACAAGATTGAAGTAATTTATCTTCGTTATAAACTAAATCTATATTTAATCATTTTTATGTGCAAGGACAAATATGATTTATTTGATAAAATCAGTTTAGTTATTTCTATATAGTTTAATATTGTAATATTATAGCAAAGTATTTCCCCCTCGTTTTCAATAAAATATCGTTTTCCTATAACTAACTAACTAAACTGATTTTATCAAATAAATCATATTTGCCCTTGCACATAAAAATGATTAAATATAGATTTAGTTTATAACGAAGATAAATTACTTCAACTTGTACATTGTTGAACAAAAATCGATATTAAGAAGAAATGTAATTAACTTGTGCTTGAAAAACAATGAAAACGTTGCATATATTATTTGGGATAATAATTAGCCTATAAATTATGAATAAATGTAAAAATACGCGAATAATATTATAACATAAGATAAAACGTAAATATGTAAAGGGTTTTCCAATAAGGGCGGGTCGATGTTGAAATGGAATAAAACAAGCTGTGTGTGAGGTATGAACGAAATTCTTTTTTTATTTGAAAGGCCCATGTATGCCATTATGTATGGAATATAACATCGTTCAAATGTCCGCCGTGGGTTCTCAAGGTGTCACGTATCCGAGTGGTCCAATTTTCAATGACTCTGCCGCATAGATCCGGCTGAATTTGAGCGATGGCCTGGGTGATGTTGACTTTAAGGGCATTGGTCGATTGCGGCTTATTGGCATAGACCTGCGACTTCAGGAAACCCCACAAGAAAAAGTCTAGCGGGGTCAAATCGCACGATCTTGGTGGCCAATTCACGTCACCTCTGCGAGAGATAACCATGCCCTCAAGTCGTTCATGCATAATGTCCATCGTGGCGTCCGCTGTGTGGCACGTAGCGCCGTCCTGCTGGAACCACACGTCGTCTACGTCCATATCGTTCAATTTGCGCCAAAAGAAATCGGTTATCATCGTTCTGTAGCGCTCGCCGTTGACGGTGATGGCCTCACCAACGTCGTTTTCAAAAAAGTACGGACTAATGATGCCGCCGGCCCAAAATCCGCACCAAACAGTAACTTTTTGTGGAATCAATGACACCTGGTGAACCTCGTGTGGGTTGGCGTCGTCCCATATACGGCAATTTTCTTTATTAACATAGCCATTCATCCAAAAATGCGCCTCGTCGCTAAAGATGATTTTTCGGCCAAAATTGGGATCCTCTTCCAAACGCTCCGAAGCCCAGTCAGCGAACAAACGGCGTTGTCTATGGTCATTAACTTTGAGCTCCTGGCTCAGTTGGATCTTGTACGGGTGTAGGCCCAAGTCCCGACGCAAAATTCGCCAAGTTGAAGTCTGCGAAAGGCCGAGTTCTTGTGCACGGCGAGGAATTGACTGCCTCGGGTTCTCCTGCACACTTTCACAGACCGCGGCGATGTTCTCAACCGATCTGGCGTTCCTTTGACGTACGGGAGTTGGCAGATTGTTTACCGAACCGGTCGTCTCGAATTTGGCCACCAAACGTTGGAGAGTCGACTTTGAAGGGCCAACGCGTCTGCCGTAAAATGGGCGCAACGCGCGCAACGTTTGCACTAACGAACACCCATTTTGATAATAAAGTTTTATCATTTGGACGCGCTACTCAATCGTGTATCTTGCCATGGTGATTTGGCATCAGTGCCTGAAAAAGAAACAATAGATTAGACAGACGCCACCAAAACAATATGGCCGCCACAGGCTGCCAACATCGACCCGTGCTTATTGGAAGACCCTTTACATGAATTATGAAAACAATTAAGTATAAATGATTTAATCCAAGTTCTTAACTTGAAAGTATACGAATAAAATAAATGCCAATATACAACTGAAATCTGCCTAACATGGCGGTCGTTACACATGTTTATACATTTCAGTACCCATTTTGAATTTCTTGTTGCTTTTTGCCTGTCTATTTTGAGAACGTTTAGTGCCTGTTGATTCTCATACTGGTTATTTATCCTTCCTTACTTTCCTAATAATGATGTGACCATGGATAGTGCATATAATATAGGGCACTGAAAATTACAGGGTGACTCAAGAGTTCCTTAACAACCCCTACAAAATGTAAAGGAGTTAGGCTGGGTACAAATGGTCATGATAGAGACAGGTTAGGCCTAGGTGGAACCATATTGGCGTGTTCCAAGCGGACGTCCACCATATTGGTGGCCACCATATTGAATTCAACTCAAAATTTGTAAAAGGGAAGGGGGTTATGTGATATATCAAACCAGGCTAGAATTTCACGAGGAATGCAATGGTAAAGGTTTTTTTCAACCTATCTTTAATCAGGAAAACGTTATCAGTGCATAATCGTAGCAAATGTCTCATTTTCCAGGTGTGAAAAAACAATGCCAGAATGCTCCTAACGTTGACTGATTTCGGTACTTTTGGAGTAATTGTTCAACTGTCACACTGGATTTCGTTGAGGGTGTCGTTGATTAAAATTATTTGAAATAGCACGTAAACTTCTCTCACCAGACAGCAGTACGATCTTGATGCGTTCCTCACTCGTTAGGAGAATTCTGGAAACGTTAATGTCTGTTTATTGTTAAATTCATATCTAAGTTTCTAGTATCTCTGCTATGTACGTGTTTGTTATGCACAGCTGTTATAAGACTTTCTTTCACGTTGTCTGCAGTATAAACTCATGTAACAAATAAATATAAATGTAATAAAATGAACACTGAATCCACCAATCAGCACAGCGGGCTCAAAACATTTGGGCAAGCGCAAAAGGCCAAGGTCATTCTTGAGTGCCTCTGGTATTGTTACGGTCAACTACAATACAAATGATACAATTTAGTCAGAACTCTGAATCACCCGTAAAACTTTCGAAAGTTGCCCGAGGCCGCATTCGTTGCGCTTCGCCGACCACAGACTATTTCCCAATTTACATCATGACCTAACAGAAACACCTATTTGACGCAATATTAACATTATACCTTAAAGAACTCTGGCCAGCCTTGATGTATGATCCATTATTATATCAAGGGCGTATCGATAAAGGGGTTTTGGGGGTTCATTCCTCAGAAATATTTTCAATATAATACTGTTGTACTCAAATATTAAAACATAGCATACAATATTAGCTTTCTTTGTCTATTTTCGCAATACACAATTTAAAGTTCCTTTTATTGCCAACACGTGGGGGAGAAGTACTATGTGAACAAGTGGTTGCATGATATTGCAAGAAAAACTTTTCTGAACTTGAATTCCACTACGTAATTAGTATATAATTCGGTAATTCAAAATAATGTCTTTCAAACTAAGTAAATGGTTTACATTTTTCCTACAAGTGATGGCAAATTGTGTCGAATATCGAATTCGACACTAACAAAAACACTCATATGATTTTCTTGTGAACAAGTGACTGCATGACAGGCCCGTACCCAAGGGGGGCAGGGTGGCCATGGTCCCCCCTCGAGCCATGAACAATTTTAATTTGAACGTATAAAAACCTACAAAAATTACGTTGACGGTTTTTCAAATTTTGCATGAATTTCGATTTTGTCCTTGCGCAAATGAATAGGTTGTTTCTTGACAGAGGCAGGCTCTAGAAGTCTGCAGTCTGCAATATTTAGCTATTTTAGTTCTATAACCATTGATGCAAAGCTATTAAATGTTCCGATTTAGGGACAATCCATTCCTTTTAATCCATGTCCCGACTTTTTCGTCTCGGCTCGGACACTACTTGCTATAAGGGAAATAAGACTCTTGCGCCACTACAGACATTGTACTTGTTATGTAGGACTTCCTGTAGAATACTGTGTACACAATTAAAATTGTTTGAACTTTTTATGAGTCAGAAACAGTTGTTTGACACTCGACAAATAGGAACCCCTTGATTATTGAATGGTTTCATCTATTACAGTGTCACTAATGTTTCACATATATAGAATAGAGGGGAATTTTCTATACTCTTTACATTATGGAAGAAATGTTCCTCAATGACTGCAAAACAAAACCAACCATATAAGGGGCATTTACCTCTCCACCTGCTCCGCAAGGTCTGTGATCCCTTTTCGCCACCACTGAGGAGAAGGATAAGAAACTTTGTTTTCTTTCTCCAACATCAGGAGTCTTCTGCAACTGATGTCCATTCTGCCACTCAATGGCTTAGAGTTAATTAATATTATGTAAATAGGAAAATACACTTCACAGCAGAATCGTTGCTAGATTTTTGTGGCCAAAAATTGCCTGAAGTACTCTTAACATATATTGTTATTTGTCCAAAACACTCTAGAAATTAAGTACATTATTATTTACGAAATTCTGTCAATCGGAATTTGTTTTACTGCAATTTTTCATCTCTTCTACTTGTAATTGTCTTGAACATAAATACACAGTAGTGTGACCGTACAACAGACAACTTCCACGGTGTGCAGAGAACATCAAGGCCAAAATATTCTATCCCACCTGTATGCA
Organism: Lepisma saccharinum; assembly: GCF_977018435.1. Classification (NCBI taxonomy): domain Eukaryota; kingdom Metazoa; phylum Arthropoda; class Insecta; order Zygentoma; family Lepismatidae; genus Lepisma; species Lepisma saccharinum. The sequence goes on along the minus strand of NC_139256.1, from coordinate 21,836,402 downwards.
ACCCCATTTAATAGCTTCTTGGTTGCCACTGGCATTTATTTTTACTGGCACATAAGATTCTAAAAGATAAAACAATATTACGCCAGCAGACACACTGCCAGGGTAAAGTCGCTTAACCGTTCCCCTCAGATATTTTATTTACAAGGTTCGCACCGACTCCAAGTCCTTGACAATCGGAAACGAATGATATTTTTAAAAAAGCTTTCAATACCAGGAAAATTCAGGGGAATTAAATGTTTTTGCTTGGCAGAATTTGTAACTGGAAACACGTTTCGTTTTATCTTCCCAACAATGGGTGGTAACCCTCATCTATCAACCCCACATATATATGTTGCTTTTCGTAGGCTATTTGACATGTAGTCTACCCGTATCATACAATTTTTCTTTTCGCTCTCTGACAGAAACAAATGTCAGGGTCCACTGCAAATATTTGTCACGTGGTTGTCTATGTATATATAGGTTGGAAAATGCTGTTCTTCAACATTTCGTAGCAAAAAGAGCAAATTTCTCTAATCACCCTCTACCATTCACCCCCCCACACACATACATACATATATATATATATATATATATATATATATATATATATATATATATATAGAGAGAGAGAGAGAGAGAGAGAGTATAATATGAGAGAAAATTTGCCTTTGGGTCTAGCCCCCCTCCCTTTAAAAAAAATCCTGGGTACGGGCCTGCTGCATGATATTTCAACAAAAGCCTTTCTGCACTTGAATTCCACTATATAATTAATATATAATTCAGTAAATCAAAATAATGTCTTTTAAACTTAGTAAACGCTTTACATTTTTCCTACAAGTGATGGCAAAATGTGTAACCATATCTAAAATAGTTTTTACAAATTACTACCTGAATGTCGAATTCGACACTTACAAAAACACTCATATGATTTTTATAAATCAGCCACTCGCCTCTAGTATTCTATGTAAAACAGTTGAAGTTGTTTTCCTTAATATGATATTCATTACTTTCGCATTATATTTAGGGTCGTTAAAGGTCCAGGAATTTTAAATAAATTTAATTCCGGTCCAGGAGAGAAAATCAGCAAGTGTAAATGAGTTCTGGACCGTAAATAACCTTTTGTTCAATTCGGTCCAGGAACCTTTTTCTAAGGATAAATTTAAATAATGTCCAGGAACCTTTTTTCGGCTCAATTTAAATTCGGTCCAGGAACCGTTTTTCCGTATCAGTTTTAATACGGTCCAGTAACTGTTTTTCAATGAGACAATACGCAACTTGGACCGAATTTAAATTGTGCTATAAAACAGGTTCTAGTCCTGCATAGAAACCCAATAGAACCCATTAGAATTTATAGGTTTCTGGACCATTTCTTATATTTACATAATAAATATATCTTGACATTTTTATAATTTTTACATATCCTAAGAAGTTGCGGAAGATATTTGTAAAAAAACATTATGTAGGGTAGAGTGGGGCAATTAGGGCCATCAGATAAATAGGGCCACTCACAACATAAATCAATCTAACATTTTATAGAAGTGAGGAAGCGAAGCCAGCGCCACACCGTGTGTCGACTGTGAGTCTGTACAAGTTTATTGCGCAGTTGGATTCCGTAAACGTTGGATGCTGATTGTGTTGGGCAGCAGTTTTCATCAACAATCGAAGGTAAGTGTTATGAAATATGACCTATTGTTAATATTTCTGTCATATATTCATTCTTGTTAGGCGTTGTTGTTTTGTTGAAAGTTTAGAACTTTAATATTCTTAGCTTCAACAAAGACCGAGACAACTTGTCATGAATTTCTTCCTTATGGGAAATAAACCAAAGCAGGGTTGCCAACTCATTTTTCTATATATTTCCAATCAGGGTGAATAGGTCCACTTTTCTGATTAAAATGTGAAACGTATGTAATTGGCCTGACGTTGATAAATAAAAGTAATGTTCCCTTTTCTCATTCTTTTTTTATTTCAGATGAGGAAATATAATCGTAAAACACAGCAGAAATGGAGTGAAGATGACGTAAGGAAAGTAGAAAGAAGGGAGATGTTTACTTGCGGACGTTGTCTCAACAATCCAGAAACATAAGAAAAGGAATTTTCCAAAAATTAGCGCTTATGAGCATGCAAATCTTGCCATTTTATAATTTTATTTTCTGAAATATTGTACTTTGTGTGATTTTCCAAATTATGTATGATTTTGTATGGTTAGTGCAGTTTATATGCATAAAATATATTTGGCTCTATTCACCTTACAAGTGGCACTATTCAGCCGAACATGTTAGGGTGACTAGGGCCAATGCATGTATTTCTTTTTATATATTATATAACATTATAACATTTTTGAAATGCAAAATTTGATGTGGAGTCTGTAGTAGACATATGGTTCATTATATTTCTGTAAAAAATCCTACATTAAAACATTCAATACAGTAGTTCTAGGTGATTTTCTTGAAAGTGGCCCTATTCGCCCCAATCTCTCCTACGTTTTGTGTAGATATACTGTGAATAAATTTAATTTAATGGATTTTACGGTGGTTAAAACAACTTGATGCACAAGGAGCATAATTGGGACTGGACCTACAGTTTAAAGTGGGACCGGAACCACTGTGTCTCCACCGGGTATCAAACCCGTGAACTGTTGATTACGAGACGAGAACGTTACCACTACGCCATCGGGGAGGTCCTCATTAAGGGGAAAAATGGTACACAGCGAAGGGAAAGCTAATGTTCAATGTTTCTAAATTTTTTGACAACGAACCAATGGAGGTAAGTTTTAAATATGGCCAACGAAAGGGACATTTCCAGTAGCTGCGAGAGGAGAAAACAAATGACTGTCCACAGTGGCGACGATTATACTGATCGCGGGCCAATTGGCGGCTCACCTACATAGCTCTATCTGTCCACCAATCGTCTTCGGGGGTAGTTCTTCCGTTACAACGTTGCCAAGTCTTGTCAGTTGTTTTATTAGCTTGTTTGTACAGTGTTTGGATGTTTTGTGTACTGATTTTCCGTGCTTTTGGGTACTAATGTACAACTTTTATCCACTAACGGCGCTGATCACCTATTTCCCCCCATTACGTTTGGCAACACGCTGTGTATCCGACGCTCATTTGTTTGACCCGCCAGCAACTTTCGGTGCTTTGTGACAAGTGATGTGCCGTAGACTATAAGTTTACGCGTCTACATGCGTTGTCTACACGTAATCTACGCGTAGATTACATTGGGTTGTAGTTTACATAGACTACGTAGACAATCTAAAGTGCATTAAAATTAATTTTCAAGGATTTCATGAAATGAAAATGACATTTTCAACTATATTGGTTCCTAACGAAATGAAAAGAATCCTATTTACAACAAAATTTCTCTTCTCTTCTATCAACAACTATGGAAGATAAATAGTATGCAAAAAACAACAACAGATGGCAGTCGTGATGCAAGAGTGGTCTTTTCCCCATAAAGCACTAGAATATTTCCTATATTAGGTTTCTTCCTAGGTGAGATATTGTTCGAATTTGAAAGAAAGAGTACGAAAAGTTCTCCACACACATCAGCAACTGATAGGCAGTATAATTTTCTTTTAATTCCATGGCGCTCTTTGCTAAGGTATCACCTTTCGGCATGTTGTTTAGATAGATTACGTAATCTACGTGTATAACATAGTCTACGTGTAGAATGTAGACTATCGTTGTTTACACGTAGACGCACATCACTGCTTGTGACACGAAAATGCCCGATGTCAGTCGAAGAGAATACAACTGATCGCTGATTCGTTGTTTCCCAGCCGTCAGCTGGAAATGCGCCCAATATAGGGTTGGCAAAGGGGTACAGATGTTCCTATCACACTTTTTGCCCCCGCAATATCAAGAGAAAGTAATCTCTCCTTTCCCCTCCCGGACTTGGCCCTCAATCACCGCAACTGAGTATAGATGTCGGGCTTTGTAAGAAGAGTTCGAGAACACGTTGTGCACCTCAAAGGTGGCCCTCTACAATAAATATTTACTTCAGACGTTACTTATAACATTTGTTACAATTCCCTTCAGAAATATTCACATTTGAATGTACACGAATATATGCAAAATGTGTCACTTTGCTGTTACTATCAGCTATGGAATTTAAATAACTCGATAACATAAGTTGTCCAGTTATAAGCATTTTAGTTAGAAAGACAAGATTTATAAATTGTGGAATCTTTGCAAAGGGCCAAAAGGCATAATTACAGCCACGCCCTAAAACAATAATAACAAAATGGGGAGGAAAGTACAGTCACCACAAAGTAATTTCGGTATCCTCAACTAACTCATACAAATCCATTTTTGTAACATAAGAACCTCTTTTGAAAAATGTTGTACTGCTAAAAAAAATAATAATAATAATATTGTACAAAGCTATTTTCAGCTTGGGAGAGAAATCTCAATTTTGGGCTCGTCACTATGGCTTGGAAGTTGATGACTTATGGAATTACATTAAAATAACAAAAATTATACACTCTACTATTCCGTGACAAAAATATTGAACCCTCGGTTTGCGTGCTTGTAAAACTGTACTCCGTCGGAGGAGAAAAGTCAAATATACCTCATTGGAAAGCTACAAGTGTCTGCTTTTAGACAAAAGCAAGACAAAGTGATTTTAACTCTGTCTGTTTTCTATTCAGACAAAAATGTTCGTAAAAGTGTAGTTTTTTCTGGTGTTTTTTTACATAAGTCGAATTCAATTGTGTGTAGCTTTGTGTAAAACCGTCGTAAAAATATGATTGTTTTGTGACTGAACTTCTCAGCCAAATATAATGGTACTATCAGCTGTGGAACAGCCACAGTTAATGATTAATTATGATGTTGCAATCTCGGAAATGGTCAATGCAATGGTGATGAAATGCATAACAAAATGATCGCCGTGGAATGAAAATCAAATTTCCATATCTCATTCTTTCACACTGTGCGAATTGAAAACAACAGAGAGAATTGAAGACCAAAATTGGTAAACGCTATAAGTGCCACAATAATTCAAACACCGTTTGCCACGATAAATTGTGAAATGTGCAATGCTTTATAATGCGGTAAACGTGAAATGTGGCTGGTAGCCCTCTAAGTAGTTCAAAGGGCGTGTAAAGAGGTCACTAGTGTGCACGTTCTTACGGGCTGATGTGCGGAACGATGCGATTTCCCAACACTTTCGCTTCTGGCACTTACAACGTTTACCACTTTTAGTCCTCAATCGTTTTTCTTGCTCAATATTTTTGTCACTGATAGTAGTTGCAGTTATAGGTATTTTCTACTCTTACGGCAGCCGGTCCTAGTTCTGGCAAGGGAATTGGGGAGCGGGGATTACGCAGACCAACCAGACAACAGCAGTGGCGGCGAGAGACACGACGCGGCAGGAAGAAGTACTACGCGAACCTATTTCTACTGGCTGCTGCGTTTCTTATCGTGCTGGATTGGTCGCTTCCCCGCTCCCCACTTCCCTTGCCAGCTTAAGGATCGGCCGCTGTAAGAGTAGAAAAGACCTTGAGTTAAAAATTAGTATTTTAGAACTGCAACAAAATTGAATGATTACTCAAAGTGTTTAACTACAAATACAAAAGATAAAATAATAGTTAATATTATTAACAAAAATACAATTTCATGTAGTGACTTGATATCTTCAGTGTGTGCCACTACTCTGCCATTGATCCATTAACAGTAAATCTTTTACGTCACCGCTTTGGGAGCCGAAAAGGAGAAATATGACATGTAGGTCGTGGTTGAATGATGGGATATTATATTGATAATAATTATATGGCTGCTAGCTAATGTGTAAAACACTAAATGAATATCCATACACTGCTGTTTGTTGGATGAAATACCTAACTCACCCCTGATCAGTCCTTGAAGTGGGGCTGGGGGGGGAATTTTTGGTCAAGCTTTTCAGTTAGCAGAGGGGTATGCTCCTATGATTTAACATCGTGACAATAAGACAATGGGTGGATGCTTTTCAAAAATTTTGCTATGTGGGGGTGATACCCCCCCCCCTTATTTCGAGCACAGCCCCTAGTAGTAAGCTCCGTTCCTCTATACTCTAATCCGGGAATCCGTGGAGAAAGGGAGCGCATAACGGGAGAGAAGGGGCGGAGCGAAGCAGTATACACTGCTGTAAAGGCTGATAACTGCAGTAACTTCCCTCCCATCCACGCGATCCCGTTCAATCGCACGTATTCATTGGCTGAGCGCTCTCGAGTCACTACTTGCGCAGACTTGCTTTCGTTCGCTCGCTCCACAGTTTCCCGGGACAGAGTATAGTTTTCAAATCAGGGGCGTGTCCAGGATTTTCATAAAGGATAGGGGGTGTCTGAGTATAAACCGAACACACTTTCCAGTTCAATTAACCAGATGCAGTTATAAAGAATATGAGTTTAATTCCAAGTTTAAAAGTGGAAGTACATTTTAAAAAAGGTGGCCGCGGTGGCTCAGTCGATGTCGACCTCCGTGGCGGAGTGGTTAGCAGAGCGCGCTACAACGGCAGGGGTTCCGGGTTCGAGTCCCGGGTAAGGCATGGGTATTTGTGTTTGTCCAGATGATAAGAAACTGAGAAACTGTAAGAAATGAAAAGTATAAAAATCAGAAAAAGCGTGAATGGTGGGAGATATCTCCGTGTAGGGGGTGTTTTAAAAATAAAAAAAAGTCGGTAATGCGTCTGACTAGCATGCTCAAGGTCCCGGGTTCGATCCCCGGCCGGTTCAAATCCGGGAACTTTTCTAACGTTGGAAGCGGCCTCGGCGCCCACCCAACGTCGAATGACAAGGGTACCTGGGAGAAACCCTGGGGGGTAAAGGCGGTCAGGGGCGTGATACTGATCACATCGCACCAACTCATGACCGGATCAAGAAAGTGTGGAGCGTGATCCCCACGCCCCCTATACTCCTTCATGGCATGGTGCTAAGCACAGGGGAGCACTTTACTTTTTTTTACTTTAGTACATTTTAAAAGCACATTGGGTAAAAATATTGTAATAAACTACAACAATTAATATACTTTGTTTACGCCTTCAATAAAGAAATAGATTTCTTATATGCATGCTTTATCTTTACATTCCTTGTAATAAAATTTAAGAACAAAATTATATAATTTTCAATTATTAATATTTTATATTCAATTTTATAATACCATGTTTAAATGGAGAAAAAATGTGCATTCAATTTTTTTTTAAATCTCAAAGAAGAGATTGATTTGGTTTATTTTACTTCGCTTTTCTGCCACTTTTGGCTAATCGCGAATATGAAGATGAGTGAGATGATGAAATTGATAAAGACACACTCACAAAGACAGCCGTGCCCAGGCCGGGATTCGAACCCATGGCATTGTAGATCGCTCCGTCAAGGAGGTTAGCGCAAGGGTACTTGATGTTCCAAAGAGTGTGCTAATATACCATACTTTAAGTCCTGAAATCTAACCGTCAAGTTTTCTGTGCATGTTCTGACAAAATATTGTTTTTGAGGCTCAAATCATCGCACAGAATGGGATTGAAGCACAGCAGATGTTTTTGATAAAGAGGAGGGCCAAGAATCAAAAGTGGGGAAAGGCAACACACAGAAGCATTGCGAAATGCAGGAAAAAAGGGTCAAAATGTTACTCATTGTTATGCGACTGCTGTGTCATGCCTTTGATACGTTCAAGGTTCCAGACGTCCTCTGCGGTTTAACAGATCTTGGCCACATTTCTTAGAAAATCACCAGCGAAAGAAAACATTGAGTGACGCTAGCTTCAGGCAGAAAATGTTCTGTCTTTCTCTCTCGCTCTGTATCTATGATCTGGTGAGATATTTTATACCGACTTTCACTCAATTTATTTATCTCCTTATATGGGGTATTCGTTCATTATCGTTTCTGAATGGAATCAATAAGGAAACTTAGTGTTGATTGCAGGTGACACTTGTAATTGATATTGACACATAGGATGAGGTCTAGAAACTTTTGCGTCGGCAATGTACATGGCATATACTCTCGCTCTCTCTTTTAATACAACCTTCTCTTATCTTCCCCTTGCCTGTACTCGAATTCTCTCCTGCTATCCTTTTTCTCTCTTGGAATTTCTACTTTTGCTCATGCCTCTATATCTTCTTCTTCCTTTTCCTCTCCTCTTGTTTTTTCTGTTCCTTTTGGTATTTTCTCTGTGTCTTTCTTTCTCCTCTCTCCCTCTATTGCTACTTCTCTTTTTATTCCTTTCTTCTTCTTTCCTATGTCTTCCCCTCCTTGTCATCTCCTTTTCTTGCTTTTTCGTTCTTTCAATCTCTCCACTATATCTTCCTTTCTCTTCTCTCTCTTGCTATTTCTCTTTCTCTTCAAATCTTTCCTCCCTGTTCTTCTTTCCCTTTACCTCTGTTTTTATTGCTAGTTCTCTCTTTCAATCTCTCAGTTATGTTCTTCTTTCTATTTTATTCTGTCTGTCTCTGTCTCTCTTAAAATTTCCCTCTTCAATCCATTCTTGCTCTTTCCTGTATGTCTACTTTTTCTTTCCTTCAATCTCTCCGCTATGTTCTTCTTTATCTTGTCTCCTCTCATACTTGCTATTACTCTTTTTCTTGTACTCTTTCTTCTAGGATTCTCGTTTCATTCTCCTCTGTTTTTCTTACTATTTCCCTATATTTCCATCTGTCCCCTATCTCTTTCTATTACTCTCTTCCACACTCTCTATCTTGCTACTTATCTCTTTGTATCACTACCTTTTTCTTTCTCTTGTCTCCCTCTCTTGCTATTATCTTTTTATTCCATTTCCTCCTTGTCATCTCCTATTCTTGCTTTATCTTTCTTTCAATCTCTTCGTTATATCCTTCTATTTCCCTTTTTCCATTTTCTCTTTGACCTGATATTTATATTTTCATGCCACCCTCGCCTATCTTATTTTCTCTTACTCTCCTTTACTATTTATCTATTTTACCACACTTAATCTTTCTTCTGTGTCATCCCTCGTCCATTCATCTATCTGTCTTTGCTATTCGTCTCTTGTATCACTTCTTCTTCTTCCTCTAGGTCTCATTCACTCTATCTCTCGTATATATCCCTTTCATGCATTTCCCTGCCTTCATGCTCTGCTCTGTATACTTCTACCACTCCTCCTCTACTCATGTGTAACTTCATTTCTCTCTTTCTCTAGCAATATTCTCCAACCACTCCCATCACTGATTTCTCTCTTCCAAATTCTTATTTATTACTATATCACATTCTCTCTTAACTATCTTTTTTTTTCCATTTTTATGCTTCATCCTTTCATTTCCAGGAATATAGGTTAGAACAAAGTCCAAAGAAGAGCTAGAAATTCATATAAATTAAAAGGCTATCCGAATTTAAATTTTCGGCCAATCACACACAGAAAACTAAATGCATCAAATTATCTCGTGCGCCAGAAATGCATCGATTGATGCAATGGAGGTTCTTTTTTTTGCAAGAATCAGGTTTACTTCTTGTTGCATTTTTGTGTATCATTTTGTAAAGGTAAAGCCAAAGTGCATTATGTGATGCAAGTGATTACTTTAGATTAATGCACTTTTATGCATCTTTCTTGACGTAGCACTTAAACTGAGATACAGTTTGCTCTAACTGATGCATTCACTTTTCTGTGTGTAGAATAACAGAAAGGTCTCCCCTCTGGCGTAACGTCGCCGTCTTGTAATCAAGGGATCCAGTCATCGAAACCCGGTGGAAGTACATAGTGGTTCCGATCCCACTTTAAACTGCAGGACCAATCCCAATTAGCACATATGTGCATAAAAGTGGACTTAAAATATTGACGATAAATTAACGCAAAGAAGAAGTATCCACAGTGTTAAGAAATGAATTAAGTCCAAATCAAAATATACTTATTTGTGGAGTTTAGAAAACTCTCATCACCACTTTAAGCCCTGCCTCTAATGGACAATAACAAAAACGCCATCCAGACATTATTGTATTCAAGGCCAACGCAGCGAAAAAGTATAACTTTATCAGCAAGAGGAATCTTGTGACCATGACGCAAATGGTTAAAACGCTTATTACGGTCATTAATCTAGCAATTTAAGTTGTTTCAGTTTAGCGAAAGCAAATTGCTACAACAAAAGAGCATCGCAAGATGGATGATAATGGAGCAAAGCATTACAAGGACAACGAAATGTCCATGTATATCAAATGTAGCTAATTAACAATTACAACTTTCATATCCCACGATGGGTACGCATTATCCAGCTAATTCCCACGCTTCCGTTTCAGAATTACAATGTCTTCATTCGCTTCTGCTTGTAATCCCAATTAATTAAGCAACATCAGTTAGACGATTACACCACAATCTGAAATACATGGCGAAAGGGCCTGCCTGGAAGACGCTATTTCAAATGATCTGGTACCACTGCTGTAGTGTGAGAATTCACGCGTTGGAAAATATCTGGAACTTACCTCAATAAGTACAACGTTCCTGATAATAAAGACAAGTTTATATCGCTCTTAGGGTTTATTTATATCCCTATAACCATATAATAGTGACGTTTTGAACACAAACACTTCCAAGATGTAAACTTGTTGAATTGAATTGAGTTTATTGCTGCTACATAATCCATCCAAAATTCATTTATTCTACTTCGCCTTTCTGCCACTTTTACCTAATTACGAAGATGAGGATGATATAATGATATATTGAAACCCACAAAAGTACATACAAATAACATTTTATACTTCTGAAGGTCATAAGTAGAGAACTGACTTATATGTACTAAAAAGTGTTACATAATGCAAATTCGATATGGAATTGAATATGGACTTAAACCAATTGTGAAAAATGACAAGTTTCATTAAGGAATCGGCTCTACTAGTTTAAAAAAATACATTAGGCTTACATGGCATTAATTGTAGCAAAACTAAATGGATTATAAAACTTTCTTTTAAATGCTGGAAATGTATCTCCTCTTACAGATTCGTATTGACTGAAACTGCGTTCAATATAGCATGAACTAATTGGGAGTAGATTTAAAATATGCAAAGGAATTCACCGCGAAAGCATGAGCTTGCATTGTCTATTGTTGACGGCACATAGTGGTTCGGATCCCACTTTAAACTGTAGGTCCAGTCCCAATTAGCCTTACTGTGCATAAAGTGGACTTAAAACACAAAATCAATCAATCTATTGTTGATAAGAATATTTTAATCAAAGATTTGTCAAGATTTAAAATAAGCAGAGTGCACAAAGCAGAGAATACAAATGAACGGAATATCTTTGATTAACACAAGAAGAAAAAGTGTAGAAATAGCACGAATGTGGAATATATGTCAGAAAATGTTGAAAATATGGAACATATATGTAAAAATAACTATTTCGAGCATACGTACTACGATTCGTAAGCATAAAACAAAATAACATTGATTTTATAATTACGTTCCCTGACAGAAATCCCTGGTCATAAGTAAAATCACATTGTACTCACTAGCACTGAATCGAACTATTGTGAAACTGAGTAAATAGGTATATAAGTAAATACGGTCAATATCTCCTGCTACATTTTGACGATGACGTGAAGCTGCCAAGACCACATAATTTAAGTCCACTTTATACGCAGATGAGCAAATCGGGACTGGACCTACAGTTTAGTGTGTGAGCTGAACCATTACGTGCCTCTACCGGATATCGAACCCTCGTACCCCTTAACGACGACGTTACCACTACGCTATCGGGGAACGTCTTACAAAATTAGTACAAATTATGCACCAAATATTGACTTCTGCTATGTCTTTCTTGAAACACCTTGTGTGCCCTTAGAATTTCCAACACGCATAATTCTTTACAGGGGCGTACCAAAATTAGTACAAATTGTGCACTAATTGTTGGCATAGTGTAATTTTTCTTTCATGGGGTCTTGCTAATTTCACATGACTCAATCTGACTTGTCACACATAATTACTTGATCAAGATGTATTAGCTGTTGTGGTGTATGGTAGGAACAATAGTTATCAGCTAATGAAGCTATGGTAATTACGAATTGCACGTGTTCGATAATTCTAGATCGAACAGAGCATTGACACAAGATCAGACAAATTGGACTGAGTTCCTCAAGGCAAATCCATTAGCACTGAATAATCAACGGACGACTTCCCCAGGCTATTTCAATCAGTACCACGTACAGCTGCGAAAATACAGTAATTATTCACAAACTGATCCGAGCATACCGAGAAAAAAAGTAGAGAAACAAACCCGAGACTGTGATATATCTTCAAGGTTAGGAGAACAAAACATAAATTACAACACCATTTTGCGAAACCGGGCATTGGATTGCAATGTGACGTCATTCTTTTTCTTGTCAAAGGGGTGTAACGCTGCGGGTGAGCTGTTGCCTTTGGTGGTTTTGATCCTAAATGCCAGGTTCGTGAATAGTGACCTCTCTTGGACGATTCATTCGAAATCCTTTCTCTCGGCTACTGGGTGGGTCCGAGGCAGGGAAAGGCCCAAGCTCTATATATACTCTAAGTGATGACTGTCACAGTACTAGTATCATCAAGTTTGTTCAGCAGTTACCAAGAGAACAGCAGCCGTCATGAAGTGCCTGGTAAGTGGTGCTACTGCTTCGTGAGTTGCCACGAGGTTGGCCCTGAGGGATCAAATACAAGGAAGAGTGAAATGAAAACCATTGTTTCTTATCTGGTAGCTTTCTGTATGTAGAGTAGCACAAGCTTGCTACATTTTAGCACAGACCTATTGCTGATCTACACATATTTTCAAGTTTGAGTTAGTGCCGGTTAAGAAGAATAAGTCTTTGGGGTCCACGTGCTCACTTGTGAGCCACTGCAAAGGCCTTTCCACCCATCTTGCTGAGAGCTGAGGACATTGACGAACTTTCTCCTCCATTAGTAAACTTGCTGGTAGATATTGAATTTTCATTTGCCGAGAAATTTCTGTAAGTTCTAGGCTGACAGAGGGCAAGTGGTGTAAGTGTGTACAGGAGGCGCCATCTTTGAATGACAAAAGTGGCGTTTTGAAGCTCACGTGATTAGTGTTGCAGCCTTGAGGTCGTTTTGTAAATAACAGTTGACACCTCATGTAAATTTGTGCTGTATACACTCAGTGATGTGCGTCTACGCGTAAACAACGATAGTCTACATTCTACACGTAGACTATTTTATACACGTAGATGACGTAATCTATGTAAACAACATGGCGAAAGGTGATAACTTAGGAAAGGGCGCCGTGGAATTAAATTAAAATTATACTGCGTATCACTTGCTGAAGTGTGAGAAGAACTTTTCATACTCTTTCTTCCAAATTCGAACAATTTCTCACCTAGGAAGAAACCTAATATAGGAAATATTCTTGTGCTTTGTGGGGAAAAGACCACTCTTGCCTCACGACTGCCATCTGTTGCTGTTTTTTGCATACTATTTATCTTCCATAGTTGATAATAGAAGAGAAGAGAAATTTTGTTGTAAATGGGATTCTTTTCATTTCGTTAAGAACCAATATAGTTGAAAATGTCACTTTCCTGTCATGAAACCCTTCAAAATTAATTTTCATTCATTTTAGATTGTCTACGTAGTCTATGTAAACTACAACCCAATGTAATCTACACGTAGATTACGTGTAGACAACGCATGTAGACGTAAACTTATAGTCTACGGCACATCACTGTATACAGTTTGCTCTACATTTTTTATTGCACTTTTAAGGTTTTCTCTTGATTCTTGTAATATGTGTGTGAGGTGTTATTGTTATTGTGTGTTACAGGTTTCTTACATAGACTCTTTGACCTCAGTATAGTCTAGAAGTTTTACCAAGAATGTTAGTGGAGGTGTTATGGTAAATTGAGAACCAAATTGACCATATATTTGGATTTTGTGAATACTTTTAGGGGTGTTGAACAAATGTTGAGGGGTGTTGGGAAGTTTGGATATATCACTGACTCAAAACCTGATCATTGGAGACTTACATTCTCTCAGGGAACTGTGGAGCAAGGCCATACATAAAGGTAGGGAAGGAGACAAAGCGAGTGGGCGGAGCAAAGCAGTGCGCTCTGCTGCAAACGGCTGCAGACGCGTTTTCCTCTCCATGCACTCACCTCCACTCTCTCGCGTTCATTGGTGGAGCCATCTCGAGTCACTACTTGCGCAGAGACTTGTTTTCGTTCTCTTGCTCCAGATATTCCCTGGACAGAGCAGCGTTTCAGTTCATAAGTATCATATACGTAGGGCTACCAGATCAATACATGCGAAAAGAACGATGATATTACGTTTACACGGTAAAGGAAACTCCATTTTTTTTAGCTCAATTAAATCAAAACTGTTGTTGATTTGTTGTTTTAAAAGTCCACTTTATGCACAGTAAGGCTAATCGGGACTACAGTTTAAAGTGGGATCCGAACCACTAAGTGCCTCTACCGGGAATCGAACCCGGGACCCCTTGATTACAAAGCGACGACGCTACCACTGCGCCATCGGGGAGGCCCAAATTAAAATTGTGGCAGACAATTTTCGTGTACGTATTTTTGAACTTAACGACCATGCAAGTACAATTACTTAATTACTCTAGAGTTAATATTCATTTCATTTCGGTAAATATGCGATATCGCCGGAACACCTCTCACTCGTTTATTTCGTTAATTTTAGCATTGATACTTACCTATTCTGCATTGCGGAAGATTCTTTAAGGTGAAGTTATGCCTTTTTCCATAAAAATAACTTTTCATATTACGAGTCATTATTTGTATTCCTTGTTCCGCTTGGGTTACAGACAATATGGCGTGCACGCGCCGTGCTTGTGTTTTGTCGATTTGGAGTGGGTATGCAGTGTTTCAACCTTCTTCACCGAAAAATACCTACTTCCGTGTTCATTTTGTCATCACAAACCATTGACTGATAGCCCCAAAAACCATTCACGATAGCCCCACGGACCATTTCCGGCAAGGTTAGGTTAGGCTGGGTTGGGTTAGGTAAGCATAGTAAAAAAAAAATTCTCGTAAGAAAAAGGAACGTTTGGAAACACTGGCGAGACCGCGTGACTTTCGACGCTCGCGCCATCTGCAGGTACATAATGGAAACAACGGCATAAAGTCAGAAAATGCAAGTTCCTTACATACAAAGTGATTATTTCTCATTCTGCGGTGAAGTTTTCAGTTTTCGCGAAAGAAAATACCTCCAAGAACTTCGACAATGCTACAGAAACTGATTTCAGTAAGTAGTTTCTCCTGTAAATTTGAAGAAATCCGTTCGGGCGATATCGCATATTTACCTTAATTTCAATTATAATTACTCTTGATGATCTTGGCGCAGATAAACTGCTTGTGTTGAGTTCAGATTACCCTGTATTTGAGTATTGAAAATTAAAAAATAATTTTCAACTTCAAATTAAAATGATCGCGTTGGAGATATTCAATTGTACTGACTTGAAAAAAAGTAATCATGTGCTTAATCTGAGCAACACTTACACAGGCATTTTTCAATAAGGAGTCATGCACAATAAAAATGCTAAAAATAATTTACGTTTCTACCTAGAGTCCTACAGCAATGCAATATATTTTCCCTTTTGCAACTTAAATAAAACAGCTGCCATCTCGTAGTAATAATAAAAACATGGCCAACAGATATCCAATGGTTTTCCAAAATTTTACCGTCTGTGTAATCAGTTGTCACTAAACTGAATTTCAGGCTTCTGGTTTCAACATAGACATTTCATTTGTTATAGTTTGCCTTTATCGAACGTAATGAATATCAATTAACAACTCATTACTTCGTTCGCAGTATCTGCTTTTTTATGTATCAAGTCTGATACAGAGTCTGAAGAAGACCTTGCTAGAAGGTTGAAACGTTACGTTTAGTTTATGTTTTTAATAAAATAAATTACTGCCTTGGTCAGCATATTTAGTTTTTCATAATCATGGAAACAAGGCTCAATGCTGCTTTTTTAGTATAAAGTTCAGAGTCGTAGCTGGTGGCGGAGTTGGTCCTGGGCGCCGAACGATCTAAATGAAAACAAAAATGTAAAAGAGAATGCCATGGAGCCCTATGAAATTTTTGGTGCCATATTAAATCAATATTTTTTTTCAGTTTGCAAAAATTTGGATCTAAAAATTTGCTTGCTCGCTTCGCTCGTACGTTTCTCTTTTTTTCTGCAATGCATTGTAAATTACCAGACAGAGAAGTTATGACTACTAAGTACTTCTGACTCTTGCTGCTAAACAGGTTTGTCTTAAATGAATGAAAACAATTGTTTGGAGGAAAAGGAGCGCCGCACATTTCAGAGGCAATTTCTTTATTCGTTATGGTGCCTCTAATCAGAGAGGCTGGGCACGCCTATACTATAAAGGTAGTTCTTTAATGTACTTGATTGAATAAGAAGTGATAGAAAATACATTTAGTGGGTTGAGGAAAGTTTCTAGCCTTGTTATAATAAAATGAATATAGATGGGGGTAGTTCTCTGGCTCTATTTATTTCAATGTTAACACCTTATATATGCAATATGAAGATCTCATCCACAGGTAAATAAGTCGTTAGCAGAAAAGGATTAACTTTGTAAGGGTGCAGAATGAAATTTAGGGGGTGCTATATTGAAAATAAAGAACAAAAATGGAACGTGCATGTATGATTTAGCCACTACATCAAATGACAATCAACTTTTAGTAGAGACATGAAAATATGCCAATTATATGACTTGATTCATTTGTGCTTGCATGCTTTGCCCACAATATGAACAAAGAAGTAAATGTGGCTTTCCTTTCAGATAGTATCAATGACTGGCTGTAACAGTAGTCTCTCTTCAATACTCAATACTATACGCTCATGACGACATGGTTTTTGTAAGTCGTAACGAAATAACACTAAAACAGAAAGAAGTGGTTTGGTTGAAATAACAACACACGTTTGATTAAGTTATTTCGTAACTGTGAACAATAAACACAGAACAATTTACTAAAGTTGGTAATTTTGAACAAAATCTTTGGTAACAACAAGCACTACAAGCACTTGTGCTAGATTACTTAAAATCATATCGCTTGTTGGTGTGACGGTCCTGTGGATTCGCACAATATAACGGGTGATTTTTTTTAACCTGAATCAATTGAATATCTTGATAAAAAATCATCCTACAAAGAAATGTTCGAAATAAAAAGTTGATAGTTTGGAGGGGGAAGTTTAGTGGTGCAACAAAACAACACCCCTTCCCCCTCTTGTACGTGGGACGGGGGGCAACTTTGAAATTTCAAATAGAAACCCCTATTTTTTTATTACAGATTCGGATTTTACGGAAAAAAATACATAAGTTTTGTCTGAAACATTTTTTTCGATTTTTGATAGATGACGCTATAATCGACAAATTTT
The DNA here is from genome assembly GCF_977018435.1 of Lepisma saccharinum. NCBI lineage: Eukaryota > Metazoa > Arthropoda > Insecta > Zygentoma > Lepismatidae > Lepisma > Lepisma saccharinum. The sequence continues at coordinate 21,819,135 of NC_139256.1, read as the reverse complement.
CATTTCTTGAATGTTTACACTTTAAAACCAATGTATTTCATTTCGCAATTCATTTAAATTCAAAAAATAAAACATTCTCGTGCATGAACTTTGTACTAATTCTTGACAAATCTTTTGAGATTTCATTAAGCTGGTAATTCGCCTATTTACAACATTTAAAAGTTAGATTCAATATTTGTTTAATTTTTTTTATTGTTGTGTCAAAGATGCTTAACAAAGCTACAACAGAAAAATAAAATAAAAAAATAAAACAATTTCAAGAAACAGTTGCTTTTTAGACTTTTCCTGTTAAATCATTGTTTGTTTTTCATTGTTTTTTAGATCACAAGAATGCTCCGAGCGATTGATTTGACTAAGCTGTTGATACTTTTTAATATCAATGGATGTATTAACTGTAGAATAGAAAATTGAAATGGTTTTCGTGTATGGAGAATCTGGCAGGAATCTCCGTCAAGCTGTCGTTGTTTATGCTGAGCGTTTTCCAGGCAGGGTGCGTTCTTTCGCTTCGTTTCAACGTACAGTCAATCAATTTACTACTGAAGGAAGTGTTAAACCTAAACAAAGGAATTTGTTTTACAACAATTTCAAGTCCTGGAACAAAAATGTTTTATTTTTTGAATTTAAATGAATTGCGAAATGAAATACATTGGTTTTAAAGTGTAAACATTCAAGAAATGAAAATTTGTCGATTATAGCGCCATCTATCAAAAATCGAAAAAAAATGTTTCAGACAAAACTTATGTATTTTTTCCGTAAAATCCGAATCTGTAATAAAAAATAGGGGTTTCTATTTGAAATTTCAAAGTTGCCCCCCGCCCCACCTACAAGAGGGGGAGGGGGTGTTCTTTTGTTGCACCACTAAACTTCCCCCTCCAAACTATCAACATTTTTTTGTAGGATGATTTTTTTCAAGTTATTCAAATGATTCAGGTTAAAAAAATCACCCAGTATGTTTATTAAAATTATTATTTTCATATTATAAAAGTTACTTTCTATTTACGGTTAAATAAGTATAGTAATTACTTTGTACACTTTAATTATGTTTTATGTTATTCATTTGCGCTAAACTCTGTACAAATGGTTTAATATTTGGAATTCTGACGTTACTATAGCAACCAAAATCAATAGTCATGTTATAGCAAAGGATGTAATGAAATCGGAATTCAGGCAATAGTGAACTGCTTAGTTATTTTACTAAAACATAAACCCACAGAAGTTGTATCTTCACCTTCGTGTTATATTTAGAAATATTTATGAACTAATTCTAATTGTGTAAAATGATTAAGCACCCCTTCGCACCCGCCCACCTTGCCACCGCCCTGGTCGTTAGGTTTCATACTGTATCATTCAGCGTATCACTCACAGTTTCGTAAGCGTATACCGCTAAGCGAAGTAGGTTCAAGCAAAAACTTGGTGAATGTGTTCGATAAATACTTAAATTAGGAGGCACAGGCCAAATTTATTGTAAAAAAAATTCTATGGGTAGCTTAACTTGGTATCATTTTTAAAACATACTCTGGTCGCTAATGTTAAAGATCGCCGTATAACAAGCTCATACAGTAAACTATAAACTTCAAAAAATTCAGAACTTGTATACGTTTCCTATTTAATCTAAAAAGAAAAGAACACAACACGTATTTCCGTATTTAAAGAAACTTTCTTGGCTAAACATCAACAGCAGAATATAATACTTAACACTCACCTTGATGCACAAAATTCCAAAATACTTAAAACCGCTTTAGACGAAAGCATATTTCTTAACATTTATGCCATGACCAAGAAGCTACCGTGTAAAGTGAGAAATCTTATGGCATTTCAGATGCCATGGCATATTTCATGGCATTTCTCAAGGATAGGCTCGGTCCGTAGCACTTTTCGTAGCGTAACCAATCAGAAGCGACCTCTAGGTCACGAGTGCAGTTGTAATGGCGGCCGCGTGAGATGTAAACAATGTATCACTTCCCATTTTTAAAAGCCGATAACTATTGAACCGAGAGGAATAACGTTTCGTATAAAACGTTATTAGGTACAAAAGCAATGGCACTGCTTAAATACATACCTTACAACGTTTACTGTACACGTATGGAAGAATATTTTAGTTGTTTCAAATGTAAACACCGTGCACTCAGCATACATGGTGTAACTCTACGTGCCTTTCATGCTGTATATATTATATTGTAATCGCAAGAGCTAGCCGAAAAGTTACATGAAATGCTTGCGTTTAAAATACTATCTGTTATAAGATTTTTGGAAACCTTTACATAGCATTTATGCTAGCAAAAATGCTAAAGAAAATGCTTTCGTCTAAGCCGGCCTTATCCGAAAAGATCTGTTCTCTTAGAACATGGATCGAACATGATATCAGCAAGAAACACAATCTAAAAATCAATCCCCAAACTTAAAACCTCCACCAATAACAAATAAGATAATGGAACAAACTGTCTGCATCATTGATTAACATTATTTGCCATCACAATTTTAAGAAATAACTAAATAACTTACTATTGTCCCAACAACTACACTAACCTACATCAATCTTAATATGGAGGCACATAGTGGTTCGGATACCACTTTAAAATATAGGTCCAGTCCCGATTAGCCTTACTGTACATAAAGTGGACTTAAAACGCCAAATCAATCAATCAATCAAATCAATCTTAATAATTGCATCTGCACTTACACATCATAATCCCACAATGTGTCTGATACCAGTGGCGTAGCAAGGTGTGGGCGAAGTGGGCGAACGCCAGGGGTCCCGCGTCCCATTTGGTTGATACGAAAAATGTAATAAATGTAAGTGAGAAAAATACATGGAAGAGAGAAATTTTTGTGGCAATAAAATTAAAACATTCCGGTTTCATATCTGGCTTTAAATTGTAGTTTAACGTTATAATTTGACTGAATACGTCAAATCAGAGCCGTAAAGTGCAGACGGGCTGAACCCTAAGTCTAAGGGGACCCCAAAAAAGTAAAATCATTGTGGTATTTCTCATGTGAAACATTTAGGCAAAAATTCACGATAACTTGCGTGGACATTTTTATCCGTGTATTATATTCTTGAATAAAAACTGCTCTGTCTTGCCCACTTTCAATTTTAATATTTTAACAATAAAGCATTTATAACTGTCATGGAGCAAGGTTGATTGATTGATTAATTTTGTGTTTTAAGTCCACTTTGTGCACAGTAAGGCTAATCGGGACTAGACCTACAGTTTAAAGTGGGATCCGAGCCAATACGTGCCACCACCGGGTATCGATCCCGGGACCCCTTGATTACAAGGCTACGACGCTACTACTGCGCCATCGGAGAGGCCCATTCGGAGCAAGGTGTGAGGCATTTAACATTTGTTGACATTGAAATCGATTGTGTCGAAGAGCCAGCCTGGTAGGTAGATATTTTGGCAGGGTTGTGGTTTAACGCCCCCCCTCTATCCCGCTCTACTTGCATTTCTGATTTTAAAGAATATTTCAGTTATGTTTAGTGCCAGCAGAATATACAAGAATATACCTATGCCAAGTGTCAATTTCTTCGTCGCATATTAAATATAATTTTCGTCAGTAATTTATCATTATTATTAGTATTTAAATATTATATTTTGCTGACGTATCCTTTAAGATTTTTTATCGGGCTCCCCGATGGTGTAGTGGTAGCGTTCTCGCCTTGTAATCAAGGAGTCCCGGGTTCGATACCCGGTGGAGTCATATAGTGGTTCGGATCCCACTTTTAACTGTAGGTCCAGTCCCGATTAGCCTTGCTGTCCATAATGTAGACTTAAAACACCAAATCAAACAAGATTTTATATCGATTCACGTTTGTATCGATTCTAATCTCGCCCAGGGCCTCGCAATATGTTGCTACGCCATTGTCTGACACATTTCAATTATTAATAAATTTGAAACTGAGAAAGATAAAAATAATCTGTTGGAATTGATAGATAGATAAACTCAAAAAGTTTTATGTCATCTATCAGTACACTTCTATACACACTACTTTTGTCGCACGGAGAATGTCAAGAAGACAATCGATTTTTTCCCCACGTTCGGGTCAGCCATCCACAGTGGCTATTGCGTTGTTTATTCTGGCTTTCAGATCATCACTTTTGTAAGGTTCGTCATCACTGTGTGTCGTGTTTTGAACGAACGCTTTCCGGGAAGATGGACTTTTACTTGGTGGTCCGATTCCTTGGCCCCGAAGGTCATCCATCATAACACCATTGGATTCCTCTTCTCTGGGAACATGTGGCAGACATTGTTTAAGGCAAAATTGTGACAAAAGGAGCAAATGTAGAACTGTACTGATACAGGATATAAAAGTTTCCGATTTGATCTCTTTATCATTGCCAATAGTTTATTTGTGTCTTTATTAGTTTCTAATTTATTAATAATTTAAATGTGTCAGACACTTTGTGAACACCCTGTATTATTCCATTATTGTATAATCTTCATTGTATTATCATGATCATTATTTTTTTCCCTTTCCTTGTTTTTATTAATTCATTGACAATGATTGGTTGCAAGAACTGCCCATGAGGCAGAAACACCCCTGCTTAAATAAAGACTATTCTATTCTTTTCTACTCAGCTTTACACAGTCCGTAAACTTTCTTGTCTCTCTCCTTGCAGTCAGTCATTGTTTTGGTCCTGGCCATCGGCGCCTTCGCCGAAGAGATGAAGGAAGCCGAACAATCCAAGGAAAAGAGGGGAGCCCTGGGCGTGGGCTACGGTTACGCAGGAACCGGACTGGGCTATGGTGCCGCAGTCGCAGCTCCAGCAATCGGCTACGGCGCTCACGTCGCCGCGGCAGTGCCAGCAGTAGCCAAGGTCGGTTACGGTCTCGGTTACGGCGCTGCTGTAGCCGCTCCAGTAGCCAAGGTCGGTTACGGACTTGGATACGGTCACGGTCTCGGCTACGGCGCTGCTGTAGCTGCTCCAGTAGCTAAGGTCGGTTACGGACTTGGATACGGTCACGGTCTCGGCTACGGCGCTGCTGTAGCCGCTCCAGTAGCCAAGGTCGGTTACGGTCTTGGATACGGTCACGGTCTAGGCTACGGCGCTGCTGTAGCCGCTCCAGTAGCCAAGGTCGGTTACGGTCTTGGATACGGTCACGGCTACGGTGCTGCTGTAGCCGCTCCTGTAGCCAAGGTCGGTTACGGTCTTGGATACGGTCACGGTCTCGGCTTCGGCGCTGCTGTAGCCGCTCCAGTAGCCAAGGTAGGATACGCCGCAGCTCCATTGGCAGCTGGCTACGGTGTTAGCTACGCTAACGCCTACAGCACACCAGTGGCTAAGGTCGGAGTTGCCGCTCCGGTCGCAGGTTACGCCGCTGCTGCACCCTTCAACCCTGGTTTTGGATTTGGCTACAGTGCTCCTGCAGTTGCAAAGGTTGGCTACGCTGCACCAGTTGCCGCTTACCACGGTTAAATACAGGAAGACTGACGCATATTATAGGTAATTCATTTTCTTCTTTTAGTGTAAATATTTTGGTTAGAATCTTACGAAATGAATGTTCAATTTTAAAATATGCAGATTTCCATTGTGCCATATAACAATACAAGACTACCATGTATACAAGGGAACCACATAATAGTCTGAAGGGAGTAATGTTTGTGTATATATAATGCCCTGTTTTTGTATCTTGTTACTTTTGTACTTGATACAGAGTCTGAAGAAGACCTTGCTAGAAGGTTGAAACGTTACGTTTAGTTTATGTTTTTAACAAAATAAATTACTGCCTTGGTCAGCATATTTAGTTTTCACAATCATGGAAACAAGGCTTAATGGTGTTATAAATAAAACTTTTATATTACTTAGCATCGCTTCTCTGCGACTTTTGGCTAATCGTGACGATGATGAGTTATGATATGATGAAATTGATGAAGGGGCATTCATAAGGAAGCCCAGCCCAGGTTTCGAATCGGGAACCCCTGCCGTCGATATCGCGCTGTGCTAACCACTCCGCCACGGAGATCGGCGACTTCTGTTTTAGCTACTTTTTCTTACAAGGGAACTGAGAGTTGTCGCGCAATTCGGATTTCTATGTAGTGTGTTGGATAGGCAATATCCTATATATATATATATATATATATATATATATATATATATATATATATATATATATATAAACACATAGTATTGGCCATATAATTAGAATCATTAAATGAAAAAATGAAACACAGATTAACTAACTTTAAGTAAAAGAATTTGACAGATATCATGATTTATGATACACATTGCATTGTTATACACCACAAGTACTGTCAGTACTTCGTATGACCACCTTTTGGCTCTTTTCGCGATCACTTTAATCACTGCTTCTATGCGATTCCTTTATCATTCTTATTTCTAAACTTCAAACCACATGGTTTATGAAATTACATGTTGCTCCGGAGATACAAATAAAGAACACCCTTACAACAATCAGAATTAATATTACTTCCTTTGTTATAATCAAAAAATAGCGTAAATAACACGATAAACAATGTACGTATTGTTCCAGGCATTTTTTGCGAATATGGAAAGAGACGTGCTGCCATCTTGGAACTTGGAACTATTCTTGGAACACAGTAACAGGAAGGATTGTGGAAAAGATTATATCGAAGCAGACAAACAGTTTAATCCCATAAAGGGTTTTACCAATTGTCAAATATATTTAGTTAGAACACTTCAAAACAAGGAAATGTGCTTCTTTTTTACAATGAGTCCAATAATTTGGCCAGTACTGTATTGATAGCTGCTATGGACAATACGCACGCATATGAGCCTCTGTATTAGTGACAAGCAGTGATGTGCGTCTACGCGTAAACAACGATAGTCTACATTCTACACGTAGACTACTTTATACACGTAGATTACGTAATCTATGTAAACAACATGGCGAAAGGTGATAACTTAGCAAAGGGCTCCGTGGAATTAAAAGAAAATTATACTGCGTATCAGTTGCTAATGTGTGAGAAGAACCTTTCATACTCTTCCTTCCAAATTCGAAGAATTTCTCACCTAGAAAGAAACCTAATTTAGGATATATTCTAGTGTTTTATGGAATAAAGACTAATTTTGCCTCACGACTGCCATCTGTTGTTTCTTTTTCATACTATATATCTTCTTCCATAGTTGATAATAGAAGAGAAGATAAATTTTGTTGTAAATAGGATTCTTTTAATTTCCTTAGGAACCAATATAGTTGAAAATGTCATTTTTTTTCATGAAACCCTTCAAAATTACTTTTAATGCACTTTAGATTGTCTACGTAATCTATGTAAACTACAACCCAATGTAATCTACGCGTAGATTACGTGTAGACAACGCATGTAGACGTAAACGTATAGTCTACGGCACATCACTGGTGACAAGATATGATTTGCCTATATATAGATCAGGCTATCTGCTGAATGTTTTAGACAGACACGAAAATGGATACATTTTTTGCATCGGTGAAGCAGTTTTCAAGGAATTTTGTTCTATCTAGTTTCATTGTCGAAATCACTAGCCCCGTCCAGTTCGCTGCACATTTTGATAGTAGGTGTGATGCAGGTGTATTCCGGTGTCAGACAGATGCAAGGAAATGACGTTCAACCAATAGCGGTGTTCAAGTTCAGAAGATTCAACAAATGCCTGTCTGCTGCTTGAAACGTTCATTTGATTAGTTAGCACGGAGCACGTGACCATACACCACACATTACACCGCTCCAGAACGTAGTGTGAACGGTGCAGGCACCAAATCAACGAGGTATACAAGTTGGTGTTACACCAGAGAGAGTCAAAAAAGTGCAACGAACTAGAGGGAGCTAGTGTGTGTAATACTCATACCAGCTCGCGCTAACTACAACAGCTAACGGAAAGAGTTTCTTGTCCTCCCCCGAAATCCTATGTTCACGCCTCCCCTGTCCCTCCGCCACCTACGTCTATACAACATTAAGTTGAACCACACGTCACATGTTCTACAACACAACTAAACTGGTTTTGTTCAAATGTCAGACACAACCACATGTCACATGAGCCTTTCGTTGTTAGTTACTTTACTTAAACATATACTATTACTTTTAAAAGTAGGCTATGCATCTGTAGCTTTATAAACATATACGAGGGGATGCTGAAAAGTTCTTAGCCCGACGTAGAAGGAATGCACTTGGAATAATGAAACTTCATAGTTACTCAACATGTTCCCCTCGAAGCTCAATGCACTTTCTGGCCCGGTGCTCCAACCTTTGCAAACCACTTTAAAAAAAATTCTGAAGTTTTCTCCTCGCACCAAAGGCAAAATGGTGTCCCTTCAGGTGTTTCTTGAGCTGAGGAAAGAGAAAATAATCCGATGGAGCCAGATCGGGGAAATAGGGTGGATGATCAAGACAGTACAATATCTGCTCGACGGGCTGGTGCATTGTCATGGAGAAACAGACATGGTCACTTAAAAACCTGAAATAACAAGAAAGCCTGTCAATTATGCAATGCCTTTTGGTGTATGTATGTACAAGGATATGTACTTTCAAGACATAATGTGACCTTCCTCTAAACAGTTTGGGAACTTGATCGGGGTACGAACGTTTAAGCATCCCCTCGTATGTTCATAGCACTTTTGCATAATTTATTGATAGATGGCCTACAAAAAGATAATATATTACTAACAAATATTTATGTGATTAGAATCCTAAGTTTGTAAAAAGTAATGCAGAATTTGATACACATCTTGGTCAGAAACATACGCGTATAACGCATTTCAGAAATATCCTCTATTTTTTATTTAAAATAGTAGCTTAGACTGTAACTTTCGCCTATGAGTATTTAGTTTCTTTCTTGTTATGAGTCTTGATTATGACTGCATTACAATATTAATATTTAATTTTTTTCCAGTCTTGTAGTATTAGAGTATAATGGTACTAATAACAATAATTTCCATTTATTTTGCAGAATCGGTTGCAAAGCATCACTTCAAGCTATATGCAAAATATCTGTTCAACGTCATTACCGACTAGTTTGTACATAGTTTCTTCTTAACGTGTATCTATTTAAGCATCAATAAAATGTAAGTTATTTTATTTTACTAACAAAAGACTTTCATTATACATACAATCAGAAAGGGTTTAACACGGTTATTGGCATAAACAATGTGTGCGTCTTGAAAAGATCATGCAATGATGTTGCAGTATGGATGGACTTGGAAAAAAATTTCTTCCACAGGTTTTTTTAGATCATGATGCTACTCGTCACCAAATTTCTCTACAAGCCGTGATTCTAAAGCGTGGCTTCAATTCGAGATCCACATAGAAGTCTGTAAAAACTTGAAATGGGTGACGATCAGTGGCGGCGTTTGGGTTCCAAAACTGGGGGTGGGGGGGGGCAAAGTTCCAAAACTAGGGAGGGGCAAACTAGGGAACTTCCCTTGACAGATACACATAGAACTCAAAGTGTGTCAATTGACACAAAAAAGTGCATCATTTTTTTGACTCCAATGACACATTAAAAATGCATTAAACCGAAAGATTCACCTAAATGCATCAAAATAAATGTGTCAAATGATTTACTAAAATGCATCAAACTGAAAGATGAACCTAAATGCATCAAAATAAATGTGTCAAATGACACATTAAAGTGGATATTTCGTTTGATGCACCAAAACGTGTCGTTGGAGTCAAAAAATTTGATGCACTTTTAGTGTGTAGAGTGACACGTTCAAATGCGTCAATTTTTTTCCTTTTCTTGCTCATGGGGGTTGCATACCTGCAAGGGAAACGTTCCAATACATTTCTCTACTGTAAAAAATATTGCACTTTACAAACACTTTCTTGAAGTACTTCACATTTAATGTGCTTCAGAAGTGTTGAAATTGCTGAAAAAGTGATAGAGAGGATTATTGTCAATATGAAATATTCTGCAAGTGTGTAAAGTGCATTCTAGAAATTATTAACAATTTTTGATCATTTATAGTATATTTCACACATTTAGAACATGCTGAAAACACTTCTTAGCACACAATGAACAAATTCCTTATTACTGGAAATGTTTAGATGAAGGGATGCTTAGTGTACATTTCTCTAGTGCAAGGGAATTAGTGTGTTAAGCTACACTTAACTAAATATTGGGCTTTTGTTGTTCACATTTTTGCACATATAAACACACTTTTCTGTTTCAAAGTGGCATGGCCTTGTGAGTTCATGGTTATATGTGCAAATATTGAATTGAATATTGAATACATAAAAATAACACTTTCAGAACATACTAAAAATAACTTTTGCACAATATTTATATCTCAACTTCCACGGTAGATAAGTAGTGCAATACATCAAGTTTTAGCATAGTGCGGGAGCAAAAGTTGTAAAAAGTGGGGGGCAACTGCTCCCCCTCGCCCACTGGTGACGACCATAAGCGGATCTAGATTTTTTTTTTTTTTGGAAGAGGCAGAAGCTTACAAGATATAACATTGGAAATATAATGTGGATACTTTTTTTGATAAAGCTTCTCATGTTCGTGTGTGTATATAATATTCACATGAAAATAATTATCTGGATTCGTTTTAAGTTGAGTTTTCCCGCCAGTACAACGAAATAATTTTTATCTCATTGTTTGGTAAAACAAAGTGGAGAATAAACAGAAGCGACGGAAGGAAATTGGAAGTTATTTTATTTAGGAGGACAATACGCCCAACGCACAGACAAAAAATACACATTTTAGTAGTGGCTATTAACTGTGAAATATGCAAGCTTACATATATGATTCATATAATCAATAGAGGGCAGATTAAAACGTTACGATTAAATTACAAACACCCTGTACAAGTAAAAATCTTGTTCAAGATTCAATGTCACAAAAAGAATAGAGATTATCTTTTTTATTAAGAAACATAACTGGGTGGTTTGCCTCTGCGACATTTGAAAACGGACCTAGTGAAAGGATATCAACGCATGCACGTGTTCTGAGATTCAATTTCCATGATTCCGTTCAGGTGGGAAACGGAGGTGCATGGAGCACTTTTTATGCGTTCCTCGCCATAACAGGATTTTCCAGAAGGGGCGGCGGTCTTCGTGCAACTCGTTAGTAAGCGAGGTCAAGGTTTCTGTTACGAAATCTGCTCACTTTTGTGACTGCATTTGACTATTGGCGGCATGCTCGCTTAGTGCAGGGGCTAAAATAGGGCCTTCTGACACTTGAAGAAAATTTAACCAGTACTGGTTCTAAGAGTCAAAATAAGACAAGCAAGAAAATAGTAAAAGAAGAACCGGAGTTCAATCATCAAGACAGAAAACAAGATGAACCCAATGATCTTGTAAATAATCACTAGTTCAACAGGAGACGCCGATTGGTTGAACGCTGGAAGAACCTGGATGAAAGAATAACTGAACATGACAAATAAGCATGATGAACAAACCACTGAGCATAATTAATAACTCTCATAAACAGTAGCGTACGCAGGATTTCATCAAGGGGGGGGGGTTATATCTAAAACTTTCTCCAAATTCACATTACCATTGTTTTATTATACTTTAATTATATAATAATACTCATAATTAATTAATAATACTTATAATTAATTAATTAGTTGAATTACTACTAATAATACTACTAATACCACTACTACTGTTAAGTAGTAGAGATCTACATAAATATAGTATTTATGAAAGCAATAAAACGGAATTAATTTCTAGTAATTCGATTTCTAACAAATTCTAGAGCATTTTTCTTTCTTACGAAATAATTGTCTACTCAACGAGATGAGACATTTTAAGTGTGAAGAAAATCCATAAAAACTAGAAAATATATAAAAATACTTGTAAATTGAAATAATCAAAGTACGGAACTCATCCAAGAAGCTGCGGGGGTCTGGTCAGTAGGGCATCTGACAACCATGCGGAAGATCCGGATTCGATTCCCGGAATTGGTTGGAATTTTTCCGGCTTTGTCGCCGCATAAATATCCCCGATAATTCACATCTGGATTGTCTCACTGTTATTACCAACAAAACATTTTACAATAATTAAGCTTATTGTCGTTTGAATTCAGAAATTCAAACGTGCCGCGGGAAGGTGGACTGGTGACTGAGTTATTCTTGTCGGCCTAGCCTTTGTCTATACATTAGCCGCTTTCAACGAACCAAGAACTTTCTTTAGTTAATGCTCATTGTTTACACAAAAAAATAAATGATCATTGAACAAAACAACTTTTTTGCTCTTTAAAATCATGGTTGCCCTTCTACATTATTTTCAAGAATTCGTGTTTATTTTCAAGGCATTCACTCTTAAAGACGCGTGTTTGGAATGCTGTGCTTTTCTCCGTGCTGCATGGGAATAATAATTAAAATTATATTATTATTATTATTGTTATTAATATTATTATTATTATTAGTAGTAGTAGTAGTACTGTCGCAGGTCCTTGACAGTGATAAATTGGTCATTTTTATTTTTTCCACAGCATTTTTCATAATATTTCAAAAGCTCAAGGGGGGGTTTAAACCCCGTAACCCCCCCTTGCGTACGCCACTGCTCATAAACGAATAACAGAGCATTAAAAATAGCCCTAATGAACGAACAACTGAGCCTCAAAAATAGCCCTAATGAACGAACAACTGAGCCTCAAAAATAGCCCTAATGAACGAACAACTGAGCCTCAAAAATAGCCCTAATGAACGAACAACTGAGCCTCAAAAATAGCACTAATAAACGAACAACTGAACCTCACAAATAGCTCTAATGAACGAACAACAGAGCCTCAAAAATAGCCCTAATAAACGAACAACTGAGCCTCAAAAATAGCACTAATAAACGAACAACTGAGCCTCAAACATAGTCCTAATGAACGAACAACTGAACCTAAATCCCAGGTCTGTATTGTCTCTGCCATACAGAAAAGAAACAGACGAGCATGCACATGCACATAAGTAAACACATGCCTCCAGTTTCTAAGATGGCGGAACTTCCCAAACATTTTGATGGCGGATTCTTAATATTATTCACTATACGATTCCGCAAAATCGAATACAAAAAATATTTGCGTTGCTATTGTTTTTTGTGGATGTGATGTGATCAGCATCACAGTCCGGTCGCCTTACTCCCAAGAACTCATTTATCACAGCCTGATTAAACCACAGAGCCGCTACAATCATAGTCGGGAAAATTCCATATCTAAATCACCAAGCGCAATAATCGAACGCGTGGGAGTCAGAAAAACTACAGACTTTTTTTTTTTTTTTTTTTAAAGAAACCTCTAAGCGGCAGTCTTCCGTCATTCTTTCTTCTCTGTTGCCTTGTATCATTTTTACTCAATCCCCTACTTTCTCATTCGCCTGGATCTCTGACGTCATAACGCGCAGTGCTAACCACTCCGCCACAAACACAACGCGAGATACACTCATTCCCAGGAACCTCTGGAGCAAAGCGAACGAAAACAAGTCCTCTGTGCAAGTATACTTGAGAGGGCTCGAGTGAGAAGGGAAGCGAGTGCACGACGGGTAAACGCTGCAGCTACCAGCTGTTTTCAGCAGCGCGTACTGCTTTGCTTCGTCCACTCGCTTTCTCCCCTCCTCTACCGTTACGCGCGGCCTTGCTCCACAGATTCCCGACAAAGTTTGGTCGGATATATCGGATTCAACCACAGTGGGAGGGTGCTTGAAAAATATTGCAATTGTGTACTATGGCCAATCATTTCCGTCATTTAAGTTCTACTCATGTACGTTCTTTTATTACATAATTTCCTTATGGAATTAATTAAGTGCGTTATCTTCTCGCATTCGAGTTCCTACTTATAAATAATACAGTGCGTAAGAGGAACAGGGAATTAAAAACTGGCTCTGCTATTCTACTTAATACTGTCACGCTTGCTGTGCGATGTTGTTTGGTTAGTTTCTCTCCAATGGATTTGGGGATTTCTATACACGGAAGTATTGGCAACACTTTTTGTCCGTGTGTCACTTCTGTTAATGCGCAGCAGTTTAAAAAAAGAAGAGAATCATAAACAGCTCACGGAAATGTTGACGCGCTTTTTATTTATAATTAGATATGCAACTCCCTTAAATGTGTATATTTATGCATGTATGTACTGCACGTATGTACATATATTATAGGACAAGTTGACTATGGATTTTTTCTCTAATTTTCGTAATGATTTTCCTAGTTAATAAGTTTCTTTCATAACTTGAACATTCACTCCATCTATTGGAATTAATTTGTAAAAATACTGTAAAATGGATTTTCGAATGTAACAAAAAAAACAGCAAAATTTGTAGTTTGGTACACGTGATCAAGAAGTTAAACACTGTGTGTATGAAGGGGGGTAGTTAAAATGAAATGTTTATTCTCACCCATGGGGGTAGTGGCAATGTCGTGGCCTTGTAATCAAGGAGTCCCGGGTTCGATACCTAGTGGAGGCACATGGCACAGTTGTTCCGTCCCGATTGCGTTAGACTTTCTGTGTGTAAAGTGGACTTAAATAACATAAAAAGGTGACGGTGTAGCCACTCTGTTTGTGTGGGTTGGTCATATTTCAAGTCAGTTGGCTTGGTGCTCGATGGCGTTAAGTGTATGCTTCTAATAAATTGGTGTCTAGACAATCCTGAGGGACCGGAGCGTGGTGCTGATCACATCACCTTCAAAAGGCTACGTTTGTGAATGTGTTGTACCCTCCCTTCAGCTTTACCTCCCCCCTCTCTCTCACACGCACATACAATTATACTTATTATTATTAATGTAGTTATGCTAAATTGGGTTTATTCTTTACTAGCACGAGAAAGATACCTCGGACATTTTTGTTCGTTGAAGTATAAGGCTATGAGTACTTTTAATCATACTTAGATATTCCTTTTGGGGGGCACGTGCCCCCCGTGCCCTTCCCGCTAAATCTCACAATGGTGTAAATGATGATTGTATATGGTAATCAACTAATAATTGTGTCAATATTTGTGTGTGTGTGTCAGGATATTATTGTATATAAATACTTCGGCAATGATGAGTTTAAGTCCACTTTTATGCACAGATATACTAATTGGGACTGGACCTACAGTTTAAAGTGGAATCCGAACCACTATGATCCCTCACCGCGTATCGAACCCCGGTCCCCTTGATTACAAGGCGACAACATTACCAGTTCGTCATTGGGGAAGGCCCCTTGAACAATGATAAAGTTGCCAGTAAGTCTACAGCGAAAAGTAAATATGAAAGTAAGTCAGAATTACTTTTATAGTAACTTCAACTCACTTACTCCAGAACGCTGAGGAGAGAAGGATTTGAATTGAATTTGAACCATGTTCTAAGTCCAGTTTATGCACAGTTAGGCTAATCGGGACTGGACCTACAGTTTGAAGTGCAATCCGAATCACTATGTGCCTCAACCCGCAGCTTAGTTAAGAACAAATTAATAAACCAATTAGAGACAAGAAAACAAAACAACACAAGGGCCTAATTACGTCAATGATTTCAATGCTACATCTTTATACAACACCTGCTCACACAGATCTCATTAATCTGTTTGATTCTGGGTCAAGGTGAGAAGCAGACACACCGGACTTTACATGTAACGAACGGTGCTCCCTCGCACGAAATTGGAATCGTTTGAATTAACCTTATTCGAAGCCAGTCGACCTCCAAAAAACATTGCACCAAGCGCCTAACCTTTCACATGTGGACACTTGCAGAACTGGACTGTTTGGTGAAATAAAAAAATAAACGGAAGCGGTGTCGGTGTACGGCTGTGTAAAAGTGGGTGTGCCCAAAGGGGAACTGCTACACCGGACTGGACATATATATATATAATGCGGCTTGCACTGGTGTTAATTCAGTTCGTTCCTTAGCACGAAAGAATCCACAATCATGAAGGTCTTGGTGAGTATTGGTGATATGTGGCTTGTGTGTCTCATGATTTATCTGCGTTTCTTGTGGGCTTCAGTACTAATACATATGAAGTTCTCTCTGGAACTTTGCTGTTAGACCGATGTCTCGACTCGAGTCTATAAGCGCAGACCTCTGTGGTGGAGTGGTTAGCACAATGCTATACGACGTCCCTGATTCAAATCTCCCGATGGCGTAGTGGTAACGTAACGTCATCGCCTTGTAACAAGGGGTCCTGGATTCGATACAGTGGTTCGGATCCCACTTTTAACTAGTCCCGATTAGCCTATATGTGCATAAAGTGAACTTAAAACGTCAATTCAAATCTCGGCTGTTCATTGTGAGTGCCCGTTCGTCTATTTCAACATATGTTATGACTCATCCTCATCGTCGTGATTAGTCAAAAGCTGCAACAAGCGACACTTTACTCTATCCTGGGAATCTCTAGAGCAAGGCCGCACATAACGGTAGAGAAGGGGAGAAAGCGAGTGGGCGAAGCTGAAGCAGTACACGCTTCTTCAAAGCCTGGTAACAGCAGTCGCTTTTCCCCCTCCACGCAATCCCATTCCCTCGGACTGGTTAATTTGTCGAGCCCTCTCGAGTCACTACTTGTGCAGAGACTTGCTATCGTTCGCTCGCTCCACAGATCCCGGGGACAGAGTATAAATAAAAAAATCAAATCGATTGATTGATTGATTTGGTATTTTACTTCGCTCTCGCGCCACTGCTGACTAAACGCGGCGATGAAGATGAGTGATGATACAATTGATGAAAAGCAAATTAGCGAACAACACCCATGCCGGGATTCGAACCTGTGCTAATTACTTCACCACGGCTGTCAGCCAAGTCAAATCGTATCTATATGCAACATATTCATCGTGTCACTCCACAATCCTTCAAGGTATGTAGAAGTTACTAAGTCAAACTCATTTGCCCAATAATGTACTAATATTTAAAGTTTCCTTTAGATAAAGCTTCCCAACGTAGACGTTCTCCAGCATAACGCTGCGGTTAATTCTATCACTGGTTCCATTGCAGGTGGGGCTATATATGGTTAAAATCTCACTTTAAACTGATCCTCAAATTTCAATTAGCCAGTCTACCGTGTATGTACAGTCACGGACACTTCTGGGTTGTAATAATCATATTAACTTTCAATGTGATCGTTACAACCCATAAGTGTCCATGACTGTACAGTCCCGGACAGGCTTGGGTTTAACAAAACCACTGAAAGCCGATGAGTTTGTAGTTTTACATGCCATTGACCTAAACGAAACTATTGTCTGTGGCGACTATATCTATTCGCCAAATTAATCATATAGACAAGTGTCTCTAAAAGTACTTGAACAATTACGGCTCAACCCATAGTTAAAAATAACTCTTAAGTGTCAGGTAGTGATCACAGTTTAACCTATACGTCACAAACAGATACACTTTTATATCACTATTTATCCCAACAGAGTATGCATTTAACTGCAATATTCATACAGCTCATTTAATGTCATTTAGAGTTTGAAAATATATAAATAGATCTAAATACTGAAACAGAAATTCACTTTGATTTACATTAACATGAAATAAAATATTAAAGTAAATGCATATAATTAATGTAATACTTTTAATCTTGCACTGTTAATCAAGACACTAGAAAGTAATAATAGCACGTGCTACCATCTCTACTTGAAGTTGAAAGTTAATATTTAATACCATAATAACATCAGCTACGAATAATGCTACCAACGTGGAAATGAGATTCCTTTAAATTTATTTTTGTACACACTGAGTTTAAATTCTCACTGCAGTAGTAGCTAGCATATGTGTTCTGTTACAACCAACATCATACTATAAAGGTAGGGATTGCTGCTACAACAGTTTCAAGCATTCCCAATGGCTGGTAGGTTTTTGGGGTGGTAAATAATCTGTGGTGGTCAGGTTAGGCTAGTTGGGTTTGGTTCTTAAAAGAAGAAGACGAAAATGGTTGTAGCAGCTGCTATTGTAAAGCCAAAAAACCTTGCCTTGCAAAGTATTTTCCTGTATGACTGAAATTACATGTTGAGTTATTTCACAATGTCTAACATTCTAAACGGACAAATTTTTCAACCGAATGTCTCTGTCACATTTGTTCATTGTTTCAGCATCAAAATAGCATAATTACAATAATTAATTTTCAATAGAAACACAATCCTTTCGATACGAGAAAAGCATAGGTGGCTACGTTCAATTAATCAACCTTCCTTGAAATGTCAACCTGGTTGCCAGATTACGTTAGATGAATATTCAAGTAGGTTTTTTTGATTAGGGTTACGACTTGTTATGCAAGCCTTTGGTTTGGTCTTGAAAGGTCGTTGAAATTGAGTGACATGCAGAGGAGAAAAGAATAAATTTTTCACATTAAGAACTACAGATGTCGCACATCGTTTCTTTTATACAATACACAATTTTTTCAATTCGAGCTCATTTAATTTGGACATAAAGGTTCAAACTTAATTCACCTAATCGTTTCCTGCAAAATATTCTTAGATTTCACTTCATATCGCTACTCCTATGATTTTTTACTTCCGGAACTACACATTCGCGTAATAAGTGTATTATATTTTCCTGTAATCTGTCGGGTAACTACAACTTTTGCTAAGGTCAAAGTAGGTAAATAAGATGTATTAGGTTAATGTGAGTATTAGGTTTTAAGTCCACTTTATGCGTAGATAGGCTAATCGGGACTGGGCCTACAGTTTAATGTGGGACCGAGCCTCTGTCTCTCTCCACTGCGTATCGAACACGGGGCCCCTTGGTTAAAAGTGACGACGTTACCACTATGTCATCAGGGAGGCACACTAGGTCAAGGTGAATGTAAACGTGAGCTATTTAGATCATGTTTATTTTGTGGCATTCGTTTCAGACAGTTCAGAGGTATTTTTGCAATAAGCAAAGCTCAAGTTCTATAAAGGTAACACCGCCTGTTTTTCCAGACCTTTCTTGGCCCTAGAGAACTTATTTATTACATATTTTTAATTTCTTTTCTCGAGTGAAGTAATGTGTATCTTATGTTCAATTGCAGGCTGTCATCTTGGTTCTTGCCGCCGTCGCCTATGGCGAGCAGAAGGAGAAGCGTGGCGCTATCGGTTTGGGCTACGGCTACGCCGCCCCAGCCATCGCTGCACCAGCCTACGCCGCCCCAGTAGCCGTCGCTGCCCCAGCCCGTGCCATCCACCCACCCACCGCTAGGGTAGTCGCTGCCCCAGCCTACGCTGCTCCAGCCATCGCCCACACCTACGCCGCCCCAGCCATTGCTGCCCCAGCTTACGCCGCACCAGCCATCGCTGCCCCAGCCTACGCTGCCCCAGTTGCCGTCGCTGCCCCAGCCCGTGCCATCCACCCACCCACCGCTAGGGTTGTCGCTGCCCCAGCCATCGCTGCTGCCCCAGCTATCGGCTATGGTGTTGCCCCAGCTCTCGGCTATGGTGCTGCCCCAGCTCTCGGCTACGGCGCTTCTTACTACGGTTAGAAATTTCGTCCTCAGCTTCACGGTAAGTGTCTTGTACAGCTTGTACGGTGGTTTACATAAGTACTTCAAGGTAAACTGTCCATCACTATTGCCATTCCCTTTTCATTTACACCCTGGTCAACCCACTGTACTTAGGAAAGAGCACTCTCGTAAACTGCAAAGCAGGGAGGCTTCGTCGATCTCGTTCGTGCAGTGTGCAGGCGTGAAACTCGCACTAAACGGACAAGTTCTCTGGCCTCCACAAGAACCTGCTCTACGTGTTTTAAAGATTGTACTCATGGTGCCAACCGTCTCGGTAGCATTTTCTTCAAATTCTTGAACCTTACGTTGCCCAGTGAAAATTTACCTCGTAATATTTATGTACCTCACTGTACAGTTGCATATATCTTTAATCTTGCGTTGGAACAAGCCAAGATGCAAAGATTACAGTGTTTCCATCCATTAACATTGAAATGACATTCGACACATATGAAAGTGGCCTAACATTTCTCTCTTAATGAGGCATTGGATGATTGGTATCTTAAACCTTCTGGGTGCCTCAACATATTGCCTTCTGGCACCTCTTACGAGGAACCAAAGAAAACTGATACAGATAGAAACTGACTGACAAATTGATGTTTAAAGTATATGACAGCGTCAACCCTCTTATTAGCACGCTACACACACTATTTTTATATTAAATTAACGTCATTCTTAAGTTTTATCTTTAAAAGATCTTGAGTGTGAAATAATGCTCTCTTTAGTAGCATAATGGTTAACGCTGTTGTCTTGTATTCAAGGGATACCGGGTTCGCTTTCAGTAGTTGGCTATTCACATTAAACTGCGAAACCAAAATTAGATTTTAAATTGTAATAAAAAAAGGCAATACTTAAAATGCAGGGACTACATCAATTCGCATTTCTACGTAAGACACTGAGGTTCAGAACATATAAAACGAAAACGAACGACACATACTAGGAAAGAACATTCCATTTTGTACAGTTTTAGTAGTAAACAATGCAATGATTTATAGTATAATGAATAATATACAGGTTTGTGGCACAGCAAAATTAATTCCATTTTAAATTCGGCACACGGTTGTCATTTGTCAAAAAACGAAGGATTTGAGCACAATAACGTTTTTCAATGAGGAACATGCATATTAATTAAAAACAGAATATGGTTTGAACATCTGTTTGCAAAATAGTGTAAAAGAATTAACTTTAACTAAAATATCTACTCAATTCATCCTTCTAACAAACTAAGGTCAAGTAAAGTAAATTCATTCACCGCAGTAGTTTTTACAATAGCTATTAAGTACTGACTTAAATACGTATAATACTGTAACTTAGAAAATAATTATTGTAGAGATTGAATTCTCGTTTTACTCATATTGTCAGTTTTCTAACACCTTTTTTCTCTAAATTTCTTGCAGGTTTTCATCTTCAAACAAGAACCAGAATTTGATATAAAAAATTACTTGAACTGTCCCATTGGATATCGTACAGTTTTTCGCCCAAAATGGATGACATTCATCTGTTATGCTGTTATTTATTGTCGTTAATAACACATAAAATACCTTCATTTTAGTTTTGTGTGTTTCTTATTTAAACAAGAAATCTTTATCTTTTGTTGCTAATGTGATGTAGACGTTGTTCAGCGCCATCTCTGGTCCATGATCAATCGCTGGCTGTCAGACAACAAACACAGAGGCCTTCAATTAGTTGTCAAGTTGCATTACTTTTAGTGATAATTCGGTAGCATATTTTCTTAGAGTACCACAACTGGTAACTTAACGGGAATGCCCAATTCCTTTTAGAATACTGAATATTTCTTGACTGGTAATCGATAACATACAGGGTGATCCGCTTGAGATATCAGAAAAGTAAACCTTTATACACAAGAGGTTAATATACGTATCTCCGAGCAGCGTTTTGTAATATAAGCACAAATGATGTACGTTTCGAATGAGTGGAAGTTTACGACTTCAGCCACATGGCGGCGCTAATGTGCATCACTCGAAACTTACATCCTTTTTACATATATTACAACAAACTGCTCACAGGTACGTATATTAACTTGTTGTTGGTTGATTTGGTGCTTTAAGTCCACTTTATGCACAGTAAGGTTAATCGGGACTGGACCTACAGTTCAAAGTCGGATCCGAACCACTATGTGCCTCCACCGCGTATCGAACATTAACCTCTTGTGTATAAAGGTTTACTTTTCTGACATCTCAAACGGATCACCCTGTATAATGATAGTGATTATGAAGAAAAGTGTGAAGGCATGAAGGCATGAACGCCCATAGAACCAGGGGGATCAAAATCAACTTTTATTTTGAAGTGGTCACCTACGCATAACACAGTTTGATGTCTTGTAATGATTACGAGTTATTGTGAGACAGAATTGTTCTAAGAACAAGAGGAGAAAAGAGAATAAAATAAAAGGGATAGAGAAAGAAAAATAAACGAAACGGAGCGAGAAAAAGGAAAACAAAGATTGATTGATTGATTTGGTGATTTAAGTCCACTTTATGCACAGTAAGGCTAATCGGGACTGGACCTACAGTTTAAGGTGGGATCCGAATCACTAAGTGCCTCCACCGGAATAGAACACGGGACCCTTTGATTACAAGGCAGCGACGCTACCACTGCGCCATCGGGGAGGGTAAAAAAGGACAAAGAAAAATAGATACGAGAGAGAGAGAGAGAGAGAGAGGAGAGAGAGGAGAGAGATAAACTAAACACAGAGAGAATGACAAAGTTAGTGAAAGATATTGATTTGGCTCATTTTACTTCGCCTTTCTGCAACTTTTGACTAATCTCAAAGCTGAGAATGAGTGATGATGTGATGACATTGATGAAGGGACAAAGGATACCCATTGCCCAGGTGTCGAATCCAACCTTTTGGTGTCGTAGCGAGTTGTGAACCATTTCACACCACAGAGGCCGACATAGTGAAAGAAATAATCAGAACGACAGGAATTAAGAAAAAAAATATCAACAACTGAGGAATTCGAGTTTGTTTTAAAGTCCACTCGATACACAGTAAGGCTAATCGGGACTGGACCTACAGTTTAAAGTGAGATCCGAACTACTGTGTGTCTTCAAAGGATATCAAACCCGGTGTTCTTGATTACAAGGCGACAACCTTACCACTACGCCATCGGGGAGGCTCAAAGATTGAGGTGGCCTTTCCGATGGCGACATCGCCTTGTAATCGAGAAGTCCTTGGTTAGATATCCGGCGGAGCCACATGGTGGCTCGGATCTACTGTAGGTCCAGTCCCGCTTAGCCTTCTCTGCATCAAGTGGACTTAAAACAAGAATTCAATTCAAAGACTGAGGAACGGAAATATTTCAAGAAGAAGGGCGAAAATAAAATAAACAAGGGAAGGATAAGTAAATAATATCTCTCATTCCAGTGGGGGTCAGATAACCCCTTTTGACCCTCCGTATGGCGCCCGCAATACAGGGGCGGCACCAGGGGGGTGCTATGGAGTACTTGCGCACCCCTTAATTTTCTTCCTCACCCCCTATCCAAAACCTATTTTCAGCTAAAAATACTGTTATCAGACAGAAAGCTTAGAATAACAAAGAAATTGTTTCTGGCAAACTAAACATTTCATTAAACAGGCGATAACTAATTATATATTTTATTAGAGGGGGAATAAGACTTATGAAAATCATATCGTGATACTGAGTGTAGGTGCTAGAGTACTGCAGTGGACCAATTTCGCTCACTCAAATTCGATCAAATCCAGGGTTGTTAAAGTCCAGGTTTTATTGAGTACCGGTGCAGGACCGGAATCTTTTTCTCGCACAATTGAAATTCGGTCCAAGTTGCGTATTGTTACATTGAAAAGTTCCAGGATCGTATTTTAATTGTTCCTGAAAAAAAAAGTTCCTGGACCGAATTTAAATTCTTCCGTAAAAAAGTTCCTGGACCGAATTGAAATCCATTTTGGAAAAAGGTTCCTGGACCGAATTTGAATTCATCCGGGAAAAAAATTCCTGGACCGTATTTAAATTGATCCTGGAATAAAGGTCCCTGGACCGAATTTAAATTGGTTCGCAAAAAAGGATCCCGGACCGTATTTAAATTCATCCGGAAAAAAGGTTCCCGGACCGTATTCAAATTGATCCTGGAATAAAGGTTTCTGGACCGAATTGAAATACTTTACAGATAAAAAGGTTATTTACGGTCCATAACCCATTTACGCTTGCTGATTTTCTCTCCTGGACCGGAATTGAATTTATTTAAAATTCCTGGACCTTTAACAACCCTGATCAAATCTCACACGCCCGAGCGTGATTCCTTGGAATATACTCTAATATCAAATATCATTTCAATGTGACAATAATCGTACAAATATGTGTGTCAAAATTCGTC
Organism: Lepisma saccharinum; assembly: GCF_977018435.1. Lineage (NCBI taxonomy): Eukaryota > Metazoa > Arthropoda > Insecta > Zygentoma > Lepismatidae > Lepisma > Lepisma saccharinum. Next base: position 21,795,454 of record NC_139256.1, on the reverse strand, counting down.
CTGGTAATTTCAGCCCATAATCATCTATTCATTTTCATATAGTCTATTGCTATGTATTGGTAAGATAGACAAAATTACATTTTGACATTGAGATGATGACGATGTTCACTTTAGTTTGAATTGCACTGTGTCTATCACTTCACGATCCATATTCGATGGCCACTACTACAGGAATATTACGGTTACGCTTGAACTACTGGGCTTCGAGCGTACACCGATCGTTTGTCTGTTCGAGCGAAGAAACTGTCGATTCAGCAAAGCCATCTAGCGTCATCCGTGCGAACTATTAGACGATCGAGCAACAAAGCGTCGATGCAGCCACCTAATAGGTGCTGAAGAAATACCACTATTATTGTATACTACAGGTACAGCGCCTAGAATAACGTAGTGTGGAAAACGGCATGGTTTTGCTCTCTCTCGCTGGTTCCACTCGAAAATGATCCGCTAGAGGCGCTGGTGTTGACACCGGGGCTTGGTGTTCGACTGCTTATAATGGAAGTAAATGGGGTTTTTGCTGCAACGTCTGATTCTTTTCCTTGTAACATTTCTTTGCATCAGAAAATTGTTATGATATTTGGTACAGTAGTCGCGAAAATATTAAAGAATATTATGAACCGTCGATCATGACCTGTCCTTGAGTTTTTTATTAACAATACGGAAGAAAACATAGGTATGGATTGTAACACGTAACATGACAATTGCTGCGAGAATTAGTATTGTGTATGCATTATCCTGAAAGGTTCATTAATATTGTCATTGTCACAAATATTATTTTTATGGAAATTCACACAGACAATACTCGTTTATTTTAATTAATTAATTTATTTATTTTATTATTAATTAATTTAATTAATTTGCTGTTTATTTTCATCAAGTACAAGGTAGACATTTTACAGCCAAGTCACGAGTAAAAATGCACAGTCCTTAACACCAAAGTTCTACTTACCAATCGACACGAATGTAAAGCAATTTGTTGATAGAGATGACAAGGTACAGCCTAATCGGCTATTTGAACTCCATGGAATATGAAATTAAATTCTTTCGAATATCTGCATTTCGGGAAAATGACTTCATAATATGTACGCCACGAAACATTTTTTCTCCTTCATGACACTATTTCAATTTTATTAGTATACAAAAATAAACTTGTGTATACAATCCAACGTTTGACGTCCAGCCTCACATGCGATATGTTGATGCTCGTGTTGCGTTGCACATAAAACATTTTTTTTTTTACTTTTCTGTGTAAATTAATGCCATTTCGTGACTGCAAATCACTCCACAAATATAACTGTTTCCATCAATTCACTTACCGCCTTTCTAGAGAAACAAATCTACACAATATATTCCAAAAATCAACTAAGCCGCATTACTTTCATAACAAAATTAGCCGCTGTGTCGATCGCACTGCCATCTACTTGTCATCGTCTCGGGGAACCAGTTTCTTGGGTCGTTTTCCACACTACGTTATTCAAGGCGCTGTACTACAGGTAAGCTATTGATACTAATTTGAAAGTGAAGACGCATTTACTTCCCTGTACATGTTGTTGTTGTTGTGGCAAGCAAGAAAAAAAATAAAGTCACTATCAATTTTCAGTTTCACTAGCATATTTTCATAGGATAGAAGCAAAGAAAAGGTTATTTGATATAATGGTTACAGCACACATGCTAGTTTCATGTTTTCTTTATTTTCAACATCGCACCCCCTCAGCACCCCTAGACAGGGCCGTGTCAAGGTTTGTGGAGCCCCCTGGGCAAAATGTTTTGTGCCCCCCCCCATTTTCTTATTATTTTTTACTAGGAGCTTTATTAGCTCAATATGTTAACCACCATTTTTCAGCAGTTAAAATGGTAGACCTGATTTACGAACACGTCAGTACTCAACAATAACACGTAAGTCACACACTGTTGAAAAAGGTACTCAATGGCCGAAAGGAAACAATCCCGCAGTTCACTGATGCACCGAGAGAGAGCGCTAGTATCTCCACAATTTTTTCCCCTAGAAACACAAGCAGTTCTAATACGATGTTATTAACGAAAGAAAGTTATAACTTCGTAGGATTATTTATTATCTTAATCGTATCTGAGAATTGATTGTTTGAATAAGTGTGCCTCATTTCCACACAACAGCCAAATCAATCCATGGTATAAAGTATACTGAGCTTCAGATATCTACAAACAGATCGACTGAGAGCTGTGCTACAATTGTATCCAGAAGAGTGTAGACAGACGACAATATTGAATTTTTTTTGATTTTTCAAATACAACATCTTATGTAATTTTTCACAAGCATAGCCAGCTGGTTAAAATATTTTTTTGGTGGAGGTCCTTCACAGCTTCCTTTTGGTGGGGGCCCCGGGGCAATTGCCCCAGTTGCCCATAGGTTAATCCGGCCCTGCCCCTATATGATTGATCCCGCGCCTTCGCTCAAAAAAGAAATACTGACTGTGACAACATCATGCCGATCTAATTGAGGAACGTCCATAGAAAGAACAAACCGTGCCAATGCGCTCGTCACTTAATGTAAATCACATCGCTGACAAACGCATAATGATCACATAGGCTCTCTACGTGGCCTACATTTTCAGTCCAACCCAGCATGTGTTCGTGCTTTAAAAAAAAGATTGGGCAAGTGGTAAATTTGACGATCGAACGGCAAAAAACCTTTCACGCACAACAAAGATCAGTGAAGGCGATTGTTGACGCCTTTCAAGGGACCAAGAGTTGAAGCGAAACACTGAATTTTGGTGAAAGGGCCAATCTAGATTGACCCATTAACATCGCTTACGTGAGCTGTAAAGTATCAATCAGTCGTTGAGTTGGAAACCCTGTCATCCAACCTCATTACACGCCTTGGTAAATTTCTGAAAGAACACCATTAATGGTCTGAATGTTAGTGACAATGGTTCTACATTAGCATGCAATGCTAATTTGGTCATTATTATAGACCTTGATTTCGGAAACATGTTAACACCAAAAAAAAAAAAGGAAATTGCTGCAAAAAAGTGTTCATAGGATGTGCAGTGACTTTACATGCATTCGAAATCGCAACATAACGTGAATTTGCTATAAAATGAGAATTGTGACCTTTCCGCGAATTTCAACACATCTTGTGCTTAAAAAAACGAAAAATACAGCTTTAGGCTTTAAAAATAAAATTTACCATATTTACGTGTATAGATAATAACGTTTCCCAAAATTGAACTTCCCCCCACCCTTCTCCAAAAAAAACCTGTGGTGCGTTTTATCCATGACATAATTACGAATAAGTAATTCGGATTCATTGTGCAAAATTTCATCTATGTAGCATTTATAGCTCTCTAAAAAACTAATCGATATAACTAGCGTTATGCTAAGATTGTTGTCTTATAACCAAATTGCCCACAAAATACATTTCTTGTTTCATTGGTGTTAGAAATTGGTTACTACAGCGTCGATTGTCGTCAATTTTTGACTACCGTTGAAGACGGACGGATTGGATGATAAATATCCCACTACACCAAAACCTGGTATTCTTTCTGTTCCTTAAATTTTATTATTGTAACATTGGTAGTTTCCGACCAATCAATAGATATTGAATGCTTCCATTGTTGACTTAAAGGGACAAATAGACGGATGAATCGGAAAAATATTGTAGAACTTACTTAATATTATGTACACCTTTGTTGACTTTCAATTGTGGGAATCAGAAAAAATAATAAACATGTGGTGGAGTGGTTAGCACATCGCGCTACGACGTCAGGGGTTCCGGGTTCGAATCCCGACCTGGGCATGGATGTTTCTGAGTGTGCGTTCATCAATTTCATCATGTCATCACTCATCCCCATCTTCGCAATTAGCCAAAAGTAACAGAAAAGCGAAGTAAAATAAATCAAATCAAATCAAATATACATATTCACACATAATTTCATTTCAGTCACAGTAATTTATGTCAATTATTATAAGTACGTTGAAGGAACATGATACTTATAGATTGAAGTATTTTCTTTATGGGGCATGACTATTAGAGGAAATGGTCTAAATATGGGCCCCCCTTTTTATGTTGTCATTTTCGGAGGAAAAAATTAATATATCAAGCACCTGCCTTTAAAATGCATATCTATGAAATATATACTTTAATGATAGCATGCTAAATTATAAAACTAATTTTTCTTTTAAAAAAAAGCCATTTCCAAAAAATTGTAATATGATGTATTTCAAAATTGTGGTCTAAATATGGGCTACTAGTGGCAATATCACAAAAACAATTAAAATTTTTAAAAAACAGTCATTTATCGCTACAACATTATAAAATTCATATTTATGAATAATCTGTTGTTTTGAAAATCACGCGGAATGGGAAAAATCGAAATTAAGAAAAACATCCAAATATTTGCTGAAAATGTGATCTCAACATTATACCTCATGCCATAGCCCATATTTAGACCATCACGCTATTTTTCTTCTTCAATTTATTTTCGCTCTCTGTGGTACATATTTCACAAACAAATCATGGCATTATAAAAGCCCACATTTGTTTTATGTACCGCTAATATCATAACCCATACAAAGCAGATGAGAATTCAGAAAACACTGAGTTAAAACATACCTGCAAAATGTTTTCGGAGGTCGCAATTCTATAACAGCGTCCAAGGCCGAAACTAACCACCACTTTCTCTTCCGAATTGGCGCCGCAACCTTTGTCCTTGACAGATAACCAGTTCCAATAGCCTCTGCCAGGCTGCAGCACCCGGGAGCGCTGATGACTCCAAAACCCATATTTAAACCTTCGCTCATATTTAGACCTTCTCCTCTATTGGGGAAAATATACCTTCTTTGCCACCCCTGAGAAAAAAAATACCTTCTTTTGCCCCTCCATGGAAAAAAAAGAACCTGCTGACGTCCATGTGTACAGAAGTGACACTGAGTGTGTCTATGTGGTGATAATAGAAATCATACAATGAAAATGTTCCATAATACCTTCTGTCAAATAAATACCGGGAATTGTTCATTTAAAAAGCCAGTGTTAAAGGTATGAAAACTTTTTTTAGCTGTACGTTGGTATCAATGTACTTAATTGCCACGTAGACTTTTGGCGCGATCTGTCCACCAGTTTGTTTACATCTGTTACTGGTGAGGTGGGGTTTGAGCTACCCCACGAATATTTTGAAGTGACTGTACTTACATATTAATCACATCTGATACCTGGAATGCTGAGCACCTTTCAGTCAGTTCTCTAGCAGCTGTAGGAGGATGAGGTTGTGTTGACCTGTGTAAACAACCCTGTGAAATATTGTTGCATATACAGAGTAGGGTGGACTAAACCCCACCTCACCACTTAAGTAACATTTTTGTGCAATATAAACTGCATGAAAAATGCATCAGTGTAATCTGATTGTAGAATATTTTAATTATTATATATATCTATGTCCTAGTAATCAATACTTTGTAATAATTTGGATTTTTTCCTTCTTTATGAGCTGCAAAAATTAAAAAAATGTGAAGGTGTGCATTTTTTGCTTTTCATTTTGAATTTTAAAAGAGAATAGCATTTATGTGTATCTTCTGTAATGTTTTGTATAACTAAGAAATGTAGTTATGTAAATCAAAATCAACTTAATTCATTATTTTATTTTTTGAAATATGTTCACAACCATTTCTTTATGAGGGCATTTTATTTTTCGGGGTTTGTCTCCCCCCCCTCCTCACCAGTTACATCCCAAAAAATCCGCCTCACCAGCTAAGGGTTAAGCTAGTTGACCTCAAGTATGCCCTGCGATTTTTAATATGGACAAAAATATCGAACAAAGAGTTTGCCTCAAATTTTGTGACGCCAACAAAATTTCTTGTGTTGAATCATTGAAATTATTAGAGAAGGCCTACGGTGAGTCAGCTTTATAGAAAACACGACCACACGAGTGGTACAGTCACGGACACTACTGGGTTGTAACGATTCCATTGAAAATTAATGTATTCATTACAACCCGGCAGTGTCCGTGACCGTACAAAGCATTCAAAGAAGGACGAGAAGTGGTTGAAGACTTGCCTCGTTCCAGTCTACCTTCAACGTCTTCGACTGACGAAAACATCGACGAAGTGAAGGAAATGGTGATAGAATATCGTCATTGAAGCTTAAGGCGAGGAGGGACAATTTCCCCTAGGTCTTTCTCGCTGGGGCAGCTGCTGATCACTGTTGCCAACTTCGCACTTTTGGAGCCAGATCTGGCTCTTTCGTGCACTCGTTTGACTGTGAACTGTGGCACCCGCCCTCTGCCCCACTATGATGCCACCACTGGCTCCGGCCCACAAAGACCAATGAGTGTACATTTTGCACGTGACGTGATATTCGTATAGCTATAGGCTGCGTCACCCACCTCTTCTTTCCTCCCCATGTATTTTTATATATAGCGCTGTGGCTAAGATGAAGATGACAATTTTGTTATCCGGGAACCCTTTATTTTCGATTTTATATTAACATCATTGGATTATTGAGATGGGAGATGCCGCCAAATCTAGGCGGTGAAAACTAAGAATAAATTGCCATCACTTTAAAGCTAACGGTAATAGCAGCACCCCCACCCCATAGACAACTAAAATTACCCTAGTAGGCACTTTATGCAGCCTTCGTTAATCTAGCTCCTTGAAAGTCCTCTTTAGCTATATTAATGGTGAAATTTTGCTCTATTATGCACATCAGGTTTGGCAACACTGCCAGGATGGCCGTAGGAGGCAAGGAGAAATGCACTAGGCTTATGGGACCATTAATTTATTCGTTCTCTCGGGAATATCAAACATCCGATGACGTAGAAAAGTACATGGACGGAAAACGGACACGTTGAACTATGTCATACCAATAGGAAAAGTCGAAACTACCATTTGATGAGCCGTAACTTGAAGTTGAAGTTGATGTCCCATAAGGAATACATGGGATTCGGTAAATACTAATTCATCATATTTTTCAAAAATCGTATAAGGCTCAATAATCAACTTAGGAAACCGCTTCCACTTGCCACATGGGGAGAAATTCATACTTTTCATTTCTGGCGGAGATCTTTTTGGTAGCATTGCTGATTCCGACGATATTGGAATAAATGCATGCCTGGTGCGTAATTGTCCCACTTCGCCTTAAGAGGGATGTCTCAGGATCTGCACATGTCTCATGAATCCGTTCGCATCATTTTAGTTGATGTTTTTGGCATGAGACGCATCGCGGCACGGCTTGTTCCGAAGGTGCTAAATTTTCTTCAAAAAGAGCACCGCCAGCAGGTTGCTGAAGACATGCTTTAACGAACCAATTCGGACTCTACATTCATGAAACGCATGGCGTATTTACAAACACTAGAGTGTTGCAGAACCAGAGGTATATAACGCTTTCTTATTGGCTGTGCCCTTCCGGAAGTGTTTATGTTCCGTGTCCACCGTTCCTTGCTTCCTTGATTTCAGGAAAACTATGGAAGAATTAGACTCGTGATTATTTAGTAATCAAGTAATAGAAATGTCGAAATAATGTTAAGAAATATATATTTGTATGGAAAAACTGGTATTGTATTGTTTTCTGATGATAAGATCAAAATGAAGCCTACCTAAGATAATAATGTTGAATATCTCTAATAGGGTGACCAGATCCTTACCAGCAAAAAACAGTACACACACATACTATGACAAACTTTCTTCAAAAAAGGAAAGACATAAAGGACAAAAGTTTTAAAAATAATTATTCTTTTATTTGATGAATCCCCAAAGTATATGAGTGGCATAAAACAAAAATGAAACTAAATGTATTTAAAATTTGACATATTAAACAAACTACAGTTACACTTTAAGTCTTTAAAACAATTCCAATAACTTCAAATTAACAAATATTTCATAATCAAATGTACCAATATTTAAGTATCATCCTTAATGGTTCTGTACTTTTGCTTCGAGTGAATAGCATGTAATAACTTTGTATTTTCCATAACCATATCATGGAATTCACTACAGGTACAACTGAAATTATATTTAGTTATTATTAGGTGTTTCAGAGTTTCAGTTTTCAATTGAGATTTCTCAGCAGTCCATATGTTATTCATTAATGAGAAAAATCTCTCAGTGCGTGCATTTGTGGCTGGAAGGCACGAACTGAAGTCTACAATATCAAATACCTGATAAAAGGAAATACATTTTTCCTGAAAATATTTGAATATCTCAACCCATCTTAAATCTACTCTCATTTGAGCAGTGTTCCATGCTTTCAATTTTTCAAGAGTAGCATACGCTCTTACATTTGAAATTTCATCAAAGAGATAAGAATCATTAAGTTGCTTTCCTGACCATTTGTTGAAAAATTGTACGCTATTTTGCACCCTGTCCCATTCGATCATCGAATCCAGTTTTACCCAATCCAACACAGTCATTTCAGAAAAGGGAGAGGACCACTGTTTAATATATTCAATACAAGTTGAATTCCTCCAGACTTTTCAGTTTCGACTGCACTATAAGAGGCAAAAAAAGGCAGTTATATCTGCCAACTAATTTTTGTTTAAGTTCTTCAATCAATGCACAACCTTCCATTATAGAAACATATTGACCCTCTAGAAAGTGAACAAAGTCATTAAAAAGTGCTGCATTGGAATGGGTAAAGTAAAGCCATATTTCAGATAGGGGGTCCTCAAAGAATATTTTAATGATTGTGGGACACTTGTCCTGTGATAGAAAGTATGATATCAATGCTGGATAGAGTTTAAGTATCCGCTCTACGGCTGGCAACAAAGAGAGACACCTAGTTTTGCTATAAGAAAGAAGCTTTGAGAACTCTATCTCCACGAAGTCACAAAATTCACGTAAAGCATGTTCACGTACTGTATATATGTAAAAATATGAGTATATTTTGTGCACCACACTTTCTATGCAAATCGATAAACAGTCCATCGTAGTTTGTACACAATTATTCACTATATGTGCAGAACAACCTACAATAGGTTTGTTTAAGCATTCCTGAACAATACTGTAAACATTTTTTTTTTTACCTTTTGTTTCTGCTCCTCCAAAGTTGCAGTTGGTGTTGTCAGCACATAATCCAACAACTTTAGTTTCATTGTTGTATTCATTTAATGTCTTCAGGATATACGAAGACACAATATCGGACGTTTCACCGCACTGATCTTGAAAATCCAGAACTTTTATGTGCACTCCGCTCAAAGGAAGGAAGTAGCGCACCAACAATGGAAACAATTTCGTAGCTTTATGGTTCGACGAATCTGTATAAACTGTAATGTAATTAACTGATCCAACCCTTTCTGAAGCTCTCCAATTGCATAGGGGCTTATCACATTTGTCACGATCGCTTCACATTTTGTTCTTGCACAAGCATATTGTGGTTCGAAGCGCTTCTTAACAAGTTTCGAACTACAGTCTGTAGAACGAAACGATTGATTATGTCGCACTGTATGAAATGCAAAACACGCTTCTGCTGCTGCCAATTTTTGTTCTGTAGGCCCAAAATTCTTGTTTCGGAAAAATGTAGAAAGAGTAGCACTAGTTGCAGCAGCAGCGTCCGCAGATTTGTGTTTTGCCGTTTGCATATGTTGTGTTATTTCAGACCTTCCACTGTTTGCAATTGAAAACTCACCTGAACATTTTTCACAGTGCCCACACACCCCGACCACAACAGAAAAGTATGTACTGCATAAACTGTTGAAATAGAAAAAAACAAAATAAAATATAAATAGAAAATAAATATTTGGACTTCGGAAACCGAAGTAGAAATCAGGACATTTCGCAGGACATATGTGAAAGAAAGGACATATCTTAATTTTATACATGGCTTCGCATTCTGCAGGACAGCCCATCAAAAAAAAGGACTGTACTGCGAAAATCAGTACGGATGGTCACCCTACTAATAGTACTTGTAATGTATGTGAAGTGATTTATGCATTATGGGAGAAGTTGTATAACTTATGCTAAATAATACAATTTCTGTACTACACAACAAAGTGTAGCAGTGAGTAATTAGAAGCATAATATTGTTGAACAATATCAAGAATCTTTGGAAATGCCATTAAAAATATAATAAATTATACATATTAATTTTACTGGCCAAACCACTTCATCACATATGGCAGCGGCTATTGTGCATTGCGGTATTGTTTGCAATAAGTTCGATACACATAATTTTCTCAATGGTCATATTGTCTCAATGTTTGTAATGATGTGACTTTAAATACGAAAGGCATTCACTTCAAGATGAGTTCTGCCTTTCCGTCTTTCAAAACAATAATTTTAAAAATGTGCTAAAAATCATCTTCTGTTTAAAGGGGTTTCATATCTTATTGGGATGGATATCTGAAATCTACACTGTCGTGCCATCTAGCGTTATCTTCAAGGAACACTGTAGTCTATTAACTTCCGGAATAACAGCCAATCAGAAGTCAAAATATTGCTGGAGGTTCTGCAGCACTATAGGGTTTGTAAATACGCTAACGGGTGAGGAGACGCTGATTTATGAGTTTGACATGCAAACCAGCCAACAAGATTCGGAATGGCGCTTCGATAACGAGCCGAAACCAACATAAACCACGTCAAAGTCGCTCGAAAATCAAAGTCATGTGGACTGTTTTCTTTGACAGTCTTGGTGTTTTCCACTCGCAATTCTTTCCGGAGAGACAAACAGTCAACAAACAATATTATCTAGGCTTTATGAGGCGTTTGAGACAGAATGTTCGTCAGAAAAGGCCAGATTTGTGGAAGAACAATTCTTGGATTTTGCACCACGATAATGCGCCGTCCCACACATCGATCCTTGTACGCGAAATTTGTTTACCAAAAACTCAACGAATGTTATCGATCAAGCACCGTATAAGCCCAGTGTGACTTTTTTGTTCCCCAATTTAAGCCATAAAACAAAATGCGCAGAAGGAGATGAAGGGAAGGCCATACCGGAAAGTGCCTATAAGAAGTGTTTCGACGATTGGATTATTCGTTGGCATAAGCGTATCGTATCAAATGGGGCCTATTTCGAAGGCGACAAAATAAATTTGGATGATTAAACCAACATTTTTAGTTTTATTGAACAACTCCCGGTGTTTATTTGACTAAGAAAGTTAGTGGAGTTCAAGTTTTGAAGTGACAATCAAATGTCAATCTATCAAACAATCTTCCCTATAGAAAACAATAAAAAAATATTCTATTATATATGCGACTACAGTTTCAACACCCAGTAAAATCCCTTCTTCGTTACCAATTGTTGATGTAAAAATTTGATGTGTTTCTTAAAATATGAAAAACAAATTTGCATTCCTTCTTGTATGAACAATTTTCAAATTGTTTACAAGAAAACAGAAGTACATTTAAACATTTTTGATTGCAGTATTTATTTATAGGTATTAAATTCCTCGCACCTCAAATAGTTCAAAATTTCCCATGGCTCTTAAAGAGTTGAATTTATTTCGCAACCTTCTTGATGTTAGAAAGAATTAATTTTCTTTCAACAATGAATTAAACATAAAAAATCTCTACGCAAAGGACTACATCGAGTATCACAAACTGCACTATCGTGCTGCTCATTACATTGTATCTTTAAGTATTTATGTCATTCTTCCACAGATATTTCCAGAAAAATTGCATTGTCTACAATGTAACTTCCGCGATTGAGTACGTTGTGAGAGACAAATTTCGAAAAACCGTATCCTTCATTACATTCACCGTTCCTGGGTTTACTAAAGATCTTTCGGTCGTCCCCACGTATGGTATGAACAATATCCTTACCCGGTATTGCTTGGTCAACTAATCTAAACTTTACAAGTTTTCTGAAGGGCCATTTCAAAATAGAATCGTACTCTCCTGGCATTACTTGAATGTAAATTCCTAAATGGCCTTTTTGTTCAAAACAATTACCATCAGGGCAAAACAACACTCTTAATTTGTACCCGTGCTTACTGCTGTAGAAAGGAGGACTATGAATTCCGATATATCCATCGTTCTTAGCTTTTTCTATTTTCTCAGCTATGTCTGTCACTTTCCACAAGAAACTTCCATGTCTTAGTACGTTTATCTCCATCTGCAGTTCTTCATTTCTTTTCCTTTCACTCGCTAATTTCTCATTCATACTTTTAACTTCGAAACACAGCTTATCGATGACACTTTTCGTTAGTTCCAAGTGATGATACACCTCTTCCTTCATGTGTTGCGTCATACCTGCAGGAAAACCTTCATAGCTGCACTGCATCTCCTTGTAAGCACACGCAGCAAAGAGCTTCTGGCACTCTTCATCCAAATGTCGCTCTACGCCTTCTCTTGCAACTTCAACACCACAACTCTCAGGACAAGGAATCGAGAACTTCCGGCATTCTTCGTGATGAGCCTCCAACAAGTCTGTCTGGACTTCTTCCTCGCAATAATCACATTGAACAATTCTCTTGTAAGTGCATTCTTGTAAGTGCTCGTCAATCTTTTTCCTGGGTAACTTCTTTCCACAGCTTCTCTCACAAGGAACAGGGACATCTTCACAGGTTTCAAAATGTTCCGGTAAAAGATCTGCCACTGAACTAGCGTCGCAAAACATGCAAAGGATTATGCGTTTCACGCATCTCTCCTTCAGATGAAAGTCCATGTACTCTTCATGGACGTTCTTTCCACACTTATCGCACACGCACTTAGACCCGTTGCACTTCTTGGCATGATCTTCGATGCTGCTCTTCTTCACCTTCTGGCCACAGTAGTAGCAGGTTATTAATGCCTTGGGACAGCTCTCGGCCATATGTTTGGACAAATTAGAGCGTTCTGTTTGTACACCGCACTTCAGATCACATTCCACAAGCTGTTGCGAACACTGAAACTTGTGATCCTCTTTGTCTTCGTGCGAAAACGTCTCCTTACACAGATCGCACACGACCTTTCGTTTTCTGCAGCTCTCTTTCACGTGTTTGCTCAACAATTGACGTGGAAGTTTAAGTCCACATTCATTCCCACACTCAACTTCTTCAACTCTGCAGATTAAAGCGACGTATGGCATTCTTCTTGGTTACACTCACAGCCCGACGCAAAACCTTGCATGCACTTAATGATGCTCCTAACAAATTCTCTCACTACGATATTCACATCATAACTGTTGACTCTAGATAACATTATCTAATCTTTACTTTTTCAAATCTCTCGGGGAAAGAACTTTCTGAACACGTGATGTAGAGCCATTCCTCTGATAAAACTTGCTAATCAACACTTAAGAGTGTATCTGGGGCTTTGCAAGAGGAGATAAGATATACATAAAGAATTCCTTGATTAGAAACGACAGAAATAGTAAATATATTTTGAGACTTTCAAAGCCCTTAGAATGAATCCCTGCAACGAATAAAACGTATTGATAATAGTTATGTAATTTTAAAAAAAACACAGTATGATGAAGTACAGTATACGACAACAATAAATATTTTATATGAGTTTTGGTAAAACTGTCAAAGCCGGAAATCTGATTTCTTCAAATTTACAGGAGAACGTACTTACGGAATTGAGTTTCTGTGTAATTTCGGAAGGTCGTGGAAGTGTTTTCTCGTATTTTTCAATGTATTTGGCCGCTAATTCATGTATTTCTCTATAATAATGTCCGTCCGATGCACGAAAGCTGTTGCTTGCATTTCCATCCATGTACTTGAACCGGATGTTGCGAGCATCTGATGACGTAATCCCCGTAAGTGTTTCCAAACGCACAGTTTTTTTCACTATATTGCCCAACCTAAAGCAACCTAACCTAACCTTACCGTGTTGTTGCTGGGGTGTTAAGGCTATTCGTGGATGGTCATACTATCCCGAATGGTTTTTGGGGCTATGCGTGAATGGTTTTCGGAGCTATGCGGGAATGGTTTTCAGGGCTATGCGGGAATGTTTCTGTTAAGATGGTTGAAACACTGCTTTGCCGTTTGAAACACAACGCTAGTCAAGATTTTCCCGCCATTTTGCGTGTTCAGGAAGCTAGAAAAGAACGAACAAAAATTGCTCGATATGTCGACAATAGATACTAATTTCGTTTAAAAAAAGCGAAATCCCTTGTTAAACAATCTTTCGCAATGCAGAATAAGTAAGTACGAATGTCAACAATTACAGAATAAACGAGTTACCGAGGATTCCCGGCTGTGATAGTTTTACCGAGTTTTGTTACTTAGCGTCGCTTCCCTGCCACATTTAGTTCATCACGACGATGAGGATAAGTGATACGAGGACACTCACGAAGAACACCCATGCCCAGGCCGGGATTCGAACCAGGGACCCCCGGCATCGTAGCGCAATAAAATGGTTGTGGTGAAACTTAGTACATAGGCCAGTGGATCTCAAAGTGTGCGCCTCGGTGTCCTAGGGTGCCGCGAAATGTTCCAATATTTTCACCGAAATGACACTTACTTGTTAGTTTATACATGGTTTTAGAATGGAACCATCGCAGCAATCCAAATATGTGCTTATCTAGTACTTTTCACACATAAAATGTTTCTGAATTAAAATATGTGTTTATTTTTTAACTTAAGGCAAGCAACCTAACCACAGTAACTGAGCTTTGTAAGTGTTAGGCCTACATTCTGACTTGGGCGCTTGAAAAACACTAAAGGCGCCGTGAAACTAAAAGGTTTGGGAACCCCTGGCATAGGCTATGGAGACCATGGGGAAGCAAATGCTGATGGAAAAAATAGTTACAATTTTCACCACCAGGTGCAAATATGGCGCTGAAGTAACAACCACCAGTAATTTGAGTTTATCTCGGAACAGTCAACGTGAATGACCCTTTGGAAGCGTAAGGCAGTGTGATTAATGGCCAAACGATAATCTCGGGATGATGTCCACTGTGCACCAGATTTCAGCGCCAAATTTTGACCTGGTGGTCATGGGCGTCCGGAAGGAGGGGCAAGGGGGGCCGTGGCCCCCCCTGGAAATTGAAAGTCAACCAAAAAATATGTATTTCATACATATAATTTCATTTTAGCCACAATAATATGTGTTATTTATTGCATGAACACCATAAATTCAAATTTAAGCAAGGTTTTTTAGGGAACAACACTATTTTTGGGGAAAATTTGCCTTCGTTTGCCCCCCCGCCTGGAAAAAAATACCTTCCTTGCCCCTCCCTGGAAAAAATCCTGCGGACGTCCATGCTGGTGGTGTTAATTTGAACATTTTTCTTCGTTCGCATTCGCTTCCCCATGGTCTACATGCCTTTATAACAAGTTTCTGCGCAATATGTTGCTTCTAACGGGCGACAGAGGGCTCTGAGTAAGGTAACTTTCATTGTGGCCACCCAGTATTTTCTTCATCATGTAAAACAAGATTACACACAAATCAGTTGCGCCAGCTGATTACAAAATGAAAATAGATTTGAAAATCTACCGGGGAAATAGCTACATGTTATACAGAGTGTTCGAAAAGTCACCGCACTCAAAGATTGAAATATTTTCATGTGTTATTTATTGAACTTGTCAACGTAATGAGTACACATATTTGTTAACAAATATATGTTGCAATCTCTTAAGGTCGTTAACACACAGATACGGGAAACACGGAAAACCACTTTCCGGCGTTGAAATACACAGGTGAATATTGAAACTAAATTTGAAACTATCATCCATTGCGACTTTACCTGGTGCCGGATCATCGGGAAATAGACTTCTCCACACACCTTTCCCATGACATACTCAAAATATGCTTCCAAAATAGTGATTTGCTGTGCGCGTAAAGCTTAATGTCCACTGAGACGTGGAGCAACGCGTCAACAGAACGTAAATGACGCGTTTCCGGCGTGTCAGTAGGTGATAACATGCAGACTTCTGGTATGGAAATTCCGCGATTCGGTTCCTCGCGATTCGCTGTAGTAGGCGTTACACCATTTGATTTCAATACAAGCAGACAACATAAGTTCTGTTGCCTAGTTTCCTCGCCTTTCAGTGGGCGATGTGCTTAAAAGGCATTGTTGACAAACTGTAATTTTACGTCTCATACCGAGGAGTGTAACAGCGACACTGCTCTAAACGTAACATAAACTCGTTCTTCAAGGTCATACCAATCCCTACTGGCAGGCTTGCTAACTCATCCAGATGAATGCCTTAGTAGCTTTTTTTTAAAGTATGAGTGCGGAGACTTTTCGAACGCACTGTATAAAATGTGCTATAATATACAATAGCCAGAAGAAAATACAAGGAGGTAGACAATATTTACTTCTAATATTTAGCAACAACTAAGGAGGAAAGTTGAGAGGAATCAGTCAATCTAGAGGTAGTTTGCTTCTTTACAACAGCTGATTTTCACGGTTGGGTCAGTCATTCCATGTCAAATCAACCAATAGAATAATATTTTTGAACCTTTAGGATTCAGATTTTTAAGATTTTTTGTTTATTCATTGCACCTATCAAGAGGACAAAAACTGCCAAATTTTAGATTTTTTGGGCTCATAGTTTTTGAGTTATTGAATTTCAAAAAAGCAAAAATCCCAACATTTTACGAATTTTTGAAATCTTTGAATAACTGTAGATCAAAAGCTATTTGACCTAGAGAGCTCAAATTGGTGTCATTCTCAACGAAATACAAATTTTCGTTGTGCATAAATCTCCATGAAATATAGAATAAAATTCCTGTTACTTAATGACTTCCCCTCGTACATTTTTCAATTTGCTTATCCGATATTAAAAGTGATAAAGTTTAGGTATTTTCATGTTATTTGGAGTCCAAATATTATAAAATAGACATATGAAGACTCACCTTATAGTTATGGTTTTCACCTGGAAATTCACAAATTTAGCAAATTTCACACATATTACAATGCAAAAACAATAATTTCCATAGGAACCCATTTCAGTCCCATTATGAAATTCTGCACATAAATAGTCAATTGATGTCTTCAAAACATATATATCTTAAAAGAGAATTAAAAGTGGTGTTTTTGAGATTTTAAAAAAAAATGTTTTTTCGGGTTTCTGAAAAATTACAAAATTCAAACAGCACAGTCATGTTGCATTTCAAATTAAAGATCATTAAAAGTTGAAGAGAATGACGCCAATTTGAGCTCTCTAGGTGAAAAAGTTTTTGATCTACATTTATTTAAAGATTTCAAAATGTAAAAGTTTGGGATATTTGCTTTCTTGAAAGTCAATAACTGAAAAACAATGACCCCAAAAAATCTAAAATTTGGCCATTTTCGTCAACTTTACTGGTACTACGACTGTACCAAAAATTATCAATTTCTGAGATGTCAAGGTTCAGACCCCGGTTGATTTGACATGGAATGACCTGGTTGTATGGAATATCACGGAATGGCATCTGGAAGGCAAGTCATGATTGAAACGAGTAATTTGGAGGAGAGTAAGTTGGATTAAGATGCTAGTGGCAGAATAACTTATGGTGTAGAACATGCTGGATTGTCTGAATTACCGTTTCTCACAACAGGATTATTTTGGAAAGCGAAGAGGGGGGGGGATCCAAAAATAAGGAACAATGATTCGAAATGCTGCTGGATTGATTCAATAAGGTTATCCTTATAAGGTAACTTGCCAGACTTTACAGTGAAAAATGAATAGCGACTTTATTAAATAATGAATAGGATGTGATAAGATCTAGTTTAAACTAGTAAAAACTAGATTTTGAACTGATATAGCTAGAGTTTAAACTAGTTTTCACAAGTGTCACTCAAGTTTGAACCATTTTAGAAGTACCATCCTGTGTTTGAACAACTTATTTGTGCCGTAGGATTTTAGTACATTTGCTAGTCGATAAGACACAGTAATTTATAATGTATAATCTAGGATGTTTCCATTCACTTTTGACTTTTCAAAGCAATACAAAAGTAAATTTGAAAGCAATCTTTCTCTGAGAAGGGAAACATTATTCCAACTACTATTGCCTAAGGTCTAATTTTGACTGGTCAAAACTATTAATAATTTTACCACCAGATGGTAATGTTTTCTTTCGTTACGATTAGTAACTAGTTTTTACTCAATTTGGGGTTTAACGGCAATATACTTGGTGTTCTATTCGCATTCTGAGAATTTCGAAATATAATGGGGGAAATAGGTCAGCAGAAATTCTTGGAGGAAGGTATAATTTCCTTTTCTCTCTCAGATCGACACACACGCACCTTTCATTAATTCTTTTGTTTGACACGAATACCTTAGGGATCTGAAGCCTTATTGGTTCAAAAGCGTTGCCCAAAATACATTACAAGGAATAGGTGAAATTTAGGACTATAAGTTATCCACTTTAGTCCAACGTTTGCCTCAATGTTGGCTTGCAATCAAGGGTTCCAAGGTTCGAGTCTAAGTGGAGGCATGTTTCAGTGCTTCGAATTTCCTCTGAACCGTAGATATAGTTCTGATTTGTACAGTGCCTTTTATAGTTGAAGCGTCCGTGGATCGGCGGCCAGCGCGGCGGGAAGTGGGATCGCGTTTGCCGGCAAACTAGACGCATCATCCGCGTAACTGGAACCGCTAGCTATGTAATGAAATAATCTCTTACAATTACATTGACAGTTACAATTAAAATGAGCACATACCTTGTTGCAAGAGGTGTTGGAAATGATGTCCTCCTGCATCCATGTATACGGCATAAATTTTCACTAACACGTAACAGTTCCTCTTCCGAAATTCCTTCAATATCTCTCCTGAATTCTTCTAATATATCGCTTCAGGTTTAAAAGCTTGGTAGCTCGCCACGCAGACGTCATGAAAATGTGTTTCTTGTGTAAGGTGCCGGAGAGATTTTTGATTGTACTTCAACGTCGTCTAGTTTCTCCTCATTAAGCACACGCCGTTTTACCCTTCGCTTCTTATCAAGAACAGACCCTGATTACATAAATTTGTTCACAATAATCCGAACAGTGTCTCTGTGTGAAACAGGAACGTCTGGGAATTCTGTTGCAAAACACATTCTAACTTCCCCACAAGAATTCGTAATTACGTAAGAGTAAAAATGCTTTGTTTCAAATTGTACGAATAGCGTGGTATTATTAAAATGTAGAAAATCACCAGTAAAACGTAATCTAAAATACCTTAACACTTCACAAACACGTGCAAGCTGGACACCAGTTATAGCGCTAGCTACGTTAACGAACGGCTGGCTTTGAAGTCGACGGAGCGCGCCCACCAGCTCTAACAATACATTCCCCGCACGGTTCAGACCACGTGGACTAGACGAGCAAAATGACAGCTGCGCCCATTGGCTCAAGGACTCCTCGTGGAGTAGACGAGCAGAATGACAGCTGCGCCCATTGGCTCAAGGACTCCTCGTGGAGTACGCGAGCAGAATGACAGCTGCGCCCATTGGCTCAAGGATTCCACGTGGAGTAGACGAGCAAAATGACAGCTGCGCCCATTGGCTCAAGGACTCCTCGTGGAGTAGACGAGCAGAATGACAGCTGCGCCCATTGGCTCAAGGACTCCTCGTGGAGTACGCGAGCAGAATGACAGCTGCGCCCATTGGCTCAAGGATTCCACGTGGAGTAGACGAGCAAAATGACAGCTGCGCCCAAGTAGTGGTATTGATGATATTATAAACTCAGGAAAGGAAGAGCCCTCCTCAAGCAGGTTTGGCTATACTTAAAACAAGCTCAACATGAGCATATGAGCTTTTTGCTCTAGTGTGGAACCCTGCCTAATCCAAGATTTTTGTAAAAATGCCCTCGGGAATTTTCTGTGAAAGGAAGAGCCTCCTCAGATTGATTTGTCTATACTTACAAAAATTGCATCAGCCAGATTTTTGTCTATAAACTTGTCAAAAATTGATATTTTTTTGGCTATACCTGAAATTAAGCCAAAAACCCATACCCACACACACATATTTACTTCCAGTTTAAGTTCAATTGGGCACCAGCCTCAACTTGCATATCCAATATTAAAACAATGCAATATGCAGAGACCCTCTAGAATTGCTCCGTGACTCTCTCATTTCTTATATTATATGTTTGCATGTTTCTCCTCTGTGTCAGTGTGTACAATTCCCGAGACGGTAGTATTGATTTTTGCTTTGCATGTTTCTCTTCTGCGCCGGTCCTTACAGAAATTCCCGAGTATGGAAGCTTTGCGTGCAAACAAAAAAAATTGCATCAGCCAGTATTGTGAGAGTGACTGAGGAGAATAGATGTGTTGATACAGTGCTTCTCATACTTACAGGCCTGTTTGGTTTAAATATTCATATTGAACAATATAAAATCTGATATTTGTTGTAATCCACTCATATTTAGAGTCAAGCTTATATTTGCCCCAGCCTGTTATACAAAAATCAATACATAACAAGGTTATTACCATTCTAGACATGCATGTTTGTGCAGGTATTTGCGCTGGGTCAGTGTGAATGAATATTTATTCTTTTTTTCCACTTGTAAGCTATTGGCTTTACAACCTGTCATAATAAGCATAGAGATTAGATTTAAAACCCAGGAAATTTTATATAAATACCAAAGCCAAAAATATTAACACACACACACACATACACACATACACACACACACAAAGCACAGTGCTGAACCCAACTGATATTTTTTATTCAGTATAAAGTTTTGAATTGAAACCCAGGAAATTGTATATAATAAACAACAGCAAAAATGCCAAATCAAAAATATTGCAATCAGTGCAATAAAAATATATTTAGCTCTAATTGGGCCAGACACCAAAAGATTTGTAACCCAGACAAATACAGAACTCACACAAAAATTTGCCCCAAATGCAATAGAAAATATAGCATGGAATATTTCACATATAAACATAGAGATACTTGCTCTGCACAGTCATCAACACAACCATCCACATCTGGTCTGAAAAGAAAGCATGAAGCACCTCTTAATGCCAGAGCAGCAAAGCAGCCACGCTATGAACCTATCCATAGCAGTTTTAATGCCCAACTTAGGGATTACCGGTTTGTATCAGAGCCAAGATGTGGTATTGAGAATTTTTTGAACAGTATAAATTCTGATGTGCAGGCAATTCTAAATGCACAAAATGGCTCTTATAAGCTGTCCCTCAAATTGTTTACACAATATAAGAAGCCAAATGGCACAAAATTTATATACAGACACTGTACCGGTATATTCAAATGCAAATTCAGACAAAATAATAAGCAGTTTGATAGATCAATTGAATATTAAACACTCTGAATTTGCTGCAAAAGAGTCTGGATGGAGCCTATGTGGCTCTCCACACAAGTTATATGTTAATATTTCTGAATTCACTCCATTACAAGGATCTACATATCTGCCATTACCTGATAATATTAAAAACAGAAGAGCCGTGGTTAATATAGAAAATACCGACCAGAAATGCTTTTTGTGGTGTATATTAGCTGCTTTGTATCCAGTTTCAAGGAATCCTCAGAGAATAAGTTATTACAAACAACATGAACATTTTTTTGACGATGCAATGGAGGGTTTGGAATATCCAATGTCTGTTCAGAATATTGATAAATTTGAAAAAAAGGCCAGGAATATCAATGGCAAACAATTATCTATTAATGTATTTATTTGTTCCACTGGCAATTGTTTGATAGAACCTCTCAGAATCAGTACATTTGTTGATGAATCTGCTATTCCAATTGATCTGCTCTTAATTGAAGGGGATGGCACATATCATTACACTCTGATACATAATCTTGAAGCTTTAGTGAGAACACAACTAGACAAATCTAATAGAATATTTAAGTTGTGCAGAAGATGTTTAACTGTATTTGATGGTCAAAAAATGGTAAATAGGGTTCGGGAAGAAAATGCAGAAATTGCCAAAAACAAGTTAATTGAGCATCTGAAATATTGTGGCAACCATAAACCTGTTCATATGCTTATGCCCAATCCAAGTGAAAATTGCAAATTCAAAAAGTTTGAAGCCTTGTTGGAACACCCAGCATATATTGTCTGTGATTTTGAATCAAACCTCAAACCTCTTGCATTCTGCAATCCAGATCCTGAAGAATCTTCAATTACACCATACCAGCTACATGAACCTTCCAGCTTTTATTATGTGGTTGTACAGGATGGTGTTGTTAGTAAAGAATATTCATACATGGGAGCAGATGCCATCAAAATATTTGCACATAAAATAGAAAATGAGTGCCGTGACATAGCATCTAACATCTTATTAAAATCAAAACCCATGTTGCCTTTAACAGAGAAACAGATTGAAGATTTCAACAATGCAGAAAAATGCCCGGTATGTGATTCTGAATTTTCAGATGCAAATATCAAGATTCATCACCATTCTCATACAGATGGTAAATTCAAAATGGCCCTGTGTAATAGCTGTAATATTAAGATCAAGAGACCAAAATTTGTCCCCATATTTTGCCATGGAGCATCCAATTATGATTTCCATCATTTGATCAGGTACGAGGGTTTTGACAAGCAGAATTTAAATATTTTAGCTGAAAATGATGAGAAATATATATCTATTAGCAAAATAATTAAAGTTAATGGTGTTCCTATTCACATAAGATTTCTTGATTCTTACAGAATTTTATCGGCTAGCCTGGCTACACTGGCCACTCAATTATCTGATGATCAATTCAAAATCACATGTGCCTTGTTTCCAAATCAGGACCTGAAATTAATTAGGCGGAAGGGTGTATATCCATATGATTATGTTACAGATTTTTCTAAATTTGATGAGTGTTCCCTGCCTCCACAACATGAGTTTTACAGCAAAATCAGAGGATCTGGAATCACTGATGAAGATTATCACCATGCCCAATTGATGTGGAACAATTTAAAATGCCAGACATTTGGTGATTATCACATGGCATATTTGAAACTTGATGTGACCCTCTTAGCTGATATATTGCAGGCATTCAGAAAATCTTCTATGCAAAATTATAAACTGGACCCAGTGTATTTTTACAGTGCCCCGGGCCTAGCATGGTCTTCAATGTTTTTGAACACTAAAATGCCATTGGATCTGATCCAAGATCAAAATATGTATCTGTTTATGGAGAAATGTATAAGAGGAGGGATGGTGCAATGTTCTCAGAGATATGCCAGAGCAAATAACATATATATGCCTGATTATGATCCAGCACGGCCATCAAATTATATAGTGTATGTAGATGCAAACAGCCTCTATGGTCATGCCATGATGCAAAAACTGCCATATGCAGGGCTTGAATGGGTTGAAGATTTCAATATTGAGGATCTTCAGGACTTTGATGACAGTGACTATGGCCTCTTCTTAGAGGTTGATCTGACAATTCCTGATGATTTGCACAATAAATTTTCTGATCTGCCACCAATTCCCGAGGTTCAGTGCTCACCTGGCTCTAAACAGAAGAAGCTCATGATGACTCTGGAGCCGAAACAAGGCTATGTCATATATTACAAAAACCTCCAGTTCCTGATGAAACATGGTGTTCAAGTGACCAAACTTGGCAAAGTTTTGAGGTTCAGGCACTCAGAATGGTTGAAACCATACATTGATACAAACACAGAGCTTCGAACATCTGCAAAGAGCCAATTTGATAAGGGCTTGTTTAAATTGATGGTTAATTCTGTATATGGCAAAACTATTGAAAATGTCAGAAAACATACCGATGTTAAAATAATTACTGACCCCAGCCTGAGCAAAAAATTGGTTGCAAAGCCCAACTTCAATTACAGAAGAATTTATGATGAGAATATGGCACTTTTCAACATGAAAAAAACAAAGATTAAGTTTGATAAACCTATTTATGTAGGGGCTGCAATATTGGAATTGGCCAAATTACATATGTTAATATTGTATTATGATGTGTTGAAACCTTTTTATAAGGATCGTGTAAAATTGATGTACATGGACACGGATAGTTTTGTTCTTGATATTCAAACAGAAGATGTTTATCAAGATATTTTCCAGCCTGAATTGTTTCAATATTTTGATACCAGTGAACATACAATAATTCAACACCACAACAAAAAGGTGCCTGGCAAGTTAAAAGATGAGACACTTGGTGATGTTATTGTGACATTTGCTGGGTTAAGTGCCAAGATGTACAGTTTTAAAACATGTAGTGCTGTTGTCAAAAAAGCCAAGGGTATTGGCAGAGTAACTGTTGACAAAGAGCTTGAATTTGAAGATTATGAAAATTGCATCAAATCCCAGAATTTAATCAAAACATCAGAATCCAGAATTCAGAGTGTGGATCACTTATTGACTTCAAATGTTGTAAGAAAAGTGGCTCTGGACCCACATGATGATAAGAGATGCATTTTATCATGTGGCATACATACTCTACCATGGGGTCATTGTGATTTGAAAAATGGCAATCAATGCCCAATTCCAGAGCATGATTTGAAATAAATAAACATGCCTATGAACTTATTTGGGTTCAAAAAACAGGCTATTATGGAGCTGCCAACACCACAACCCTCTTCTGATATGCTGTCTAAACTGAGTGGCTTGTTAATTATTCATCTGAACAGCATACTTACAGATATTGATGATGAAACAGGCAAAACATTGTACATATTTAACAATAATTTAAATTATTACCAATTACCTGTAGGTGGGCAATTGCAATTTATTACAACTCCTGAGGGTGATGTTAAAATTTCAGTAGGGAGAAATATTTACAGAATTAAGCACTCAAACATGGTTTCTGGCACTGTTTATACTGTTTCTGCTGGTGACTGCTTATATATTGAGGTCCCTGGATCATATGACAAGCTTATACCCTTTTTTATAGAATTAAGAATCAAATATTCTATAATAAATAACTACTAAACAAAATGCCTAATGATATTTTTGGCCATACAAGACATGAAGATCACAGTGATGAGATTTTGATGCTTGATGTCAGAGTCAAGAAATTAAGAAGTGATTTACAAGCTTTACAAACCACACTCAATGCCAGTCTTCAATTAGAAATTACAAATTTACAATCACAATGCATGGACCCTCTTCTTAAAATTGATTCTGAACTCAAATTGCTGCTTCAGAAATATACTGACCTGGCCACATTAGATAATTTTCAAAGTTTAGAAGAAGCTGTAGCAGCTCTTCAAGCCAAATTTAAGACCCAGGCTAACAACTCTGAGCAATTGAAGCAACAATTGGAAGAGCAAATAAATAATGTCCAGGCACAGCTCCAAACAATTGTCAAAAGCATAAAATCACAAGAAGATTTTGATCTGGTGATTTCCACTCTAAAGGAACAGATTCAATCACTCCAAATACCTAATCTAGACCCCTTGAACAATGCCATAGCCGAGGTTAAAGAAAAAATTGAGACACTTGAAAATTTTATGAACAACTTGCCATCTTCTGATGCTTTAAATGCAATAACTCGGAGTGTAGCAAACATTAAGCTGCAACTTGAAACATATGAAGATTTTGGAAAAATTCAAAGTTCCATAACTCATCTTGAAGGTACAATAGCAGCAGTGCAAAGTGATTTGGCAAATGTACTAGAATCCAGATTGCCCGGTATTGTAGATACACTTGTCAGTGTCCAGCAACAAATCACAAAGCTTGAAAACCTCAACACTGAATCTGAACTATCTCATTTTCATCACTTGATAGATGATATCCAAACAAAACTTGAAATTTTACAACAATCAACACCCACTCAGGCAGATATAGCCCTGCTCCAAAATGCTATGCAAAATGTGGCTGATGCTTCTGAATTAAACAATGTGAAATTGGCACTTGAATCTTTGCAAAATACAGTATCAAATCTTCCTACATCACAGGAACTTAAAAATATTAAGAGGGCAGTGAATAGGATATTGAAATCAGAAGATATCAAGAATATCCAGGCAGAGATCAAACATCTCACTCAGACAGTGGCCACTCTACCAACTAATCAACATATTAATGAATTGCATGCCCTGTTTGAGGATATCAGAAGACAGGTCCATGATCTTACTGCTCAAAATTCAAAATTGGCAGTTGTTGAAAATTTGCAACAAATTGTAGCTAATATCAAGCAACAGCTAGGAACCATGGAATCCAATAAAGCAAATGCTCTGTCTGTTTTTGCCACCCAGCTTCAAGAAATTGTGCAACAATACAAGAAACTTATTGTGGACATAAAAATTAAGCCAGGCCATGATGATGTTGTTAGGACCATCAATGAGCACCTTGAATCTGTAACAAGCAGATTGCTTACAGCAGAAAAAGAAATAACAGGCATAATCGAGAATCCAAAACATTCAGTAATTCTTGAATTGTACAGCATCCCCAACAAAGAATATGATTCTCCATTTACACCAGGTGGCAAAATATATATGCTATCCCCTGCACAGTTTTATTATCAATTTTTTGTTGGGGGCACATTGAGACCAATCAAGATCAAATATTGGCTTCAACCACAGGCACACCACTACCCCACCTTATCAATAACAAATGCTGATAACAAAGTGAAAATCACCAGTGTAGAGTTAGAGGATTTTACAGACCCCAATACATTAGAAACATCTTATGCTGAAGATGATGGCTCTCTGGAATTTAAAATACAAATAGGGGACAAATTATATTTAGAAAATCCTGTAGTATCAGCTGCTGAACACCCCATAGTTGCAATATTCTTGTTTTCATATTATGTCTAGACAAATTATTGTTGATGAATTACACAGACAAGCCAGACATAATTATAAGAGACTCCCAGGAGTCACAAAAAGCATAGATGATTTATGGCAGAGCGACTTGATTGAGTTGGCAAGTGGACAGCTGAAAAACTTAGACAAAATCAACAAGGGCTACAAGTATCTACTTACTGTAATAGACACATTTTCAAAATTTGCCTGGGCTGTGCCACTCAAATCCAAGACTGGGAAATGTGTTACAGAAGCCATCAGGACAATCATCAATCAGAGTGGAAGATCACCGCGCTATTTGCAAACAGATAATGGCAAAGAATTTTATAATTCTGTGTTCCAACAATTTATTAAAAGCCAGTCAATACAACATTATTCGAGTTACAGTGATCTCAAAGCCTCAATTGTAGAGAGATTCAACAAAACCCTAAAAAATCTTATGTATAAACAATTTACACTTCAAGGAAATTATAAATGGCTTAATATTCTTCCAGAACTTCTACATAAATATAACAACTCGGTCCATTCCACAATCAACATGAAACCCTCTGAAGTAACTTCATCTGATGAGCAAAAATTGATCAGCACTGTTTATTATCCTAGATACCAGCCAACAATAAGAAAGGCCAAATACAGGGTGGGTGATCAAGTAAGAATCAGCAAATATAAGCACTTATTCAAAAGAGGTTTTACAAGAAACTGGAGTACAGAATTATTTACAGTGGTTCAAATTAAACCTGGGACCCTTAACACATATATAATAAAGGATCACCGAGGAGAAATTCTCAAAGGCCGGTTCTATGAACAAGAACTCAACAAAACTAAACAGCCTGACACATATCTCATAGAAAAAATTATCCGCAGAAAAGGCAACAAGTTACTTGTCAAATGGCTAGGTCATCCGGAAAACAGCTGGATCGATGCAAACAAAATAATAATATGAACACCTGGGATGTTATAAAAAGGCTGCCAGAACCTGAACAGCAGAATAAGAGAAATGGCAACTTGCTACCTGATAATATTAGATGTCTTATTGTTGGGCCATCTGCTTGTGGTAAAACTACACTAATGGTTGATAATTTTTTATTGGCACCCAACTGGTTAGACTGGAAAAATAGGCACTTGTATGTTTTCTCTAAGAGCTTGGAACAATTAAAATATCAGCAGCTGATGAAGCTATATGATGGATTGGATATTGCCACTTTTGAACCAGATGTTAAGC
Source organism: Lepisma saccharinum (assembly GCF_977018435.1). Taxonomy (NCBI): domain Eukaryota; kingdom Metazoa; phylum Arthropoda; class Insecta; order Zygentoma; family Lepismatidae; genus Lepisma; species Lepisma saccharinum. Next base: position 21,767,765 of record NC_139256.1, on the reverse strand, counting down.
CACTTCATGAATGTCTCGATAATTCTGTTGTTGTGTTTGATGACATTATACTGGATAATCAAAACAAGGTTAGAAATTTTTTTACACAGGGCCGGCACAAAAACATTGATTGCTTCTACCTGGCACAGACTTTTTCAAAAATACCCAAGCAGCTGATCCGAGACAATAGCAATTTTATATGTGTCTTTCATCAAGACCATACCAACCTCAAACACATACATGATGAATATGTAGGTGGGGACTTGAGCTACAATGATTTTTCCAAGTTTTGCAGCAAGTGCTGGAGCCAGGACAGTTATGGGTTTGTCACAATTGATATGACAAGAACACCCAATAGTGGCAAATACAGAAATAAAATCAACAATTTTCTAGACATTGAAACATATATAAATAAACATGAAAAGGCCAATCATTGATGATCTTAAATTAAGAGATTATCTTGTAAAAAGATTTAAGGGATGGAAATCACAGAACCGAGGAATTTATGAAAAACACAAACAAACAGAACAGCCCATAATTGATGCTATTAGTGAATTAGGTAAAAATATCAAAACTGTTACAGAGCAAAATCAAAATTTGATCACAGAGCTTGTACCTGTAGCTGCCAGGAACATATTAGATTATCCAATCACCCCACTTTCCAGTATTCATACACCTAGTCCTATTGCTCCTCGAAGAATTGAAGCTACTCAGGATCCTATTGAATTGGGTCTTCTTGCTCAAAAATATTTAACCACACCTAAAGACAATAAAGATGAGGTGTTTGGCTTATATGCTGACACAGAGCTTGATGGCAGCATCATACATAGAATTGGCAATTTCAGAGTAACATTTATGGGAGATGATAATTGTTTATTCAGAATCTCGTCTCGGAGAAAAAGGTGCTTTTGTTAAGTACCCCGGAACACCTGGGTTGTGGGAACTGATGACTAGGAAAAGGCCTGGCAGCTATACAGATCAAGATTATGAACATTACAAAGAAATATTAATAAAATCAGATGCTCTATACCAGAACAATGATCCCACACAAAAAAGAGTCAAGTCTAGCAGTGGGGCAAAATACAATAATTTAATCAAGCCCATATGGTCACAGATCAAGACTGGCAGTGGAATCAAACAATACAACACCCTGCCTAAAGAATTTGTCTGGGTTGATGATGTCAGGAAACTTGTAGATAGGTTATTGGTGATAGCTGGGGAGGAAAATGCTGGCAACCACAATTTTTACAATGAAAAAGTTGGAATTATGGACATGATAAGCACCAAATTGTCTAATTTTATAGTGAATGACACTAAGGGGATTGGATATCTCATAAAAATTATTAATACTCTACCACCTAAATTTTGGAATATTTCTGAGGGCCGGGGGTTGGTTAATGACATTATAAACAAGCTGCCATTTGAACTACACATTCCAGGCTATCAGTATTGTGGTCCAGGCACAAAATTGGATCATAGATTAAACAGAGGGGATCCTGGTGTTAATCCTTTAGATGCTGCTTGTAGAGACCATGACATAGCATACAACACACATTCTGATCTTGACAAGAGACATGTTGCAGACAGGAAATTAGAAAAAGCTGCATTTGGCAGATTTGTAAGCAAAGATGCATCTTTGAGTGAAAAAATAGCAGCATTGGGAACCACCATAGCTATGAGCACCAAACAAAAACTGGGGTGGGGGTTGTGAATATGTATATAATAAACCTACAATGAAGGCCAAGGGTGTTATGTATCAAATACCTTATGCAGGTCTTAAATCTCTTGGGCCTATTGATAGCCTTTTAACCAAAAAGCAGCGCAAGAAAAAAAATTCTTGTATTGCAAAGGGACATGGTATGAAATTGTTGCTTAGTACCCCCCAATTAAAAAAATTACAGCAATCAAGAAAAAAATCACATGTGGGGGGTTTCATATTTACTATCCCTGCCATCTTAGCAGCACTTGGGGCTGTTGGGAGCTTGGCTGGGGGATCAGCTGCCATAGCAAAAACAGTAATAGATGCCAAGAAAAATAGGGCAGAATTAGATGAGCAGAGGCGCCATAACCTGGCCATGGAGAAAAAAGGCAAAGGTGTTAAGAGAGCCATGAATAAGTTTAAAAAAACAAGAGCCGCTTACAAACCAAGATATTGAAGCTTTAATCAAGCCACTGGGCATCAAAAATTTTAGAGGTGTGTACATGTCTGATTCTTTGCCAGAACAACCACTCAACAAAGAGTGTGGCATTGTTAATTTGGATAAGTACAAAAATCAGGGCACTCACTGGATTTGTTATCTTAAATATTTAAAAAATGAGGCATTTGTGTTTGATTCATTTGGAGGTGTTCCACCTGAAAATTTAATAAAATATCTAAATTCAGCTAATCTTTATTACAATAATGCCCGTGTTCCAAACTTCAAAGATGTTAATTGCGGACATTTGTGTTTATCTGTTCTCAGATATATGTCTCAAATAAATAAACCATCAATTGAAAATTTTCAAAAGGCCTTGTGGTATCTGAAACATCATGGGGGTATTCCATCTCACCAGCCAAAATTCAATATTGAAACTCAAATTGCATGATGACATTGTGTATCCCAAAACAATAGCTCTCAGAGCATTTTATGGCATGTACCTAATCCCCAATATTACACACCACAACAACAAAATTGCAGTAGGGGATCAAAAAATTGTCATCACTCCAGGGCAATATAATCTCTCCACTCTAAATGCTCAATTACCCAGAGGTATAGTATTAACTCAAAATTCTGTCACTCACAGAGTAGAGATTGTATCTGCTACAGAAACAGTGGATCTGGGTACTATAGGAGAGCTGTTAGGCTTTGAGAACAACACAAAACTTGAACCAGGCATCAAACACACTGCTATGAATATACCTAAATTCTTAGCAATAGAGACTCTGAATATTCACTGTAATGTGGCCGAGGGTATGATCACCAAATCAAATGGCATAGGCACTCACAAACAAACAGGCATCATTGCAACATTCAAACCTAATTCTGAATTTATGGAGCCCATCATCTACAATCCATCCCCAACATTATATTTTCCTGTGTGCCATAATAGAATAGATTATATTGAATTGATGGTCACTAATGAAAAAGAAGAATTAGTTGATTTTGCTGGAGCCACAACAACTGCAATCATAGAAATTAATATTTAAATAAAAATACATACAATGGAAAATATTGAGAGTTATGAGCTACAATCATTCCCCCCAAACAGGAGGACATTTGCAAATTTAAATCAACCCAACACAGAGATTGAGGTTGATCTTGATGTAGGGGATGGATTTATACACCCTCACAGAGCAGATCTATACATCAAATTTGATGTTGTAAAGCTCGATGGTACAGATTATCCGGCAAATTCAAATATAAGATTGGTTGATAATTTTGTGCCGCATCTATTCTCTGAAATTGAGATCAGAAAGCATGGCGTTGTTATAAACAGAATAGATTATCCCGGCATTACCTCCACAGCTTTGGCCACACTAAAATTATCCAAAACCGAGGCTTCTTACTACAGAATCGGTGGATTTGAGGCTGGTGATAAGATATTATCTAAAAACCACACTGTGCTGTTCCCTATGCGCCTATTGCCAGGATTCTTCTCAGATTACAAAGATATTATGTGGAAGGGTGGTTTAAGAATCACATTTAGAAGAGCTGCCAATGATAATAATGCTTTGATGAGGTACAGTGCAATAAACTCTACAGGAGAAGCTCTGCCTAATACCCTACCTGATGAGGGCAAATGCATTATTCAGACTATGGAGTTAAGAATCCCTGTTGTTGAGTATGAGGCCAGTTATGCTCTTAAATACAAAGCAGATATAATAAAAAATCCACAAATTCCTCTGCAATTTTATACATATCAATGTGTACAGAAGCCCGCATCTGGTACATATTATGAGTTTGATGCTACAAATTCATTCTCAAGCATACAATACGACATGCCTGATTTTGTAGTGGTATTGTTTCAGACTGGAAGACACAACAATCAGGAAAAAAATTCAAGCAAATTTGATAACTGCAACATCAAGAACATATATCTTAAAAATGGCAGAAATGAGGTATTTCCCAGAGAAAATTACAATTTAGACATGTCCAAGAATGATTTCCTCAAATTATATGAGGCATTTTCTTCCTTCAAACGTGTCACTACAGGCAATACTGATATGTATTACACTCCAGATGAATTCAAAGCACAGAGACCCATGTTTGTAATCAACACTTCAAAAAGGAAACAAGTTGTGGTGAATGACAGGACAAATATTAAAATTATCTGTGAATTCCATGAGGCATTACCTGATGACACCATATGTAGTGTTATTCTCATAGGAGAAAAATCATATGTTTATGATGTAAGAAATGAGAGAGTCACGGAGCAATTCTAGAAGATATTATGCTGTTGCACAACACACTTTGCTGTCAGGGAGGCCTATGCACTCTGCCAGGTTTGAAATCTTGATTATAGGCCATAAAATTATGTCTACAACACTTCTGCTTGCAGCAAGAAAGCTTTATTACTTACCTAAATTTTATACCACATCTGCCTGTGGCAGGAAAGCTGAAATACAGAAATATATTCTGTAAGTTACAGACTCGGGGCTTATATTATTGCGTCAAGACCAAACCTAAAATACAATTCAGTTTGAATGACAATATCCAAGAAGTCAATATAATTATTACTAGGAATTTCCTCAATATGATGGATAGCAAGTAATTTTCCCTGAAAGGGTGCACAGTGTAGATAAGAATTTTCTCTTTGAGTCCCATGATAAATGACATGTAATTTCCCTCTGAAAAAACATAGTGCAGGTTATGCCAGCAGATAAAATCTCCCAGGCATACAGAAAGAAGGCAATTACTCTTTGATGATGAATAATATGTTATTTCTCTCTGAAAAGACGCAGTGTAGATTATATCTGTTGGCATAAAAGAAATATAATTTCCCGGGCAAGCAATAATTTATTGCTGGCCAAAACATAGGATTGATTAAAAGATTAGAAGAACATGCAAGCAGTTAATTATGTTTGCTTGACCTCTATTCCATTGTATTGATCAGGGAGTTTTGCTTCATAAAAATATAACAGCAGTTAATATGATTTTATACCCAGACAACAGCTATTAACTAGGCTCTGTTGTATAACACTTTTACCAGGTTTTCAGATCTGGGAGTTGTATATCAACTAGCAGTAATTATTCTCAAAATCTCACGTATGGAAATATTATTTTGCCACACATATTTCAATCTATCAGGACTCGAACCCGGAGCCCCTTGTTTACAAGACAACAATATTAACATTTTGCCATCAGGGGAGGCTTCACATATTACCAGGATTCAAACCCGAGCCTTTTGATTACAAGACAATAAAAACCATGCACCACACTCTACTGGCTCTCAGAACCCAATAAATATCAATTCAAGATTCCTGGGATTTTGACAGAAAAACATACTATAAGCAATAAGATGATAAGAGAACTTGGCATAGTTTTAAGTATAGACAAATCAATCTGAGGAGGCTCTTCCTTTCACAAAAAATTCCCGAGGGCATTTTTACAAAAGTCTTGGATTAGGCAGGGTTCCACACTTGAGCAAAAAGCTCATATGCTCATGTTGAGCTTGTTTTAAGTATAGCCAAACCTGCTTGAGGGGGGCTCTTCCTTTCCTGAGTTTATCCTATATACTTTTATACTACTCGCCCATTGGCTCAAGGACTCCTCGTGGAGTAGACGAGCAGAATGACAGCTGCGCCCATTGGCTCAAGGACTCCTCGTGGAGTACGCGAGCAGAATGACAGCTGCGCCCATTGGCTCAAGGATTCCACGTGGAGTAGACGAGCAAAATACAGCTGCGCCCATTGGCTCAAGGATTCCACGTGGAGTAGACGAGCAGAATGACAGCTGCGCCCATTGGCTGAAGGTTGAGTGTGATTGGACGAAAACAACTCGCCCGCTGTTTATCCCCACCCACGTTCGTGGCGGCATCTAGCTTCAGATCTTACACGTTAAACAAGTAAACGCGCCAACTATATCTGAATACTGAGGTACTGACGCATACAGCTGAGGGTCTAAATGCCGGCAGACGCGATCCGACTTCCCGCCACGGACGCCCCACCACAAAAGAAATTCCCTTACTGTTCTAGGCTTTTTGGTCACCTTTAAAACAAATTTCCAGAACATTCTGTGATGCTTTAACATGCTAATAACCAATTTATAGTGTTAAATTGTAATTGCCATTTACGAGAATAGAGTTTATTGAACAGTGTGTGTAACAAATTAACAAAAATAAACTGTAAGAACTCTCATTAAGAAGATAGCTGAAAAAATGTAATTAAATGTAAATTCAGTAATTCTCAATTCCCTGCAAATAAAAATATCTTGGATTTTTGGTTGTATTAGCCGCTAGGAGGCAGGTTTTAAAAATATGTCGGGTCACGGCTGTGAGAAGGTGATTTTTCTTGCTATTGTTGAACGAACGTGCGCAATGTTTCAGTTTGAAGGCAGGGTGTCCCATAAAAATCCAGAAATACAAATGGAATAGGTTAGAGAGGCTTTCCAACGGAGTCCAGAAAATCAGAAGGATCTCAGCGTATCAAACCGACAGTGTGGCATGTTTTACCGAATCGACTAAGGAAAGAATCACATTGATATTACTGCTTAGAGCTTTAACACTTGAGGATCACAGTCGAGTATTGAACAATGGTAGACTGTTGAAATTGTAAATCCTGTCTCTTAACGGATAAAAGCGGAACTACAGGATATTGTCGAAATAAAACTTTGAGTTTCATGGTCTGCCCAGATAAAAACATTGAAAACCACACAATCATTTTGAATAACTTTGTACAGTGACCACGCTATTCTCAGGTGTCGACAAATAAGATATGTTGAAGAGTTTTATGAGTAGTTCGTTCCAAGGATTTAAAAAAAAAAACATACCGGAAAAACTTGGCTGCCTCTCGTATGCTTACAATGTCCCTCTTGAATATACAAGTATATATAGGAATTCCACCAGCAGTATATAATCATGTTAAGAAATACTTTTTGCATAACTGCGACGTGTTGGAAAGTAACTAAATTCGAAATGTAAAGAATTGAAATACGCTTTTCTGTGAAATTTAAAATTGAGATATTATTTCTAAGTTCTCTACAGTTCAATTTCTGGCTATGTATATTGCAATAAATTAAACTGCTATTTTTGATTTAGTCTATTGCAAGTGTTTGGCTTCAAGTGATAATATAGCAACTACAATTGTATAATATCTTACTGGCACTGCCATCTAGGGAGCGAATAGTAAAACAAAAGAGAAAATTTTTATGTGTAGAGGGTAAATTAACATACGTAGACGTGTTTTATTTACGTTGCTGGTAATGATGGGACAAGGAAATTATATTTGCTTGAATTATCATTCATCTAATTTTACCCCCTCTCTGTATATGTATATACCATACGATAACTCTTTCTAGACAAAGCACTACATCCCAAATGAGTGCAACAATCCAGAGAAACATTGAATTCTTCGCGTGCAATGATAAATGACGGATTGCTGCAATAAAGCGTGGATATTGTAAATTTAGAATGTATCGCTTCCTTGCCTTACTTAGTCGATTCCAAGAATAAAAACCTTTCACCTTAGCACCCAGAGAGGAACATAGCTGTAAAGAGTAGCCAAATTTAGGTCTTCTCCCACCAACAATGGCAGAAAAGCGAAGTAAAATAATCCAAATCAATCAATCAATCGCCCACGTTCTAAATTTTTGAAGTTAACAATCTAAGTGGCGTAGAGTAACTGTGAAAGTATGTTGATAACTTTTCTTGAACGTAACTCTGTTATAGTTACAGATACGTATTTATTTTTTAAAAGCAGCTAGTTACAGTTAGAAAATCTAAAAAAAAACAGTAACTGTTACTCAGTGGCGGCGATTTGGTCCCAAAACGGGGGGGGGCAAGGTGCCAAAATTAGGGGGGCAAAGACAGTATATTTACCTTTGTAGATAATATTTAGCATAATGCAGGGGCAAAAGTGGCGAAAACTGGGGGCAACTACCCCCTCGCCCCCCTAATCGTCGCCACTGGTGTTACTTATAATTGCGTTACAATAAGCAAAATTTGAAACGTGGAGTAAGATTTTTCGATAAGTCAAAATGCTGACGACCAATAGGGGGGGGGGCAGTTGCCCCCACTTCTTTGCCACTCTTGCCTCCGCACTATGCTAAACTTTATCTACAAATGGAAACAAACTGTCCTTGCACTCCAGTTTTGGCACCTTGCACCCCCCCCGTTTTTGGACCAAATCGCCGCCACTGAGTAACAGTTACTGTTACCAATCGCCGCCACTATCAACGCCATAGATTATGATTGGCGAGCATTTTAAGATGATAACCCTATCGTTTTAGATTACATATGCCCCCCCTCAGGAAAACGTGCTTCGAAACCGAACAAAAGATAAGCTGAGAAGGGGCAAAATACATTTTCCTCTTCATAATTGTCCATAATGGTCGAAACACTCAAATTAAGCTATCAGCGCTCCGAAATTGGCAACGGTGAAAATACGAAACTACCAGCAACAAACACATTATGCAACCAACATGAGTTGTAACACTGTAGAAGCCCATTACTGAGGCAAATTCGTGATCACAATTATCCCCTGCCCCAATGAAAGTCTTTAGGACAAGGTACAGGGAAAGATCACTGCAAAAAAAGGCAAATGTGGGAGTTTTTATCTAACTCACGAGCACGGAAACAACACTTAGTTTTCAGACATGTTAATTGACGTCATGACAGCGGTTGAAGCGGGGAGATTCAATACATCAACAAAGCGATGTTATGGCATTGTTAAGTTATATCCAAGCGTTTGCAGGAAATTTATCGCCGCATTGTTGAACACTGTCCTGCTCTCGGCGTTGATGGATGGAGATATGGTGTGCAAAAAACTAGCAAGGTGTATTTCGCAATAGTTATCAATGTAATCGGCAAGGTGGTGTCGACATTGCTACGAGGTTGTTTTTTTTATCAGCTCTCTGGTGCTGTTTAAACCCGAATATAAAGAGATTACACTCAAGTAGTGGCGGGAATTGGGTTCCAAAACTAAGGGGGGGCAAGGACAGTTTACTTTCCATTAGTACATAAGGTTTAGCAGTGAGGGGGTGGGGGCAAAAATAGCGAGGAGGGGCCGCCACTGCACATATTCAGTCCCTCAAAACATTAGGGCAAACAACTCTATTCAAATATTAACATTAACACGCAGGGGCTGCTGATGTCAAATTTTGACACGTTCGATTGATTTGCTTTATTTTACTTCGCTTTTCTGTTCCACTTTTGGCTAATTTGCGAAGATGGGGATGAGTAATGACATGATGAAATTGATGAATGGACATTCACAAATATCAATGCCCAGGCCGGGATTCGAATCCGGGACCACTGGCGTCGTAGCGCGATGTGCTAACCACTTCGCCACGGGGGCCGGCTCACCCGGAAGTGGTGAAATTTTGGCACATATCTCCTCCCCCTCCATTCTTCTACCCGGATCCTTCTACTTTTCACCTTCCTCCAATAAAAATACATGGCCATATTATATACGATTTTAATTACGAAACATGATAAGCCAGGCTTTTAAACAATGATATCGCGTGAAATCAGTAGCTCATCAAGTTTTATTCACGCCGTTTGGAGTTTATTCCAATAAAGGTTGGCAACGCTGCGCAGCGTTGACCTTGAAGTGGCCGAGCCGAGCCGAACCCAGTCAGTGCAGTTCAGTGCAACGGCGACGCCACAACAGAAGGCGCAGTGTGCGATATGGCTTGTAGAAACTGGATCTGTTACTATTGTACAGCGGAACTTTGGACGCGAGTATGGTGGTGTTGCGCCTTCGGACAAAACCATTCGTCAATGACTTAAGGTGTTTAAAGAAAATGGAAGTGTGGATTGAAAGGAAAGGGCCTATTCCATGGCCTCCAAGAAGTCCGGACCTTACTCCCTTAGACTTTTTCCTATGGAAACATGTGAAGAACATGGTTTATGCGGAGAAAATTCAAGATGTCAACCATCTAAGGCAAAGAATTATCGCATCTGTGGCAACCATCATCACCCCAGACATGCTGGCCAGGACGTGGAAAGAAGTTGATTATCGTTTGGATTTGTACCGTGCTACAAACGGGCCACACATTGGAATTTACTAAATTGTAAACAAAACTTGATAACATTACCTTCAAAAATATGTATTTGCTTTTTCCTGAGTTTCAGTTTTTATTAAAATATTTAGCTTCAGAGCCCAGGAATCCTTTTATAGATGCCCTGTAGTTTAAGCATTACCATTAGAGAACGCGTTTATTTTATGTACAGTCACGGGCAATAGAAACAGGACACCTAGATCCCGAAATGCTCGTTTTCCTGCAAAGCGTTATGCGTGTTGCCTAACCATACGGCGATACGTGGATTTTCAATAGCAACCTCTACTGCCGCCTGAGTCTCTAGCTCAGACCAAATATTTAAGCACATCATAAAGAAAGATGCAGGAGATAGAGAGAGGGGGAAGAGAATAGGAAAGAGAGGGAGGAAAGAAAGAAGGAAAGAAAGAGAGTAAAAAGAAAGAAGAAAAGAGAAAGAAGGGGAGAAAGAAAGAGAAAGAAAGGAAGAGAGAAAAGGGGAGAAAGCAGAAGAACAAGAAGAGAAGATTCTTTCTTTATCTTTTCCTTATTTCTCTCCTTATTCTCTCACCCTCTTTATTTCTCTCTCTCTCTCTCTCTCTCTCTCTCTATCAAAGGGGGAGAGAGAAGGAAAGAAAGTCTCTTTCTCTCTCTCTCTCTCTGCTCTCTCTCTTTTTCTCTCTTTTCTCTCTCCTTCTCTCTCGTATTTCTTTCTTTCTTCTTCCCTCTCTCTCTCTCTCTTTTTTCCCGAAAGAAAAAAGGAAATTAGAAAGAAAGAAGGACTCTCTCTCTCTCTCTCTCTCTCTCTCTCTCTCTCTCTCTCTCTCTCTCTCTCTCTCTCTCTCTCTCTCTCTCTCTCTATCTCTTTCCTTCTTTCTTTCTTTCCTTTTTCTTTCTCTTTCTCTCTCTCTCTCGAAGGTGCATCAAAAATGTAACAGTTGGTGCATTAAAGTACAGATCGACATAGAAAAAATACATTAGATGATGCATTTCGGCGTTACCTTTACAAAAAAAATGCAACAAACTGGAAGCCTGATTCCAGAACAAAGGCCAAAAAACACACTTTAGTGCATCAATCAATGTGTATCTGGTGCATGAATTAGATTTGATGCACTTTGCTTTCTGTGTGTATCTGGCGTCCTTTTTCGAGGGAGACGCGACGTCAATGAACCCGTCCCGTATTTCCAGGATCTCCCGTATTACTGCTATATATTTTTTTTTGAATCCTCCCACTTCCCGTATTGACATTCTATTTCTCCCGCATTTTTCATTAACAGAAATTTCAAGTTATTCCGAATTCAGCGAGCCACACAAAACTTCAAGTCGACAAGTTTTTGCACGCGTAAGCTATGGCGGGCGGAAGTGACGTCATATCTTATAGTAGTCAAGTGTTCTGTAGCAGGAATGGGCAAATGTAAAGTTTTATTCTCTACAGTATTTTGATCTGTATATTATATCCAATGTATATGTCTGTTCTTTCACATATGTCTTTAGGATTGAACTATTTTATACCAGAAAAGTAACCGAAAAATTTTCGTTACTTTTTTTTGGCCACCCTGTATTGCTGTTCAGATTTGTATATATTTCTTGACCTTGTCAAACATTTACTTTTATGTTAATTTTCTCTCTTTACTTTGTGGTATTTGATAGATAGATTTTTTTGGCTTTATTTTACTTCGCTTTTTGTGCCACTTTGGCTAATTTCCGATGATGGGGATGTGTGACGGCATGATGAAATTAATTAATGGACACTCACAAACATCCATGTTCAGACCGGGATTCGAACCCCTGGCGTCGAAGCGTGATGTGCTAACCACTCCGCCACGGGGGTCGGCTTGGTGGTATTTGATTTTGAGTGTAAAAATGCTGCTGTTTGAAATAAAAAGACATAAAAAATAAATTAATTAATTTGTTTAATATTTGCCATTCCATAAACATTTGCTGAAGTGATGCTGCGCCGATAAAAATATGTAAAATTTGTCGCGAGTAAATCTCCCTTATATTCATGGCCAAAAGTTGGTCACCCTACCTCTGAGCTCTCCACTGCAGCCTTTATCAAAACCTTACCTTACTGTTACCTTATAATTGAGCACGTGGGATCGAACCAAGGTTGCTAAGAACAAAGCAAAGCGATTGATCATCCATCAGCAGATCTGCACTTCCTACATCCCCCTGATGTAACAGCCTCTTTCTGAGCAGATCCCAACATAGATCAAGACGCTCTCGTGTGCGCAACCATAGCAATTACATCCACCACCAGAGCCTTGCGGCGTGCGTTAATCATGAACCCACGAACTCTGGAAACGAACATTCTTTCCCCTCCAGCCTCCAACTTCAACACTTTTCCTTTCTGGATCCGTAAAAAAAAACCTTTCACAACATTTCAGAAACGCACGCACCATTTCGTTCCTCAAAAGGAGGGCCTAAATTGTGGGTGTGTCGGTTAGGGAGAAAGGTCCGCTGTCAATAGTATAAAAACGAGGTCCCCAGAACAAGAACAATGTAGTTTCTTGTTTCGGACAAACACAACAACAATAATGCAGTACCTGGTGAGTAGCATATCTCCAGTTTGAAGTTCTGACTGGAAGTTATCCAGTCTTACAATAACTTTATCAAATTATTGTACTCTTTAACATATTTTATGGACATCATTTTACAAAAATTGTGATAAACAATATAATAATTGAACAAGTAACAGACTTTATATATTTGGGAAGACATATTTCACATTTCGAACACCAAAAATATGTTGAGAAAAATTTAGTAAATTATAATCGATTAAGTGGAATTTAAAAAGATATTTTACAAAGCTAGATTCTTCAGGCTGCAATATTTGGTTATTTTTATTTAAAATTTGTGAAATGTAACGACATGCAACTACGTACAAAAATGTAGAAATGCAAATGGTGAAAGCAATATTGAATATCACTCCGCGATTATACAAACTTAAGTAGTTATTTTGGTCTGAATTCCTTGAAAGACAAAGAGTTTTCAATGACCTAATGCCTTTACGTGATTTAGTAAGGCTATGTCCTGAGCTGTTAGGAAAAATAAAACTTTCACGTAGCACCATTTACAGCGGGGAATATAACATCTTTTTACACGCAATTCTCAAGGTTAAATGTACGCAAAAACTATCAAATCTTAAGAATTCAGAAATTCTAATAATTATGCTATTTGGGCATATTCTTCGTTACATAATTAGGCGTAAAATTCTGTAAAACTTTATATTTTATTGGATTTGACTGTAAATGAGTTTTAACTGTATTTATAATATGTAGTTACACCAATATTTTAAATTTTATCATTGCATTATCCTCATATATATTATGTTCAACATAGATGGGGATTCGGTCCTTTGATGCACAAATAAAATAAAATACCTGACCTAAAGCATAGATAAAGAACTATTGCTCATAAATCGCCTGGTTTTGTTCACACAAACTTCATTCTTACAGTGGATGGAGAATAAACAACTCTCTGGCATTCCTAAACCTGCAAGTTTATTGCACTACCACGAAAACTGAGCAAAACTAGGAGAATTAAAGAACCGGGTGTTCCACGTAAAACCGGCCCGCGCCCGTTTCCATGCAAAACAGTTACGTAGAACCCCCAGTACGTACAATGTGGTAACAACGTGTGTATAACCGCCACTTCTCTGGTTCCTACTCGGGGTATAGGGGTAGTATGTCTCCACATTGGAAGAAGAAGAAAGACAATAAGTGTAGTCTGTCTCCACATTTGAATAGGTAGAAAGTTCTTCATTTTTGTATGTTTTCTTTAGTTTTACTTTCACGTAGGTTAGGTTAGGTTAGGAGTGTTCAGTGTAAGTTCTTCATTTTTGTATGTTTTCTTTAGTTTTACTTTCACGTAGGTTAGGTTAGGTTAGGTTAGGAGTGTTCAGTGGAAGTTCTTCATTTTTGTGTTTTCTTTACTTTACTTTCACGTAGGTTAGGTTAGGTTAGGAGTGTTCAGTGTAAGTTCTTCATTTTTGTATGTTTTCTTTATTTTACTTTCACGTAGGTTAGGTTAGGTTAGGTTAGGAGTGTTCAGTGGAAGTTCTTATTTTTTGTGTTTTCTTTAATTTTACTTTCACGTAGGTTAGGTTAGGTTAGGAGTGTTCAGTGGAAGTTCTTCATTTTTGTATGTTTTCTTTAGTTTTACTTCACGTAGGTTAGGTTAGGTTAGGTTAGGTTAGGAGTGTTCAGTGGAAGTTCTTCATTTTTGTATGTTTTCTTTAGTTTTACTTTCACGTAGGTTAGGTTAGGTTAGGAGTGTTCAGTGGAAGTTCTTCATTTTTGTATGTTTTCTTTAGTTTTACTTTTATGTAGGTTAGGTTAGGTTAAGAGTGTTCAGTGGAAGTTCTTCATTTTTGTATGTTTTCTTTATTTTACTTTCACGTAGGTTAGGTTAGGTTAGGAGTGTTCAGTGGAAGTTCTTCAATTTTGTATGTTTTCTTTAGTTTTACTTCACGTAGGTTAGGTTAGGTTAGGAGTGTTCAGTGGAAGTTCTTAATTTTTGTGTTTTCTTTAATAATATCTGGACATGAATACAAATTATGCAGTTCTAAATTATGCAACCTTCTCCAATCACCTCATCCCTTTTAGGTCCAAATATTTTTCTAAGGATCTTATTTTCAAATACTCTCAATTTATGTTCCTCTTTCAATGCAAGGGACCAAGTTTCGAATGCATATAACACTACAGGCAAAATTACTGTTTTGTATATTTTAACTTTTAGTTTCATAGATTTTATACAAGAAGATAAAGGTTTATGAAGAGAAAAGTAACATGCATTCCCTAAATTAAGCCTGCTTTCTATTTCCTCTTTAATATCAATTTAATTTGTTAGTATTACTCCTAAGTACTTGAATTTGAAAACTGGTTCAAACGAGTTGTTATCAATAATTAGATTTTGATTATTACCCAACAATTGATTTCGGCCTGTAAGCATGTATTTAGTTTTTTCTTTGCTAATTTCCAAACCTATCTCTTCAGCTGCTTTGAAAAATATTTTAGCATTATTCTTAATTGTATTTATATCATCCCCTAGTAAGATTACATCATCTGCATATGCTAACAACTGGAATAAACATGTGAATAGATTAAACAGGTTAGGTTTTGTATATTTCTGCTATTAGATGTCTGAGTAGGTTAGGAAGGTCATGTTTGTAGCTGTTAGTATACACACAAGAACACACACACACACACACACATTTATATATATATATATATATATATATATATATATATATACAGGCGCGTGCCCAGGATTTTCGTAAGGGGGGGGTTATGAATCCAACACATTTTCCAGTTCACAGGTCAAATTTCTTGTAATAAATTAGATAATTAATATACTTGAATTTTACCCCAATGAACGCAATCAATGTATTTGCTATGGATGCTTCATGTTTTTATTGCATCATATAAAAGCACCTGCTTGAATATTTCCAAATTATTAATATTTTATATTTAATTGCTCAAATATAATTTTTAAACAAAAAATATGTACACTCAACATTGTAACAACATTAAAGAGATTAAGACTACTTGATGTCTTAAAGACAGTAATAAATGAGGTACCACAGTTCAACAATTTAAATTCCGAAATTTAGGCATCGAGGTTTCTGTGCGAGTTCTGACAAGTAACAAGTAAGTTCGTCACAAGTAACTTTTATATCCCGGTGAATGTTCAGAGCAGCTAACCCATTTAATCTTTCTTCGCAAATGGTATTTCGAAGATAGGTCTTCAACCGCCTCAAAGTTGAGAATGATTTCTCATTTGATGTTGTTGTTACCGGGATTGTACATAATATGCGCAAACGTGTGTTTACCCAGGGAAATATTACTTCACTGCACATATCAATTGCTTCAAGAGCAATTACTGGACGTGTTTGCATTGCTGCAAGATGACGATACCACAGTCTCATTTCAGTGGGAGCGTCGTCGCCTTGTAATCAAGGTGTCCCGGGTTCGATACCCGATGGAGGCACATAGTGGTTCGGATCTCACTTTAAACTTTAGGTCCAGTCCCGATTAGCCTCACTGTGCATAAAGTGGATTTAAAACATCAATTTAATGAACATTGTTCTTGTTGTGGAGATGATTTTGCTAAATATTGTGTACATTTTTGGCATTGTATTATTATATTATTGGTCAAAACATTTGTTTGACAGTCGACAAACAAATACGAACCCTTTCAGTAATTAACATTTTCTACTACAGTGTCATTAATATGTCATATTCATTTTCATATTAGGTCTATGAAGAGGAATTTTGTATGTTGTTAACGTTATGGAACTGCGAAACCAACTGTTGAAGGGGCCACTTCCCCTCCGAAGCCCAGTACCGCACCGCAGGATCTGTCACTGAGCCCGAAAAATCTTGCCAGACAGTGCTCGAAATGGAAATTCCTAGCCGAAAAGGGAAGGGATATTTGATCGATTTTGGAGATACGAGGGGGTACATCCTTTAATGGATCAACATGGAGATGGAGACAATACAGTAGGTGGAGGATGCTCAATATGCAAATTATTCTAATTGGGGGTATGCTTTGTGAAACTTTCTTAACTGGAGGCAGCATCCCCTACTTCGACCACTGATGCCAGAAAAGATGCTTTCAGAAAATGAATTTATTACTGCACACACATATTACTTATTGTATTTGTTGCTTTTGTACAAGAGAAATATTCAGAAGATTTGTAAGGAATATTTACAGTTCATAGGATGCCTACCTAGTCTATCCCGTGTCGTAATACAAATTTTATCCCTTCCTACAAAATAATAAAACTGTCCATGGCAACCGTGATTTTATCATCGGTGAGGCCCCTGAAATCATTGAGGAAACTTGTTCATCTTCATGTTCTCTCGTCCTGTGAAAGTTTATTGGTGATATAGGGTGACATCCTACACACGTCTTCCAGACATACACACGCGGGCACCCCCCTCCCCTGCACACACACGTTTGTATGCTTACAGCACATGCTGTGCCCTCCCAGAAAAAACAATTCTAAATCCGCCTATGGATATATCTGCTATCAAATAATGAACGTCACTTACCTCGAGAGTTCCTAGACATAATTTTGCAACAAGATTTCCAATATCTTCTGTTATGCCTTCTTGTTGAATATCAGAGTCTGAAAGTTCGCACGTTTCACTCTTGCAATTCGGATGGAATTCCTCTGAACTTAAATCGACCTTTTCTGACGTTCTATTTCTGAAAGGTGAAGCTTCAACTTCCATTCTTTGTTTATTTTGGAAATAATCTAATAATGTATTTCTCCTCTTTTCTCTATCCATCTTTAGTTTCACGTCAAAAATCTATTACACACGCAGAAACGTAACACACAACACAACCACTTCGACTTGCTACCTTGCAGAATGCAACTCGCTACAACCCCAGTGAACACCAGGACTTGGGACAAAGATACGGGGCGAGTGTTTGTGGGTCCGGGAAGTCGAATGTCTGAACCATACATCCAGCTTGGTCCAGCTCAAATTACGTCACCAGTGTTGACAGCAACCAGTAGCGTCAGTGTCAGTAGTGTTGGCAACTGCTAAATTATTTACGCAGAAATTCAAGTGAGATCTTTCACAAATGTTACAAGAAAATTTAATAAACTGAAGGCTGGAAATTGGTTGAGAAAAAAATATCTAATTTGTAAAGAGCACAAGAGTAAATCGAATAATATTTTGGCATATTAATTGTTTTTATTTTGTTTATGAAACTGACTGGGCCAGTTGGGCTATATAACGCATCCCTCACCCCTCCCTTCCTCCCGGCATGCTATTGTACAAAACATCGCTTGCCTCCTTCGTAAAACCATGCTTCGCTACTGCCTGCAACAATTATTATTATTATTATAATTATTTATATTTTGAAATAAATATGCATCCAGGTGCGATATAAGATTTTGACTTACTTTGCCTACTAATTGTAGTGATTCAAATCTCACAGAATTTTGCTCTGCTGGCATAAATTGTATAAGAAGGGGAAAGAAAGAAAAGGGAAGTTAGCAGCACTGTCGTAACAGGAAAGGGAGGGTCATTCTCCTAAGAGGGTCATCGTGGGTGAAAGAAAGGGGAGGAGGGATTCCTTCAGTTCGCATTCCAAGGGTTACGGCTCTTTTCTTGACCATACTGAGAAGGAAATTCTCCTTCCTTTTCAGTGTCGAAGGAATGAATGAATGCCTGTGCATTGCTGTAACTCAACTCCAATATTATCAAAAGTAATTGAAGAAGCAAATACATTTCTCATTGCCAAATGTAAACATTTTACAATATTGGCGATTTGGTACTCAAACACATTTATGAAATAAAATTTATTTTTGCTTTGAATTTTTTTAAATGACGAAACCAATGGGTGGGGGTTTAACCCCCACCAACCCCCCCCCCCTGGGCACGCCACTGTGTATATATATATATACAGGGTGGCCACAATTAAAATTGCTCTGTTCAGAGCCTTCTGGAGCCCGTTTGAAGCAACAGATTTCAGTGAAACATGGTAGAGATAATATGGAGACCATGGGGAAGCGAATACTGACGTAAAAATAGTTCAAATTTTTACCACCAGGTGACACTGAGGCGCTTCTGTAACAACAATCAGTAATTTATTTATTTATTCCAAATACAGCTTTGGTCATTTTACATTTAAATGTAATAACAATGGAAATAACAAAAAATATCAATGGAAGTAAGAATAAAGAATAATAGCAAACTAAAATACATACATATGAGATAAAGTGGATTACATGTTGTTACACAGTAGCTTTTTAAAACGTGACTGGTTTTCAAAAATATCAACTTGGTTTGGTAGAGTGTTGTATTGGCCAGGTAGTCTGTGGAAGAGAAAACGCTGTATTAGGCTTAATCTTGGTTTCTGATATGTGAAAAGTTGAGTGCTCCTTGTGTTGCGGGACGGTACTCGAAAGTGAATTTCTTGAAGAAGGCGATCACTTCTTATGTTCCCATTGGTTATTTTATGGGGGAAAATATGGTCTGCAAGTATGTGTCTATCATGAGGGGTATGGATATTTAGCATTTTCAGCAGGATGGACTTTCGTAAATGTTTTGTGGATGGATTTCGGTGGCGAACAATGGTCAGGAAGAAATTTAGAACAGAATTTAGTCTTATCTAATTTTGAGGGGCATGCCATAGACCAGATCGGAGAACAGTATTCAAGTTTTGGTGAAAGGAAAGATTTGTAAAAAGTGCCGAGAGCAGACAGGTCGTTTATTTCAGTAAAACGATAGAAGAGTGACTGCAGAGATGTGGTCAGAAATTGAGAGTTTCTAATCAAATATGAGTTTATGTCGGTATTGCAGCATTCAATATGCGCCCCTGTCAACACAAATAACGCTATGGAAGCACAATACAGCGTTATCAATCAATGGCCTCACGAAGCGTTTACCTGGATGTTGTTCAATGTGCACTGTCGAGAAATGGCTTATCTACCGTGGCCGCCACGTTCTCCCGACTGCACGCTATGGGGATTCTTTGTTTGGGGATTTGTAAAAGACCATGTTTACGTGCCTCCACTACCGACCGATATGGCTGAATTGAAAACGGGATTGTTTCAGCCACTCAGTCAATCACATTAGACGTGCTGATACGAGTGTAGTAAGAATGAAGTTGTTCAATATGTGCCCTGTCAACGTGAAGTACCTTTTGGAAATGTAAAACAGTGTGATCAATGGTCGCACCAAGTGTGCGCGCCACATTTCAAGGCAAAATTTCCACCCCGTACACAGTGTGGTATTTTCATAATCTAGCTGGACAAAAATTAATTTTCGCATTTGTCTACATGGGTTAAATACTTGTTAATTTGCAAAAGAGTTGAACCATATTACATGAAACTAGGCTTTGTATTCCAAGAAATCACACTGACCAATAGAAAAAAGGGTCTCACTAGCCGACTACCTGAGTTCCGCCTGCCAAGTGCTGCAAGCGATCGCGTCATTCGTCTGAGTTTGCTCGATAAATACGGTCTGTTTCTGTGTGCTAGTGGTGATTGTGTGGTGTTCTTATTTGCTTTCGTGTTTCAACGTAAGGTTACATTTATTGGTGTATTATTATATGTTTTAGTTTAAGCATGGGCACCATCAGAAAACGTCATGTTTATTTCTGTATGAGAAAACGTATAAGTCAGTTTGGACTAGAGTTTTAGTACATTATATCGCATTATACAGATCTGTTATCCTAGTTTTCTGAAAGAGTTACTTGTTTCCTACACAAATGATGTTAATTTGTTTGCGAATGTTTGCGACACTCATACACTTTTTTAAATTACAGAATGACTACGCAAATTTCACGGCTGAATTTTTTCGACGTGTGGTATACCTTTGGTGTGTGTGGTATATATTTGTTGTACCTCTATATATTTGTACGACTATGTAGGTTCTTGTATTTATATATTCTCGTGAATACTTTTCGTTTCTTCTGTGCTTTGGATTCATCGATATTCTTAACCGATTTAACACCAATCATTGTCATATATGTTATTATTAGTATGAGATATTTTCTTGAAATATATGTCTCAACTCTTGTCAGTGTTTTTGTATTTCATCTACAACACTCTACGGCATATAACTTACATATTGAAGGCTAAATAATTTTGTCCAGCTAGAATACGAAAATACCACACTGTGCGGTGGTGAAAATTGGAACTATATTTCTTCCAGAGTGCTCTGAGTAGGGCAACATTAATTGTGCCCAACTGGTACGTAACTCTCCCCAACAAGTTAATTTCTTACATTACATCAAACAACTCAACGTTAAATCCGGCTTTTCCTTATTACAGAGTTTCGTGATCCTTGCCTTGGTCGCTTGCGTCATTGCTGACGTCGACGAGAAGAAGGAGAAAAGAGGAGCCCTAGGTCTAGGTTACGGTCTAGGATATGGCTCCGGCCTGGGCTATCCCGGAAGCGCTCTGGGCTACGCCGGAGCCGGCCTTGGCTATGCCGGAGCCGGTCTGGGCTATGCCGGAGCCGGTCTGGGCTATCCCGGAGCCGGTCTGGGCTATGCCGGAACCGCCGTTCCTGGCTACGGTGCCGGAGTTCCAGTGGGCGCCTATGGTGCCGGAGCACACCCTGCAGTCTCAATCCACCCGCCATCCATTCCAAGGGTTTCTTATGCTGGACATGGATTGGGATATGGACTTGGTTATTCAGCTCACGGACTTGGTTACGGTGCTTCTGGTGTTGCCGCACCGGCTGGTTATGCTGGTTACGGTGGTTACGGTGGCCATGGAGTTGGTTACGGTTATTACGGTTAAAAAGGAATTCTCTTTCATCTTGCGTATCATGTAAGTAAACTTTCCTATATTAAATACTGAACTTAATTTATCAGGGAGGCCACTAGATGGCACCATACACTGAAATATCAAAACACTATTACTTATTCAATGATTAGAAGCTATTGAAAATCACAATGAAAGTAAATAAAGCCATTAATATCAGCGCAATCAACAATGTTGGGAGTTGACTAGGTTAATATATTTCTAGTATCATTGAGCAAATAGTAACTCTTAGATTTCGTGTTTAAATTTCATTCCGTTTTAAGTTAGTTTATGTGCTTTTGCCTGATGGATAAAAACTATCGATCGGTGATCGGTCAGTTCGTATGAACTTTCCAGCCTGATCATTACCAGTGCGTAGTTAGAGATCGGTTAGTTCATTGAACTCTCCAGCCTAATTATTGCCTATTTTTGTGGGAGCAGGAAAAGGTTTATTATCCATTTTGCCTTGACTCATCTCACTCAACAGGTCGCTAGGTGCCGTGGCTTGCCGCGAGTTGATAGCTTCCTGGAGATGAGGCCTTGCTCGAAAGGGTTTATTATCTGAGGGATTAAAACAAGGTAGAATTTCTCTATCCACAATACTATGCTGAATTCGAAGTGTCTTTTCATTTTGCATCAGATTTGTTTAAAAAAACTGAATTTTGTCATAACATAACATGTAATTTAATAATCTGACGTAATTCTTGAGTATTGTAGTGCATATAATTCGAGAGCAATACTTACACACAAATTATCAATCAATATTTTGATCAACTTTTAGTTATTATAATTTTCAAGTATCGGTATCGGCGGTTATCGGTGAGAGTACTGGCCATGGTATCGGATCGATTCAATATAATGTCTTAACTTATACTTTAAGTCTGTTTAAAAATACGTATATACATTTTTGAGTGGGGATATGACAACAATCACTTCAGTTTCAGGAAACACTATTTTAAAGAAATTCCTTTTATGAACACTTGTATGAAATAAATGGTATGAAATAAATGTTAAACCATGTTAATGTAATGTACAAGAATCCTATTTAATAGCGGATGACTTTTCCATATTGTCGAATATTTGTATGCAATTCCATGATTTATTCATGATTTTCTTAGTGGTAAACTGAATTAATTACCCTACCTCTCCAGATCAGTGATAAATCAAATGATTAGTGGAGCACTAATCAGATCCAAAATTTATCGTAAGTACACAAAGAACTGTAAATACATCAAATCAATGTTGATGCACTTTCGATGCATTAGTTGAAACAGTTAAATGTGTGATTTTGGTTTTTTGAAATTATTGTGATTGATCTTCTATATTGGTGCATTTTTAGTGCATCGAACGGACTGCAGCTGCTAAAAGTACCCTTGCACCTAAAGTGCACTGTTAGTAGTTTATACAGGTTAATGTGTTACTCCCACGTAGGACAGAAAACGTACTGCAAGATGTTATCTTGCACCCACGTATCTAGTTACCATAAGTCGAAATTGCAACAAACTTGCAAAGGCAAGTCTGCATTTAGCTTGTCATAACTAGCTGAAAGCTTCCGGCAGTAACCTCACTTGCCGAGTACAATTTACATCGAACTTGCATCCAACTTGCCATACCAAACTTACTTTGACAACCTATAAGCAAGCTATCGTAAGCTAGCCACTAGCTTACGGGCGATCTGGGCTGGTGTCAACTTTCGTATTAGTGTCAATTAATAAAAACTGGGTTCTGTGTGTAGGCTGGAAATGTGTAATTGAACAAACTTCAAGAAACAATCAAATAGGTCCGCCCGCTTGAAAATTAGTTGGAGGAATGGATTTGGGATAAAATTGAGAATTGTACTGAAAATAATCAACCATACGCTTAGGTAGAGGTTGATAGAATAATATTCCTTGCTTACTTTTGCTTAGTTTCCACAACAAAGTGAAGACATATGTGGAATGGTTTGATTTGAGTTTTAAGTCCACTTTATGCACAGAAGGCTAATCGGGACTGGACCTACAGCTTAAAGTGGGATCAGACCCACTATGTGCCCCCACCGGGTATCGAACCCTTTACCCCTTGATTACTACTACGCCATCGGGGAGGTGACAGATATGTGGAAATATAGTACAATGATGAGTAACCAAAATAATTAGTTTAATTTATCTCTGTTGGGAAGTAGGCTAAACCAATGGGTACATGCTTTTGCTTTTTCTGATAGTTTCTGCTTCATGTGTATAATAATGTAATTTTGATTTATATTGCAGATGAGACCGTCACCTGTGCCATCATATTACGTCATATCAACCATTTATATCATTGAATGAATGAATGGATTCCATATGCTAGCACGTCTGAATATGTATAATGACTTAAATAAACACTTAAATTTATTACTACAATAATAATCTATTTTTCTTTTCGTACTGTAAAAATTCTGTTCTGGTTGTAAGAGAAAACTTTAAACAAAAAAAATATTTGTGTTTATAACTATTATAACTTATTAATAAGTTATTGGACAAAATACATTACCGAACTTGAGGGAATGGAATTTGGAGGCCAACTATAATAAAACCGGTAAGGAAAGATCACTTTCGATTAGTGCTGGTTTCAAGTTTATCTACGCAATTTCCTTGCTTTTATGCAAGGTTTGGTCATTTTTGTCTAAAATTACAGGTTATGCATAAGGATGCATAAGTACTACCAAGCAAATTGTCCACCACCATGTTTATTCTCTTTGTTTTACGCAATGAGAGCTTCAATAATTATTGAATTTAATAAAAATAAATTAATAATTATAATTGAAAGAAAACACGAAATACGTTTCTAGCAACACTGCACTAACAAACGTGAAAATGCATTCCTTAAAAATTTAAAATTCAAGGGAAAAATAATGAAAATGCTCATGAAAAAACCTAACTGAAAGCACTTTTTCAAAATTTTCTATAACAAAATATCTAATAGATCATGATGTAGGTTACTTATATTTTTGTTGCTGTGTTATATTAAAATCTGAACAAAGTTAGATATGTTAATAATAAGAAAATAACATTGACGTTAGTTAATTTCGTTGGTAGGTAAATAATTATATAAATTTAGAATCTTAAGCAATATGTTTACACTGTTTTCACATGATGTTCACCCCATCTATAGAGTTTAAAGTTAAACAATACCATTCAGTTCGCACAGACATTAAGCTACAATTTTACAGACAAATTGTGAGATATAACGGCTACAAATGCAATTAAGAGGTACAAATTTATATCAAACAAGGCATATAAACTTCACAAACATAACAAGAACGCCAAATAAGGCATTAATACTATTATAAAGAGAATAAATGCCAAAAGCAAAATACAGAGGGTGATCCGTTTGAGAAAATCGTTACATTCAAGAAAATATTTTAATTTATTGCCTTACATACTATATGCAGTGCCGGATCTACACATTTTGGGGGCCCCTGCAAAGTATTACCAAAGGCCCCCTCCATATGTCTACTTACATATTTGAACGTGAGAGGGGAGAAGAGGAAGTAAGTTTTCAGACATTTCAAGTCTAAGTAAGATAGCTAAGATGTTACAGTGACTGGTAGAGTAAGATTAAAGATTACAGTAGTGGTCCTTCTTAAAAGCTAGGCAGAATTGCATTGTACTTCTCATACAGCTTTGCAAAATCATACACAGATGAAGCCTTTGATAAGTCACTTTTGAGCAGGAATGTTAAATATCCAGCAACCAATGATGTGCCGTAGACTATAAGTTTACGTCTACATGCGTTGTCTACACGTAGATTACATTAGGTTGTAGTTTACATAGCTACGTAGACAATCTAAAGTGCATTAAAATCAATTTTCAAGGGTTTCATGAAAGGAAAGTTACATTTTCAACTATATTGGTTCCTAACATAATGAAAAGAACCCTATTTACAACAAAATTTCTCTTCTCTTCTTATCAACTATGGAAGAAGATAAATAGTATGCAAAAAACAACAACAGATGGCAGTCGTGAGGCAAGAGTGGTCTTTTCCCCATAAAACACTAGAATATTTCCTATATTAGGTCCTTTTCCTTGATGAGAAATTGTTCGAATTTGGAAGAAAAAGTATGAAAAGTTCTCCTCACACATCAGCAAAAAAAAATACTGATACGGAGTATTATTTTCTTTTAATTCCACGGCGCCCTTTGCTAAGTTATCACATTTCGTCATGTTGCTTACATAGATTACGTAATCTACGTGTATAAAATAGTCTATGTGTAGACTATCGTTGTTTACGCGTAGACGTGCCAGCAACAAATAAATTCTAATGGGTTCTAATGAGTTCCGCTGCAGGACGGGAACCTTTCTCGCACAATTCAAATTCGGTCAAGTTGCGTTTTGTTTGATTGGAAAAAGATTCCTAGACTGTATTTAAATTGATCCGCCAAAAAAGTTCCTGGACCGTATATAAATTCATCCGTAAAAGAGCTCCCCGGACCGTATTTAAATTCAGCCCTAAAAAAGGTTCCTAGACCGAATTTAAATTGGTCTGGAAAAAAGGTTCGTGGACCGTGTTTAAATAGATCCAGAAAAGATGTTCCTGGACCGAATTAAAATTACTTTAAATACGTATAAAAAGGTTCTTTACGTCCTAGAACCCATTTACGCTTACTGGTTTTCTCTCCTGGACCGAAATTGAACTTATTTAAAATTCCTGAACCTTTAACAACTCAGTTTCTGAGAGGTATTTGTAAAGACAACTATTCATTTGGGAATGGACCAATATGTTCCACAATATTCCTATAATTGATCTGCTTTTGCCATGAGTTTTTCAAGTGTTGGGTTGGGTATACAGTGGGGGTTAGGTTCGATGGCCCCCAAAGGTTAATAGGATCGTTACAAAACAGATGTGGCCGTGACTGTACGTACTGTCTTAACGAGTAGCCCGGCACAACAGTGTTAGGGAAGAAAAGCCTGTGGTTAGAAAGCAGTTAATATTTAGTTTGTTGTGTGGAGCATTAAATAGAAGTTACTAGCAGACATTCTACTCCATGGTACTCAGCCTAACATGTATAAGAAATCCTTTCATCTTGCGATATTTAGATGATTTTTCATTTCTTACTCTGTGGTGCTAGACAAATTACTACAGTTATTGTGTTACATACACATACTTCTGTACGAATCCTATATTGTACGCATGGCAAGGGCCCCCTAAAAAATTGATCTCCCTTCCTCCCGCCCTTCGGGGTTTTGTGGTATATAGACCCGGCAAGAAAGGATATCCTTATATTTGAAACTTAAATTCAATGCACTTTTCTGCCACCTTAAAAATTGGTTAATAGTATAGGAAGTTCTGAGTATGTATGTTCGGATGGGGTAGTTGCTTTTGGGGTTATAATCATAATAACAACAATAGCAACAGAATTTGTTGGATATGAATAAAACAGCTCCTTTTATTGCTTGACCTATCCGACCACAACAGGCTTAACTTGTCTTGCATGAGAGCGATCTTATTATGTGTAGGAGAGTCACAAGTCTCGTGTCCCAGCACTGACCTGAATTGCGAGCGCCGCACAGATCATACCCATGGGCATAATTAGGTAGGGGCTAGGAGGGGCAACCCCCCCCCCACAGAACCAGACATTAGCCCCCAAAATACATGCGACATATGCACAAGAGAAACTGCACCAAAAATTAGGAAATTCATAATGAAACTTTACATCTGAAAATTAACAATTTCATGTGTTACTTACTCTTGTGGTGTGACAGTAACACTTAAGGAGACATGTTCAAGTTATGATTTTATCTAGAATACAAGAGATGGTAGGTCCAGGGCATGGACGTCCGCAGGATTTTTTTCCAGGGGGGCCAAACAAGGCACATTTTCCCCAAAAATAGTTTTGTTCCCTTAAAAAAAATTGCTTAAATTTGAATTTATGGTGTTCATGCAATAAATTAACACATATTGTGGCTAAAATTAAATTATATGTGTGAAATACATAATTTTTGGTTGACTTTAATTTTCCATGGGGGGGCACAGCCTCCCCTTGCCCCCCTTCCGGACGCCCATGGTCCAGGATGTGATTTGTAGAGGAGACCTTCAGTATTAAATTATTCCACCTTCTGGCTATGAATGTCATCCCAACCAGATACTTATGAACACAGAATACCCATTAATGTAAATATAATTAATATTTTAACATATTCAAATTAAACCTTCTTTTTTTTTAAATAATGTGTTCTTAAGTAAATTTGCTCCCATCTATGATAGTGTATTTATTCCTTTCATAAAAGTGACACTCGAAAATCAACATGCGCTACGATGCCAGTGGTCCCGGGCTTGGGAATGGATGTTCTTTGTATCATCACTCATTCTCATTGTCACGATTAGCCGAAATCAGAAGAAAATCGACGCTAAATGACAAAAAATGAATTAAATCAAATAGACATCTAATCAATTCCATTTCTTTTGGATGTGATGATGTGGGATCACCTATTTCCGGAGGAGAATGCCCGTGATGACTTTCGTAATGAATAAAACAATGAAAACTGTTTGCCCCAGTTATACTATTACCCCTCCCAAGTGGACGGACGAAATCATACCGCGCGGACATGTTGCGCAATGTGGCGAGAAGCATTTCTGGAGTGATCTGTGCACGCCAGCGCCGCCACGCGGCTGAAGTCTGTAAACATTTACTCACTCTAAACTTACATCCTTTCTGTTTATATTACAACAAACTGCCCAGAGATATAACACGTACATTAACCTGTTGTATGTAACGGTTTATTTTCTGACATCTCAAACGGATCACCCTGTATATTTCAAGCTAATTTTATTTGCTATGCACAGAGTGTGCATTGACTCTTACCTGCGAAATTATTGACAAGGCATTTTCAGTTGTACTTTTCAGTGATTATATCATTTGTAAAAAATTACAACCATTTCTTCCGCGAGAAAGAAGATTTTTCGAAATGCTGTACATGATATGAATGACGTAAAATTTCAGGAATATTAGTTTACGATAAAGTAAAGTAAAAAAGTAAAGTGCGCCCCTGTGCATAGCACCACGCCATGAAGGCGTATAGGGGGTGTGGGGGTAACGCCCCACACTTTCTTGATCCGGTCGTGAGTGGGGGTGATGTGATCAGCATCACGCCCCTGACCGCCTTTACCCCCCAGGGTTTCCCCCAGGTACCCATGTTATTCGACGCTGGGTGGGCGCCGGGGCCGCTTTCACCGTTAGAAAAGTTCCCGGATTTGAACCGGCCGGGGATCGAACCCGGGACCTTTAGCATGGTAGTCAGACGCGTTACCGACTGAGCCACCGCGGCCAACCAGTTTACGATATTAAAAGAAAATAAGTGTAAATATTAATATACGCTCTGACATTACAAAACCATAAAAGAAACTGCAAATTAAAAAAATTGCTTTGTCGCCATCTTTGCAGTAAAAGTAGGATTACCTCCAGGCCTAGAGACATTTTGTAGAGTTAAGCGATAATTTTGGAGACAGAACAAATATCGAGAAACAGCGGTGGCGCCAGAAATTAAA
Organism: Lepisma saccharinum; assembly: GCF_977018435.1. Classification (NCBI taxonomy): domain Eukaryota; kingdom Metazoa; phylum Arthropoda; class Insecta; order Zygentoma; family Lepismatidae; genus Lepisma; species Lepisma saccharinum. The sequence goes on along the minus strand of NC_139256.1, from coordinate 21,738,830 downwards.
GAGGTGCAATTTTTGTAAATAAAGAAGACATGCAGGTACAAATTTAGAACAATTATATATTTGGAAAGGGGTTTGAACCAAGTGCCTAACATGTAATAATAATAATAATAAATGGGTTAATAAGATCAATATGTCTATCAATAATACTGTTATTAAAATGGATCACTCAATAATAACAATTACAAAATATAGATTAGAAGCACGCATTCATTATCTAGCTCAAGTGAATATCACTATAATTTGTGTAAAAACAGATCTTGTACCAAAGAAGATAATGCCAAAAAATGTCACTAGCGCCGGTCGTCGACAAATGAAGTTCGAAAATGCAATTAAAATGTATAAATGTATATCAAACAAGGCATAAACTTCACAAAGAAAACATCAACGCCAAATATGACAATAATACTGATATAGAGAATTGGGTCGAACTTCATGTGGGAAAAGTATAAAGAAATTACTTAAGATTATCAATTTATGCAATTATTTCACTCTGAAAAAAGTCTTTGTAGACTACAGAACCATAAAACTACGGATTTATTTCAATTCGACTTCTGAAGTAAGTGTATAATCTGTAATGAATTCCGCGAACATCAAGCTTTGGTAAAAATCTGTGTACGATATGAACTGGTAATAAAGAATATCTTAAGAAATTTGAACTACTAAAATTTGAAAAAAGTAAGGTTAAACATTAATTTACGCTCCGACATTACAAACCCATACAAACCCCTGAAAACAGCGTTAACTATTCTGACGCCATCTTCTGAGAAAAGCTCGAAACTTTTTTTTGCGTCTGCAAGATACTCTTCCAATCTCAGAGAAATTTTGTAGAAGGATGGTTTTGTAATTCAAATGCCAGCAAACACACCCTTACTGACGCTTGAAACCATACAACGTCGAAACAAAAAGGCATAAAAGCTCACGAAAAATTACCCTAAACATGAAGTCAATGGGAAATGTCCCAGGCAATAAAAGAAACATGTATTCTTAACAGCTACGCTTCTAGTTCTCACAGGCTTCCAACGCGTCTTTCAGTTCTCGGTTCTCACGCGCCGAAATTCCCTCAGTTGCGTGCAAGAAGTTGGCATTTTCGTGAACGCGCATAATACTACGATTTCGTCAGAATTACGTGAACATCTTTCATGCTGATATATTTTTTTGGATGTTCTAAGAGCAGGATGTGGAGTCCCTGGATGTATGACTTGACGTCATATACGAGTACTCGCGATCCTTTCTCCTTATGGAGAGCTGAGATTTACCTACAATATGGGGTCGTCTACCAACAGCTGATTCTGGTAGTGAAAGAAAAGAATTAGAATTACTGTAAGATTCTTTATTTTAAAGTAAGAGTAATAATTAGCTATCATCGCAAATTTAGAATGATCATTTCCTAGTCAAGAGTACGTTTGTGTGTTTCTATGTAATACAAAACTCAATTTCATGTTAGTGCAAAATATGTGTTCAACTATCTGTGGTTCAACCAGTGCGAAATACGACATTTAAGAACTTGTGAGTATAGTTGATTGGCATGAATGTCGAACTTGTAACAGCAAATATATCTAATATATTTCAGATGCTTGCGGGAAGAGCATGTGATCTTTGTTTCACCACGAAATCTTCCATACTAGTCATAAAAGAAAAAAATGCACCGGTATTAACAAAACTACGACTTCAGCGCCATCTGTACGCAGCAGTTTGAACATGACGGAGACCTTATATTTTCTGTTATTTACTTAAATCCCTTCAATCGTAACAAAATTTTAAGGTTCACATGTTCTAGTGAATAAAACAACCTTTTATATCGAAAAATTTCTTCCTTACCGAATCTATATTAGTTGCACGGTTATCCAAAGAAATTTGGCTGTATGCTTTAGCATGGCTTTTGAACCCCCTTAAGACAAAGAATATTGATTGTGATTTGTGCGTCCGTATTATTGTAATATGTTGTCGAAAATTGTATAGTTCGAAGTGTAAGGGTCACATATTTACGTTCTAGTCACACACACGACATTCAATTCCTTCTCGTTCAACAACTTACATAACATAATACACTATGTTCAAGTGTAAAAGCATTAAACGATGATAAACACAATGAAAATAAAAATAATGTCCATCAATGGGATTTACGACTTCGTTCTATTTTTATGGACTACTACCTACTTCACAAATATATTCGTGCATAATTTTGTACCTTTGCACTCTGAACAATGGATGTCATATTCTTCCATTGCAAAATATTTCTGTCAAAACAGGAACGTCATTATGATTATTGCGATGGAATTAATGAGCTGCCTAAAAAATGTGTACCTGTGTAACATACCAGCATTTAACGTATCTGAAAATGTAAATGAAGCTCTGTAATCAAGTTTCTAAAGTGAAGGAGATATCATCTCAGCTTGTTTTAAATGTCACAAGTACAAGGTGAAAATATACGTAATCATTAACTTACATGTCAGTGAATATAAAGTTAAAATATATGCTCAAGAATATCAATTTGTAATCTGGTTCAAGTTTATGTACACATTATATTTTGCATGAAACGATTTAGATATATGTCCATGTACAGTTAGAAGTTAACTGTCGTCTTTAGGGATTAATGAAACACGCGCTGATATTTCTAAAACTAATATCCTCTCCTGATTTTTACCATTACCTGGCTTGTGCACTGAAAAGGAATAGAACTTTAGAACAAAGAATTTCAGTAGTCACTAACAATAGAAAAATTCTCCTCGTAGTACATGAGGCCTAGTGCATTCCTTTGCTTCTTGCTTTGGATTTCTTAATTAAAGTAACCTGCTTACTTTATCATTCTCGACGAATTCCATTTTCCGTGTGAAGTAAATCTCTTTGAATCTTTGAATACGTGAATTAGTGGGTTAGGTTATTTAAATTTAGTGTTCTTAGCATCTAGGTGATTCGAGTAGGTTAGGCTAATTATGCTAATTGTATTAGTATTTGTACACTTCCACTTCCTTTGCATGTACGTATGCGCACTTAAAACAACACGAAAAATGTTTTGAAAAAAGTTGTAGCCTATGACCACGGTAACTTGTGCAGCCAAATATTTACAAGACTTCAGGCAAATTATAAATTAATTCAAATTACACACGAGAATTATGATTCCAAAGTTTATTTGATACGAAATTGTAGTCCTACAAATACTTTCCTAATCATCCTATACTTAAACATTTCAGAAAATTTTCTTTCATACGAATCTCGGACTCGTAAGTCGTCATTACACAGCATTTAAATAGTATTTACATACGAAAGAGGATTATTTTTTACGAATTCAAAGTATGTTTTAAATTAGCAAAAAAAATATAAATCGATTTTTTTTATTTCGTAATTCGAAAAATAAAGATAGATTATGCAGAACGGTAAAGATTGTATTTTTTTATTATCAATATTATTTACCTACTTTCTAATGTTTCATAAAATTTGAAATGTTCCTGGAGTTAGGAACAATTTAGTCAGAAAACTAAATATTAAGCTTTTGCAGTTCGTTGTGTTAAATATTGTATATGGATAATACAAGACTAACTTTGTGATGTCATGGAGGCTGATGACACGCGCGCGGCATCGACACGTAATCAAGAGATCTTGGGTTCGATACCCTGTGGAGGCACATAGTGGTTCGGATCCCAAATTAAAACATAGGTTCGGTCACGATTAGCCTCTTTGTGCATGAAGTGGACTTAATCCTAAACTTAATACATACGAGGTGTGGTTAGAAAGAAACGGGACTATTGCTACAAAATCTTTTATTTGTTATTTTGTACTCCCCTGCACTATTGATACATCGCTTCATACGAATCTTCCATTGCTGGAAGCAGTGCTGGAAATCATTTTCTGAAACTATATTCATGACCTCTGTCGCTTTTGTTTTCACAGATTCTACGGTCGTAAAACTGGTTCCTTTCAGTGCTGATTTGACGTTTGTGAATAAAAAAAGGTCGCGCGGAGCGAGATCCGGCGAATAGGGTAGATGTTCTAACACGGGGATCCCATGATTGGCCAAAAAAGCCTTGACTGACAATGCCGTGTGGACAGGAGCATTTTCCTGGTGAAGAATATATTACTTGCTTTTCCACAAATCAGGTCGTCACCTTCTTACTCGCTCACAAAGGGTCGTCAGCACCGTAATGAAATAATGTTGGTTTACAGTTTGACCTTCGGGTACTCAACTCGAATCAATTCACCGACATTTGCAATGTTTGATTCCGTTTTTGACGTGCAAGGTCGTCCAGGACGTACTTCTCGTCCCTCTTTAAACCTTTGAAACCGCTCAAACACTTGCGTGCGTGATTAACACTCATCTCCGTACACTTCCTTTAACAAACCATACGTTTCTGTGGTGGATTTTCTGAGTTTCATAAGAAACTTCACATTGATACGCTGTTCCACTTTCACACTTAACATTTATCCGACGGAGCACAGATGTACGGTTCACTTCGTCCACAAGCTACAGCGGAACTGAGCACGGCGCACCCTGGGCAATCACACAGTCGATAGGCAGGATATCACGTTATACACTCATGCACCGCTTGAGCTTGATGCGCTTGCCGCTTGTCGACAGCAATATCAATTAGGATTTTTTTCTAGCCACACCTCGTACACACACACACACACAGGTGCGTACGTACGCACACAGAGAGACAGACAGGTACAGCACATTAGGCCCAGTGGCGGCGATTGGGTTCCAAAACTAGGGGTCACGATGCCAAAACTGGAGGGGGGGGGGGCAATTATAGTTTATTGTCTCTTGTAGATAAGGCAATGTCGTTAAAGGTCCATGAACCGATAAATTATAATGGATTATATTGGGTTCCGCTGCACTACGGGAACATTTTTCTCGCACAATTTAAATTCGGTTCAAGTTGCGTATTGTTTCATTGAAAAAAGGTTCCTGGACTGCATTTAAATTCAGCCGAAGAAAAGGTTCCTGGACCGAATTGAAATACTTCACAGATAGAAAGGTTCTTTAGGCTACGGTCCAGAACCCATTTACGGTTGCTGATTTTCTCTCCCGGACCGGAATTCCTGAGATATGGTTTATCATAGTGCTGGGGCAAAGGTGGCAAGAAGTGTGGGTAACTGCTCCCCTAATCGCCGCCACTGATTACGCCTATGCCTTATTATCCTATGTGTGACACATCGAAATTTCCAGGTTTCCGTACATGTAATTACGTGTAATTTGTATCAGAAAGCGAGTAGCCGTTTGTGTAACTTTACACATGTTTAACAAAAAAATGTGTAGGCATGATTTTTTAAATATTCAAATATTTATTAGGTTCATTTCTTCATCTTTGAAGTAATACCCAAAATTTGGCCATTACTTTCAAGACAATTTTAAAAAATGCAAGTTTCGTGATGCCCTGCGTTCCATAAGAACCAGTGCTATTTGAAGCGCCAACCAAGGATTTTCACCCACAAAATGGTGGTCGCGAGTACTCGTATGTAACGTCAAGTCATACATCCAGGGACTCTAGCCAACCATGCAGATTCCTTGTGACGTAGAAACAGGGCAACGTGCAGATCTCACTGACACATTCGCATTGAAATGAAGAAACGACTCCTTCTAGACTATTATACGCAATTTACACATGATAGTGAACCAACAGGTACGGAATCTGACTGGTACTTGGGAGATCCTAGTTCGAATCCCAGAGTGAGTTAATTTCGCCGTCAGCGTCAGATTTATTCCTACATTTGTCGATTCGCCTTTGCCGGTTTAGGGGAAATCTCCTTGACAAGTAACCGAGCTGCAGTCATTTCACTCGAAACAAAGTAGTGACGGGTACAGGTGCTTCCTTCCTGTACGAATTCCATTCTTGTTCTGTGTTTCAAGAGAAGACAATGGTGAAGACTTCGATGATCAACATGACAACGATAAAAGCGACACACTCTTTGATTCAGATATGTCTTTTGTGGTATGTTACCTACAGGTGTGCATTACGATAGTGATAATCTGATTTAGTGAGAACAAGAACAGAACGAAACACGTGAAAACAATAGGTCGACACATTTGCCAAATTCCATTCTGTTATAACTCAATTCCATTCGCATGCGGCATATTGAAATTATCCGCCATGCTTCCAATATGGCGCCGTTACCTACCGTTTCAATGATCCGCAGAAAATGAAATATGTTGTAATTGATGTTACTAGCGTTATAATATATATGTATATATATATATACATATATATAATATATATATATATATATATATATATATATATATATATATATATATATATATGTCACAAACACCAAGCTATTGTCAATTAGTTCCTTTATTTAGTGAAATGTTGAATTTATCCGCCATTTTTCAACGTGGTGGACTTAGTGTATGGGTGATGGCCGGTGACTTTTCATATGTTACTATTAATGTTATAAAGAGGACATGCACCAAATCTTATGTATTATATGTTCGAGAATAATCAACTTTCTCCTTTGTCGTTAAAAGTGCCTTAGTGTGATAGCCTGAGGTGAAACACGTCTGTTAGTGACACGTGACAGCAACAGTGTTGCCAGTGTCCCTCGTAATATTGTGAAAACATCGATTTTTAGAACAGCAATGTTTTTGAAACTTCGTCAAAGTTATTTTTCTGTCAAATTCAATAGATGGCCATCCAAATTGTTCGTTGGTATTCTGAAATGTTGCAATAATTTACCTCAGTAAGTTCTGTGCATCAAAACACACGGTTTGCAAAAAAAAAAAAAAAAAAAAATCCGCCTTTGGCAACACTTTGCTTATTTCTTAGTAAAACATGCATGTTCTTACATATGTTTGTCTCTCTAAATTTTCCCAATATACAATATACACTCTGTAGTTCCCTTAGTTCTTGAAAACTTTCATTGTCCGCCATATTGAAAAATGGCGGACTTAGCGTACGGGGGGTTGCCGTATATACCGTTATATACCAAATTTCAGCTTGTTATGAATTAGTTTCTTTATTTCGAAAAAAAAATCATATAAACTGACTGCACTAGTTTGGTTTTTCATAGAGTTATTGCAAACCAACTTTATCTACAATACTATTGGACAAAACCACTCTCCAATCTTGTGAGAATCCTTGAAGAGCCATAAATTAAGGAGTCGTGAACCAAGATGTAAAAATTTATAAAGATAGATGAGTTAGAACAGATGAAATGGCATTTAAGAGAGTTCAAAAGTCTTCCGTACCCATTTACCATTGATATCTTCAGGGTCACAGCAGCAAGCAGAGAGTGAAAGAGACGAGAGTTCAAGGAGTTGCCGCACCTAATGGACACTAAACCGCAGTGTTGCCACATGAACGGGAATTTCCCTAAGTACAGGCAAATATGGGGGAAAAAATAGGTGGAAAGGTAAATTTTATGGGAAATTTGAATATATACACCGAAATAAGCGCAAAAGGAACAACCACAAAACGGATTAAGCACGAAACAAACTTATCGCGACCGAAATAACCGTAAAGGAATAAGCGCGAAAACAATTAACCGCGAAAATTTCACTTTCGCGCATAATCCCTTTCGTGGTCGTTATGGCGACCAGTTATGGCAACACTGCAAGGTCGGTTCCAACAAAACGTCAGCAATTATAGGCCATAAGGCAATTATATTAACAAAAGCCTGTCAACAGGTTATCAGTGTTTCAGCACAGGCCGTAATGTGAAATGGTGAATTGGTACTAACACAGCGACTGCCCACTTCCTGCTGGTTAAAGGACTAAGGATCACGTTTTCGCTTTTAGGGAGGAATATATTTCCCTCCAGCCTTGGGGATTTCTGTTGCATGGAAATCCTGTTCATATTGAATCCGTTTCCTGCTTCTTGGTATCCTGGCAATGAGGGAAACGCGTGGGTGGTGACATGCAGGACTGCTACACAACCAATTGTTACAGAGGAAGATTTATACCTGGTATCACTGGCCATGAAAATTGCAATGAGCAGAACAGCGGTGAGAGGTGTACCGTACAGGGTCTCGCACTTTGAGGAGCCTCGAGCTATCTATGTATCAGGAGCGTATATTCTTCTGCGAAGCCTGAAGCGTAGAGAATAAAATACAGGAGAAATAAAATTATTCATATGAGTGAGATGATGATGATGGTGATTCTGGAGTTAGTAACCTGATTTCTTATGAGTTGGCAACCTGATTTCTTATGAGTTGGTAACCATATTTCCTGTGAGTTGGCAACCTGATTTCCAATGAGTTGGCAACCTGATTTCTTATGAGTTGGTAACCATATTTCCTTTTAATTAGCAACCTGATTTCTTAGGAATTGGTAAACTTATTTCCTATGAGTTGGAAACCTGATTTCTTATGAGTTGGCAACCTGATTTGTTATGAGTTGTTAACCATATTTCTTATGAATAGGCAACCTGATTTCTTATGAGTTGGTAACCATATTTCCTATGAGTTGGCAACCCGATTTCTTACGAGTTGGCAACCTGATTTCCTATGAGTTGGAAACCTGATTTCTTATGAGTTTGTAACCATATTTCCTATGAGTTGGCAACTTGATTTCTAATGAGTTGGCAACCTGATTTCTTATGAGTTGGTAACCATATTTCTTATTAATTAGCAACCTGATTTCTTAGGAGTTGGTAAACTTATTTCCTATGAGTTGGCAACCTGATTTGTTATGAGTTGGTAACCATATTTCTTATGCATAGGCAACCTGATTTCTTATGAGTTGGCAACCCGATTTCTTATTAGTTGGCAACCTGATTTCCTATGAGTTGGCAACATGATTTCTTATGAGTTGGTAACCATATTTCTTATGAATAGGCAACCTGATTTCTTATGAGTTGGTAACCATATTTCCTATGAGTTGGCAACCTGATTTCTTATGAGTTGGCAACCTGATTTCTTAGGAGTCGGTAACCTGATTTCTTATGAGTCGGTAACCTGATTTCTTATGAGTTGGTAACCATATTTCCTATGAGTTGGCAACATGATTTCTTATGAGTTGGTAACCATATTTCTTATGAGTTGGCAAACCTGATTTCTTATGAGTTGGCAACCTGATTTCTTATGAGTTGGCAACCTGGTTTCCTATGAGTTGGTAACCATATTTCTTATGAGTTGGCAACCTGATTTCTTAGGTGTTGGTAAACTTATTTCTATTCATAGCCTAGGACCACGTGACATAGTGAGATAGCCCAGATATTGGACTCAGTATACGCTACTGCTATATATACACCCAGGGATTTGAATGAAGATTATGAAATGCTGTTTTTAAACAAAAACAGAGGCTCGTATTTAAATCAGAGAGGAACTTTCGAAATATATTTACTACCCTTAAACACTAGCGCACGGAGAACTTTTTAGGGGGTTGGAATTGTAAAGGTGTACATTACACAGATGCTTCCTAGCAGTGGCGTGACTACATTATTTTGTAGTCAGCCCTTATTTTATCTTTGACGTTCTTCTTATGTATAGGTATACAGGGTCAAAGGAAGGAGTTATGACTCCCAACAACCCCCCTTGGGCACGCCACTGCTTCCTAGTTAGAGGCGGGATAAAATATAATTATTTGCAAATACCGTTTTCACCTTCGTTTTAAAACTTGTTCAAAGTCAAAAATGGTAATTGGAGATTATTTTAAGTGGGGTTTGCATTGACCACTATGTTCTTTCCCCGAGAGTCTTTACTGGTTCTGATTTTTTCAAAATTTCGAGAAGGGTTGCAGTCCCATCAGCTCCCCCAGCGTACGCCAGTGTCTTTAAATGCCGCTCAACAATGCATGAATGGGTAACCCCAGTTTCATCTGTCGATTGACGTTAGTTATGACTAGGGAACGGAACTTTAGGTAAATAAATGTTTTTTCTGGGATAAGATAGAGACCCTTCTTTTTGCCAAAATTCTGATCATAGCCTTATATGTCAACACAGCAAATTTTATTTTACATAAAAACACATATTTTCCAGTTTTCCATATGTAAATACATAATTTGCGAATTTTCATTTTATATACATAAAATCGCACATTGACTTCAGCTACCTCGAAATTCTCGAAGGAAAAATGTTTATTCTCCGCACCTCCTTCATATCGAGAGTGTCAGGTTTGTTTTGGCTTTGAACACGCTCGCTGGCAGACTTCTGTCACCTCGCCTACGATCCTATTGGGGGCAAATATTACCCCCACTGGATCTAACGCACAAGTGCTAATCCCTAAATGTACAGCCATTTTTGGAAAAAAAAAAAAAACAAGGTTTTCAAACTTTGTGCCAAATTGCACATGTTTTGGAAGGTGAAGTAGAGGAAGAGGAAGCTTTGGAAAACTTCAGCGTTAATGAAATTTCGTGCTTAAAATATGGAAGAATTGTTTCTTGTGACGTGGAGCGATGTTTCTTACAATATAATATTTTCTTTTAAAGATAATCTTTACAGATTTACAATGGAGAATTTGGAAAACACTATGATGATCCACTGCAACTCTTCCAAAAAGTAGCTCACTAAGAGGTAAGCATTTAGAAACTGACTCCAGGTGTTTAGAACTAAAACTAACTAACTCTCTAGCCTTCTTAAACCCGAAGGTTCATGGCTGCAGCAACACAGGCCTTCCATCTGTCCCTATCTTGAGCAAGATCTATATACTCTTTCCCATCCCTACCGATTTCCTTTAGGTCCATCTCAACGTTGTCCCTCCATCTTCGTCTTGGCCTTCCTACAGGACTCTTACCATCAGGTTTCCCAACAAGAATCCTGTAAACTCCTCTTTCCTCTCCCATTCGTGCCACATGACCTGCCCACCTAAGTCTTCTTGATTTAATTATTCTAATAATATCTGGACATGAGTACAAATTATGTAGTTCTAAATTATGTAACCTTCTCCACTCACCTGTCTCCTCATCCCTTTTAGGTCCAAAGATTTTCCTAAGGATCTTATTTTCAAATACTCTCAATTTATGTTCCTCTTTCAATGTAAGGGACCAAGTTTCACACCCATATAATACTACAGGCAAAATTACTGTTTTCTATATTTTAACTTTTAGTTTCTTAGATATTAAACGAGAAGACAAAAGTTTATGAAGAGAGAAGTAACACGCATTTCCTGAATTAAGCCTACTTTTTATTTCCTCTTTAATATAATTTTCATTTGTTAATATTACTCCTAAGTATTTGAATTTGGAAACTGGTTCAAACGAGTTGTTATCAATAATTAGATTTTGATTATTACCTAACACTTGGTTTCGGCCTGTAAGCATATATTTAGTTTTCTCTTTGTTAACTTCCAAACCTATCTCTTTAGCAGTTTTGAAAAATATTTTAGCATTATTCTTAATTGTATTCACATTATCCCCCAGTAAGTCTACATCATCTGCATATGCTAACAACTGAGTCACACCATTTAATTTTAGTCCTTCTTTAGTTTCTCTTACCTTCCTTACAGCATATTCTAAGGCAAAATTAAAGAGCAATGGAGATAATGCATCTCCTTGTTTTAACCCATCATGAATTGTAAATTTGTCAGACATATTATTACCCACACGAATTTTACTTTCTGTTTCACTGGTGCATATTTTTATCATACTAACAAGCTTCTTAGGTATTCCAAACTCTACTAATATATTATATAATTTATCTCTTTTGACAGAATCATATGCTTTTTTGAAATCAATGAATAGGTGATGGACATTTTGATTATATTCCCACTTTTTTTCAAGTGTCTGTCTGATGTGAAAAATTTGATCTGTAGTTGATCTGTTACGTTTAAATCCACATTGATAATCACCTATAATTTCATTAGCATATGGGGTTAGTCTTGTTAAAAGAATGTTAGATAATATTTTATATGTTGTTGAGAGTAAAGAAATTCCACGGTAATTATTGCAGTTCATTTTATCACCTTTTTTAAACACAGGAACAATTATGGATTCTTTCCACTGTTGAGGGATTTCTTCTTTATTCCATATTAAACAAATTAATTTATGAATTTGACATATTAATGAATTTCCACCATATTTAATTAACTCAGCTGGTATTAAATCAATGCCAGGTGCCTTGTTATTCTTTAGCCTTTTAATAGCATCTTTAACTTCAGTCACGTTAGGTTCTGGAATTAAAGGTTCTGCTGTGTGGACTTCATTTACGTCTGATTTATCTCCTACATGGACATTTAAAAGGTCATTAAAGTAGTTCTTCCATCTATTTAGAATATCGCTTGGGTCAGCTAGAAAATCATCAGGTGTTTAGAATGCTTGTAATATTTTGTTTTTGTTACCAAATGTTTTTTTTTTTTATTTTTGTCACATATTTTCTTGTTTCTATCACATATTTTCAACATTTATGACACATAAAAAAATATTTCTGAGTATTTTAGCACATAAAGTTCCGTTCCCTAGTTATGACAGAACAAAATAAATCCGTGGCATCAATGAACCTGTAGAGCAATGTTGCACATAAACATGATAAAATAGGTTTCTCGAGTGAAACAAGACCGCAACAAGCAAAGGAAATTATCAAGAAAAGTTATCATTGATGTTCCCTAGTGCAGTGGTTCTCAAACTTCTTTTTCTCATTGTACCCTTTGGTCGTAACTAAAGTCTAATTTACCCCCATCATAGGTTTCCGAATAGTAATTTCAGTTTTTTTTTTGTTTTTTGCCAGATTGGGGTTTGTATATGTAATAGAGTAAAATCGCATTCGGGTTGTATGTAGAAATATGATAAACAAATAAACATTAGAATCCAAGGTTAATTATTTTATTGGGTGTTCCTCTAGGACTAATTTCATGAGCCACTCTCATACCATTATATCTGAAAAAGTAGTTTTTGAATTGTTATTGTTGTAATTGTAATTTAGCAAGCCGTTCATCATAAATATTTCCTCATTGATCGCCTCCCCGTCATCATCATACAGTTTTTCTCCTCTTTTCCTTTGCCTCACGAGATCGAAATAAATGAGAAACACAAAAACGCTATATTCTGTGGCTGAAACCTGTGGCGAGCAAGGTTCAAGTTCGCTCAGCGATCAAGTGAGCAGCGCTCGCCGAGCAACGCCTATCTCGCCGTCAAGTAGCTGAGCGATCACGTTGCTCGCCGAGAGCTCAGATACTTGACGCGCCCCAGAAATGCACGATTTATGTTGAGGAAACAATTTGCAAAGTGGAAAACACATAGTATTACGTTTGAGAAACCTCTATTATATAAATGAAACATACTATTATTTAAAGACATTACATTACAGAAAAGAAGCAGAATGCGAGCGAAGCGAGGAAGAAAATGTTTAGATCCAATTTTTTGCAATTGAAAACAATATTGATGTAATGCGGTGCAAATAATTTCACTGGACGCCATGGCATTCTCTCTTTTACAACTTTTTTTTTATCATTCGGCGCCCATGGCCGACTCCCGCCGCCCCTAGCTACAGCTCTGAACTTGACGAAAACGAGAAAAGCAGATAATGCGAGCGAAGCAAGCAAGAAAATTTTACAATGTATTTTTATTTGCATAAAATTTGAAATCGAAGGGGTAATTGCTCCTCTGTGATCCTCTGCAGGTGCCCTTGGCCGTCAATGTTTGTCCCCCTTTGCTACCCTAGAATTGACTTCGTCGAAGGTTGGAGGGGGGCAATGACCCCCTGCCACCCCTGTGGTTGCGTCACTGTATAATACAGACATATTTAAGCAATGTATGTTTACTTTAGATACTTTAGGTTCACTACCATTGTTAGTCAACCTTATTCTGCACAGTCTGTCTGCTCGATTAACCTTGTATTAATGAGAATACCACGCCTCCCTACAACCAAACCGATTCTACAGGCATAAGAGGTGGTGTTTCATTGCAACCCTATCGCGGCGATCACCCACAGGTAAATAGAGAAACTATACATAATAACCAAAACTAAAAATCAATAACAAGTCAATCAAAAGAATCGACCCCTCCCCCGATTTTTGTGTAAAGATATATAGAATTGGTATAAAATTTTGTCCCCCCCCAAAAATTCCAATAAAGCAGGAAACCATCCTGTGGGCACCCCTGGTCTAATAACAAAAAAGAAGAGAATGAAATGTACAAACATTTACTGCCATCTTTCGTTCATTTGTTGAAGCTCTCTCTGCAAAGTGGTAGGTAAGTTCGTCTGTAGAAAATTGAAGTTTTCTAGTTTCCAATGAAATGAAGATTTTATCTTACCTGGAAAGAGAATAAAGGAAAGAGTTTTTAGTTTGATGTAAACATTGTGAAGCAAGCAGTTTAAATTTTACTTTTAATAACAACTAGTAAATATAAGTATTTCAAATTCACCCCACCCCCTCTCACAAGTAAAAGTGGAAAAATGAAACATGTTACGAGATTCGGGCACAACATATATTTCCGCTTTCTGCTATTACAAGACAGTATGTAAAAAGATATTTCCCGTCCCAACGCTTTTGGCAAATAAACCACTTTCTTTTTTTTTCGTGTTGGTTGTAAATTTCGGCTATGTAATTATTCGTGTCCAAATATTTATGACGAGCTAACGGAGCATTTGGATATGTCGGTTATAGCTTTTACTTTAATTGAATAATTCCTGGTTCCTCAAAAATAACCTCAAGCGATGATTTCTCGGTCTTGTGTTGCATCAGGAAAGAAGAATCAGGGTTGCCACTGATTTTGGCAAAAAGAAAATCACAGATTTTCCTACATTTTCAAGGCAATTTTAAAAAAATAAATTTCCAGCCCATTCTAAGGTGATTTCATATGCAACTATCACATTTTCAAGAGAGAAACAGGCTTATTCAAAATAAATGAACAAAAGACTACTACACTCTGTCCTGAGTATCGTTGCAGCAAGCGAACGAAAACAGATCCTCTGCGCAAGTAGTAACTCGAGAGGACTTGACCAATGAACGTGTGGGAGGGGAAGTGAGGGAAAGCGAGGCTGCAGCTACAACCTATTTGAAGCGCAGCGCGCACTGCTTCGCTCTGCTCAATCGTTTCTCTACCGTCATGTGCTGCTTTGCTCCACAGATTCCCGATACAGACTATATAAAGAGAGTTTTATATAGAATAAATTGTCAACAAAACACTGAATCAAGGAAAAAACTGGATTTACTTTCATTCCTAAATCTTGGCAAGTAATAGAATCTTATTTTTAACTGACTTTTCCATGGTTTTCGATGGATTTCCAAAATTTGCTTAACTTTTCCACTTATTGTTGATTTCCCTGAATTTTCCTCGATTTCCAAATCAATGGGAATGCTGAAGTTGAGTCACCAAAGGCAGCATGAGGCAATAATTATATACAGGGCGTTGCAGTGTGTGTACACCAAAGTGAACATACGTATTTTCATGTGTGAAACAACGAAACAGATTCAGGGGTTGCCACTGATATTTATTTTTCATTGGGAAAACATACTAAATAATTGCACCCTATGCAAGTTGTTTCAGGACAGATGTCTGCAAGATGAATTCACTGAAACTATCTGAAATCATTCTGCAGAAGTAGCTTAATTTTCATGCTTTTGTAGTAAAGATAGGACTTTTAAAATTTGTTCTAGAATTATTCGCACTAGAGGGAGAATTTATCTTCGAACAGTTCAATCTCAGTGTGCTAAAGATTTTAGTACATTGTCAGACAGAAAAAATATGTAGGTGGCAGCACTGAGTCTATTAGATGCGATTGTATACATGCAGTGTTGAAAATTCTGTCCATTCGAGGAATCTGCCTCAACAAAGGAAACATTATTAGAAGAAAGTGTCGCCTCTCCTTTCAACCCCAAAAAAACATTTTTGATAGGTACATGCGACTCAATAGTGAACTAATCTAAGAAGATTGCCAATGGATTTCAGATAATTATGAAATTTGCAAGCAGGGGCAGCAATTGGATCAATTGTCCTCTCGTGTTGACACAATTCTATGACCTCTTAATTATTGATATTCAATTACACTTAATTTACTAATTAAAGTTACGTTTGTGGTGATTTAGGTTGTTTGGTTGTATCCGATCACCGAATACCGGTGTGGATTTGCTCAATGATGATTCATCCAGCATAAATGCCTGGTGTAAACATAACGGTCTAAAAATGAACCCACAAAAATCAACTTTCTGTATTATAGGTTCCTGAAATAGTCTCTTTCTGATAAATTCTAACGAGATATACATCAAACTAAACACGTCTGTAATCCCTTATTCAACGGATGTCAAATACCTAGGCGTAATTTTCGATGAACACCTTAACTGGGATCTTCATGTTCAAGACCAAATTAAAAAATCTTACGCTGTGCTAGGAATTGTATAATTGGATTTACAGAACGAAAGACTTTCAAAGAACTAAATGTAATATGCGAGCCCGATATCGAGTTTCCCTGCAATTTTAATATTTTTTTTATAAAATTTCCAATTTTCCCTTTTTCACCTACATTTTTACGTAAATTCTCCTTGCAGTTGCAACACTGGTTCTGCCAGCAGTACGATGTTTCCCTTATCCCTTACATCCCTATTTTGACACTCGACTCGTCCAATTGGCGCATGCGCGCTTTCGTCGATGATCGCAAACGAACGCAGACCAACTATAGCGCATTACTGATGACACAGCCACTTCTATGTCCCTAAGCGTGTTGCGCATGTAAAGAAAGTTCCTACGCACTTGCTTCCTGATAGGAAATGCTCCAGACAAGTTCAGCTTGATACATCTAAAACAAAAAAGGATCAGAAAAGAAAGTGATCCAGTTTTACACTTTCGACATACGAAAATTTCCGATACAACGTCCACATTTGGTCTTGGTCCGAAAGCGAAGGCCTATAAATCTTAAAGCACCGATTCGTTTACAAACGAATATTTCCTCAGGACAAGCGAAGTTAATTGCATCCAAAATTACGACGCACTTGGGTAACGCACAGCTTAAGAAACCACCAATTAAATGGTGTTTATGATACAGTGTGTGTGCGTTACGCGTGGTCGATTTCGTAACTGAAATGTATTCATGCGGAACTGTAGTTAAAGGCGTTTTCGGATTATTGGCGGGTCTAGAAGGTACAGTTGGGAGGGTCCATCACCTCACTGAGATTCAATTCTAACCTACACTTGCACTGGTTTATATACACAATATATATACAGGGTGATTCAAAACTCTCCTGACATTTTCCTTACCTCAGGATGGGATAAAAGACACTTGTTTTCCAGCAAGAAGGCGTACCACCCAATTTCGCCAGAATCGTTCGGGACTACCTCGCTGACACCTTCCCCAATAGGTGGACCGGCCGTGGCTCACCAAGACTTTGGGCGGCTCGCTCTCCAGACCTGACTCCCTTAGACTTTTTGCCTGGGGTTTCATTAAGTCTAGGCTGTACCAAGTAAGGATAAACACCATATAGCAACGGGCGCAGCAAATAGTTGTAGGAACCAGGGGAGATAACGCTAGCTGTGTTGAAACATGTGTTCCGGTCTACACAAGAGACGTAAGTGCTATGCCTAGATTTACAGGGCCACCACATTGAAATAAACTGAGTTTGTCTTTTATTATAGAGTACTCTTCAGCAGTACTGTCAATTTTGTCAATAAAATGCTTTGTGCTTAAAATGTCAAGAGACTTTTGAATCACACTGTACTGTGGACAGGAACCAAGCATGGGCATCGCTATTGGCCAAAAGTGACAGAACAGCGAAATAAAATAAACCAAGGTTATTTGTGAGTATCATTTCGTAAATTATAGTAGGCCTGTATTATAATTACAATATCTGAGCAGTACAGAAAAGATACATTCAAGAAAACAAATTTAAATACAATAATATTCTGTTTGAATGAACATAAGTTACAGGTGTGGCACCATGACTATAGTTTTAAAAACAAACATTAACTCCCATTAATCTCTTATTTACTATGTAATAGCCGTTAATGGCTAAAACGGCCATGCTCATCTTTTAACGTTTGGTGAATATCAGCGGAAATTGTTGGTTTTAGACCATCATTTTCCAAGCCAACTTTTTACAGTGAACTAGCGTCATTCGTCTATCTATACAAAAACATACATTACGACGTCCATGTTGGAAAAACTAACATAAGAAAACCGGATGCAAAAATACACAAGTTGCAGATAATATACCATACCAGCGCCAACGACACCAAGTTAAGAGACCATGAAATTTTTAATTTTAGCCGAGCCTTTGCCAAAATTTAACGACTAATTTATTCATTGCTCTGATTGTAGGCTAAACGATATTGCAGCATCCTCACGGCTACTTTTTCTCCTAGAGGCCTTGTCAATTATCACGGTCGTTTGAAACCTGTTGGAAATCGTTGGGTGAATGCCTGCCACTTGATAGCAACGCTGTTTGCATTTCATAAAGCCTATCCGTCCCTCGCAATAAAATGCTTATCGCCAGGATTTATCGCTAAGGAACAAATTAATGACAGCCTACTGAATTTTAATGGCCCTTTACGGCCCATCGCCACACACTGTGACCTCGATCAAGAGCGAGGTTGCGACATATTGTTGCATTTCCATTGTTGGTGGTCGCTTATTTTGCACTTTCATGCTACAATCTAATATCAGCTTATAATCGGTGATGTGCGTCTACGCGTAAACAACGATAGTCTACATTCTACATGTATACTATTTTATACACGTAGATTACGTAATCTACGTAAACAACATGGCGAAAGGTGATAACTTAGCAAAGGGCGACGTGGAATTAAAATAAAATTATACTGCGTATCAGTTGCTGATGTGTGAAGAAAACTTTTCATACTCTTCCTTCCAAATTCGAACAATTTCTCAACTAGGAAAAACTTAATATAGGAAATATTCTAGTGCTTTATGGGAAAAGACCACTCTTGCCTCACGACTGCCATCTGTTGTTGTTTTTGCATACTATTAATCTTCCTCCATAGTTGATATAATAGAAGAGAAGAAACACTTTGTTGTAAATAGGATTCTTTTCATTTCGTTAGGAAGCAATACAGTTGAAAATGTCACTTTCATTTCATGAAACCCTTGAAAATTAATTTTAATGCACTTTAGATTGTCTACCTAGTCTATGTAAACTACAACCCTATGTAATCTACGCGTAGATTACGTGTAGACAACGCATGTAGACGTAAACGTATAGTCTACGGCACATCACTGCTTATAATATAACTTATGATATTGACTCCTAATGTAAAGTAGATAATTCCTCTAATTAACTTAGATTTGGTTTAGTTCTACATCTTTATTCTCTTTCGCCCGTCACTAAAACCTCAGATCTATCAATAATTGTTACTATAACCGCGTTTGTTAGAACCTGTCCCATTTCCCGCGCTAGCGATGGCGCGACAGTTTCGGTGCCAATGAGAAACGAGGAAAAAGTCGTCTGCTGGGTAGCGAGGAGCGAATGGAAGCCAGAAGAGGAGCTTACGTAGGCGCTGTTGCCACGTTGCGGTCTAACGCACGTGTTTTGTTTGTGTCTTCTTGAAGAAGCTTGTTTTGTAAGCGCGGTGCTGATTTGTGTGCGATGCAGGGAGTCGTAACGTACCCAATTT